>NC_052627.1:80253237-80914070 GCF_016161935.1 Mauremys reevesii | reverse complement strand
TGATCCTCAGGGGTCTCAGCGGTGGGGCTTCTGGGTTCCATGGGCCCAGCATGAGGCGCAGGGGGTACCGTTTCCCCTGAGAGACCTAGCCGCCGAGCGCAGGGTCCCCGAGGCGACGGTTAGCCGGCCGGCCCCTTCTCCTCACCATGAGTCCCCCATTCCACCGGACCACAAGTCTGCCACGCTGCGGGACCCAACCGAGGCACAGTCTACAGCCCCTGCGGCGGAGGCCGTAGTGCAGGGCTTGTCCTCTTCATCCTCCCTGGACGAGGCGGTGGCCGGCGCTTCAGCCAAAGACCCACCGCCTACTGACCTGAAGGCCCATCAGGACCTGCTTCGCCGGGTGGCGATGGCCATGGATCTCCCAGTGGCAGAGGTCCAGGAGGACGAGGACCCTATCACCAATGTGGTGGGCGCGGACGCTCCCATGCGTGTGGCGTTACCCTTCGTCAGGACAATTCAAAAGAACGCCACTACGCTCTGGCAAACCCCTGCATCCATTCCTCCCACGGCCCGCGGGGTTGAGCGTAAATACTCGGTTACCCCAACGGGATACGAGTACCTTTACACCCACCCAACCCCGGACTCGTTAGTGGTGCAGTCGGTTAATGACCGCGAGAGGCACGGTCAACCTGCCCCCGCACCTAAATCCAAGGATGCTCAGCGCATGGACCTGCTAGGCCGCAAGGTCTACTCCGCAGGCGGCTTGCAGATGAGAATTGCCAATCAGATGGTCCTCCTCGCCAGGTACGTCTACGACATCTTGACGTCCCTGGCGAAGTTCACGGAGCTCCTGCCTTCGGCCTCCCGCCAGGAGTTCACGGCGTTGTTGGAGGAGGGCAGAAGGTCATCTCGATCCTCCATCACGGCCGCCCTCGACGCTGCGGACTCCGGAGCTCGGACCTTGGCCTCCGGCGTGTCAATGCGGCGCATCGCCTGGCTGCAATCCTCTACCCTGCCGCCAGAGGTGCAGTATACTCTACAGGACCTGCCCTTCGACACACAGGGTCTCTTTTCCGAAAAGACGGATTCTCGAATCCAGACCCTGAAAGACGGCCGTATTGCAATCCGTACTCTCGGCATGCACATGCCGGCGACGCAGCGCAGGTCCTTCCGGCAGCAGCCCTCCCGGCCCCTTTATCAGCAGCAGTATCAGCCATACAATAGCCGGCGACTGGCCCAAAATCGCCGTCGTCCCTCTGGCAACCGCCGTAACCAGGGCCAGGCCGCTTCCAAAGCCCCTCAGGGGGCCAAGCAGGCCTTTTGATGGGACGCTCGAGGACGGCCCATCACTCTCCCTACCGGATCCTTCCCCGTTATTTTACAACCGCCTTTCCCATTTCTTTTCAGCGTGGTCCCAATTAACAACAGACATCTGGGTGCTTCAAACGGTCCAGTCGGGATACCGCCTGCAATTTATTTCGCCCCCACCTTCCCACCCACCCTGTCCCTCCCTGTCCCTCTTCAGGGACCCCTCTCACAAGCAAGTCCTCTTACAAGAGGTTCAGTCTCTGTTGAGCGTGGGTGCCATAGAAGCAGTGCCTCAAGACAGGCGGGGCAGGGGATTCTATTCCCGTTATTTTCTCATCCCCAAAGCGAAAGGGGGGCTACGTCCTATCCTGGACCTTCGCGAGCTGAACAAGTACCTGCTCAAGCCCAAGTTTCGCATGGTCACTTTGGGGACCATCATTCCCTCTCTGGATCCGGGAGACTGGTTTGCCGCCCTCGACATGAAGGATGCCTACTTCCATGTCGCGATCTACCCTCCCCATCGACGCTACCTGCGTTTCGTGGTGAACAACGCACACTACCAGTTTGCAGTGTTGCCATTCGGACTCGCCACCGCCCCGAGGGTGTTTACCAAATGCATGGCGGTGGTTGCCGCAGCCCTCCACCATCGTCAGATACACGTCTACCCGTATCTCGACGACTGGCTGGTTCGAGGTCAGTCCCGACAACTCGTGATGGCCCAGATGACAGAAATCCTGTCTCTCTTTCAGCGACTCGGTCTTCTCATCAACGCCGAGAAGTCCACGTTGATTCCGGCACAGCGAGTGGAGTTCATCGGAGCGGTCCTCGACTCCACGGTGGCCAGGGCCTGTCTCCCTCGCGCTCGACACCAGACGATGGTCTCCATCATCCGGGACCTCGTCACTTTCCCGACCACGACGGTGCGCTCCTGCCTCCGCCTCCTGGGCCACATGGCTTCGTGCACGTATGTTACCGCGTACGCGCGGCTCCACCTCTGCCCGTTCCAGTCTTGGCTCGCGTCGGTGTACCGGCCTCATCGAGACCCCATCGACATGGTGGTCACAATCACCAGGATGACCCTCGAGTCCCTCCGCTGGTGGCTCGACCCGGAGGTCATGTGTGCGGGAGTCCCGTTCCACCCTCCTCGCCCGTCCGCCACTCTGACCACGGATGCCTCAGCGCTCGGTTGGGGAGCTCACCTGGGCAATCTTCATACCCAAGGTCTGTGGTCGCCCCAGGAGCTCGCCCTGCACATCAATGTCCGCGAGCTGCGAGCGATCCGTCTGGCCTGCCGCACCTTCTGCACCCGACTGCAAGGCCGCTGTGTAACAGTGTTCACGGACAATACAACAGCAATGTTCTACGTGAACAAACAGGGCGGCGCCCGATCCTCCCTCCTCTGCAAGGAGGCGATGCTCCTGTGGGACTTCTGCGTGACCCACTCCATTCACCTGGAAGCGTCCTTTCTTCCGGGAGTGCAGAACACGCTGGCCGACCATCTCAGCAGGTCGTTCCTCTCCCACGAGTGGTCCCTCCGTCCAGATGTCGTCCACACAATCTTCCGGAGGTGGGGGTTTCCCCAGATAGACCTATTCGCCTCCAGGGAGAACAGGAAGTGCCACCTGTTTTGCTCATACCAGGGTCGCTCGCCAGGCTCCCTGTCGGACGCCTTCCTTTATCCCTGGACGGATCGCCTCCTCTATGCCTTCCCTCCGTTCCCACTCGTGCACCGAGTGCTCCTGAAGCTTCGGAGGGACAGAGCCCACGTCATACTCGTAGCGCCGGCCTGGCCGAGGCAGCACTGGTACACCCTGCTGCTCGAGCTCTCCGTTCGGGAACCCATCCCCCTTCCGTTGTGGCCGGACCTCATCACCCAGGACTTCGGCAGACTCTGCCATCCGAACCTGCAGTCCTCCATCTCACAGCTTGGTACCTGAGTGGTTGACCCACGCGGAGAGGGGCTGTTCTGCGGCAGTTCAGCAGGTCCTGCTTGAGAGCAGGAAGCCTTCCACTCGCTCCACTTACCTAGCGAAATGGAAGAGATTCGCACTCTGGTGTGATCAACGAGGTCTCAATCCGTTCGTAGTCCCGGTCCCTACCATCCTGGACTACCTCTGGTACCTTAAGGAGCAAGGTCTTGCGGTCTCCTCCTTGAGAGTTCACCTAGCAGCAGTGTCCACCTTTCGTCCATCCGTGGAAGGTCGGTCGATCTTCTCGAACCAGATGGTTTCCCGCTTCCTCAAGGGCCTGGACCGCTTGTACCCGCCGGTGCGGCGTCCTACCCCGACATGGGATTTGAACCCCGTGCTGGCTAAGCGGATGGGTCCCCCATTCGAGCCCTTAGCCACGTGCTCACTGCTCTACCTCTCCTGGAAGACGGCCTTCCTCGTCGCCATTACATCAGCGAGACGAGTTTCTGAGCTCCGCGCTCTGACGGTTAGCCCGCCGTACACAGTCTTCCATGGGGACAAGGTGCAGCTTCGCCCTCATCCTGCATTCCTCCCGAAGGTAGTGTCAGCTTTCCATCTCAACCAGGAGATCTTCCTCCCGGTGTTCTTCCCGAAGCCACATGCCTCGCCTCGGGAGCAACAGCTGCATACCCTCGATGTCCGCAGGGCGCTCGCTTTCTACATCGAGCGGACTAAGCCCTTCCGGCGTTCGCCCCAGCTGTTCGTAGCGGTTGCTGACCGCATGAAGGGCGAGCCGATATCCTCCCAGCGGATTTCCGCCTGGGTCACTGCTTGTATCTGGACCTGCTACGAGCTTGCTCGCGTGCCACCATGCCGCCTCACCGCTCACTCGACGAGAGCGCACGCCTCGTCCGCCGCTTTCCTGGCCAATGTTCCGATCCAGGACATCTGTCGAGCGGCCACTTGGTCTTCGGTCCACACCTTCGCCTCCCACTACGCGTTGGTGCAGCAGTCTCAAGACGACGCAGCCTTCGGCTCCGCGGTGTTACACTCCGCCACGTCTCACTCCGACCCCACCGCCTAGGTAAGGCTTGGGAATCACCTAACTGGAAAGCATAGGAGCAATCACTCGAAGAAGAAAAGACGGTTACTCACCTGTAGTAACTGTTGTTCTTCGAGATGTGTTGCTCCTATCCATTCCAGACCCGCCCTCCTTCCCCACTGTCGGAGTAGCCGGCAAGAAGGAACTGAGGAGCGGACGGGCCGGCTGAGGTATATAATGGGCGCCATAGCGGCGCCACTCCAGGGGGCGCCAGCCGGCCCGCCGGTGTTGCTAGGGTAAAAAAGTTCCGAGATGCCGTGCATGCGCGGCGCGCACACCTAACTGGAATGGATAGGAGCAACACATCTTGAAGAACAACAGTTACTACAGGTGAGTAACCGTCTTTTACAACCCCTGCCAGTTAATTCATTAGCTCAAGGGGTAAGTCTATGCTATTGGTCTACAGGTCTCAATCCTTTTGTTGGCCCATGTGGGTGTCAATATGATGCCACATGATGGAATTTCTGCTCTTTGTTTTTTAAAAATATTAAGAAATCACACACATACAAACTAACAGAAAAGAACACTAAGGTTTCAAATTCAAGCATTCAAAAGTTAAGAAATACCAGATTTAAGATTGCCTGTGTGATGCTGAGTAACTTCAACCAAACTTTTGACTGGTGTCCAATTTGATGCAGCTGGAGCTAGATTTGCATAAGTGCTGAGGATTCACAACTACAACCAAAGTCAACTGGAGCTACGTTTTGAACATATGAAGTGCTAAGAAAATGCTAAGTATTCTGGAAAACTCTGGGGGCAGGATTTGGGGACCCCACAGAACTCTGTTCTGTAGGGGTGCCCTGCACACCAGTGTATGAGAGGTTGGGACTTGGCCACATGGGAGTAGGGACAGGGCTATTAAATCTGCAACTTTGAAGATTTGCCATAAAATCTGCTTCTCGTCACTCCCTGCAGTTGCAGGGGAATTGGCAGCTGTGGTAGGAGGGACACCGCCAGGAGTTTTACCATGTTTTAATCCTCCACTGAGAGCAATTTACAGCAAGACCGGCTCCTCTTCACTCCCCTGGGGGAACTTCAGCAAGACCAGTAACCAGGGAGTACTCCTTGCTCCTCACCAACTTCTCCTCCCTTTCTGCTCAGAAGTGGATGTGATAATCTCTTGGAATGCACCTTTCACCACCTATCTGGTAGGTGATAACTGCTATATTCAGCAGGTATTAGCACAGTGGAACCTAACTCTAGCAAAATGAAAAGTCACTATAAGGGAAATGAAATACATTCAAGATACTTGAGACTTTCACTTCCCTGTAAGTGAAGTTCCATTGTAACTAAGCTCATTTTGCTTCTATTCTACAAGAAAACCACAATGCTTTGCAACAAAACTTAAAAAAACCCAAACACCTAATTGCCTGAGTGTA
The DNA here is from genome assembly GCF_016161935.1 of Mauremys reevesii. Classification (NCBI taxonomy): domain Eukaryota; kingdom Metazoa; phylum Chordata; order Testudines; family Geoemydidae; genus Mauremys; species Mauremys reevesii. The sequence goes on along the minus strand of NC_052627.1, from coordinate 80,908,428 downwards.
GATTGGCCGTGAAGGGAAGTAATCAAAAATGAATATCCCACTGCATCAGCTCAATTACAAGCTGAAGCATTGCTCATGAAGCAGAGTTATCCCTAGTGTACATTCTACCATTCTTTCACCCACTAATTAGCCCACTAGAAACCCATTTCTTTTTTGTATAATAAATTCACTATTATATAATATAGGAATAGATATACATTGTCAAAAAAAAACAAACCCTTCCACATCTGAAGTTTCAGGGCATTCAGTAGTTAGACATTTTAGCTGAATACAGATGGTCTTCCATGTCTTTTAGATGAAAGGGATTTGAAGAGTAAAGCTTGTGCTATCTCACAAGAACCTCAGGGTGTGTCACCCTTTGACTCTCCTATCTGATGTGTAATAAAATAATTGCTTCATCACAGCAGTGTGTACTTTTTGCAATGAAAAAGAAGTCCAAACCTTCAGGATGCATTGTTATTGTTGGGGGCTGGTAGTGAAATGGGGCAGCATTAACAAGAGAAGACATGTACAGTCATCTGACAGTTAGTAATTTATCAGCAGTCACAGAAGTTAAGCAATAAGAGAGGGTGCAATTTGAATGGTTAAGATTTTGTATATTACTGAACAGGTCTCCATGCCTTGCTTATATATAACTAGACAAAACCAGAAGGCAAAGACTAAAGAGGCTGTTTATATTTCTCATTCTTTAGGCAATATTAGACAAACGTATGCTTAGTACTGTACATAAGTGATATAGCCTCTATGTAAAATATGTAATTTTGTTTCAAATAACTGTCAGTGTCAAATACGTGTATATCTTACTGTATACTTTTTTCTAGTCTGTAAATTATAGCTTGGTTTAAATAAAACAATTTTCCCCCTCTTTTTCATTTGGTCACACAATCAGGCAATTTATCTCAGACCCAATCTAAATAATTGTCTTGTCTTCCTGAATGAAGAGTGGGATTATTGGTAAACAAAAGAGCTCTTAATATTAATTAGCATCATAGCATTTTATTTTTATCCCCATTCAGGTTAGTAAGATATTTATATATTTGAATTATTTAAATTGCCCCCAATCCAAAGACAGGTACCAGGAGGTATCATTACTGTAGGCAGCAGGTCAGGTGCCATCATATCCTTGAATAACCAGGTAACAGATTAATATTTCAAATGATTAAACACACTCTCTGCTGTCCATGTTATCCTGAGATGATCTTTCATTTTATGGTACGTGACTCAGAGAAACGTTTCCTTTGTGTGGTTGTTTACCTCCATCTAGTGACCAGAAAAATACATAAACCAAAACTTCTATAGTTGTTCATCAATTCTAAGCAAATGCACTATTGAAAAAGTGGGCAAAATTCTGTTCTTTCTTGTGCTCATGTCCTAAGTGAGGGAAGAGAACATAAGGGCTAGATTCACAACGGGGAGTAAGGTGCCTTTATGCGCCTAAGTCCAACATTTAATCACCACTGGCATTCATAAAACCACTGCTCAGATGCTACCTAACTCCCCAGGTACTTATGTTTCCAGCAGTAAAGGCCTTTATGCACCTAAATATCAGCCAGTGGGCATTCACAAAGCTGCCAAAATCCTGATGCCACCAAGGAGTTCTATGCATAGCTCATGCCTAAATCCTGGTGGGATTCACACACAAGGTATTTCCCCACCTGCATTGCCTGCAGGGTCTGAACCATGCTCAGAGCTCACCTAATGTTGCTGTGAAGGAGGAGAAGCAGCCAGAGCTGGAGCCTCCTAAAGCCCCCACACCCAATAGCCCAATTTAAGCACTCACCCAGAATGTGGGAGACCTGGGTTTAAATTCCCCATGCCCCTAACATGGAGCAGGGGCTTGAAACTGAATCTGCCATTTCCTAGATAAATATCCCAAAGCCTAGTGATTAGAATATTCAGAGGCAGAGGTGTCTCAGGGTATGTCTACACTGCAATGTAAACCCAGGGTTAGTAGAGATCCTGTTAGCAGGCATGTTAACCTAGCATGAGAGTGTCTACACTCATTTGTAGCCCTGGGGTAGAAATTATTGAACCCTTGGTCCCAGCCTAGAGCTCCAGCATCTATACTGCATTATGCAGGCCCACATCCAACCATATCCCAGACTTCCTAGCATCCTCCAAAAATGTAGTCACCATACCCCTTTTTCATGGTACAGTGTGGGAAAATTTGACTATCCACCAAACTTGATTGTCACAGAGCACAAGTCTAGTGGGGCTTTATCAGCACTGCAAAGCAACAGGGCTTGAACTCTGGGTTCCAGCTTGACTCGGGCTTGGAAACTCCACCTCTATGGGGTTCTGGGACCCTGACTAGGTCAGCACAATTTGTGTGTAGACAAAAAGGGGGTTAGACCTGAGCCAGAGTTTGAACCCTGGGCTTACATTGTTGTGTAGTCATATGCTTAGTCTCTGCTGCTCAAGCAGTTCCACTTTGTATTAAATAATTAAATACTTATTGGACTACAGATACAGTAAGGATGACTCTATAGGCTGCTGGTTAGGGAAGGCTGCTGGGAAGGTGGTGATCTGAATGCCAATCCCTGAGCCAGTGACTACTAAGTATTTCACACAAAATATAAGAGCTTCCACAGGAAACACATCCTTCTCTTTGGCTTAAACAGTTGTTTGCCAGCTTCTATGACTCTCATTTTAGGTGCCTAACTCTCCCCATGCATTGAGGGAGCCTGGGAACCTAACTTGGGGTTGTAAATTCCACAACACTGAGTATTGCAATGCCCAAGTCTTCCTTGTGAATCTAGCTCAGAGAGCCTATTCTCACCAGCAAACAAATATCAAGATCTCTCCAGTGACCTCAAGAAACTTCTAGCAATGCGGTGCATGGATTATATACATCTCCAAGTAGCATAGTCTGGATTGTAGGTGGCAAGTCCAGCCCAGCCCCACTGCCCAGCTGACTAGTGCATCTAGAGGTGTCCTAACTCACTCCCAGCAGTATATTACAGTGGGTCATACTAGCCATCCCACCCAGTACCCACAGGATGGCTTCCCCCGCCCCCGCCCCTCTGCCCATCCCAGGGACACTTCTTCAGTTAAGGGCAGGAATTTGCCATATATAATGAGAACAAAACACTTGTTAATGCTGTTTTGACTATATATGGCAAATTCCTGCCCTTAACTGAAGAATCCAACTTTTATGAATTAATTATAAAACGATACTAAGGATTTGGGTGGTGACATTGACAGCAAAATTTCCAGATTTGCTGACAGGATACATTTGTAAGCAGAGTAGTGAAATCATGCACTGTAATAAAGTACAATTTCTGATGTGCCCTTTTTGCCCATCTAGCAAACGTTCAATTAAACACAGCTTTGCTTCCAATGAATTTGTATTAATAGAATGATTGTAGGGGAATTAATACATCAAAAGGCAAAGGGGAAAAATTAAGAGAGGCAGAGAAAAGAAAAGAGGGTAGCAAAGGGGTAAATTTTCTGCTGGCAGAACTTGGAGCAATTCCATTGAAGTCAGTGGAGCTGCACCAACTTACACCAAAGGAGAATTTGTCCCAAAGTGCTTTTACAACTGCCAGGAAAAGAGTTCTGAGCATTGGATGAAAAATGAAAGGCAGATGAAATTAACAATGTGGGTCTTTAAAAAGAGCACTTTTTTCAGGTCTGGTATAGAATAGAAAAGCAGAATTAGTTAGGCAGGGATGTTATTTCAGCAGCTGAGAAAGCTAATGGAATTACCTATACCAGTACTTTCTGCCTTGTGATTACAAGTCTCAGAAGAAAAATATGTATAACAAGTAAACAGTATAGACATGTGAGACTATGAGGGACAGAAAACACAGTAAACCATTTTATACTACCACTAAGAAGGAGCAATATAACTTTTACTCAGTTTGTGCGATAAACACAAATATAATTAGATACATAACGCTACTAAACAATAGGGTCCTTCACATGATACTTTATCTGAAGGTCCCATTACAGGCAATAAAACTGTTGAAAGGCTGTTAATCTCTGGAAAAAATACACTTGGGAGTACACCTAATTGTCACTACACTAGTATTCTGTGCATGTGTGAAATTCTGCAAGCCTACATGTAATGTAAACCTGTATAAACAATATCAGCAGAAAATTAAAAGCTTCTGCATAAGTTACACATTCTGGTGACCTAGAGCACAGTAAACTTGCATTTTTTCCACTCAGTCGCTTGTCATCTTATCATATTTTAAGACTTCTCTCCTGTCCACTCATCTATGTGACAGGTTGCTATTCATAGAGACACACAGAAAGGCCAGTCACATGGGACTACTGTGAAAGAGACTGTTCTTCAAGAAAGCTCAAAAATAGAAAATGGGATATAGTGCCAGTACTCACTTTCCCTTATGGTAGGGTCATTAGGCCAAAACCTCTCCTCATCATCCAGCCTGAGCACTTTGGCTGGCATTGGGAAATATTACGCAGGGTGAAGAATCTATTTCACTCTCAAGGCATGAAATGACAGCAAAGCCATTTCACCTCTACTACTTCACTCTAATAACTGGAGAATCTTCTAGTGCTCCCTGTTTGGGAAAGGCGAAGGACCAGAAAATCATTCTAGTGGCATATGCTTTAGCTACTGTCTTCCCCAAAACTTCCATTCGACAAAAGCATAAAGGGAGAGCCCAAGGACTGGTGCATTCCCTACAGGGCTTCCCCAAATCCTAGGGCTCCACCCAATACTGAGGCAGCAGAACTGCACACTCACAGGAAAGAAAGATGAGATTTTTCCTCCCAGAGGGCTATATTCAGAATTTAGTAAAGGGTGGAAGGATTTACCCATAAGCTGCAGTAAACCAAACATAGCCCTAAGAAGCATGATGACTCAGAGTAAAAATCTTAAATGAACCAAACTGTACCATAGAATCTCTATGGATAATAATTCCACGCTCTAATAATAAGAATATAGCAGCAGGGATGTATTACTGACCATCTGACCGGGTTAGTGATAGTGACTCTGAAATGCTCAGGGAGATTAGAGAGGCTATATAATAAAAAACTCAATAATAATGGGAGATTTCAACTATCTCCGTATTAACTGGGTATATGTCACCTCAGAACGGGATGCAGAGATGAAGTTTCTTGACACCTTAAATGACTGCTTCTTGGAGCACAGAATCTGGTCCAAGAGGTGAATACAACTGGACCACTTGGTAATAATGACCATAATATAATTAAATTTAACATCCCTGTAGAGGGGAAAACATCACAGTGGCCCAACACTGTAGCATTTAATTTCAGAAAGGGGGACAACACAAAAATGAGAAAATTTAAACACAAATTAAAAGGTACAGCACCAAAAGTGAAATCCCTGAAAGCTGCATGGAAACTTTTTAAAGATACCATAATAGAGGCTCAACTTAAATGTATACCCCAAATTAAAAAAAACATAGTAAGAGAACCAAAAAAGTGCAACGGTGGCTAAACAACGAAGTAAAAGAAGCAGTCAGAGGCAAAAACGCATCCTTTAAAAAGTGGAAGTTAAATCCTAGTGAGGAAAATAAAAAAGGAGCATAAATTCTGGCTAATGAAGTGTAAAAATATAATTAGGAAGGCCAAAAAAGAATTTGAAGAACAGCTAGCGAAAGACTCAAAAAGTAATTGCGTAAAATTGTTTAAGTACATCAGAAGCAGGAAGCCTGCTAAACAACCAGCGGGGCCACTGGACGATCAAAATGCTAAAGGAGTACTCAAGGATGATAAGGTCATTGTGGAGTAAAAAAATGAATGCTTTGCATTGGTCTTCATGGCTGAGGATATAAGGGAGATTCCCAAACCTTAGCCATTTTTTTAGGTGACAGTTCTGAGGAACTGTCTCAGCTTGAGGTATCATTAGATGAGGTTTTGGAATAAATTGGTAAACAGTAGTAAGTCACCAGGACCAGATGGTATTTACCCAAGAGTTTTCAAGGAACTCAAATGTGAAATTGACAGAACTACTAACTGTAGCTAATGTGATGCCAATTTTTAAAAAGGGTTCCAGAGATGATCCCAGCAAGTAGAGGCCAGTAAGCCTGACTTCAGTACCGAGCCAACTGGTTAAAAACTATAATAAAGAACAAAATTGACAGACACATAGATGAACATAATTTGTTGGGAAAGAGTCAACATGTTTTTTTATAAAGGGAAATTATGCCTCACCAATCTACTAGAAGTCTTTGAGGGGGTCAACAAGCATGTGGACAAGGGGGATCCAGTGGACATAGTGTACTTAGATTTTCAGAAAACCTTTGACAAGGTCCCTCACCAAAGGCTCTTAAGCAAAGTAAGCTGTCATGGGATAAGAAGGAAGGTCCTCTCATGGTTTGATAACTGCTTAAAAGATAGGAAACAAAGGGTAGAAGTAAATGGCCAGTTTTCAGAATGGAGAGAGGTAAATAGTGATGCCCCCCAGGGGTCTGTACTGGTACCGGTCCTATTCAACATATTCATAAATGATCTGGAAAAAGGGATAAATAGTGAAGTGGCAAAATTTGCAGATGATATACAATTACTCAAGATAATTAAGTCCCAAGCAGACTGAGAGGAGTTACAAAAGGATCTCAGCAAAACTGGGTCACTGGGCAACAAAATGGCAGATGAAATGTATATATTGATAAATGCAAAATAGTGCACATTGGAAAACATAATCCCAATTATACGTATAAAATGATGGGATCTAAATTAGCTGTTACCACTCAAGAAAGAGATCTTGGAGTCATTGTGGATAGTTCTGTGAAAATATCCACTCAGTGTACAGTGCCAGTCAAAAAAGCAAACAGAATGTTGGAAATAATTAAGAAAGGGATAGATAATAAGACAGTCACCCTTGCCAGAGAATGTTGTGAAGACCAAGACTAGAAAAGAACTAGATACATTCATGGAGGATAGGTCCATCAGTGGTTATTAGCCAGGATGGGCAGGGATGGTGTCCCTAGCCTCTGTTTGCCAGAAGCTGGGAATGGGTGACAAGGAATGGAGCACTTGATGATTACCAGTTCTGTTCATTTCCTCTGGGGCACCTGGCATTGGCCACTGTCAGAAGACAGGATAGTGGGCTGGATGGAACTTTGGTCTGACCCAGTATGGCTGTTCTTATGTTCTCCAAGTGACAGTTTCTCTCTTAATTCTTCCTTGCTCCTACTGGTGGGCAGTTATTTATACAAGTAGATTAGGCCTGGTCTACATTAAAAGTTTAGATAAACATAGCAACTTTGCTCAGGGGTGTGAAAAATTAACACTTCTGAGCGCAGTAGCTTTGCCAACCTAACCCCTGTGGTTGACATGATTAGGTTGATGGAAGAATGCTTCTCTAAACCTACTACCACTCCACAGGGAGGGGTTCCTACAGGGATGGAAAAACCCCTTCCATTGCTGTAGGTTGCATTTCCACTATGGGATTACAGCAGGCTAGCTGCAGTACCTGTGATGCTATAGACCTCATACTATAGACAAGTCCCTGCTGAAGTCCTATTGAAGTCAAAATTCATTGACAGAATCAGGAGAAATGTATAGTGAACCTAAGAGCCTATTTGCTGAAGTCTGTTCATAGAGATCTTAAAATCTATTCAAGAGTAGTGTTGGGTGGAAAACAGTTTCCCTGTCCTAGGAAAATGTTGAGATTTCAAAAAATGTTGTTCATCTCAAATCAGGACAAAAAGGTTGAAGTCTTTTGCGAACTGAAATTCTGGGGAGGAAAAAGTGGTCCAGGTCAATCCAAATATTTTGTTTTCATAATTTTGAGAAAAGGTCAAAATGAAATATTTCATTTTTTATTTTTTTAAAGTAACTTACATTTAAATTAGTAAATTTAAAAAAATTGAAACAAAAAGTTAATCAGGCCAAAAAATCCAGAACTTTGTTTAGAAAATGTCAAAATGGGATGTTTCAAAGATTTTAAAATTCTTTCTTCAAAAGATTTTTTGAAATGGGCAATTTGTTGAAACCAGCCCTTTCCCTGTGAAAAGTTTTGTTTCCAACAAATTATCTTGTATGACAGGGCATTGTCCCACTCCTGTCTCTTTTCTAGTCACAGGCCACTTGCAGACCTTCTGCTGGTCAAACACATTGTGTAGTTATTTACAGTGCTCACCCCATCATGATTACAAACCATTGCAGCTCAGTATTTACAAACCTTTTGTCTCCACCAGCCTTGGCTGAGTGAGCTAAGGAGTGTATCTCCTCCCAAGAGATCTCTCCTGACTCTGACTCTCAAAAGTCTACCTCATGCACACCATCTCTGAGCACTTCCTTCCTGTCCCTTTATACTTTCTGGGCTAATCTGCCTTTTAGGCTTTTCCCAATCTATCAATTAGACACAGCTTTGCCCCTCAGATTTACACCAGGGTGATTTAATTGGTGATCTCGTGATCAGAATGTTGGTACAGCTGTTGTGGCCCAGCACTCCATCACAAACTGTTCTAACAGAAAACATTTCGCCAACACTATTCAAGATGTAAATTCCAAAATGTAAAAAATAAAATAATAATAATAATAATAATTACTCATTCAACAAAGTTAATAGTTATGACTGCTAAAAATTAAAAAAAAAAACTTCAACGGGCTAATGAATACAGAAAAGCAAAGTTCCAGTGCCAAAAAAGAATAAAAAATAGGAGGCAACTGTGGTAGGGTGCTATCTTTGATTCCCCTTTGTGGAATAGCAAGGCCCTTCAGACACATTTCCCAGAGTTTCTTCTGTTGGGGTCTGGAAATAATTCATTCACCTCCAGAGTCTTTAAACAATATTCCCCTTCTCCTGGGGTCTAATTTATTTTGTTTATACAGCTTCCCCCCAAGAGTGTTCCCCTTTAGGTTCAGAAATCTTCTCAGAACTATGGAATTTCAGTTCTGGCCTCTCAGACCCATAGATTCTCCACTCAGGTTCAGAGGTCTTCCCATCCCTCCTTCTTGTGACTTGGTGGATTTCCTGTTCAGCATCTCCCTTCTTGGCACAGGACACCCACAGTTCCCCCTTGTTCGACTGTGCTTTCAACCATCTTCTTCTCCAGCTAGCTCCTTTTCACCTTAGTCCCTTTTCTCCCTGGACTGGGAGAACTCAGCAAGCATCTACCTTACACTGTTGCTATCTCTCTGCTATCTCTCTGCTATTACTGAGGAGGCATCTTATATGCTAGTCCTCTTCTCCCAGCCCATTCCAAACTGATTGGGTGAGAAAGAAAAATTATTCCACCTAGTCTGCAAGGCTCCTAGTCCCAAGCCCTTAAAGACTTTCTCCCAAAACCTACTTACTCCCAGGATCACTTCCTCTCCTCCAAAGTCTCTTATTTCATAGGTCTTTGCATTCATCAAAACCTCCCAAAACCTTAAAGAGACATAGCACAGAACTGGAATAAGAGAATCCACCTTCACAGTTATCCAAGAAACAGAATCCTGAATAACCTCAAATGTAGAAAGCGCGAAAGCAACCTCCTGTTGGTTGCTCCACCTCTTTCCGACACAGAGGCAGAAAGCAAAAGAACTACATTATGAACAAGGAAGTCATTTCTACATTAATAATACTGGTCTGTGGAGCTAAGAGGGTGTGGAAATGTGAGCAGGTGGATCCATCTTTTCCTCCAGCTTTTCCTCTGGCCATTTTGTAAATGGCACCTAAATCCCAAGGGATGGGAGGGATTGTCCACAAATTCATGTCAAATTCACAATAGTTTTGGGTTGACTAAAATTGCATTTTTGGCAAAAAAAAACCCTATTCATCCAAAATGGTTGCCAAGCACAACATAGTCTTCCTGTGCCTCAGTCTCCAGTCTGGTGTTGTGAAGATAAATACATTATAAGTTTGTGAGGCACTCAGATACTACTGTAATCGGGGGGTCATATCATAGCCAAATAGCTAGTCACTTGTAGAAGTAAAAGAGTCAAGAATTATTTTTTGTAAATAAGGAATAAAATGTTGTTTGTTTTACTTTTTCTGAATGTGTTTAACTATCAATTGCTAACAGTTCACAAGACTATCTACCAAAGTCAGTTGTAACCTTAGCAACAATTCATTTAATAATATCATCAAATCTTTCACGATACAGTGAAGATGAAAGGGCAAGTACAATTTGAATCCTTGCCAAGTAATGTTGTATTGAGGAACATGTTAAACTTTAAGATGGCATTATGTGTTCAACGCAGACAAGTTCAGTTGAATGTGTTAATATTAATAATTAACATAAGTAGATGATAGTGTAATAGATAAAATTGCTGGCGATGAATTTATGAATAAAATTATTTTCCATAATCTATGAAATGTGATTACTGTAATATCATTTGAATTGAAAATTTCTATGCTAGATTCAAGATACAAAGAAGGGCTTGTTACGTGAAGAGATTGCACATTAGACATGAACCTAAAGTTGTTGAGACACATACCCAAGCATTTCTGAAATGAAGCTTGCTCTACTACTATCTGATAATTTGTTATCGTCAGTAAATTGTCTGAATCATTGGTTCCTTAATTATCTTTGCTAACAATTGGTACATTAATTATCATTTCCTAATAAACACAAGTAAGGAAAGTTTGCTGAATGTTACAATTCTGTTGCAGTTCATTCATAACTAAAAATTCATAATTTTATACTCACAAAATACCATATTGTAACATCAGCACAAATATGAATAGAGGAGCTACCAGCTGTGTATTTTATATCATTAATATAAATGGAAAATGAGATTTGACCTAAAAATAGACTCTTTTGGTGCTCTAGTAATGAAAAAGCTACTGATAATAACATTGGATTAAGAGTTGTGTGGGGTTTAACAGTGTTTACAATTATAACAGGAACTCCCTGAAACTAACCCAAGGAAACAGGGGATAATCTCTTAAAATCTATTTAAGCAAATGATCTCCTGTACCAAGTGTTTTACACACAACAATACAGGATAATCTATCAGTGAAACATTAATGAAATCATTTGTTATTTTCATGGCAGCTGAAATAGTACCATGATATTGCTTGAAAGATTATTTATTAATGTCCTGGTAATGAATGAGTAATTAGCAAATCTTTCCAAAACTCTTCATTGTGTTAATGGCAAATACTCAACAGGCATTTTTCAATATTAGAAAAATCTCAGAAGCAATACAGCAATGCAGCTCTCTCTGTAGCAGATCATTACGGCTCAATTCACTTTAATTCCTATGCAGTCAATATTCAAGGACTATGGATGATAGTCTATGAATTTTAGGTGAGGCCAGAGACATGGCCACTCAACATTTTAGATCCATCCAACATTTTAGATCCATGATTTATAAAGTGTCTAATCCAAACATTGTACAGATTCTCAGAAAGCAAACAAGGCAAAGAACTGGCAACCCACAAACTGCAGCAGTCAGTGAAGGATAAATCCTTTGACAGATTTCCAGCCCATCTGTGTAGCTGTCAATCATGCGTGTTGTAAAAAGCAGATTTATGAACAATCATCTGAGAAGCATTTCTTAAACGTGGAGCATAAAAAGAAAAATGTACTGCTTTCAGGTAGATAATTAATATTTTTTTAAACATTTCTTACACAGTAGTGTCCAGAATGTTTGGGGGCTATACAGACATACTGTGTAGGAAGACACAGCCTCTGCTCCTCTCCTGTGAAATATTTACAGTCTAGAATACAAAAAACAGATGAATGAATGGAAGAATGCAGACTGGGATACAATATGCAAGCAGAGAGGACAGGGTAATGACTGTAGCATGTTAGTTCCAGTTCAAATTATATTTTATTGCTTCTTTTTTGTCTTATTTATTCATTTTTACTTGTATGTAATAGTTATCCACTACCAAGTCAAGATCAGTTAGTTAATTTTGTATAGGCATCATGGGGGAAATAGGTCTTCAGAAGTGATCTGCAGGAGAAGAAAGAAGTGGCCTTGCAGATGGGCTCAGGAGGGACTTGCCATATGTAGGACACTTGAACAAGACCACACAAAAATCTTTGGCACAGCAGAGAATTGAACCCAGGTCTCCCAAGTAGTGTCCTAACTGGCCATCCCTTCTTTCTTGATTGACCATTCACCAGTCATTGACTAATACCTAAAAAAACAGGAGTAATTGTGGCACCTTAAAGACTAACAAATTTATTTTAGCATGAGCTTTCGTGAGCTAAAGCTCACTTCTTCGGATGCATAGAATGGAACACACAGACAGGAGATATTTATACATACAGAGAACATGAAAAGGTGGAAGTATGCATACCAACAGGCAGAGTCTAATCAATTGAGATGAGCTATCGTTAGCAGGAGGAAAAAAAACTTTTTGAAGTGATAATTAAGATGGCCTATAGAAGGTGTGAGGAGAACTTAACATAGGGAAATAGATTCAATTGGTGTAATGACCCAACCATTCCCAGTCTTTGTTTAGACCACAGTTAATAGTATCTAGTTTGCATATTAATTCAAGTTCAGCAGTCTCTCTTTGGAGTCTGTTTTTGAAGTTTTTTTGTTGCAAAATTGCCACCTTCAAGTCTGTCACTGAGTGGTTAGAAAGGTTGAAGTGTTCTCCCACTGGTTTTTGAATGTTATGATTCCTGATGTCAGATTTGTGTCCATTTATTCTTTTGCGTAGAGACTGTCCAGTTTGGCCAATGTACATGGCAGAGGGGCATTGCTGGCACATGATGGCATATATCACGTTGGTAGATGTGCAGGTGTACGAGCCCCTGATGGTGTGTCTGATGTGATTAGGTCCTGTGATGGTGTCACTTGAATAGATATATGGACAGAGCTGGCATCGGGCTTTATTGCAAGGATAGGTTCCTGGGTTAGTGTTTATGTTGTATGGTGTGCGGTTGCTGGTGAGTATTTGCTTCAGGTTGGGAGGCTGTCTGTAAGCAAGGACTGGCCTGTCTCCCAAGATCTGTGAGAGTGAGGGATCATCTTTAAGGATAGGTTGTAAATCTTTGATGATGCGCTGGAGAGGTTTTAGTTGGGGGCTGTAGGTGATGGCTAGTGGTGTTCTGTTATTTTCTTTTTTAGACCTGTCCTGTAGTAGGTGGCTTCTGGGTACTCTTCTGGCTCTGTCAATTTGTTTTTTCACTTCAGCAGGTGGGTATTGTAGGTTTAAGAATGCTTGATAGAGATCTTGTAGGTGTTTATCTCTGTCCGAGGGATTGGAGCAAATACGGTTGTATCTTAGAGCTTGGCTGTAGACAATGGATCATGTGGTGTGTCCAGGATGGAAGCTGGAGGCATGTAAGTAAGTATAGCGGTCAGTGGGTTTCCGGTATAGGGTGGTATTTATGTGACCATCGTTTATTAGCACAGTAGTGTCTAGGAAATGGACCGCTTGTGTGGATTGGTCTAGGCTGAGGTTGATGGTGGGATGGAAATTGTTAAAATCTCGGTGGAATTCCTCGAGGGCTTCTTTTCCATGAATCCAGATGATGAAGATGTCATCAATGTAGCGCAAGTAGAGTAGGGGTGTTAGGGAACGAGAGTTAAGGAAGCGTTGTTCTAAGTCAGCCATAAAGATGTTGGCATACTGAGGGGCCATGCGGGTACCCATAGCAGTGCCACTGACTTGAAGATATATATTGTCCCCAAATGTGAAATAGTTGTGGGTGAGGACAAAGTCACAAAGTTCAGCCACCAGGTTAGCCGTGATATTATTGGGGATACTGTTCCTGATGGCTTGTAGTCCATCTTCGTGTGGAATGTTAGTGTAGAGGGCTTCCACATCCATTATGTATGAGATTATGTTTTAGTTTGGGAAACAGGTCATTGTTAAGAATAAATTGCTCACAGGTTACAAGTATCCCCAAAACTCATGGATTAAGACCTTCAGCAGTTATGCTCTGGCATTTTGAGCTAACTGAAGTCTATAAGTGGTTTCCAAAAAGAGTTCCTAGTAGAACCCATTGAAGTAACCAAATCTGATCACTATGGTGAGATTCCCCAAGAAAAATAATTCAGAGCTTCAAAATATTTTGGAGATGAAAGGACATTTTTGATCATCACTGAAACCTTGATTTCAGTTCATCTCACAGCCAAAACTAAAGTGACCAATCACGCATTCCCAGAATACCAAACATTCTGGTATTTCCAGGAATGGCATGGGCCTGCCCCAGCCTGCATGGCCCTGCCCCCACCAATATGACGTTGCATGCCCAGTGTATGTGAGGTCATGCTGGTGAAACAACTCCCTCTTCAAAATGGCAACCCCCATCCTCTACCAGACAATATTACATCTTATTTTGTCTCAGTACCATACCAGGGACATACCTTAAAAAACCAGGATTGTCCAGTTTCAAACCAGACAAATAGCCTTCCTGGCCAAAACTGATTACCCTGAAGAGATCCAGGGGATATCTAAAAATTTCCAGTTATTGTGCATAGGCCATAAACAGTGCTTCAATATTATCCATATTAAACTTAAACCTGCTATCATATATCCAGTCTGCAGTCTCAGCAAGATTCGATGACAGCACAGAAACAGAAACTCTGTTATACAATCTATACTAAGGGATCACTCCATCCGTCACTGAAATGCAGCTGTTCCTGGAATGAAATAAATAAAAACTGAAAGGAACAGTCACAAGACTGAAATACGTACAAGCATAATAAATAAAAAAAAATAGTAACAGGACTCAAAAAAATGCCACCATAGCTAAACAGAATACAAGAGGCAGTCAGAGGCAAAAAGATACCCCTTAAAAATGGGACATCAAATCTTACTGAGGGAAATAGAAAGGAGCATAAACTTTGGCAAGTCAAGTGTAAAAATATAATTAGGTAGGCCAAAAAAGCGTTTGAAGGGCAACTAACAAAAGACACAAAAACTAACAGCAAAAGAAATTTTAAGCACATCAGAAGCTGGAAGCCTGTCAATCAGTGGGGCCACTGGATGATCGAGGTGCTAAAGGAGCACTAAAGGAAGACAAATCCATTGAGGAGAAGCTAAATGAATTCTTTGCTTCAGTCTTTACTGCAGAGGATGTGAAGGAGATTCCCGCACCTGAGTCGTGCTTTTTAGGTAACAAATCTTTTGTAAAGGGAAATCATGCCTTCCCAATCTATTAGAATTCTTTGAGAGGGTCAACAAGCATGTGGACTAGGGTTGCTTCAGTGCACTGGAATTTCAAAGAGTCTTTGACAAGGCCCCACACCAAAGGCTCTTAAGCAAAGGAAGCAGTCATGATAAGAGGGAAGGTTCTCTCATGGATCACTAACTAGTTAAAAGATAGGAAATAAAGGATAGGACTAAATGGTCAGTTTCACAGAGGAGAGAGGTAAATAGTGGTGTCCCTCTGTAAATAGCAGGATCCCCTAAGGATCTGCACTGGGACCAGTGACGTTCAACATATTCATGAATTACCTGGAAAAGGGGGTCGGTAGTTAAGTGGCAAAGTTTGCAGCTGACTCAAAATTACTCAACATAGTTAAATTAAAAACTGATGGCAAAGAGTTACAAAGGGATCTCACAAAAGGGCAGATAAAATTCAATGTTGATAAGTGCAAAGTAAAGCACATTGGAAAACATAATCCTAACAATACATACAGAGTGATGGGATCTAAATTAGCTGTTACCACTCTAGAAAGAGATCTTGGAGTCATCATGGATAGTTTTTTGAAAACATCCGCTCAATGGACAGCAGCAGTCAAAAAAGAAAGCTAACCGAATGTTAGGAACCATTAGAAAAGGGATTTATAATAAGACAGAAAAATCATAATGTCACAGCATAGATTCATGGTATATCCACATCTTGAATACAGAGAACAGTTCTGGTTGCCTCATCTCAAAAAAGATATATTAAAATTGGAAAAGGTACAGAGAAAGGCGATAAAACTGATTAGAGGTATGGAACAACTTTCATATGAGGAGAGATTAAAAATGACTGGGACAGTTCATCTTAGAAAGTAGATGACTAAGGAGGGATATGATAGAGGTCTAAAAAAATCATGGACTGGTGTGTAGAAAGTGAATAAGAGAATGTTATTTACTCCTTCATATAACACAAAAACTGGGGTCACTCAATAAAATTGACAGGCAGCAGGTTTAAAACAAACATAAGGAAGTACTTCACACAACACACAATCAACCTGTGGAACTCATTGCCAGGGGATGTTGTGAAGCCCAAAAATATAACTGTGTTCAAAAAAGAATTAGACAAGTTCATGAAGGATAGGTCCATCAAAGGCTATTAGTCAAGATAGTCAGGGTTGCAACTCCATGCTCTGGGTGTCCCTAAACCTCTGACTGCCAGATACTGGGACTGGACGACAGGAGATGGATTACTTGATAATTGCCCTATTCTGTTCATTCTCCCTGCAATGGTCAGTGCCAGATGCTTCAGAAAGACAAGATACTGGTCTGGACGGACCATTGGTCTTACCCAGCATGGTCATTATGTTCTGTTTAGCAGTGAACCGCGACAGCACACAAAAGTTTTATATCAAATGAAAAATACCTGTTTCCAGTTAACAATTGCAGTGTGAATTTCAGGCAACAGAATGTAATGTCTCAAGATTCAATTTACCTTGGGCACAAGGACTAACACTCTGTTAATACAAAAGTCATTAATTAATTATTAATAAAATAATAATAATAATATAATATTAACAGTGACAGGGTCCCACACTTTGTTGCTTTGGTGGGCCCAGCTGTGCACACATTGAGAGACAGCAGCATAGTAAGCTGCTGCCTGTGATATGAATAGGGAGCAACAGGGTGTGCCAGAGACATTCCTCTGCCTGCAGACCAAATAGACAATCCATAGGCCTGGTTTTCCTCTCACACCAATGTTGTTCTTCTCTGGACACTCTCCAATTTGTCCACATCCTTCCTGAAATGTGGTGCCCAGAACTGGACACAATATTCCAGCTGAGGCCTAATCAGAGTGGAGTAGAGCAGAAGAATTACTTCTCATGTCTTGCTTAGAACACTCCTGCTAATACATCCCAGAAGGATGTTTCCTTTTTTTGCAACACTCTTGACTTATATTTAGCTTGTGGTCCACTATGACCCCCAGATTCCATTCCGCAGTACTCCTTCCTAGGCAGTTATTTCCCATTTTGCATGTGTGCAACTGATTGTTCCTTCCTAAGTGGAGTCCTTTGCATTTGTCCTTATTGAATTTCATCCTATTTACTTCAGACCTTTTCTCCAGTTTGTCCAGATTTCAGTTGTAGTAAAGTGACTATTAAGACACTGAGTGACTCATAGTATTATGGGCTGGAGCCATGCTTCACTCAAACAGTACTAAGGAGGATCCTGCCTCTTGAAGCTACTGCCCCTCCCTTTGTCCACCCTCAGGGCCAAAATTCCTGACTACTCAAATGAGAAGGGAAGACACACTGCTCACTCAGATAATCAGGATTTTCAGTTAATTGAAACATGGATAAACAGACTTCACCTGTACATGGCATTACAGTAAACAGAGGGCAAATAAACTGAAGTGCCTCCCATAATGTGCCCATGATTGGACTAGCAGTCTGCATGCCATTCAAAAATCTGTCACAGGTTGCCAATCACTGCCAGCTAGGTGAAGAATTAATGTGCTTTTTCTAGAGAGCAAACATCTGAAGAGCCCTTTGGCCTGTCAAGATTTGGACAGTGCCTTATCCAGCCCCCAGGAAGTGTAATTGAATACCACTGATCTAAAGAGAGGCAGCACAGTCAAAGTTGACGTCCCAGTTATGGTTTTGAGTCTCAGAGAGGATGGTAGTGCTGTTCACAGTGACTGAGAAAAGTAGGTGAGCTTGGAAGAAGATTAAGGGCTATGGTTTTGTTTCATTATTAATGGGAAATGGTCATCCAACTGCCCTAGACCATTTTGAAAATCCTAAGCTGTTCTTGGTTTCATGTGACATTAATGCTTCCAGTACAAAGTACAATAACCTTTGTTTATTCTGGGGCATTGGTTCCGTACTGACTGAACAAAGAGAGCCACCTACTGAATAACCCACAGCAGCTGCTGGAGGTTTCTCCACATAAACACTCTCCCAGCCTGAAACACTGAGCTCTGATAGGTTCTGTCCACAATGGCTGACGAGTGATACAGCTGATTGCTGGGTGATGCCAGAGACCTTGCTTTCAACTCAGTTCTCCAAGCAGCTTTATATACATAAAATAGCAGATGTGACAAAAACTATCACATAAAGCAATCCTTTTCTCCCAGGCTTGCTCCCAGCTGCAGTGTAGACATACCCATAAAGGACCAGAGTCTCTCTGAGATAGGTCTATATAACTCTTGCTTTCTTTAAGACGATGGGTAGACTATGAGGGAGCCACTAAGATTGCTGGTCTGTACCAGAAGAAAGGACAAGTAACTTGATGCTTTTTAATCTTGCTAATTTTGCATAGAACAGTCTTTCAGGTTGAAAGGACTTTGGGGCACACTCCTTTGGGAATAGGCCGTGTTAATTTCAGATGTTAATGTGAGACTGGACTTTGAAGCAGACTTTGTGGATAGCCATTCTAAACCCAGAAAGACTGGGGAAAGGAAAAACCCTAGTAGGGGGGAGCTCTGTTGTTTAAAAGAACTTGTCTGACCTGTTACAGCCACCTGCTATCAGAAATGAACCAAACCACATTAACATGTTAACCTCAACTACTCCACACGTCAAGTTGTGATCAGTCATGTCAAAAACAGATAATATTTGATCAGTCTTATCAAAAAACTGATATTTGATCTAACATAACTAGTCTGTGGAGTTGTTTAACATGAGTTCCACAAAGGAGATCATTCATCAAACATGTTATCTGCATGCCTTGCCAATGGCTGCCAACCACATAGGAAAACATAAAAGGAATCCCATAATGTCTAGATGTCTCTGGAGTTGCTTAGTCATAACCTCCACTAAACCCTTCCGAAAAGTGGAATGTTCAATACTGAGCCAATAATTGGATAGTTCCTCAGTGTCAAGAGATGATTTCCTGATAGCACTGAGCATATTTCAGGGAGTCAGTTCATTTGGTTTGCTCTCTCTAGAATAGGCATTGATAGTGGAGTTATCCAATAAGACAACGGCTTGTCATTGGCTTTTAAGAAGCCAAGATTGGCAAGAATACCACTCACAGTTTGTTGACTTGACCTATCCTAGAACTTCTATATTTTGTGGATGTGACATTGCTAAAATAATCAGACAGTATCAAAACAAAACATGTCTAAAAAGATTACTGTACTCCCATAGCCCCACAGGTGCATGAGGAACTACCTTAGGCATGACACATTATACTGGCAAATCTCTCATATCACAGAGAAGCCTGTTTCAAGGAAAGAAGTCTGGATGCACCAGACTCTTCAGTACCCTGAAGAGCTCAGCTAAGTGGTTCTTCATTGTGTCAATACTGGAGGACAAATATTTCTTCTTTGACTCTGCAATGGCAATGAGGTATTTCTACACCCATGTTGAATAGTCTGTCACCATCAAGGCCAAGACTGCTCCACCAGCCCAAAGTGTTGTGAAACATGCATGTGCAAAAACCAGTAAGTACAGCACACTCTGTATGAGGTCATAGTTAAGAACTGAGTAAAGACTCCAAGATACAGGCGCACAGGTCCCACTGGCCTTCAGTGGAACTTGTCCTCCTAAATCCCTTAGTTGCTTTTGAAAATCTGCCTGAAAATCATGCCCTGGCATGGGGTTATTGTTGTTTTGTAAAACTGTTTTTAGATGCTATCTTTTAATTCAAGTGAAGCAAAAAATAAAGTGATTCCATATGTGTGTGTGTGAGAGAGAGAGAGAGAGAGAGTGTGTGATTTGTTATACACACACACACACACACACACACACACACACACACGACATCAACTCTCAGTAGAAAGTGTGTTAAAAGGAGGGTCTTGTTTTATTTGTTTTCTCAGTTGCCCCGTATGTCATACTTTCTAACCTGTGTTTGGCTATTCTCAAGCAGTTCTCATCATCACTAAAAGATAAGTAACCATCCCTCTGAGTTACGGTGAGTCTAGTTCATTTATATAGTTTTGTTCTGTCATGCCAGATGTGAAATGTTGAATGGTTCTCTCAAGTATCTCAGCAAATAATTTCCTTCAGTGTTTGCTCTTTACTAATCATTGATGGAGGATTAAATAAAAAATGCTTAATGTATCTTAGAGCTGTATCAAGTATTTTGCACACTAGGAGAGGTTAATAAAATAAGTTTTTTCCTCACTTTTTAACAAATAGTGTTTCTGTTTGTTAAAATTCTAATCAGGGAATAAGCAGTGCTGCTGTAACCATGTTGGTCCCATGATATTAGAGAGACAAGATGGATGAGATAATATCTTTTATAGTTTCCCAGACCTGAAGACGAGCTCTTTGTAAGCTAGAAAACTTGTCTCTCAGACAAAAAGAAGTTGGTCCAATAAAAGATATTACCTTACCCACCTCATCTCTCTATCAGGGAATATTTATTTAATGTGGAGCAGTGATTTGCATGAGTTAGCACTGAGTAGAAAAATGAATACAGACTTTAGGGTTTGGCCTTAATTACATATAATAAGTGAGAGGCATCTAATTATTTTAGATAGTCTAGGCTGTTAATAAGTGTAAACATTTTTCAATGAAACAAAATTTGAACCATATACAGTTGTTGCTCTGCACACGCAGCTCCCCAACTTCACCATTAGGAATTCTGTATATCAGCACAGAGTGTTGTAGAGTCCTAACACTGCAAATTGCAGCATTTTTTCCCCAATAATGAAAAAAATGGATGAATTCATTTGGGTGCCTGCTCCAGCTTTCCAAATGATGAGTCACACATATTGTCTCTTAACATATCTACGATACAAATTCAATATCAAGAACAAAAATAGAGAGTGCAAGGAGCATTACAAACAAGTACATTATGTCAAAAGGGAACTACATTAAAAGTAAGTAATTTCCTTGAGGAACTATACATAAATGTGCAATTTTAAACAAATGGAAATATGCTACAGTTTAATAAGGGGCAACTTCATAACAGAGATCCGATGAGGTGTGAAAGGAAAGCCACTGTAGCTTGTATGTAAGTGAAGTCATTAAATCTGTGAAGTGCAGAGCCAAACAATCAAGCATAATCAATAAACTAGAACAGTTATTTTAGCAACTTGTAATCTACTTTTGCATATTATATAATCCAAGTCTTCTAGACTTCCTAGACTGGGCATCACCTTGTGGAGAAGACATATGAGCATGTGGCTAGTGAACCAGAAGAATTGAGTTCTGCCACAAAATTTCTGTGTGGTACTAGGTAAGCCACATTTAACATTTCTTTGTATCAGTTTTTTAGACCCCCAGTTCAGGAAAACACTTAAGCATGTGCCTAAAGCCATCCCTATTCAGGGCAGCACTTAAAATATGCTTAACTTTAAGTACATAACTAATTTCTATTGAACTCAGTGGGACTTAATCATGTATTTAAAGTTAAATCCATGCTTAAGTCTTGAGAAGTCCTGTCCTGATTAGGCATTATAGAAGTGCAGATTATTATTTTTTGTATGGTGATTGAACCATGATGTCCTTTTGTCTTAAAGCCTCATCACCATTATCTAAACAAGTGTTCTTTAAGTGTAAACTGTCTGCTTCCTTAAAAATGTGTAATGGTACTACTCAAAATAATACCCCACTTTGAAGGTGTAATGCTCCTTCCTCATCCAAATAATCCTGCCTGACTCTTAAGCAGCTAGTTTTTGGTGAAATCACAAAATATTTTACTCTCAGAATATCATCATCATGGTAAATCCCAAAGGGTGTGGTCTTCTGGCAAATTGACCATTACCAGATTGATCTCTGGCAAGGTGCATAAGATGGTCTGATTGTATATTCAGTTTATGTGCATCCCTGGCAATCTTGTTGTGCCACCAAAGCTTCTAGCACCCATATCATTGGCCATGGAATAGTCACACAATTCAGAATGTGTTGGTCTTCCATTCTTCTAATATGTCCATACCAAGAAAGCTGTCAAAACCCAATCAGTGCTGATAGGGGTGGTTGCCAAGTTCAGTTTAAAATAGCCTCATTTCTGGTCTTGTCCTGCCACTTGATATGGAGCTGATGACTGAGACAATGAGAATCAAATATGCCAGTTTGGTGTTCTTCAAACACCCATGGTTTACTTCTGTATGATAGATTTGGCATAACTGTGGTTCTATAGAGTTTGAACTGTCACCACATCCCTATAGAGGCTGAAAGATGGCAGCATCTGCTGCTATATGAGCATCTTTCAACACCGTCTATGATACAGCTCACAAATATTTGACAGCTGCTACATGTGCAATGTCCCATCCAAATAGGTTAATATAGAGCTGGCTATAATCTGGATCTGAAGACTGTTTTATGAACTGGCCAGGGATCTAGTTTTATCAGGATTAATAACCAGACCAACACATGCTGCTACTTGCCCAACCAGACTGGCCATCAGCTGCAGTGATTCATCAAACTAAGACAATGTAATTGGCACATTGAAAAACTCAAAGCAGAATGGTGTTCAGCTCAAAGCCACTAACATCTGCTTCCTCAAGCTTTGTCATCAATTAGTCAATGCCAATATTGAAAAAAGATGGTGGCAGAACACAGCCTTGCCAAACACCCTTGGAGATAAGAAACCGTGCCATCTATCTGCCACTTACTCGACTGCATCTTTCCATTCCATTATAGTCTTCTATCAATGACACTATATTTCCAGGGATGCTGAGACACCTCATCAGATCCCACAAACTTGCTCGATGCACTGACTCAAAGGCCTGATGGAAGTCTATAACAAGTGGTTCACACAACTTATTCTCTACAAGCTATCTCAAGGTAAAGCTCTGGTCAAGAGCACAGTGACCGGGGATAAAGCCGCACTTTATCACGGTGCTTGCAGAATACACATCTGGTTTACCTGGAAGCAGTCGAATTTCTATCCTTGGCCTCTCCCTTTTGCTATGTTGATCTACAAAGAGGATGCAGATGAACCCCCAACCTCCTCCATATTATACTGTCCTCCTTCCTCTTCCTCCCCACCTCCTCCTTCCTTTCCCTCCCATCATTATCCAGGGGAATTACGATGGTGATGGGTGTTTTTGATTGGGTATGCCTTAAGCCTTGGGACAATCCACCTTTTCCTTCCCCAGCCCACCAACAAACACACACAGAATGGCCACTTTTACTTTTCCAAGTTGAACATTTTCCTTTCAAGAACGTTTGATTCAAAATTGCTGGTATTATTTGTTACATGAGAAATTATGACATTTTATCCCACTTATGAAATTTCCTATGATATTGATATACCACTTTTGAGCAGTTCTAACTGATACACATATTTTATTATTATTGGGCCAAATCCCGGGGTCTTTTTTGGCTTTTGCTCAACCTTTAAGTGGCAAAAGCCCTTGATAGTTGGACTAAAAACTCAGAGCATTGTAGTACTGGTGCTGATGTTTCATCGAAAGTGATCATCACTATTTTTTCTGGGTATCAGTTTCATTAATACTGAAAGCAAGATTATAGTCTCAAAAATTAGAATCAAGACCTTTACCCACCCCTGCCCTGACCGATTAAGCTCATTAACATATATAGGAAGAATCAGAACTAGGCGACATATAAAGTCACAGCCAGAATGTGCCACCATCTTTCAAGAAGGCCAACAGAAGGAGCTAAATCTTTGTGTTTTATCCAGGATGGTCTCATTCTGATTTCTGATCCTAGTGAGAATGCCCTGCCCCTGACTCAAGCACATTCTAACCCCCTTCTATCAACCTTACTATCCTAGTTTATTTGAATACAATTCGACTGAAGGGTTGAATGGTGAAAGGAGGTAGGCCCAAACCCATTTAAAATTTTGAAGGTGAGGACCAGGACCTTGTAATGTACCAGATACTGGAAAAAAATAGTGCAGAATACACAGCATTTGACGTGATATGATCCTGATTGTCTTGCTCCCTTAGCAAATGGACCACTGCATATTGAATTTTCTGGAATTAGCTTATACTATTCAGTCAGCCCACTACTCCAGGCTTCAGGTGACCAAAATATGGATAATATGCCTGGGTGCAAACTTGAGAAGTAGTGGCATGATCTTTTGACTACCTAATGATGTGAGAGGGAAAGCAGCTCTGGCTAGAGCTACTATCTGGGCATCAAGGAGCAGTTTTATAAGACTCATAAAACAGTACCCCACCATGAAAATCAAAGAACATAGTCCCTAGATTGAGGGTAAGGCTATGACTTCTTAAACTGTTTCTCACTTTCAGCGTCATGACGATCTCTCCTGAACTGAGTGTGAGCCTGCTGTTTCTCAGGCAGGGCCCTATGTCCCTAAGACACATTGGATATTAGAGTGAAAGCAAAGTCTACACTAGGCAAAAAGAGATAAAGTTCAATGTCTTTTGCATATTTCTGATATGATATAGTCCATGGCATTTCATGATTTCTCCCACTGACCTCACATAAGTGCTGGACAGGACTGAGCCCTGTCAGACTCCACAGGACTAAAGACCTGATCCTCCATTACTGAAGTCAGAGGGAGTTTTACCATCGATTTTATTAGCTACAGGATCAAGCCCAGAGTCATCATCAGCAACTGCCCACTATAGTCCAGTGGAATTTATTTCAGATCCATTGTGAGGAAATTATATCATTAGCATGACAGGATACTGTCCTCTGTACAACCCAACAGGCCCATCAAAGAACCTCATGATAGTTGTATGTCTGTCTTCCCTCAGCCCATAGCCCTTATGAGATTGTTCATCAGCATGACCAGCATTGCCTCTGCCAGCTCTTGTTCTGTGGCCAAACTGAAAGATGTTGTAGGAGACAAGATGCATGACAGCATTTTTGGGTGATAGTTTGATTCCAGTAATTAAAGGGGAAGTTTTGTTATGATGCTAATTTAAGAATAATACCTTTAAAACTATTCAGATGAGGAAGTTACGGCCTTGACCTGGAAAAAGGATAATCTCTGACACCCGTATGGATCTTGAATGTATTTCAGGCCCTTGAATGTATTTTTTTTAATTAAAAACAGATGGATCAAGTCTGCAATTCATGGGTAAATAATAATGGTAAATGAATGGAATTAAACAGATGCTATCTACAAAATGCTAACTTTTTTTCCATTGACTTACCCAAATCAATCAGTTGAATGCAATATTTATAGGGATTTTTAACTGATCTCAACAGTTTCTATTGGAATAGGCGCTAATGATGGTAAGTGTACACTGGCAGATCCCAATAAATTAGTTGGCCTAAAGGCCAACACATAATACTAGAAAATATTTTTGTTATTGGGGAACTTGATGATTGATATTTCTTCCTTTTTGCCATTGTTCTATTTAGTGAACTGTTTTAACACTATTACCTTCTCCCCTAAGGGCAGGTCCACACCTAAAATGCTGCAGTGGCACAGCCATTGTAGCACTTGAGTCAAGATGCTACTACGCTAACAGAAGGGGTTCTCTCCTCAGTGTAGTTAGTCCACCTCCCCGAGATGTGGGAAGTACTCCCATTGACTTAGTGCTTTCTACAGAGGGGTTTAGGTTGGTATAATGGCATCGTTCTTCGGTGTGGATTTTTCAGATTGTGAACTTTGCATCTGTTCGTGTTTTTGGACCCTCTGTGCATGGATCTCATTTTTCCGCTACATAGACAGGAGAGTCAGCTGCTGCTGCTGCAGCATCATACTCCACATTTTCTTCCAGACTTCTTTCTGGGTCCAAAGGATATGCGTGGGAAGTAGGGGTTGGGAGCGGATGAGAAGGACAGAGGACCGGGTAAACAGTGTCCCCTCTGTACCCAGTGTGAACAGAAGAGAAGAGTTAATACAGAGGCAATAGTATTCACTTTTCTGTGAAGCCCCATCCCTGCTAAGTAATCCTGCTAAAGGAAGTCTAAAGGGCAGACACTGGCTGGAGAAGTCCTAGCAGCAGAAATATTGGGCAGAGTCACAAGAGACCCAGAACCAATGGAGAAGAAGAGGGAGCTGGAGGGTTTGTGAACCGGACTCTCAATTTCTTCTGCAGGAGGGGCACATCCCCAACGCTCGCAATAGATAAATCCAGCAGGTTGCTCCAGTAATTTCTCTAGCCATTAGGTAAGCATTTCCACATAAAGATTATATATATTACCCTATACACTACAGCAGAAGAATGACATCGCTGTCTCAATGTAACCTGTTCACGAACCCATCATTCTCTGGGGAGTACCATAAATCCACAAAACATCTCTGACTGATGAACTTTATATTTGATCTCTACTTACACCAAAGGGTGTATGAAAACTTGTGTAGCCAGTAGCACTGCTGACATAGTTGAAGAGGCTCAACCCTTGCAACAAGAGTCTGGACTAAATCAAAGTCTATAAATAGTCTCTGCTATACCAGTTTCAGGAACAGGGTATAAAACACTTGTGCATTTTGTTAAATCCTCCTCCTTGTGGATGACCAATGCCTCTTTTGAGAGCTGGTTTTTTTTATTTAATTTGTATAGATCCAAGAATAAAGCCCTCCACTAGATCATCTCAAGAACTGTGGTTTCAAAAATAAGAATCTATGAAAAAATGGTTTCATTTTATATTCAGATTTTTTTGAGGTAGAAATGGCATTAGAAACCATGATTGTTTACTTCTCGCTTCCCACATGCTCTCTTTGCACAAACAATATTTACATTTAATATACATTTATTAAAAACAGATTAAATTTAAATTTGAGCTAGAGAGTTTTTTTTCCAACAGCTTTTCTCTGAGTGGAATGAATAGCCAAGAAGAGTAGGAGATGAGTAATGGAATATGGGCTTATCACCTTTAGGTTACTAGAGTGAGTATATCCCAACTTGTTAGTGACCAAATCACATTTATGCACTGAAGTCAAATGGGAGTTTGCCTGAGTTTAGACTTTGTAACAAAACCTACAACCAGGAAATTTTTATGTGGCCTTGTGTTTCATTGGAAACATTCCTGAAAGTGAATACTTTTCTCTCAATACAAATTCATTAGCTTTACAGTAGTCAAATCACAATTGGGCATCAGAAGATCTATCTGTCATTGCCCACCCACCATAAATTGGGGTCCACCTAAATGTCAAGCTACACTACCCCTCACACTGTTGCTAGGCTGCTTAGTATGGTTTACATGGGGCTCCTGTTAGTAATGATATGCTAACATGTCACAATTTCACTCAGACAGACAGCGTAATGGTCAGGGCCATCCTTAGGCATACAGAGCATTGTGGTTGCATAGGGCACACTGAGTCTTGGTGTTCACCCTCCCAGCTCTTCCTACCCTTGTTCTGACCCTTCCTGCAGGCTCCCACAGCTAGCTGCTGCAGCCTGGTGACTCTTACTCCAGAGGGGATCTCTAACTTAAAAGTGAAAAAGCCTTCCAGCCTGCCAGACCTATTAGCACAACATTGAAACGGTTAAAGAGCCATTCAAGTGATAATTAAGCCATTTAACAGGCATTTGCCAACCCCTAGGTATATACTGTCAGTTTCTGAATTTACTGACAAAAACAGTTGTGCATTACTGTAATATTTACTCAGAACATGTTAGTCTACAGGACCTTAGTTTAAAGGGCAGAGCAGGGGTGGAGTATGGGCAGGGCCACAGGCAGGAGAGGTGGGCTGGGAATTTAATTTAAAATAACGTAGTTTTTTCAGTAAATTAAATATGTAGTAATCTAGTATGATTACTTTGAAGGCATAAGAGTCAAGGCTGCCCGGGGGGTGGGGCAAGTGGGGCAATCCCTTCCCTGGCTAGAGGCGCCTTTTTAATTTTTACTCACCTGGCGGCGGTCCAGGTCTTCGGTGGCACTTCAGCAGTGGGCCCTTCACTCGCTCCGGGTCTTCGGCGGCACTTCGGCGGCAGGCCCTTCACTCGCTCCACGTCTTCGGCAGCACTTCGCCGGCAGGTCCTTCAGTGCTGCTGAAAACGCAGAGCAAGTGAAGGACTGCTGCCGCCAAAGACTCGGAGCATTGCCCGGTGAGTACAAGCACCGCAGCGGGTGGCGCCTTTTTTTATATCCGCTCCCCTGCTTGCCCCAGGCCTGAATCCTCTGGGCAGCCCTGGTAAGATACATTTAAAATCTAAAATCAATTTAGAAATACTGGTTAAGAAAATGTAAAACAGAAGAGCTGCATCATGTATTCCATAATATTTAATGTTGTATTCAGCAGGACAGCTGAATTGCCCCTACTACAAAGTTTTTGCAAATAAATCTCCGACAGACTTCAGGGTATATCAGAATAACTGTGACTGACATTTTTTATTCCCAATTTTAGTGCTTTTAATTAGGGACCTTCTGCATGTCCAGTCTTCACCATCTGGCATGCAGTGGAAAACATGCTCCATTTTCTTTTGGGGGGAAAAAAAAACCCAAACAAAAAAAAACCCACCACACTCTTCTGCAATTTCTTTCTAATGTCATTTGCTTCATTTGGGTTCAGGGATTTGGCTGGAAGGGGGTGAGCAGGGTGGGGGAGGGAAGAGAGGTGGGAGACAGTGGGGAGAGGGCAGGGCCTGGGCAGAGTAGGGGCAGGGCCTGGGGCAGAGCAGGGGTGGAGTATGGGCAGGGCCACAGGCAGGAGAGGTGGGCTGGGAAGCTAGCCTCCCCAAGCAGCAGCTTCACCTACTGCCCATGACAGCAGGTAAGAACAAGTCGGCTCCTGCACACCCAGAGTGTGCTGCAGTCTCCTTAGGCAGGGGCTGTATTCACAGAGCCAAATGCGCCAGCACCGCACATTCTGCATAAGGAAGGGGATACGGGGGTCTCTGTGGGGAACTGTGACTCTCCACCACCGTGAGGCGGGCCAGGCGGCTCGTCCCTTCCGCCCTGGGTTGCGAGCCCAGGCTGCCTTCGGGCATAGGGTCACCAGTTTAATAATACTACGTAGGGCCCCATAAATCCTAAGGATGGCCCTGGTAATGGTATAGAGAGACAAACAGTTAGTTCCACTAGTGAATGAAAAAAACAGCAGCAACAGATAGAAGCTTTTTAAAACTAAGACAGTTACGTTTAAATACTAAAACAGATCGAGAGGGAATTCAGCCAATGTTCATTATAGCAAGTTGTTTCGACAATGCACAAGTTCTTTTCGCAAGCAAAATCACTCTTTCTCAGATTAATGGTTTGATTAGTATCCTTTCATTGAATAGAGTATACCTGATGATGCTGTATTTTGCTATCCCAGTATGGATTATTATGTTTCAGAATATGATAATAGGTTTGCAGAAAAGTGTGAGACTGGAACAAGATCTTTGAGAAACTGAGTAAGTATGTCAAGTACAGTATATGAAAAAGTGGTGAGATTACCAAGCAGCTATTAAATTGGCCTCAGTTGGATCTTGTTTCTAGTTCTCACAAGATCACTGTTCAGGAAAACAGAATATGCAAGAAAAATTACTGATTTGCTATGTTACCTTTCACACCAAAGACTGGCCCTTTGGGGCAGCAATGCAAAACAACCATCAGGGGGAAAAAAAGGGTAATTTTCTGGAGCGCTGTTCTCTTTTTATGAAATATGATGAACAATTTGAATGAAACTGCATGGTACATTTAACTTAACAAGCCATGAAATTCAAAATAAGTTGATGTACATCACAGCTGACCTGGTGAAGAAACATAACTGAGGAAATGCAGACTATCAGATTTTATTGTCTCCTTGCTAATGAAGGGTGGTCTTTTAAACAAGGACCTCTCAATCTATGTTCATTATGTATGTGCTGATTTAAATGTACACGCATGATTGCTCTTATTTAATGACTGCTATAGATCACAAAATGCAGAGGAAATTTACAATAGTCTCAAAGAAGGAATAGAAACAGTTGGAATAAGCGTCATTCCTAGAGTGGCTCAAATTTATGATAGGGAAAGTATTATGTGAGGCAACATTAATAGGGTACAGCAAAAATTAGAAGTGACCACTTCACAGTTATTTACATTGTATGGCTCACAAGCTTAACAGTGCCACTGTAGAGACTTTATAAAATAAAACCATGTAGGGATTTTTCAGCTTTTTGGAATCTCTCTAATGCTATTTCTTTAATGCTTGGCTTTTTTGCAATAGACAGCATGCACTAGGAATCAAGCCCATTGAATTGACTAATTTGAGTGCAAAAAGTAGTGCTAACAACTTTTTCCCCAATTATTAATGCATTAATGAAGAATTAAAAGAAGATTTTTCTGAGGAAATGTTAGTGCATGCTGTAAGGATGCTATTCTGTCTAGCGAGCCTCTTGTAGTTGACAAAGTGCTGGAAATCCATGAGAAGATTATAGGAATCAATGCCAATTTAGCAAAATCTGAAATGCAGGTTTCTCAGACTGGACATGCCATAACATATCCTGTTTTCATATCCTGGACATGTCATAACATTAGAAAATCTGAGTTCTATGCTGACAGCCTCAGAATACCCCAAATTCTTTAAATTGGGTTAGTTAGCACTTGTGCTGCCTGCTGGTGCAATGAAGTCTGAAATGTCCTTGTCAGTGATGTATCGAATTAAAACATACTTGACAACCATGAGCCAGAAAAGGTTTTTGGCTTTGGATATCCTGAACATTGTATCTGACACCACCAAAGACATTGAGCCTGCAGAAATTGTCAAAATTTATGTTTCCGAGGAAAAAAGACAAACTTCTTCCAAAAGAAGATAAGAGCAAGATTTTCATTATTTGTGTTCATGCAAACAGAATGCATTTTACAACAGATTTGAGTGGACTAACACAAGCTAAATAGATTCACCGCTAAGATGTGTCCAAATGTTGTACAGAGTAAACAGGAAACATTATTTAGTAATGATCCCTTGGTTTAATGTGCAGCTGTATAGCTCCATGGTTGGGTCTCATAACAGCCTTGTGTCTGGCTGTTCACATTCAGCAGACAAGCTAGTCCTCCTCACCCCTCAACCCTGCCCCAGCCTTTCCCCCTTTGCCTCAGATATTGTGCAGTACACAACATGCAGCTATAATGATTGGATCTCAGTGAGGCCA
The DNA here is from genome assembly GCF_016161935.1 of Mauremys reevesii. Lineage (NCBI taxonomy): Eukaryota > Metazoa > Chordata > Testudines > Geoemydidae > Mauremys > Mauremys reevesii. The sequence continues at coordinate 80,877,562 of NC_052627.1, read as the reverse complement.
ACTGTCAAGGCTAATTCCCCACTCTGGCACTTCGAGTGCAGAAGGTGGAGGCCCACAAGGATTCTAAAAATTAATACTGGCCACTCCAGGCTTGTATTAAACTCCCAAGGTTACAGCTTTTCTCTGACCTAGGATTGGTAGATGCTGCCACCACCCAAGTTCAGAACCCTTTTGAGAGCCCAGGAAGGCGCACTTGGGAATTCCTTCCTGTGGGGGCACCCTCAAGCCCTTTCACCACCACCCACCCCCGGGGAAGAGCTGAGAAAGAAAAAAAAAAGGGGGGGGGGGGAAATCAGCTGGTGCCACCAGCTAATTAAACAACATGTGCACAAACCTCTTAGGACACAAAAATCCAATTTTGTTCTTTTAAAAGGTAAATTTTATTTAAAATAAAGAAAATATATCTGGGAACTCAGGCTATTGATAGATTTAAAAGATCAACTACAAGAAATAAGCACCAAGAATACCTTTCTTGAGGTCCAGCTTAAAGGTTAGAGGCAAAACAAAAGCACCTGGTGTTAGCACAGAGGAATCTACAAGCCATAACAAAATAAAGGGGATAAACCTAATTGCATCTTCCTAGACATTTCCTGATCTACTTACATATCTGGGGTTTTAAATGAGTAGTTTCTAGGTATGATACTGATGATTTTTCATACCTGGCCCAAAGCTTCTTATAGGATAGCTGATGCCCTGTCCGCCTCTCCCCGGGAGAACAACAGACAGACAGACAAAAGGGGAGTCTTGTTTCAATTTTAAAAAGTTCTAGCCTTCCCATTGGCTCTTTTGGCCAGGTGACCACTCACTTTCTTTTACCTATGCATGGCAGAGAGACTTTTTAACCCTTTACAGGTAGAGCAATTAGAGAACAGCTACTAAGAGGGATTTTATAGCTACTGGCTGGCTGGCTGTCCATAAAAGAGAGCTATCCCCCCCTCCCTTCATTTATCTCACCAACATTCCCACTTAGTCAGTAAATATCAGTGACCTTTTAATCTACCAAAAGCAAATTCAACAGTCATCCTGTACCTGCTCAGCCAGTAGTGGAATCTTTCCTTGTCTCTGTCAAGGTGGACAGTGGCTAGCTTAATGAACCAGGGGAGTAATAGGTAAGCTGGGTCCCCCATAATCTCTATTGGCATTTCAGCATAGAGTCAGAGTCTAGAATGTCTGAAACAGTCCTCTGTTCTTAGAGATGTGAACATCATACACCTTCCTTGACCAGCTCACATTGATGTCACTGAAGCATCCCTGGTGATTCACCAGTACTTACATAACTATTGAAAAGCAACCATTTTTGTTTATGTATTTGCTGGCATGGTGAGAGAGTACCAGAATAGGGATGAGTGTCCCACCTATCGCTCCACTGCAGTTTGGGAGCCCCATTGCTTCAAATCCATCTACTATTTCCTGCACGTTGCCAAAAGTCATAGTCCTGTGTAACAGGATGTGCTTAATGGTTTTCCACAGTGGGGGCCATTGTCATCCAAGTGTTCATATTCCAACTGCAAGCAGTTTGGCCACTGACCAATAGCAATCTGGCATTGCAAGTTTCCAGAGCATGGTCATCACTTGCTTCTCCATTGTTGATGCAGCTCTCATTCTGGTGGGCTGGGGTGAGCTCAGCACATACCTTCAAGTATGTGGCCTTTCACATCCAAAAGTTCTGCAGCTACTTTTTATCATCCCAAACTGCATCACGATGTGATACCACCAATCAGTGCTAGTTCTTAGGCCCAGAAGAGTCAATCCAACATATGAAGCTGCTCCATGAATGCCAACCAAAACTTAACATTTTTATTTTCCATGTCAGTCAGTATCCAGTCATCAAATATCTCCTCTTCTTCCTCCTCACACCACCAGTTGTAGTAGTACTCAGGAAAGTGCACAAATGCAGTAGAATCATGTGTTCCACGTTAGCAATGGTCATTAGAACTGCACTGAGCTCAGCAGGGTCCTCACTTCTGGCAAGGGATGGTGAAGACTGAAAAGCAGTGTGCATGACTATGGGAGTTTTAAAAATGGCTCAAATATTACGGGATGGAATAAGTATTATAGATGGGAAAAGTGGCATTTTAGCAACTTGACCCTTAGTTCCCAAAAATCACTGGGTGAACTGCTGGTATCCTACAAAGCACTGTGAAAATGTCCCACAAGGCATTGCATTGGACATTGGCATGGAATACACTGGGATATCTACCTATAAAGCACTGCATTTTCCATCAGTGCAACCATTTATGGTGCAGATGCACAGCACCTAAGCAAGCAGGCAATTTTGGTATATTGCTTGCAAAGTAAATTACATTAACCAAACTCTGTAGTGTAGTCATACCCTGACTGTACAGGCTCTTGTTGGCCCCTCTAATACATAAATTATTGCAATTTTTGCTCTGCATTTCTGTGTCTGGCTCAGCCAAGGTTATTAGTCTTTCCCTTTCATTAGTACTGCACTCACCCCATACTTAAAAAAAGTACAGCACAGAAGGTATACTTGACTAGATATTTTTAGAAAGCAGGGACTGTGTAATTTCCTCTTAAAAATCTATTGGCAGATTTATATTTAAATAAGTGAAAGGGAAGCCATTTAAGCTGGTGTAACAAAATGGTAATTTTAATCAACTCATGACATCAATGGAAATACTATTTTAGTAACTCTGTTCATTAAATGACTTCAGTGTTGCTTTAGATCAGGTGACCATTTCTAAACTCCATTTCATACAATGCACCATATATTGCATATCAAAGATGAAAGCAAGAACATGTTTTGTATTCAGTTTCCCTATTTGTTTTAAATTTTAATTAAGTAGCAGGTAGAGAAAGATTTCATAATTAGTCATGCATATATTCATCCTTTAGTTAAAATGGGAGATTACCTAGAGGACAGAGCTTCACAAAACTTATGCTGAGTGGTGCTCACTGCTCAATATTCAGCATGCTAAAATCTTTACAAAATGTTTTTGAGCTCTACTGATGTAGGAGCTTCACAGCCTTGAAACTCACTTGCTCATTTCCTTCAAAATAAAGCTACTTGAGTAAAATAATTGCATGTGTCTCTTAATCCATAACATTTTCCTATGAGTACTTTCTAAGATATTTTACCATGTCCAAAGAGAGTGTGGAGCTCTGGGAAATCAGTGAGTGAACAGATGTGTAATTGTGAGCTCTCAGAATTTACATTTTCATTTTAGGTATCTGGATAATGGCTGAAGAGAACGGTGATGAATGAGTCCTGTAAGCTTTCACAGCTTTTACTCATTTAAAATAAATGATCCAATAGACCCAGAATCATTCAGGCTAACTCTGTATTATTATAAGCGCTGAACATTCTCAATTCCCATTGCCTTCAGTTTCAAGCACTCTGTACAGATCAGGATTAGACCCATAGAAGCTAGAGATGGAAAAGAGCCTTTAGGTCACTAATCCTACTCCTGGGGGAATTCCATGCCAAAAAAAATTCCTAAATTCTTCATATTTTATTTGTCAAAATAATGCAATATAATCACACCACTTATTTTCACTTATTTTGTTAATTTATCTAAATTACCATAGAGGGGGGAAAAATCACAATAACTGTTCAGCATTTCCTAAACACACGAACATGAAGTTACAAATACTTGGTAACCAGTTATAATCCTGGATTTTCATTTAAATTACACTACTTTTATTTTGGTGTTCTGTAAATTAGAATGTCGCTTTAAATTGCTTAGACTTTTACAAATGAAAGTCATACAGTTTTGCTAATCACTGTCCTGCATTTTTTTTAATGGAGAAATAAAATAGATCCTGAGCTGTAATCTAACCCCATTGTGCCTCTTTGGCACAGGGGAAAAGAAGCCAGTAATCACATAGGCCTTCCTAGCTGAAGATTCCGTTACTGTCATTTACAGTAAGGCTCCTTTGGAATGGGAACAATTAAGTAACAATGGAAACATTAGCAGCCTGCCTTTTTAGTTGTTACATTTCTGCTGTGCCTCAGTGTATGTCTACACTATGGGATTATTCCAATTTTACATAAACCGGTTTTGTAAAACAGATTTTATAAAGTCGAGTACACGCGGCCACACTAAGCACATTAATTCGGCAGTGTGCGTCCATGTACCGAGGCTAGCATCGATTTCTGGAGCATTGCACTGTGGGTAGCTATCCCGTAGCTATCCCATAGTTCCCGCAGTCTCCCCCACCCATTGGAATTCTGGGTTGAGATCCCAATGCAAAAACAGTGTCGCGGGTGATTCTGGGTAAATGTCGTCACTCAATCCTTCCTCTGTGAAAGGAACGGTATACAATCATTTCGCGCCCTTTTCCCCTGGATTGGGAGCTCAGCCAAGAATGCAAATGCTTTTCGGAGACTGCGGGGACTGGGATAGCTGGAGTCCTCAGTACCCCCTCCCTCCCTCCATGAGCGTCCATTTGATTCTTTGGCTTTCCGTTACGCTTGTCACACAGCACTGTGCTGTGGCCTCTGTCTATCATAGCCTGGAGATTTTTTCAAATGCTTTATCATTTCGTTTTCTGTAATGGAGCTCTGATAGAACAGATTTGTCTCTCCATACAGCGATCAGATCCAGTATCTCCCGTACGGTCCATGCTAGAGCTCTTTTTGGATTTGGGACTGCATCGCCACCCATGCTGATCAGAGCTCCACGCTGGGCAAACAGGAAATGAAATTCAAAGGTTCGCGGGGCTTTTTCTGTCTACCTGGCCAGTGCATCCGAGTTCAGATTGCTTTCCAGAGCGGTCACAATGGTGCACTGTGGGATACCACCCAGAGGCCAATACCGTCGATTTGCGGCCGCACTAACCCTAATCCGACATGGCAATACCGATTTCAGCGCTACTCCTCTCGTCGGGGAGGAGTACAGAAATCGGTTTAAAGAGCCCTTTATATCAATATAAAGGGCCTCGTTGTGTGGACGGGTGCAGGGTTAAATCGGTTTAACGCTGCTAAATTTGGTTTAAAGGTGTAGTGTAGACCAGGCCTCAGGGACAGAACCTGCTTTACACAGCCCTATGCCTCCAAGCCCAGGATGCTGCAACAGCGAGGAAAGGGACAGAGTGAGTCGCATGCAGCCAGGTGCCCAGCCCCATCCCTTTAAGGTCTCTCCCTGGGTGCACACAGGCATGCCCAGCAGCCTCCCTCCCACCCACACAGTGATCTGCTCTCTGCTGCCAGCTGCTCCCAGCAGATGCGCCAAGGCTGCCACAGAAGGGGTGTGTGTTCCCCCACAGATTTCTTTACTCCCCCATTTTTCTGTGTGGGAGCCAAGAAATCATAGAATATCAGGGTTGGAAGGGACCTCAGGAGGTCATCTAGTCCAACACCCTGCTCAAAGCAGAACCAATCCCCAACTAAATCATCCCAGCCAGAAGATATGAATTCTGAGCCTTCGGCAGGGTGCAGAGTTCCCCCAGGAGTATAATCCATTTTCCTGACAATGCAAGATTGTTCCCTATTGTACATTTACTAGTGTTTTGCCACATTTAGTTTGAAATGTGGCAAGTGATAGAGCTTCCAGCACTTCCTCTGGGACACTATTCTGTTCTAGATCCTAGTAGATTTCACTCTTGGGGAGATTTTCTTAGAATACACTTTAAATAATCCCTTTCTTTACATCATACCACACTTAGCTGATCTTCAGGGCATGCTGATCTTCAGGAAACTCTGCAAGGAGGATCATCTGTTTTGCCCAGATAGCTGAAGAGTTTAGGGCCTGATGAGAGTGACTGCTTATGAGTGTGATGGAGGTTTGGGGGCACAAGTTCCACCTATTAGTAATAGAGATAGAATTGTGCTGGAAATTTTCTGAGGTTTGGGGGCACAATCAGCCACCAAAGGGGGACATAGATATTACTTATTAAGGAATCCCTTGTTGAAGACTAAAAGCATCCAGGGCCCACTTCACTTCCAAAGCTTCCTTTTCAATCACTCAATATATCTTTTCTCTGGGGAACATTTTCTTGCTAATGTAGACATTGCTGCACCCCCACCTTGAAGCTATTTCCATTATACACAGTGTTTACAGTTTGGTTTGATGACTCTCAGCACCCCCCACTATACAAATTGTTCCAGCACCCCGAACATAGAGGACTGGATGTTCTTCATCTTTCACTTGGGAAAGGACAGTCCCTAGCCCTACATCCAAGAGATTTGTTTGAAGAATAAATTTCAGTGTGAAGTCCAGGTGTAACAGCATGGCACCCACTTCTCACAAGCACCCCTTCTGGCCAGGTGTGTCTGCAGTCTTTAAGTAGTCCTGACATCATGCCATACCCCTAGGACTTCCATCCTGCAGGTAATGGTTTCACCCTCTTGGTCTATTTTGGCCCCAGCTCTCTAGCTGGGCCACTATGTAAGTTTAGTTCCCCTTCTAAGGGTGTTGCACTGTCCAATTATAGCCCAGTTCCCCAGTGACCTATGGGGGACCCAGACCCACTCACTGCTCTAGGTCCCAGCCCAGGGACCCTAAGAATAGCAGCCACATGCCACCATATCCCTTTAACTATACTGCTTTCAGTTCCCTAGGCCACTTCCCTTTGGCCCCAGCCTTTGCCAAAGCTTCATGGTTACTTCAGGGCTCATCTAAGTTCAGGCCCAGCAGCCAGTCAGGGGCTCTTCCTCATGGTCCCAGTCCCTGCCAGCACTAAGTTCTCTCTCCATGGTGCTGCAGCTCCCTTTAGCCAACTGGGAGCACCCTCTATTCTCCTCTACCTCCAGCAAGGAATTGACTGTTTGGCACTGCAGCTCCTTTTTATAGGCCCTCCTGGGCCCTGATTGGCTGCTGCCTGCAGCCTCTCTGATTGGCTGCATCCACTGCAACCACTCTAGGCTGCTTGGAAGACTCCTCTATTGCTCCATTCCTGGGATGGGTATGGCAGGACACTGAGGCCTTCAGCAGGGCGCCTCTGTGTCTAGTCCACCCCATCATACCAGGCTAAAAAGGACCAGTTCACAACATAAACAGTCTTATACTGTATTAAAGGCTGTTTTCCAGGCCTCAGACTGCTTGACTTTCTTTGGTTCATGAGGTTTGTGACAGTATCTGTAACAGTAGCAAATGCTGGTACAAACCATCAATAGCACCCCACCAATCCCAGCAAATAGCCCATTTGCCTTTTCATGTTGTGAATAGAACAGGCTATTATCCAGATCCTTACCTTGTTGCTAAGTGATTGGAGTTGGCCTCTTCCTCTCATATAGATGATCTATGTGATCTCCCAGTTCCCCACATTACACTTAGTTGGGTGAACTGTTAGACCTGCATCTGCTGGGAACTGAAGAACAACCATGACCTGTCTCACATGATCCTCCCAGTTGTAGCAGTAAATCACTGACTATCAGATAGGTAAGATATAGCATATTGTCCATCAGGTCAGAGAACTCTGACCATCAGCTACTGAAAAGTCATACCCACCAAGTAATCACAAGAAGAGATTACTGAGCAATAAATGGCACACAAGGAACTTGTCAATAGCAAGGTACAGAGAAGCCAGTGTGCCACCTGAAACAGATCAACAATTAAAGTCCGAATAACACAGAGATATAAAGCAAAAGCTGAACTTGACAAATGCAAAATGACCCGTGCTGCAGCAGCTTGAGAAAATTTCTTTTGATCATCCACCTAGAATTAGAGTCCAGGAATAAAAAATGATTGGAACTATAGAGATAAAATTACTGCATATCAAGAGGTTTTGTACAGTGGACATAGGCCCAGATTTAAAAAAAAAAAAAAAAAAAAAGTTATTTAGGCATTGCTGTGCTCAACATTGCGATGCCAAACTGATTAAAAAGCCCAAATCTCATGTTCAAAAATATTAGGTACTTAGGAACTGATGGGATTTAGGGTCCTAAGTATCTAAATCACTCTTTAAAATGAGATTTGGGCTCCTAAATCAGTTAGGCATTGCAATGCTGAGCTGAGTACTGCCTAAATACCTTTAAAATTCTAGGCTTTAATGTCACAGTTCCACACAGTCTGAGGTAAAAAATATTAAGCATTATTCATAGTGTCTATCTGGATATGTAAATGTAAAATCAGAGTCCATGTTGCAGATCTATTTGAATTAAATTGGAAAATTACCTCTTATTAGTGAGCTGCTGCTTGCATCTTTCAGAAACTGAATTGTTGCAGAACACATCAAATAATTATAGCATATTGCATATCATAGCTCGCTCATATAATTTTGTTGGTTTGGGGAGGAGGTTGGAGGGAGAGGGCGGGGGGAATGTGGTTTTTTTCTACATATATCCATCTCTTTAAATCTGGAACTCTGCTCCCAGGTCATCTCAGCTCCGTGGAACTGGAAGTGCTTGGCTGCTGGCGTCCGAGATCCCTTTACACTTCCTTGACCCAGAAATCAATGGGAAGTCTTCCAACTGACTTCATTTGGATCAGGCCCATAAAAAGCCATGTCTTCTTGAAGTTGCAGATGTATTAATCAAGTGTATCTTGCCTACACAACACCATGGTATTTGAGTAATAACCTCACCCCCAGGTCTGTTTGGACTTTGCAAGGTTTGGTCACAAAGGAGTTCACCTTACTGGATCTGCTTGAAGATCTGAATTAAGAGATATGTAAAGTAATGGGTCCAAATGCTACCTCCCACTCTGTGATGCAAAGAGAAGGAAAAAAGTGAGCAAAATGAGCAGAAAGGCTATATAAACAGCTACATGACAATAAATAGCTGTGTGTCGAGTGAGTTGGCTGTCCAGCTAGTGAGGCAGTAGCCAAGAAGCAACAGCAGCATGGTCACCTTAGCAATTGGCACTGTGATTGGGTGTCCATCCCATACAGGTCTGGAAGAGGTGAAGGTGGCCAGGTAGGCCTATTAACTCTACAAGAAGCATCTGCAGGAAGACCCAGGGAACAGGGAATTGACTGCAAGCAAGTTCAGCTGTGCAGGAACAGGTGGGGCCTATAAAGCCAGGAAGCTGGCAACAGACAGGGGCAGTTGCTAGGGAAGGGCAGTCACTCCCTGGCAAGAGGGAGAAGGGTCTGGAGCTGGTATTCTCAAAGAAGGGGGGAACTAGAAGTGGTAGGAAGGAGCAGTGAGGTCTGGGAGAATAAATCCCATTACTGTTGGGTTGAAGGTCCCTGGACTGGAACTCAGAGTAGAGGGTGGGTCTAGGTTCCCCTGCCAGCCACTGAGAGAGTGGTACCTGAGGCAGTGGATGGGAAGACTGCCCAGGACTGCTGAAGTAAATACTTTGATATTCCCCCAGAAGAGGAGAACACTGAGTGACCTGGGCTGAGTCATGAAAAGGACTCTGCAATTCCTGGACTGAGAGAGGGGCTGCAGATCTGAGAGAGAGAGAGAGAGAGATGAGTGAATACATGCAACTATGGGAAGGGGCATCTGATGAGTGGCAAGCTAATCCCCAGAGTGGCCAGGAGGAGGCACCAGACTAGCAGTCAGTGAACCACCCTGTGACAGGCATATTTCCTAGTATAAATCTTCATGAAAGTTTAAGGCTGCTACAAGCTGCTTTATGTTCCATCCTTAGCTCCCATTCCCTTAGAAAAGAGAGTAGTGACCAATCTTTGTGCAGGAAAAAAGTGGCAGCCTGGCTCTTGAGTGAGCCATGCTGCCAGAGAGAGGTACAGAAAGGCATAATGTGGTGGGATGCTCAAAACAGGCAGCTGTTTTAGGATCTGTAGGGACCCAATTTCCCCTATTGTCCAAAATTGTTTGACTACACTTGCGGTTCATTCTTAAAAATGCTTGAGAGATCAAATAACCAAACTTAATCAAATTCTTTATCTAAAGACAAAACAGTACAATAGAAAAAAGAGATATGTATTCATCTTCCAAGAAGCAAATTCTTGCTTTGTGGTCACCTTACAGAGAAGGTATGCTCCTAAATTAAGCATTTCAGCTTGTAGTATTTACAGGATGATTTCATTAGTTAAACTCTTTAAACACACAAAAATTCAACCCTCCAGTTTTTTCCAGTTCCCTAACTTGTTCTGTACCTATTTTATCTTTATTTGGATTCTAGCATTCGAGGAACAGGTCTGTGAAGGTACCTCCCCAGCTTGTACCAGGCAGAACAGTAATGTATTTTGCCTTTGACAAGGTTCCTAATTTCTGTTGCAAAAGTTGACTTCAGCTTTGTAAACTGTAGTAAGATGAGGCCCTGAAACATCAACTCTTGTATCAGAGGCCCATTCTGAGGCCTGAAGCCTGAACCAAAGTACTTCCAGGCATTGCTAAACAAAAGCTGGGCTGTGAGCCAGAGACAGGCCCCACTCACAGAAGTTGGTGAGAAGAGGGTTGCTAGAAGCAGGTGCATCCACACGTAAGTGCTAATAAGAGGAACTTGCGCCAAGATGACATCAGAACACTCCAGAGATAATGAGGAATAGGCAGGTGCATCTTAAAGACAGTGTCAAAAGGACATCACGGTGGATAGATCTGTTTGAAACAACATGATCAAAGGAGGACACAGCCCCCAATGAGTCAAGGGGTTGTACTTCAATACATCAGTAGGGATGAGTAATCTGTCCTGTAACTGTATAAAAGTAGGTCCCGGAGTGCACATCTTTGTCTGGCCTAGGGGGCGGTGGAAAGTCCCGCCACAGACTGAGCCAGTCCATTGCCAGGGGGCACAAATTCATAGTATGTCTTGTAGAGTCTACAGGAAACTATTACTGTGCTTCGTTTGACAATAAACCTGGCTCGGGTTCCTTCATGCCTTACTCGAGTCTGTGGTCTTTGGGGTTTCTCTCAGGGTCTGCTGTGTCAGCTCTCTGCGCAGAACTGGGGCAGCACACAGAGTGAATGTGCACGCAGTCGACTGTTATCATCATTGAACAAGAGCAGAGTGCCACACTGGTAGCTACTGACAGCATAAACTATTGTGAGATACTTGACATGAGTGAACAGAATTATCGGGAGAGCATAATATATTCAGTTAACATAACTTCCCAACACATATGTAATGTACATTCATATCATGCACATGATACTTAATGAGGTATATTCTATGCCTAACATTTATGTATTGCCTAACATGCCATGGACCTTTTGAATCCATAGGGTGTCAATGATATGACCTCTGTTTTCTGTGCATAATCACAACCCTAAAGGGCTTTCCATATTAGAGGAAGCAGTTGGCTTGTGATTCCCATTTATCAATTATAGTATGCAAAAGAAGCCCATTTTTAAACAAATGATTTCTAACAGAGTGAAATTCAGCAAAACTTCACTTATTAAATCATTTATTATGTTCTGCTTGTTCAGAGCCCATGGATGATGTGACTACTATATTTATCACATTTGTTCTGCCAGTGTGAGCTTCACTAATAATGTGTGAAATTAAAGAATAAGCATTATATGCAAAATGAGATCTTAATTGAAATGTTCTCTTGTTTTTTAAAGAAACTTTATAATAGTTGCACACTATGCAAATATTTTTATCATACTAAGATTCAATAGTACTTCAGAAATAGTTCCACTTTTCCTTTGATGAAAACACAAGAGAATTCACTTTAGGTCTTTGAGGGAAATTTTTTTTTTTTTTATAATGCAGATGTTGACTTTCTTTTTATGTCAAACTCTTGTGTGTTTCCTTACAGGGCTATATTTCATCATTTACATTTGGTGTCCTTCCAACAAGGCAGAGTTTTCAGATCTTAGCTTTTGCATCAGAATTTCAGCGCTACACGGTCAAAATGCAGGTATTAAGAATATTTGTATTAACAATATTTGCTGCCACTGAAAATTAACAAACAACAACAAATCAAATAAAAGTTTGCTTTTTATATCCAGACAAGAAATGTAATTTCTTCCCTGGAAGATTATCAAATAATTAATAGTTAGCTTTCCCACCTATATGAATGGAAAATGACTGTTGCTGTGGCACTGTGACAGAAGAAAGGCAGAAATGAGAGATGAGCTTTCTGTCTTCTAGAGCAGGGGTTTCAACCTATGGTCTGCAGACCCCTGGGGGTCCACAGACTGTCTGAGTCCATGAAAGGTAACTATGAAAATAAAGTTTCAGATCCCAGAAAAGGCATTCTGTTTTTCTGAATAACCCCACCTACAGGTCAAAAGCCAGAGGTGGTGTTGTTACCATAGAAGCCCACAATTTAACGCCCTTTCTTATGTTGCACGTGCTTGGCCCTGCATTTGACACAGCATTTATAGTTTAATGCTGTTCAGTTTTCAGTCTAAGACTACTATGGTAGGGGTCTGTAGACCACAGTATGAATTTCTAAAGGGGTCTGCACCTCCATTTGAAAATGTTTAGGGGTCCACAAACAAAAAAAGGTTAAAAAACAGTGTTCTAGAGGAGTAAGTAACCAATCTGAGGATTGTTCCCTTATGAGTTAGAGTTTCTGATTCCTAATTATCAGTCCTATGTACTGTGTAACCTAAGGTGACAGACTGTTCCTGCTGCAGTGAAATGTGGGATAGAAAACTTCACTATGCAGTAGCAAGGCTCTAAGTGAACAACAGAAAATGCCTAAATAAAATTAAAAGGTAGCTTGCAAGTGTTTCATAGGCAGTATAGATGCCAATGTGTAAATGCTCACTGGAACATCACCACCTCTATTTAAATGATCCATAAAGTAGGACAAGCTTTGCAGTGCTGCTGATTGATATGCACCTCATGCCACTAATTTTTCCAGGAAGCACTTTAATCAGCATTAAGACAGTGTGAAGTGTTTGTTTGTAACTATAAAATGGACATTAAAAATACCATGTCTAGTGTTTAGACTAAGTTAATTGTTTCATAATAGAAAATCATTCATCATAATTAGAATGGCTCCTAATAAGAATTCATCTATGGAACTACTGTATAGACCTTCCTGGGTTTCTTTTAAAAGCAAACTGGAACATAGTCTGAAGGAACACGAGGGAAGCCTCTGCCTGGCAGAGCACTGAAGAAAAACAAACAATCTGTCTTCAATTTCAGAGTCTGAAGGTTTCCCAAGCACTTTTCCCATAGCCCAACCAGATGGTATATTTCAGTTTGTATTTTAAAAAAAAACAAAAAACAAAAAAACAAAAAACCCTCACTCAAGAACATTAAGCACCTTGATGCAGAACATAATAAAATAATGTTAATTGTTTCATTTTATATTACGATCAATTCAGGCCATATAAAAAGTGCTGAGGAAATATTCAGCCATGTCTAGAGCAGTAAAGGAGGGGAGAGACTGACAGTCTATACTGTTATTGTCATCATTTTTACAAGACTATGACAAATTTTCTACAAAATATGCCTTGTAAGATATCATTTGAAAACTCAATCTGCTGAATATTGTTCTCCTTGTAAAATGTGTGTATCAACATCATATGAGAAGTTATTAGATTCTACTATGTATCATTGTTGTAACATGCTCTAAGGCAGGGGTTCCCAAACTTGGTTCGCAGCTTGGTCAGGATAAGCCCCTGGCAGGCCACAAGACGCTTTGTTTACTTGAGCATCTGCAGGTATGGCCACTTGCAGCTCACAGCTCCAGCGCCACTTCCCACAGCTCTCATTGACCGGGAACAGTGAACCGTGGCCACAGGGAGCTGCGAGCAGCCATACCTGCGGATGCTCAGGTAAACAAAGCATCTCATGGCCCACCAGGGGCTTACCATGAACCAAGTTTGGGAACCCCTGCTCTAAGGTTAAGACAAGCAGACAAACCAGTTTTTCAGAGACAAAGACACATTAGTACCCCGGCCAGGTGTTGGAGTTATCCCGGACTTAAGCAGCCATTATTCAGCAATGGGAAGGTGTGAATAATAAATTTAGATTTCATCAATGAGACAGTTCAACCCACATGTCCACAAGAGACTACTTGTCGCCTGCACCCAGTTGGGGTTAATCCTCAAAGAGGCGATGGTAGTATAGGAGAGGGAGAGACAGTGGCCTCCATTTCACCTCTTCTCCTCCCATTGCTCTGCTCCATGACAAGAACTCTCAAAGAATTGAACTAACATGGAGTGGTCCTAGGATGAAAGGAGACCTACCCTGTGAAATTTACAACAGCGTATGGTGAGACAAAATGTTTGCTTTTACGTTCACTTGGCTTGTTAAATTAGGTAATAGCTTGTGTTTTACTCTATTTTCTTTTTGTAACCAATCCTGACTTTCATGTATCATCACTTAAGTTTATTAACTACAGAAAGGTAGATTTTTATTGTATTGGTCTATCATAACCAGTGTTTTTGGATTAAGTTATGTGGGGATAAAGCTGGTGCATATATCATTTTCCCCTGATGAAATGATGGACTTTCTATGAGCTTTCATTGTTCAGTAGTGTACTGGATAGTACAAAGTGCTCATTTCTGGGGGAACAAGCCTGGGACTTGAATTTGTGGATGTAACCCTGTATGTAATTCATGAGTGATTGGTCAGAGTGCTCATGTATCTCATGTGTCATGCTCGTGTCTCTGTGAGATTACCTTTGGTACAATCTGGTCAGCTGAACAGCTGTGTCCCCTAAATCCTCTAGCCTGGGGTGCCTTTTACACTGCTTTGCTCTCAGAACAGCCACTCCTGACCTGCTCTCACAGGTGTCAACATGCATATTCACCTGAGTCAGGTGAATATGCATGTTGACACCTGTGAGAGCAGGTCAGGAGTGGCTGTTCTGAGAGCAAAGCAGTGTAAAAGGCACCCCAGGCTAGAGGATTTAGGGGACACAGCTGTTCAGCTGACCAGATTGTACCATAGGTAATCTCACAGAGACACGCAGGAGTAAAGGAGAAAGAAGGTGCAAGGTGGATAATAGACAAAGCCTGATTCAAAGCCCACTGAAGTCAATGGAGAAAATCCTATTGGTTTCTTCAGACCATAAGTCAGACCCTGATGAGCCCAGATATATATAGTTTATAGACCAGCTATAAAAACTGCACCAAAAAAAAATCACAGTTCTCATACTTAGAATCCACAGAATTTTGCTGCCAGACTATCTGCAGTGAGCATGCTCCCTCCCCATAGAAGAACCAAGTGTGCTCTAGCCCAGGGCTGTAGGAGGTGAGCAGGCCTTCCCTTGCAATTGCTCCACTCAGCACCTGTGAAGTGGGAAAAATAATACCCTCCTACCTACCGGGGTGTTGTAAAATAAATTGATTAATGTTTGTGAATCACTTAGATGTCATAGTGATAAGCACCACAGAAAAGCCCATGAGGTAATTATGAATTCTGTATTAGAGTAGGGTTTTGATGGTGTACAATAAATGAGGCCCAGGGCTACACATTGAAAGATAAGGATAAAACAAAAGATTTAATGGCTGCTTGCTCAGTGAGCACTGTCCACCTGTGCACTCAGTAAGGCTGGGAGCCTGTGGGGAAAAATAGTATGTGATCATGTAATTAAAGACTGTCACATAATGCATATGCACAAGTGGAATATTTAAGATTTCACGGGCAACCTTAATTTTGGCATTTCCTAACTTTTGAGTGCTTGATTTTGGAACCTTAATAATGTGTTTTAATGGAGTTGTTAATGTTATATATTTAGACATCAGAAAAGTCCTACATTAAAAACATTCCTGAGTGCTTCGTTATTCCACTTTGACAGCTAGCAAGTGCCAGAATTAAGGTGGTTCATAGTACCTTAATTTTGCCCCTTTGTTCATACTGCTATATATAGTCTTTAGTTATATGATTCCATTATATCACAGTGGTTGTTTAACTATGTAGTGTAAATAATTCTAAATGGTACACTATGTATTTTTATTCCTGATTATTGTAAGTCAAATTTGTTTTTTGTTATTAGCTTTGATTATGTATCCCTTCTGGGTGCCCAGTATAAAAAATAAAAGATCAAGTTATCCTGTGCCAGCAGCTCCTTGGGACAGGGACTACTTTTTCTGCGGTGCTTAACAAATTATAACAACCACCTGCTAGGAGCCCAAGAGCTGTATTTACCATGAATTGCACATATTTGCATTAAAAATAAATGTACCCAACCAGAATATTTGAAATGTTTCCTTGCACTTGTACCTCTCAGACTGATTGAATAAAAAATACTCGTGGTTTGAATTTACTAATGCTGAAACCCTGAAGTTGATCAGCTTTGCCCATATTCTAGTTCTAGCAAGATGGCGGTCTCAAGACACATTTTAGGAATTGCCTCTGATCCAGAGGGAAGCTTTTTTCAGTCTTCATAGAAGAAATAGTTATTTCTGCTGTGACAAAGTCCTAAGCAGCTGTCATCTTGATTCTCCTATGTTTTGGCAAGGAGATGGAGACAGACATAATCAGCAACAGTGAGTGAGTAACTTCTGAAACTAGACAGCTTTACTGACAGCTGAACATAAAAGTTAAATACTGTATCTGATGTGATACTTCAGCCCTAGGGGGGGAAGAAAACTTTCAAACTTGTCATTCTATTTATGGTCAAACTCCTGCTTGTTGTACAAATTTATATAAGCCAAGAAATCTATATATCCACATTTTCATTTCACAGAAACAGTAAGATCTCTCTCCTTTTAAACAAAAAAAAATCTCACATTTAAAACCTAGTCTGGTCACATTTTATATTAAAGCTCCATTATAAAAATGATTTACAAGTAATTAAAAGATGTTACAAGTGTGTTACAGACATGAGTAGTATGTGTTTGGATGGTTAACTTTGAACACATTCTATTGATGTGTTCATATGAGACTTAGGCTGATAAGCATCTGAAATGAGATTTAGGCACTTAAGTCATTTAAGCACAAATCCTCAAAGAGATTTGGGTGCCTAAATCCCCCTGGTTACAATGGGAGTTAGGTACCTTTGAGCATCTGGGCCTTAGGCACTTTTCAGAAATGTTACCTATGTAATAATTTCAAATTCAAATTAAAAATTCAAATGCCAGTATCATATTAAGGATAATAATGTCTGTCTGAATTAAAATCTAGATCTGACAAATTACTCTAGTCTAGTCCTCCACTAGTGCTGCCTGCTGTTGCATGTTCTCTGTCAGTGTGTCCACAAATATATTTTGTTCTCAGTCCCCCTGGCCTGATGGGGCTGGAAGGCTGACCGCACCAAGTCCTAAAGTATACCTTGCTTCACATATGGGCATCGGCTTGATTTGATTACGCTCGTTCAGGAAAACAAATCATACTCTATCACATCAGTGCTATACGACAATAAGAAAAATATTCTTACCAAACACACCTCCCCCTGAAGGGCAGATTGCCCAGTGGGTAAAAGTTACATTAAACATTTAAGCACACGGTTTTGTATTGAGAATTTGATGGTATCTAAGTGTAATCTAAGCCAACTACTTCCCTCAGGACTAATACCACAAAGTGTTAAACACCCTCACTCCCCATTGACTTCAGAACTCAAAACCAGGGCCGCACGGGGGGAGGGGGGGGGGAAGCAAGTGGGGCAATTTTCACCAGACCCTGGGCCCCACAGGGGCCCTGTGAGCCGCTCTGGGTTTTCGGCAGCACTTCGGCATGGGTCCTTCACTTGCTCCAGGTCTTCGTCAGCTGGTCCTTCAGTGCAGCAGAAGACTCAGAGCGAGTGAAGGATGAGCCACTGAAGTGCTGCCGAAGCCTCAACGTGCCGCCCAGTGAATACAAGCGCCACAAGCGGCCGGGGGGGGGGGAGGGAAGAAGCCACGATCAGCAGTACTTAGGCTGCTCTACCGCCACTGCTTCATTCTTCGGCTGCATTCGGCGGCGGGTCCTTCCCTCCAAGAGGGACTCACTGCTGAATTGCTGCCAAAGACCTGGCCCTTCTGCAGGCCCCCTGAATCCTCTGGGCAGCCCTGCTCAAAACCTGTGGAAAACAGTCTCATACATTTTAGGTTTGCATGTCCATTGTCCTTGCAGCATAGAAAAGAATAAGGACAGAAAAGAAAAAGGAATGAAGTTAAATTTCTGGTTCTCCCCTTCTCTCCCTCTTTCCAGGAATACAGAGAAAATGCAGGTCTCTTGGGATCACTCATACAATTAAGTAACGTGCTCAGATACCACAATGATGGGTGCTGTATGTGTGAATGGCAAATGGACAGACAGATCAAGAGGGACAAAGGGAGATTACTAATTATACTTGTAGTTTAAAATAGAGGCTATAGGAAAATTATGGAAAGCATGAAAAGTAAATGCATATTGTACACATTTTCAACTTATCATAATCTTTAAGAATTAACTGATAAAGAAAAATGAAAGAACCAAAAGCAGGTAAAACAATCATGTAATAGCTGCTCTTCCGTATGCTTTTTTATATAAAGAGATTCATCCTCTTCCTAAAAACTTTCAATGTTTTCTTCACCTTCCATCAAGGAAGAGTTAGAAACACCTTGTAGAGGTAACTGCTCACCAGGGTAAATGATGAGGAACTGATTTTAATTTGAAAAGAGAATATTATTTTTCACATGTCCCTAATAAATTGCTTTCTGACCAGGCATTTGACATAAATGCTTTTTCTGACAGGTGGTGAAACCACAACAATGCTTAAGCTTACATTGGAACAAAGTTGTTATTTATCTTACACAAGATAGGAGAATATAATTCTTTAATACTTTTTTCCTAACACATAACCAGACTTCATTTAATGTTTATATATATATATATATATATATATATATATATATATATATATATATATATATATATATATATATATATAAAAATAAATAATGGCCCATTACGGGATTTACGTCTGACTACCAGGTGAAAAGTATTTGCTAATATCTTATTCTAAAGAGTCGGAAGATTGATTCAAATTTCTCCCCTTTGGACCCTGAAGAATACACAATAAGCTTAAAAGCCTCGATACATTTGTGGAGTACAAACTAGACCATTGTCCCCCAAAAAGCTCCCTTCAGTACTGATGTCCTCAAAGACAGGTATTCCCAAGCAACACAACTGGTCCTACAACTATTCTGGGGACATTCAATAGCCAAGGTTGGGGTTGCGAGATAGACATCAGCAACAAAAACTAACTATTTGTGGTGGGGGAAGGGAGAGAGAAAAGAAGTAGCCTAAAAACTTCATCCATTTTAATTTGAGATCTTAGATGTTTAATACAGCAACATTCAGGTCTTGAGTCCCAAATGAGCCTCTCTACTTACCACACCCTCCCTCCCCCATTCACTGTAAATATCAATTTCACTTTCCATTATTCTACAAGGATTTTAAATATAACAATGCATGTTTTCCATTAACCATGAAGGAAATACCATAGTCATTACAGCAGACACCAACAATGAACAAATAGGATATTTTGTTGTAGAATAAAATATTGAGGAAGAGTATCATTAAAATGTCACAGGTGATTGACTGGTAAGTAAAACTGGGTTTTGCCAACATCTCACATGGCAGGCATAGACCATCATATCAAAATGATGATGTATTTAGGCCCATACCCAGTCTCTGACAGTGGCCATTACCAGATGCTGAGAGGAAGGAGCAAGAAACCCTCTTGTAGTGAATTATGGAATAAATTGAAAAAAAAGTCAGATTGGTTCATGACCTGAAGCATGATGGTTTATATTCCATATAAAAAAAGGGAATAGCTTATCCTAGTAGAACTGAAGATGTTCCCATAACTCTCATACTATGGCTAATCCTTCTCCAGGGTGGCCACTCACGCATTCCCAGAATACTGGACATTCCAGTACCTCCAGGAACAGTGTGGACCTGCTCATGCCAACATGGTTCAAGCAAGGTCATGCCGATGGGGGCGGGCAGCATGCTCTTCAAAATAGCATCCCCATCCAGTACTGGACAAAAGAACATCTGTTTTTGTCTCTATGAGACAGACGAACCTTAGAAAAGCAATACTGTCCAGCATAAAACCAGACAAATGGCCCGCCTATGTTGTGGCACTGAGTTCTGCAGATTAAGTATGTGTAAAATATATTTCATTGTATTAATTTTAAATTGTTGTCTTTTGATTTAATTGATATCCTTGTTCTTGCATTGTGATAAAGGGTAAATAGAACCATCTGATTTACCTTGTTTTACTATTAGTTCTTCCATTAATGTGTAATTCGTCCTGTGTAGACATTTAAAGACTTCTTAGCACTTTTTGTAAAAAATAGGATTTTGCCTTAGTGTCTTGGGTCAAAAATATCCAGTGTCATACACTGTGTTGTGTACCAGTTTTTTAATACCCTCTACTTCCAAGGAGCCAAATTTCAATGGTTCTGGATGTACCAGACGTTTGGACCCTGCAGTCCTTTCTGAATGTCAACGAATATTTTTATTTAAAAAAAAATCACAGAAAATATATATGCTGCATATTTTAAAGTTACATTGGTACAGTACATTCAAAATTGTATGATACAAGTACAATGCTGCCCATGATATGTAATTTGTCATCTAACAGCATTGAAAGACAAAGCATTTATTAGTAAACTCTGGCATGCATTGATGTATTGCGACAAAATTTGCTGCATAAACAGCAGTTTTCTTACAAATGCACTACATCACCTCATCTGCCAGCTGTGGGCAAAATGAGATGCAATTAAGGACCATATTAAATCACAGCTCAGAAAATGGGCCAGCCAGCTCCTACAGATATATACGCTGATATCAATAATTTCCCACAAGGTACATGGTACATGTATCAGCTATTTAAAGTTCAATACTGTACTGGAGATTTCCAGTTCAAAATGTGGAGGCTCTATTGAGAGCTTGGGTGATGGCTCAGGAGGACTCATTTGGGTGTTGTGTTTGTAATACTTGTTCCAGGCAGGTTTTGCAAAACCAAAACCAAAACCAAGAACAAAAGTCAGACTCAAGGTTCTGCTTTATCGGAAATGAAGTTATTAAAAGCTTTTGGTTTCTTCACTCACACAGCAACAATACAACCTTTTGTCCAAGGCAAAAAAGTGTAGACTATAGGAATCACAACATTAATCATTTTGTATTGCACTGGCACCTACAGGCCCCAATCAGTGATGCCAGACACTTTAGCCACATGTAATTAAAATACAGTGCCTGCCTTTTTATTCTATGTGTGTGACCCCTGATAACAGGAAGAATCCTGCTGAACTTTTCTCCATTAAAGATAATGGAGACTCATTCAGTATCCCTTGTATCAGCTAAAACAACCTCATTTGGAAAAGTTCATGAATCGAAATGTGGAACTTTCTACATCAGATCAGAGATGGGATGGGCGTGTTGTTGGCCAATCCTCACCTTGCAAGACATTGGTACAGTTGGTTAAATGCAGTCTATACCACTCTTCTTGTTGCTCATCAGAATTTCAAAAGGCCATTGAATTTAAGGTCAATCTTTGGGTCTCATTGTTACATTGACTTTACCATCTCATGCAAACTAAGACCTTCACCAAACATTATTGGCAAGCTGCAAGACTTTACTCAGCCAAACAATCTCATTTTGCTCATTATTATGTAGCCACCATATTCTAGCCATGCTTACTTATTGTCTGACCTTGGAATTAAGTGTCTTCTTTTGGGGGGGGAAGAGCTATGCAATCTTTTTTTCCCCAGCCCTAGAGTGTCCTATTTCATACTTGTTCCTAACCACCCCAGAAAGCAACACTGATATCTGTCACTTTAAAAAAAAAAAAAAAGACTCACCCCTTGTAGAATCCAAAGTCTCTTGGTAGCACTGAATCTGAGACGGAGCTAACTGCTGTCCTGGTCACTTGGCAAATCAGTGGCCAAAAATAACAGCTTGGACCAATTTTATTTCACCTGAGATATTTTACAAGACTTTATAGCTGCTTGTCTCCATTTTTGTGTCTTTTCTCTCCTTTTATCTTTTTACTCTAACTTTTAGGATATATTCTATTGGCCAGAGTCTGCTGTGACTTAAATCTGTGAGACTCCATTTATTTTTAATGATACCGACCTGGAGTATTAAAATCCCACCAGTCATGCATGGAATATCCTGCCCTGCAAACTGAATCACATGGAATAAGCCTAAGTTCCTGACAAAAAGGTGGTGGTTTTATTTTTAGGCTCCGCGGCTGTAAACTAGGGCAAAATTTGCCCCTCGGCATCTAGGTCTTGAATCAGAAAAAACAACATTTAACTACATGCTTAACCTTAAGAATATGTTTAAATCCATCCCTATTCAGCATGTACTTAAGGTACTGAATTGGGGCCCTACCGGTAATCTTACATATAGACATTTAGATAGGGCAGAGTTACGTGTGTATTCTGTTTGGAGTAGGATGGGAATTCCACATGTTTTAGCTGTTATACAAAGTTATTTTTTAACCAAAATGCATTCCATCAAAAATTAGGAAATGATGTGCTAAATAATCATTCATAGACAGCCATGCACAGTGGCTTTAAACTTTAATTAAAGTTGCCTTAAATTATTTCAATTTAAAATACCTATCTGGAAAAAACACATAGCTGGAATTGAAAACTCTGCATATATTGGAGAGATTTTCTACTTCCCAGAATATGCTATGGCAAAAACACAGTACTTCAAAGCTAAAGATTAAGTAATGGAAGCAAAATTTATGTCTGGTATCTCTCCACTCACTTTTAAGCAGTTACACCAAAAATGAACTTGACATGAAGAGCCCTATTTTGCCCTATGCTAAATCCTCTTACCACCACTCCTGCAGCACAAAAAAGGATTGAAAGCCACCTTAAAGGGGCATCTTGGGACTTTGCTTGTGTAGGGGAATCTCTGGGTGGAGTAGAACTGGCATAGCCAGCACTCTGCCACCTGTTCCTGCCCCTGGAGTACAGGTTTTACCGGGGCAGGAGAGGGCGTAGCTGGAATGTGCTGCACTGACAATCCTTGCTGACATGGCAGTGTGTGCTGAACCAGCACCCATCTGCTCCAGGGATAGAGAGGCAGAAAAGTGGCAAAATAATATCCTTGCTTCCCTTCTCAGATGCATCAAGCAGAGCTCTGGTTACCTGAGAATTAAACCCAGAATTCTTCAGTTCAATAGCATTTGATAACCTTTTAACAAACCAGGCCTCATCCTTTTCCCAACATAGTCAATGGAAGGAGAATTTGGACCATAACAGGCTTACAAAAAGCACACTGAAATATTAGTTAGATAGATGTATCAAGAGGCTGACATAACCCTACCATCATTGGTGCAATAAAATGCTAATGCTGAATCTACCATAACACTATGTCTTTTTTCCTCCGGAAGAGAAATGTTGCTGTATCATTTCTGTAAGTCTTGTCATTTAACAATGATTCTACTGTAGAAAAAAATATTGTTTTTCAATATTTATGACTACATTTAAAACACAATTTTAATCTAGTCTGAATGTTGCAGCTTCAGTTAGGACAACATTTAGCTATCACTTTATTTGTTAAATTTCTCAATGTTAATATTAATTATTTTCTAAGCCCAGCTTGGTCCCCAGTTCTTCTACCATTAACCTTTCTAGGAGCAGAAACAGTCCTCTGCGTATTATACAGATTGTCTGCCACTTAAATACCGGGTGAAATCCTTCCCCACAGAAGTCAATGAGTTTTTTGCCATGGACTTCAAAGGGTGCTAAGATTTCACCTTCTATCAAATTCATCCTTTAATTCTTTTAAAGTCACACTGAGGAAGAATTTGTATTTCATCTATAATCTGAGAAATAATGTTATATGCCACAGCAAAAAGAAAGTCTTTTACATTTATACAGCATTTTGAATTCCAGAATTTCTTTTTTCCTAATGAGAAAATATTGTAATGATTCAAAATAATTTAAATTCGTTTTTATTTCATTAAAGTTCCATCACTTATATGCAGCTTTATCAAGGCATTACATTTTCTAGTTTTGGATTGAGTGGATTTTGAAAAAAACTTTATAACAGTGTAAGCAGATGAAGTTCTCACCCTGCTCCAAGTACATGGTGTACACTACATTAAGTTCCACATTTACTAGTTTCCCAGGCTTTTTAAACAACAACAGGTAACACAGGGAGGCAACACAGCCCATGATAGGGCACTAGAATGGGAATGAGGATACCCAAGTTCACTTCCCAGCTCTTCCATTGGCCTCCTGGGTGACCTTGGGCAAGTCATTTCTCTCCCTGTGCACAGTTTTCCAGTATGTAAGACAGAGATAACGATACTAACTTCCTTAGTAAAGTGTTTTGAGATACATGGATAAGAGTGAGGCATTATTATAAACATCAGCCCAAGCTTCCTTCTGAGTTTGGCTGTACCTAGAGTTTGTCTGCAGGACACTTACTCTCTCTATCCTTACCCTTAATTCCCTATGTCTCAGAGCAATACTCCAACCCCTCTCATATTTCTGGATTGGAGTTAATAGGACCCACCTGACCTGATAGGCATGAACTACAACACTTTCACAAAATTCCAGGGTGAAATACCTGGCCCCAGGTAATGAATTAAGTCAATTTGCCTCTAGAACCTACCGTCCTCTTTATATGAACTCCTGAAATGTAATATATTCTCACTCTATTGCAGTAGCTGATAATAGGAAAAGATTATCATGGCTAATTAAATTAAAATTTCTGAATTAGTAACACTTACATGTTAATAATTCAGTGGCCTCAAATTAGCATGATCTCCATCACAACTTAATTTCTTTAACAGTTAAACTGGTGTATATATTCATATTCTTTGCTGGATGTCACTATTTTAAAATAGTAAATAATTAGTAGTTTAACCATACCAAGTATGCTGTTCTTGCAGTACTTAAAATTCATTGTGTTATAACTAGCATATAGTAGCACAAAACTATCAGCAAAAAGGAGTAAAAAGGAAAAGAAAGGCTTCTGGACCAGGTGTGGACCCACAATATGGGGGATCAGTGCAACATAGAATATCTGGTACTCCTTGGTTATTGGTGGAGGATGTGTCACTTTCAAAGATATATAGTATGCTACCCTCACAACCAGACTCTGCAGTTAATACTGTTCCTGAAACCATGGGACTGACAGGTGCCTTTAATGAAAGATACAAGGTGGCTGAGGTAATATCTTTTACTGCACCAACTTCTGTTAGTGAAACAAAAGGTGTTTTTAATTAAACATACAAGGTCAAAGGAAAAGCAGAAGCTCTGCCAATTAAACACTGAAAGTTCATGAGTAGAGAAAGACAACTGGTAAAATTATGGACAAATAAAAATGGTCATGTATACAGGGCCTCCCATACACATGCATCTCCAAACACTTAAAAGACAAGGGGTCTGATTCTGTGCCATACCCTTTAGTCCCTGGTAGTATTAAGGAGCCTTAGTGTGAATGTCACTTCTACATTGCTGGAGCAATATAAAAGAGACTTAATGTACAAGTGAATCAGGTCCCGTGTGTCAAATCTTGCCACATTTGAAGTTAACGGGACTGGGATTTGTCCCTAAGTGTGCATGGACCACTTCAACTGCATCTGAAATGCAGCTAACAGTTGGGTGGAAAGGCACTAGCAGCCATTCTCTTCTAATAATGCTTCACAGCCCCCTTTAAGATGGAAAGGCAAGAAAAGCTTCTCCAAATGAAGCTGCTACAAAAACATAGATGGGGATAATGTGTAATCAGAGCCCAATGTTGAAATGAAACCAGGATACTAGCATTAAACACTCCTACTCTAGCAAAAAGCAAGACAGTAGTTGTAAGTAGTCAGGTCCTGGATCTTGCCTCATCTGAAGTTGTCACACAGTGCCCACTAGCACCATTATCTGTTCATTTCCCTCAATTACAAACCAATTCTGTGCAGTGTTCAGGACCTGATGGAACTGGGCCCTTGGTATCATCTCTCTTCTCCTGATTGTATTTATGGAACAATTTAACTCCAGATGCTAGCATGTCATTTTCCTTTCTTCCCTGCCTTATTTGATTCCTGCACTCTGACTGCTAGTATATGTTTAGTCCTTTCAGTTTCCTCCCTTTCTTATCAATATTTTGTTTGTGTAGGTAAGCTTTTTCCATCAATCTTCCTTTCAGCCACATATTTGTATCTTATCTGTATATTTAAAGTTAACTGGAATGACTAGTCTTTCTGTTTGCAGTAGTGAGAATTTGTGTTTCCACTATCTGGTCTTTATCCTCTTTCCTTGTGGGTCAGATTAAATTCCCATCTTCCCAGGTACTCATAAAAGTAGCAGAACACTTATTCAGTCCTCCCACACCAGTACCTCTACTATGCTGCTGTACTTTGATTGTAAATTCATCTAGTAAATAAAGTGGCTTAGCCTGTGTTTATAAAGCACCTTGTAAATTTATGGCACTATGAAAATGATCTCTGAAGTTAGAGGGCAATGATCCAGAAATCAAGGGAAATTTTTATGTATAGAACAAGCCAAAAAAACTAAAAAATTTTAGTTTAAGCATCAAAATTTGGGTATTCCTATTCTTGTAACTGTTTACAATACACAGTGAAAAAGTGTGGGCTCTCTGTGGATTCTAACCCAGGAATGTAATCCTCCTAGGACAAAAGTTCAACACTTAGCACCTTCTGAGCACCTGCACCTTCTGCTTAACTGTTTTGGTGGGTTTTTTGCTAACACACACACACGTGCCAATAGCAGCTCTGTCTGCAATTTGTGCCTTGTCTACATTCAGGCTACGTGCACTCACTAGAGAGGACCCCCTATGACATGTGATGAGTGGTTCTAGGATTTAGTCAGCCTACAATTTATACTCTATCCTAGAACTGTGACTTCAGTAACACTGAGCTATCCCTCCCGCCTTAACACTTTACTCCTCAGCACAGTGATGCTTGCAGTGAAGCTTTCAACTTCATCCATTTGTTAAAAAAAAAAAAAAAAAAGAACTCTAGTCACCAGATGCCTGATGCTCCACTCTTCAGCTATACGCCTATAGCTCCATTGACCTTGGTGGAGTTATTCCTGATTTAAACTAAAGATCAAACATCAGGATCTGTGACTTTAAAGGAACCTAGTCATATCTCTGAAAAGTGAGAAGCTATTTCATTAGTCACATATTGCTCCATGTCCTGAGACGTTGGGCATGTCTCACCAAAGACAATGACTTTAGAGGCCCTTATGCACAGTGTTGACACATGTAGGCTTTCTGTAGCCAACAATGTAAAGTTAATTCAGGAAATCTATATTTATTTATTCAAATCCCACAAGGAAAGCATTTTTTGCTAAGCTGATGGGCTAACTAGAACTGGATTTGACTGCTGAAGTAACAATCCAGCCCTTTAAAGCAAGAAACAGGCTTTTCTGTAGAAAAATAGAAAATAGACACTCTGGGACAAATTCATCCCAGATCTAACTCAATTGGCTACAGAGCAGTCTTCATTTATTCACTCTAATTTAAGGTTTCACATGCCAGTAATACAGCTTAATGTTTTTAGAAAGTCTCTTTCTATAAGTCTATAATATATAGCTAGACTATTGTTGTATGTAAAGTAAATAAGGTTTTTAAAATGTTTAATAAGCTTCATTTAAAATTACATTAAAATGCAGAGTCTCCTGGACCGGTGGCCAGGACCCAAGCAGTGTGAGTGCCACTGAAAATCAGCTTGCATGCCGCCTTCGGCACACATGCCATAGTTTGCCTACCCTGCAATAGAGGATACATTTTCAGTTCATGGTTCTTGTCACCTTATTTAAGAATTAGCATCCGAAGAAGTGGGTATTCACCCACGAAAGCTCATGCTGCAAAACGTCTGTTAGTCTATAAGGTGCCACAGGATTCTTTGTTGCTTTTACAGATCCAGACTAACACGGCTACCCCTCTGATACTTATTTAAGAATGTATGTATATGCCAAGGCAGCTCACTTAGCTGCAGGAAAAAAAAGTATTCATAAAAGTTCATAGAAATAAAAGCTGTAGGTCTGCTAAGGCAGTATACAAAAGCCCTCTGTTCACTTTCCATAAACACTGGTATGAGTGAATGTATTGACAAATAATGTTTGTGAAAAGCAAGTGCACCACAAATACCTGTGTGAATTCACCCAAATATCCATACAGACATCTTGAAAGCTTTTTGTGAAGAAAGTGTTTTGTTATTTCTATTTTTAAGCCATTGTAATGTGGATGCAATCTATGTTAATCAGAGAAAAACAGCTTTTTAAAATCATAGGCCAAAACTTTCAAACTTGAATGCTTAAAGCTAAGCAATTTAAGTCCACGTTTAGGTACATAAATAAGTTGCTGCATTTTCAGAAGTGCCGAGAACCTGTACTTCTCATGGAAGTCCATCATACTGTAATGGGGGGTGCTTCGCACTTCTGAAACTCTGAGCACGTATTTAGGTGCCTAACTTTAAACACTCAAGTTTGCCAACATTTTTATCATGACAATATTTTAACAAATATACAAAGCCTACTAAGGCATAGTCTCAAGCATGCCTTATTGTTTCTGAATGATCAAAGAATCACTTAGTTTTCAAAATATGGCTTATCTGTAGTGCAGACAGATATAGACTGTTAAAGCACATTAAATCAGACAAAACTAAATGAATGAATTTTTTCCTGAATATACATTTAACTAGAGACTGTAGCAATTGAAACATGCCAAATTTCTTTGTTTGTTTTTTAAACAAGCTTTAAACATTCATAAATAATGCAGTGTACAAACACTAGGCACACCAACTTCATCGTAAATGACTAAAAACTTGATCTAATACTTTAAAAATATTCCCTGATTTTGTTAGATATGTTTACAACATATTTTTAAAGGGGGGAAAAAACTCTCCATTTTCTTTCATGTCCTCTAACTTGCTCTTAACAGGCTAACTGTCACGTACCCTAATATGATTAACATCTATTTGGGTGTTTATGCATTAGATACAGAATTTATATATTTTTTCATTTGTATTTAGTAATATTCTGGTGAACTTAACTATTCTTTTGAAGTAAAACTACAAGTAAACCTTCAGAGCTGTGCATTCATTCTACAAACTGCTCTAATTTGCTCTAGTACATCTGTTTACTTGGCTTGATTAGTGTTTGATTCCTTTTAAACATTTCATATTCTAAATGTAGGGTTTCTGTTTTTCAGGGTGTATTTTATTTTTAGCCATTTGAGTTCTATATAAATGTCAAATGTTCTCAGGACTCTGATACTGTAATGAGAAGACTTTCTGTTACTTCCCAAATTATCTATATAGGATCTATTTTTATTATAGATACAATAAATGAGGTTAGTTTAAGCTCTAGTTAGTTAGTGAACCCCTGGTTTAGTGTTTGTTTCCTAGTGCACTTCAACATAGTACTGTTTCAAATACCACTATATGAAAGCAGGGCCGGCTCTGGCTTTTTTGCCGCCCCAGGCAAAAAAAAAAAAAAAAGTGGGGTGGCCAGAGCCGGGGGACTCCCTGCACTTCAGACATGCCCTGGCTAGCAAAGGGGAGGACGAGGGAGCGAGAGGAAGAGAGAGAGAAGGGAGGCGGCCAGGGCTTCAGTGGGGTGCTCACCATGCTGCCCCAACTGCCAGGTGGGCTCCGCGCTGCTCCGGTCAGCACGGAGGGAAGGACGCGGGCTGCCGGGCTTGCTGCAGACATGGCACTGGCTGGGGCAGATGGAGCGCGCAGCCTGCTCCCAGCACGGTGCTCCCCTCCTCCACACCGCCACCCCCTACAGGATGGCTGGATCAGCGAACCAAAGTGTGGGGGTG
Source organism: Mauremys reevesii (assembly GCF_016161935.1). Taxonomy (NCBI): domain Eukaryota; kingdom Metazoa; phylum Chordata; order Testudines; family Geoemydidae; genus Mauremys; species Mauremys reevesii. Next base: position 80,848,109 of record NC_052627.1, on the reverse strand, counting down.
GGGGGAATGGGGAACCTAGCCATGTCTGGCTGGCTGGCTGGCGGAGGAGGGAGAGAAACTGTTGTGACAGTGAGTTTTCCCCCTTCCACTGACTTTTATTAGCTCTGGATTTAAGCTGTGCAGTCAAATGCCTATTTATTCTGCGCCTGCCTTGGTCTCACACACACACCCTCCCAGCAACAACCCTGAGTAAAATTAACAAGGATGCCAGAAATAGCCCCTAATCCCGCAGTTCAGACCGTGAAGTGAACAGCTAAATTTAAACTGTTCTTATGCAGGCAGCAGGCTACGTGGGAATGCTTCTCCCTCAGCCAGTCCCCCTGCTACAAGCTAGAGGGGAGCCCCTGCTGAGTGGGAGGGTCGGGGGAACCTGGAGCCTAGCTGCATCGGGCAGCCTGGCTGAAGGAGGAGAGGGAGAGAGAAACAAACAAATGTGATAGTGAGTTTTCCCTTTCCAAGCTTTTATTAGCTTTGAGTTTGAACTTTTTGTTATGCAGCCAAAAGAAGTGAAAGTAAGCCAGTACTAAATGCTCCACTTATTTGCCAGTACACTACTGCACCTTTTTTTACCGGTACTCCATACCACGCCATAGCGGCTTACTTTCACGCCTGGCCTTACCATCTCACTTCTCCCATGGGTGTAAACTATTGGGCTAATTAAGCCAGAAGACTGTTAACCCTTTATTTGCCAGTGTGGGGTATTCATCTCATCAGACCCAGATCTTAGGTTCTTTGGATCTGAAGTGTATGTTTAGCCCAGTCTAATGATAAGGTCCAGTTGTAAAATTCAGATCCAGCTGTAAGTTTGAATTCCAAAATATGTCACTTCTTTCCTCAAAATTTATATTATGTGATTTGGGATATTGGTTGGAGCCAACTGTAATGGTACATGGTAGGCATGTTATGAATCTACCTTTTTTACTTCAGATATTGTAGCAAATAATAAGCTGATTGGATGTCAAGTGCTCCTCCAGGTAATAAGACTCTGGAAACAACTGATTGAAAATAAAAAATGTCTCATTTACAAAGCATTTGAGACTCACCCTGGGATGTGTATCCTTTGCATTCACATAGGGCATTTAATGGGCCTAGTTTTCTGTCTGGAACCTTGTCTGCAATAGATCATATCACATGGCCAGAACCATTACAGCCACATAGCATAAGACACCACAATCTAGAGACTGACAGAAGCCATTGGTCCATCAATACCAGTGGCATAGACATCAGCAGTGAAGTTTTGCCATACTTCACTAATTATTGATTTTTATGTTATAGTAGTATATGGAGGCCTATGCAAACTCATAGTAAGAGATAGTCCTTGAAGCACTGAAAGATTATTACTTGCACGAGGAAGAACAGGAAGTCTATAACAGCTAGGAATTGAACCCAGATCCCCTGGATCCCATTCTAAACCACAAGATCAGCCTGCCTCTCGCATCTTCCAGTAAGTTTCTACCCTGCCCTATTTAATCTATTTCTCTAGGTCAGTGGTCCCCAACCTTTGTGGCTGGCGGGTGCCAGCCAAAGGAGCACTGCGGCGGTGGAGCACCTGCCAAAATGCCACCAAATTTCAGCAGCGACGCCTCTCGATGACGCCACTTGCCGTCGACAAGCAACGTCATCGAGAGGCATCCCCGCCGAAGTTCAGCGATAACACTGCTTGCCATCAACAAGCAACGTCATCGAGAAGCGTCCCTACCGAAATGCCGCTGAAATTCGGTGGCATTTTGGTGGGTGCTCTCCTGGGGGCCAGGACATGGGCGCATTAAGATGCGCCCGCGGGCACCATGTTGGGGACTACTGATCTAGGTATTTCTAATGTTGAACTGAAAGGACTGCTTCATTCTGGAATGAAAGTGTAATTATATCTCACTGCCCTTTCACCTATTGCCTCTGCTGAGACTGCCAAAGGTTCTCAATGGTGGTGGTAAGTTTTGTGATGTGGACATTTGTCTATGGAGAATTGGACAAACCACTAACTGTTTTGGCAGGGGGAGAACTTTTTCAAACTTGCAAAGGGTTCTGGTTAGATTTGGTTTAAGTTGAGTTTTGGTGGAATGTCTAGTTTGTATTTTATCTAAACTGACTTCCTCTCCCTCTGGTCATCAGGTATACAAAGTATTGCCAACCCTAAGCATGCAAAAATCATGAGTCAGGCCTCAAAAATATGATTTATTATTTAAATAATAAATTTGGGGCTCCTTTTTCAGTCATTATGCTGCACTTGAGTAACATTTCTCCACAAACATGAGGGCTGCAAACTTACTTTAAAAATTCACAAATAACCTGAAAGCTGAGATTCTCACCTAATCCCATGAAGCCAGGAGCTTGGGCTTTAGGCGAAAAATCAAAGTACTCTGATTTTATCAAGAAATTTGCTATGAGAGTTACCATCATGGTATACATACCCTGTAAAACTCAATATAAAACATTTGTTACATTACTACTTGCTAAGATAGGTCATTGCAGCACACACCTTCGTATAAAACATAACAGGATATAGATTTATAGGTTAATTATCCTATAGTTTATTATTTGTATTATACAAGTGCCTATAGGCTAACCAGCCAAGAACAAGGTCCCATTGTGCTAGGAACTCTACAAGTAGAATAGTAGATGGTTCCTGCCCTGAAGAGCTTACAGTCTAAACAGACTAAACACAAAAGGCCAGGGGAAAGAGATACTACAGGCAAGTAGAGTGAACAGAGTGATGACTGACAAACTTCAGGTTAGTGCCATGATTATTTTGTTTTTAAACCTTTAAGGTAGGGGTAAAGTTCCAGATTAGCTAAATAAAAAGTCAAAGGGGGGCAAAGGCGGGGAGAACTGGAGGCACTTGGGGCAGGTGAAATGAAGTTGAGGTGAGGAGGTTGGCACAAACATCCAGCCAAAACTGGAACAAGAAGTCTGATGATATCCTTGCTGTCTGAAGGAACCCTGGATGCTTCTGGGGCTGCTCCTGGCAGCTTGAATTTGTCTGGCTCCTCCCTGCCATTTTTCTTCTTCAAGCCCACATGCCTACAGGGAAGGGGAGCCCAACATGGGTCCGAGTGCCCCCCCCCTCCCCAAGATGATGGGTCATCTCCCCAGCACTGTTCTGGGAGGCTTGGAGGGGCGGGGGAGGGAAATGGCCCTGGGTGAACACATATTACACTGTGTGTTTGCACCAAAATAAAAAGTTATTTTTTCCTCTGGCTGTTATGTTTATGGTGAAGGGTACTCAAAACTCATCTTTGTATCCTAGCCCTTGGGTTGGCTTTCTGCTTGGATGCCTCTGTTCCCACAGGTGAATCTTCAACTAGACTGCTAGCCATGCCTGCATATTTGTTACATTTAAGCCCGGATCCTTTCTTCCTACCTTTCATTTCCTCCCGCTCCACTCCTTTTCATTTGTTCTTTGTTACTTTCCTTTTCTAGTGTTAAAAAATTTCAGTTAATTTTTAAAACAAAGACAAATGAAAATGCCCTAAATGTAAAACAGTTATTTAAAGTAAAATGAACTGAGTGAATAGGCAAAAAATGTCTAAAAAAACTGATGTTCTTTTCTGATTTTTCAAGTTTGAAAAGTTTGTATATATTGAAAGAAAAAGATGCATCTTATTAATTTTGATTGTCTTGTTTGTTTACATTATAGAAACTTTATTCACCTCATCCCACCAACACCTACTAAAACTCTTCAGCTGCAGTAAATGGTGCCATCCTTAGTAGGACCAGTAACTTTCTTAAACACTGAACTAACAGTAAAATTGCAACATATTTACCTTTTCTTCCTGAGGGAAATACTGTAAAGAACATCTTTCTTGAGGTATTTGAATGAAACATTTCTCAAACGTAAGTTGCTCGGACATTCAGATTTGTTTTTATCTCTAATTATGTAGAAACCAATTTTCAGACAGGTAAGTGTAAAAAACGTAACTAGCTAAAGAAGTTCTTGTTTTGGGTGTTAAGAACAAGAAATATTACTAATGAATCTTCTAGATTAGGCTTAAAATGTGATATACATTGTATTTGTTGTGCCTGCTGGCTGAGGAAATGTGTCCAATGTCCCCACCACCTAGCCAACCTGTCTTTCTAATTAGAAAGACACTTTGTGGGCACACTGGCACCCACTTGATGGAAGGTTTCAGTCACTCACTTCCATGGTACCTTCCCCACCTCCTCTATCAAACTTTCTTCTGCGGCCTACACTGGTGAAAGTTGGTGTAGATATAGACTGTAAAGTGAGTTTGCTATGTTAACTTCTTTGCAAAAAGAACTATAACTAATTCATAGTACTTAGTCCATAGGCATGCACAGCACATTTCATTAGGGTGTGCACTCAGGGAATTTTATTTTTTAAGCAAACATTTATTGAATACTCAATCATAAAGGACATTTTTATTCAAACAAACTAAAGGAACTAATACAAACAATTTTTAAATTAACTTTACTTTAAAAATTAGACAAAATACCAAATTTTTGCTGTAGTGCTAACCAGGTGTATACAAAGATAGTGTCAATTTTCATGATCTTGATCTTTAAGCCAAGATCTAGATCTTTGAGCTAACCCAAATTGACCAAAACAGATTAAGGTTTCTTCATCTTCCTGTCATAGAGAAAGACATCGCTCACCAGGTGTTATGGATTTAAATTCCTCAATCACATCATTGTAATTAACTGACAAAGCCAATTCTTATTCAATGTACAAAATCATGAGTTGGATGCTGTTGGGACATTGTATTACTTAGGTTCTTCTTCGAGTGATTGCTCCTATGCATTCCATGTAGGTGTGCGCGCCGCGCGTGCACGGTATCTCGGAACTTTTTACCCTAGCAACTCCGGCGGGCCGGCTGGGCGCCCCTTGGAGTGGCGCCGCCATGGCGCGTGTTATATACCCCAGCCGGCCCGTCCGCTCCTCAGTTCCTTCTTCCCGCCCGTGACGGTTAGCTGGAACTGTGGAGTGCTCTGTTAGTCCTCCACACCCCTAGCAGTTTTCTCCATTTATTGTATATAGTTAGTTAGTTTAGCTCATAGTTTAGTTAGTTAAGGTAGTTAAGGAATTAGGGGGGGTTTCCCTCCCTTTTCCCCCACCCGGTGTGGGCTCATGCCCCAGACACCGGGATTCAAGCCGTGCTCGGCTTGTCAGCAGTTGATGCCCGTTGGGGACGCTCACGATTCCTGCCTTTGTTGTCTGGGGGAATCTCATCGTACCGAGAAGTGCCCCATTTGTGCTGCCTTTAAACCGCGGACCAGAAAAGAGCGGGACTCCAGGCTCAAGCAGCTCCTGATGGAGTCGGCGCTGCGTCCACCGGCACCGATCCCTGCGGCGCCTAAATCGGCTTCGGTACGTAGCGCACCGGCGGCACCGACCCGGCACAGCTCGGAGGCGTCCCGTCCGCCGAAACCGGCACCGGCGTCACGGCACCGCTCCCCGTCCCCGGTGTGCAAAAAGAAGGCACCAGCGGCGGCTAAAGGCTCAACTTCGGGACCGGTCGCCCAGCCACTGCCAACACCTGTGGCTCCGGCGGTGATGGTGCACTCGCAGTGCACGGGCCCGGCAGCTCCGGCACCAGAAGAGCTGTTGAGCCCGGCCACCCCCTGCTCCCCGGCACCGCCCGAGGTCGAGCTTGGACTCCTGAACACGCCCGAGACATACTCACAGGTGCGGGAGCTTATTGCTTTGACAGAGGCGCCGAGCCTCCGGCCCCCGGCACCGCCGGTGCGGGCTGTACCCTCTGCTGGGAAGCCAGCCATGATGAAACGCCCAGGCGCCGAGGAACACCGCGCAAGGGTCTTCAGTCGGTCCCGCTCTCGTAGCCGGTCACCTTCTCGCCGGCCTCGATCCAGGCACCGGTCAACACCTAGGGACCGTTCCTCGTCTCGGCGCCGATCCCGTTCATGGTACCGCTCGGCGTCGAGGTACCGATCTCGAAGCCCCAGTCGCCGGTACCGGCGATGGTCTGCCTCTAGGGACCGATCACGGCACCGCGGTGACCGCAGTCTTTCCCGGCACCGTGACCGCAGCTGCTCTCGGCACCGTGACTGCAGCCGCTCCAGGCGCCGGGACCGCAGCCACTCCAGACGCCACGACCGCAGCGCTTCCCGGCACCGAAGCCGCAGCAGGTCGCCGTCCCGGCACCGATGCGACCGTTGGTCCCGGTCGTGCTCCCGGTACCGCGAAGACAGGCATCGACCGACGGCACCGCCAGCGGACGCGCACCAGCCGTCCACGGGACACTCGTTGAGTGCATCGGCCCCCCAGTGGTCACGCCAGGCATCTGTCGTATCCCAGGGCGGCAGCGGAGCGGGCCTCAGAACGGACACCCCAGGTCAAACCTATGGCCCACAACAATGGGGTTTCTGGGTTCCTTGGGCACAACATGAGACACAAGGCCCACCCTTGCCCACACGGCCTCTGGGTTCTGAGCGTCGCGTGCCAGAAGCGACTGTCAGTAAGGCCCCGCCATCGCCTATACCGGGAACTTCGCTGCCACTCCCGGCGGTGCAGCCAGACTCAGATGTTCCTGCTCCACTGGTGGACGAGCCACCACCAGAACCTACGGGCCCGGGTCTGTCGTCGTCCTCATCACCGGACGAGGCTGTTGCAGGTTCGTCGACGGCAGACCCACCACCAATAGACTTAAAGGCGCATCAAGACCTGCTCCGTAGGGTCGCGCAGTCCGTTGACCTTCCAGTTGCAGAGGTTGTGGAAAATGACGACCCGGTTACTAACGTCATTGGGTCTGAGGCCCCCGTGCAAGTGGCCCTCCCTTTTATTCGGACAATTCAGCGTAACGCCACCACCATCTGGCAAACGCCAGCGTCCATCCCGCCTACTGCCCGAGGCGTAGAGCGCAAATACTCGGTTCCCCCCACAGGGTACGAGTATTTGTATACTCATCCGACTCCGGACTCCCTGGTTGTCCAGTCGGTGAACGACCGGGAGCGTAACGGTCAACCGGCTGCAACCCCCAAGTCCAAGGACGCTAAACGTATGGACCTCTTGGGCCGGAAGATCTATTTGGCGGGGGGCCTGCAGCTCCGCATTGCCAATCAGTCGGCATTGCTGGCCCAATATACCTACGAGATGCTGCTCTCGCTCTCAAAATTCACCGAACTTGTCCCGGCGACCTCCCGCCAGGAGTTCAGCGCCCTCCTCAAGGACGGTAAAAAGTCCGCGCGCTCCTCCATCCAAGCTGCGCTAGACTCGGCGGACTCTGGAGCCCGCACCCTTGCCTCTGGGGTCACTATGCGGCGGATTTCCTGGCTGCAATCCTCCACCTTGGCCCCGGAGGTGCAGTACTCCCTCCAGGACCTGCCGTTTGAAACGCATGGGTTGTTCTCTGAGAAGACGGACGCCCGAATACAGACCCTTAAGGACGGTCGCGTGACTATCCGAACACTGGGAATGCACACGCCAGCGACCCAGAGACAATCGTTTCGTAGACAACCATCCCGGCCATTTACTCAGGCCAGATCCCGACCCTATAATAGCCACCGGAACAACCTGACGCGCCGCCGACCATCAGGCAGCAGGCGCAACCAGTCCCAGACGTCCTCTAAGGCCCCTCAAGGGCCTAAGCAGGCGTTTTGATGGGATGCCCGGGGACGGCTCTTCAGTCTCTCCATTGGATCCTTCCCCTTTGTTTTCCAACTGCCTCTCCCATTTTCTCCCGGCATGGGCCCGCTTAACATCGGACAGCTGGGTCCTGCGTACGGTCCAATCCGGGTACCGCCTCCAGTTTGTTTCGCCCCCTCCTTCCCACCCTCCCTCCCTGTCCCTCTTCAGGGACCCTGCTCACGAGCAAGTCCTCCTACAAGAGGTCGAGACTCTGCTGAGTTTGGGTGCCATAGAGGAGGTGCTGCCCGACCGGCGGGGCAGGGGTTTCTATTCCCGTTATTTCCTCATCCCCAAAGCAAAAGGAGGCCTACGTCCAATCCTGGACCTCCGGAAGCTCAACCGGTACCTGCTAAAACTCAGATTCCGCATGGTATCCCTGGGGACTATTATTCCCTCCCTGGATCCAGGAGACTGGTTTGCCGCCCTCGGCATGAGAGACGCATATTTCCATGTCGCGATCTATCCCCCTCATCATCGATACCTCCGATTTATGGTGAACGACAGGCACTACCAGTTTGCGGTGCTTCCCTTCGGCCTCTCCACCGCCCCAAGGGTATTCACCAAATGTATGGCGGTGGTTGCCGCGGCCCTCCGTTGTCGTTGGGTGCACGTGTATCCGTACCTCGACGATTGGTTGATTCGCGGCCCATCGCGTCAGCTGGTAGCAGACCAAGTGACCGATATACTGTCTCTTTTTCGAGAGCTGGGCCTGCTTGTCACCTTCGAGAAGTCCATTTTAACTCCAGCTCAAAGGATGGAGTTCATCGGAGCGGTCCTGGACTCGCAGTTGGCCAGGGCCTGCCTTCCGCTCACTCGGTACCAGACTCTGGTGGCTTGCATCAGGGATCTCCAATCCTTTCCCACGACGACGGCGCAGTCCTGTCTTCGCCTCCTAGGCCACATGGCGTCATGCACTTTTGTGACAGCTTATGCCAGGTTGCACCTTCGTCCATTCCAGACTTGACTGGCCTCTGTGTACCGACCACATCGCGACCCCATGGACTCGATCGTCACAGTCCCGAGGGCCACCCTCGACACTCAATTGGTGGCTAGCCCCTCAGGTCGTCTGTGCAGGGGTACCATTCCGCTCGCCGTGTCCCTCCGTCACCTTGACCACGGATGCCTCGGACATGGGTTGGGGGGCACACCTGGGCGACGTTCACACGCAAGGCCTCTGGTCCCCTCCGGAGCTCTCCTTACACATCAACGTCCGGGAGCTCCGGGCGATTCGGTTGGCGTGCCAGGCCTTCCAGGCCCATCTCCGCGGCCGCTGTGTCACCGTGCTGACGGACAACATGACGGCGATGTTTTATGTCAACAAGCAGGGCGGGGCACGCTCCTCCCTGCTTTGCACGGAAGCGCTTCGCCTGTGGGACTTTTGCGTAGCCCGCTCAATTCACCTGACAGCGTCGTTTCTTCCGGGCATTCAGAACACGCTAGCCGACCGCCTCAGCAGATCCTTCCTCGCCCACGAGTGGTCCCTCCACCCAGACGTGGTGTTTACGATCTTCCGAAGGTGGGGATTTCCCCAACTAGACCTCTTTGCCTCAGAGACCAACAGGAAGTGCAACCGGTTCTGCTCCTTCCAGGGACGCTCCCGCGGCTCCCTGTCGGACGCGTTCCTTTGCTCGTGGAAGGATCACCTCCTATACGCCTTCCCTCCGTTCCCACTCGTTCATCGGGTGCTCCTAAAGCTTCGGAGGGACAAGGCTCGTCTCATACTGATCGCTCCGGCCTGGCCGAGACAGCATTGGTACACCCTGCTGCTCGAGGTTTCCGCCCGGGAACCCATTCCTCTCCCATTGTGGCCGGATCTTATCACACAAGACTTCGGCCGGCTTTGCCACCCGGACCTCCGCTCCCTGCATCTTACAGCCTGGTACCTGATTGGTTGACTCACGCGGAGCGTGACTGTTCGCAGGCGGTTCAGCGAGTCCTAACGGAAAGCAGGAAGCCTTCAACGCGATCCACCTATCTCGCAAAATGGAAGAGTTTCGCTATCTGGTGAGACCAGAAAGGCCTGAACCCCTTTCTCGTCCCTATTCCGGTTATCCTGGACTACCTTTGGTCCCTTAAGGAGCAAGGCCTCGCGGTCTCCTCCTTGAGGGTACACCTGGCAGCTATATCTGCGTTTCGTCCACCGCTTGAGGGACGCTCCATCTTTTCCACCCATATGGTCTCCCGCTTCCTCAAAGGCCTGGACTGTTTGTACCCACCCGTACGACGTCCTACGCCGGTCTGGGACTTGAACCTGGTGCTGGCCAAGCTTATGGGTCCGCCATTTGAGCCTCTGTCGACTTGCTCCCTGCTTCACCTCTCGTGGAAGACGGCCTTCCTCGTCGCTATAACATCTGCGAGACGGGTATCCGAACTCAGTGCCTTGACTGTTGGGCCCCCGTATACTGTCTTCCACGCAGACAAGATTCAGCTTCGGCCGCATCCTGCCTTTCTCCCTAAGGTCATGTCGGCCTTCCATATTAACCAGGACATCTTCCTCCCGGTCTTCTACTCGAGGCCGCACGCCTCGCCTCGGGAGCAACGGCTTCACACCCTGGACGTCCGCAGGGCCCTCGCCTTTTATATTGAGCGCACAAAGCCCTTCCGGCATTCGACCCAGCTCTTCGTCGCAATTGCGGAGCGTATGAGGGGCGAACCGGTCTCCTCACAGAGGATTTCCTCGTGGGTGACGGCTTGTATTCGAGCATGCTATGAGCTCGCTCGGGTACCACCTAGTCGCCTGATGGCCCACTCTACTAGAGCACAAGCCTCTTCGGCTGCCTTCCTGGCCCATGTTCCAATCCAGGACATCTGCAGAGCGGCCACCTGGTCCTCCGTCCATACCTTCGCGGCACACTATGCGTTGGTGCAACAATCAAGAAACGATGCAGCCTTCGGCTCAGCAGTCTTGCACTCTGCCACGTCTCGCTCCGACCCCACCGCCTAGGTAAGGCTTGGGAATCACCTACATGGAATGCATAGGAGCAATCACTCGAAGAAGAAAAGGCGGTTACTCACTGTAGTAACTGGTGTTCTTCGAGATGTGTTGCTCCTATCCATTCCAGACCCGCCCTCCTTCCCCACTGTCGGAGTAGCCGGCAAGAAGGAACTGAGGAGCGGACGGGCCGGCTGGGGTATATAACACGCGCCATGGTGGCGCCACTCCAGGGGGCGCCCAGCCGGCCCGCCGGAGTTGCTAGGGTAAAAAGTTCCGAGATACCATGCACGCGCGGCGCGCACACCTACATGGAATGGATAGGAGCAACACATCTCGAAGAACACCAGTTACTACGGTGAGTAACCGCCTTTTTTGTTTGTTTGTTTACATATGCTAGTTTCAAAAAGGCTCTTTCACATGAACAGCTTGGCTGCTCCTTTTCTTATCTTAACAATGAACCAATCCATATTTTAAAATTAAAAGGGGGTATCATATGATTGAAATAAAATGTAAAGCCACAGGCTTGTTATGCTATTTCAGTAGAGTACACGCAACAAAGATTACAAACACTGTAGACACTGTGCTGGGCACGCCTGATACGGCTGCTTGTATAGGTCAAAGAATTTTCTAGACTAGTAGTCAGAGGAGAGGGGGGAGGACCAATGGTGATGCAGTGCCACAGTAGTGGAGATAGCCTGCATTTGTCACAGCATGTTGCTATATAGAGTACATCATGCAATTAAAATGCAAAGCCACTTTTGTTTTTTCGAGACATTAGGGCAGGCGTGGGCAAACTTTTTGGCCCAAGGGCCACATCGAGGTTCCAAAATCATATGAAGGGCCAGGTAGGGAAGGCTGTGCCTCCCCAAACAGCCTGGCCCTGCCCCCTATCTGACGCCTACCCACTTCCTGCCCCCCCGACTGCCCCCCTCAGAATCCTTGACCTATCCTGCTCCTTGTCCCTAGACTGCCCCCCTGAGAGAGACAACCCCCAACCACCACCCTGGGACCCCACCCCCTACCAACCCCCCCTGCTCCCTGTCCCTTGACTGCCCCAACCCCTATCCACACCCCCACCAAGTCCTGACAGACCCCTGAACACCCACGAGCCAACCCCATTCCCCATCCCCTGACAGCCCCCCCAGAACCTCTGCCTCATCCAACCCCCTTCTCCTGCCCGCTCCCTGTCCCCTGACTGCCCCTGGGACTCCTGCCCCTTATCCAACACCACCCCCTTGTGGCCCTAGCCCCTCTCCTGGGGGCTTAGCATGCCATGTCTAGGAGCTCCTGCTGCTCAGCCCACCGGAGCTCACAGCCCCATCCCCTTACCACGTGGCTGAGCAGCAGCAGCTCAGGTCCTGCCAGAGCCATGCCACTGCAGTGCTGTCCATGGCTGCTCCTGGACATGGCACGCTGAGGTGCTGGGGTATGGGGGAAGGTGGGAGTGGGACCAGCGGGGAGCCTCCCTAGCCAAGAGCTCAGACAGGCCAGGCAGGATGAGCTTGCCCACCCCTACATTAGGGTGTACCTGGGCATACCCACCACACCTCATACACATGCCTATGACTTAGTTTCAAGTCTACAGGTACATTGCAGCACAAGGAAATTACATTTTCAGTGACCTTCACCCTTGTAATGTACAGCTAATAAAAAAGGTGAAGTCATTCAGCCTAGTAGAAAGGCAGCTAAATTAGGTAGAGCATAGGATGGCCTGGATTCCAACAATGTCCTGACTCTCTATGTGACACTGAGCAAGTCTCTAAACTATTCTGTACCTCACTTGCACCATATGGAAAAGGATGGCTAATGACACTGTAGCGAGGCGATGACTCACCAGCGCAGCACCTCCTGCTAGCCATCCTGGGAATTAGCTCTCCAGCTCCAGAGCACCCTCTACTGGCCAGTGGCTCACATGTCACTGCCCCCCCATGTCCCTCCTGGACCCCAGTGCTCTTTACCCTGGGGTTCTGCCCACTGCAGCAACCCCCAATCTGGGTCTCCCCATCAGGTGAACCCTCAACCCCCTATTCCCACTGTGCCTCAGCAGCTACTGCCAGTCACCATCTAGCCCCCTCTCACTGGGGCAGACTGCATTCTGTAATGGCCATTTATCATTGGCAAGGGGGGTTTGGACCTGCCTATTCCCCATCTATTCCCATGTAGCCCCAGTACCTTTCGTAGACCTTTAGCTAGGCCTGCAGCCTGGGGGTTTTCCAGGCTGGAGCTCCCCAGATCCTCTAGCCTTCCCCCAGCCCTGCTCCACTCTCAGTACCTTGCTCAGCTCCCAGACAGGCATGTTCTTCTCTCTTTGGAGCTTGCCTAGCAGTTCCTTTGTAGGGCCAGCTGTGGCCTGATTGGGGCATGGCCCCAGCTGAGGCTGCTTCCCCAATCAGCCTAGCAATTGGCTCCTGAGGGCAGCCTTTTTCCCCAGGCTGCTTTAAGCCCTTTCAGGGCTGGAGTGGGAAACCACCCCACAACAGACACCAACCATCTTAAAGCCCTTAGAGTGCTACAAATAAAAATGCTACATATTAACTGTCATTTCTCTATGGTAGACAGAGGTAGAAAAATGTTATCCTCTCAGATCTATGCCACTTTTACCAACTGCTATAACAAAGCCCTATAAAAATGTGAAAATAATTTATCTCTTCTCACCATTTGTTAAATGCAAGACAAATTAGAGCAAAAGTGCCACCTAGTGACATGTGGCCACAATGATTTCAAGTTATTTAGGAATATATGAAAAGCAATCTCCCTTTGCCTATAATTTAATTAAGCATCTAGTGGTCGATGACTAAGAAACCTGACATTTTCAGATATCTGTGGTAACCTGGATGAGGGCTCCTTTCTAGGGAAGAAATTCATGCTGCCTCTTCTCCTAACATTAAAGTGGTGTTTATAATTTTTAAATGCCTCCATGAGCCCATGCTGACAAGTTCATTCTTCACTATCTGACCACTTACTGATGAACAGAATCAAAACTTTGTTAATCAAACCCAAGGTATTATTTCTAGAAATATAAATACCATGCAGTGAAAGGGATGCATGGATTAGGAGGGTCTGAGCATCATCAGTGGAGCAGACCCTTCCTACCTTAAGGCTACTTTTACTGCTACAGAGGCACAAAGTAGACTTAAAACTGGCCTGAGTGGCCTACTGAAAAATCCACTAATGTGGAATAGCAGAAAGATGACAACTAGCTCCTGCCACCACCCCAGCTCCTGATGTCAGGCTATGTGGGATAGCTGCTGTGCTCCAGTGATTCCCTAGGGGTTGCTGCTGCAAGGCATCACTTCAATCAGTTCCTTAGCCTAGTCTAAGGAAGCCATGAAGACCAGGGAAGTATAAAGATGGCATATCTTTGCAACTCACCATCTGGCATGCAGCCACATTCACTCCCTCCTTACCCAATCACCTTGAGCCATTGGCTGGATCCCAGGTCTGGAGTCGTCATGTTGATTGAGGCTCCAAAAGAATATTGTATCAATTGGGTAGCAAGCCAGGTACCAGGCGGAAGCTTCTGTTTTCTCCTTTTGTCTTATTATCCCTACTGGTTTACAATGTATCTTTCATATTACACATACACAAATGAGTCTGAAGCGGTGTGGCTGGCTGGTTTCACTCTTTTTAATGAGGTTCCCCCCAAACCCAGTTTAGCTCACAAAACAAATTTAAATTTTATACTCAGTACTACTGACAAACAGTAATAGCTTTTTCAAGATACTACAACTTCATTCACAACATAAAAATCACAGGAAAAATCTATCCACTTATTATTCAAGTAGATGCCGGAGCATGAATATTTAATATCCTGTTTCCAGTATGTTATTGTCCAAGAGAGCTATACTCACACAGCCCTCCTTTGGAAGGGAAGGGAACTTTTAATTTGTAAAAAATCATTGTTATACAATATTTCATCAGCCAATGGATTCTCCCTACAAAGTGGAAACTAGACAAGGACTGAGAATCCACATTTCAATTTAATTGGGCAAATACTTCCACTGTAAAGAACTGCCTCACAAATAATTTGTTCTACCCAGTCCCATGCTGTCAAACATTTGATGCACAGCGTTTGTCTCAACTGAATAGTCATTTTCTGTTGTAAATCACAAACAGCGTCTCAAAAAGATTTCCTTTAAAAACATTAAACCTTTAACTTGTAAAATGAGAACATCCTGATTACAATAATTTTAAATCACATTAAATTCGTAAGCATCATTCTTATTTCATTTCCACTTTTTAATTTCTCCCTCTGCATTCTCTCTGGGCAGAGGCAGTTGTTTAAGGCAAACTCAGCTATTAAACTGATGGGGGGCTATATGAACCTAGTTAGCCAAAAGAACAAGAGAAACAAAACAAAGCTATAGCTCACCAGCATATGAACTCCCCATTCTTGAATAATGGCCAGGTTTTTCAGCTGAATAAATAAGCAACCTTATCATTCCTTCCCCTCAATGAACTTCTGCAAAAGGAGAGAGTCAGGCAGTAAATGTCTTTTGATCTTTACTATAGATCATTTTCTTATAATGCCTCCAGGCATCAAAGCTCTGAGGGTGCACCTGTTTCCCTCCCCAATGTGGGTCAGCCTTCAGCAAGCTATAGTAGAGCCCTGAATTATATAAGGTACCAACAATGGTAGGGAAAGGCATTTAATATAACTGTGAAAGGAAGTAGGTTGTTTCTGCATGGTTCATATCTCTTGCTAAAATATGATATCATTTACATTATTATGAAGGGTGGCCTGAAAGTAGAATAGGCTAGTGGCCGGTTAGCTAAAAGGAGTGCATTTTAGAAAGACCTTGGTGGAGAATTAATTTGCTGGATGCATGCAGGGGAGAGTGGCAAAGAACAATTGCGGCCCATCCCTGACTGGAGGCACTAGGACCCATCACAATACAAATAGTAAGTAGTGATGATGGTAGTACAACATAACTGGTGCTAAAACAATTCTTTCACCTTATTAAAATTGCTGGCTCTTTACCAGTTGCACCCACTGAATTGCATTGTGTTTTCAGCATGACTGGAGGCCATTATGAATGTTCCTTTTTGAGAGCAATGTTATTTTAGAAGTGTCCACTATATAACTTTGTTTACTGCCAGAAAGACATTTTTGTAATAACAAGGGTCCAGATCTTTATACTGTAGTCAAAAATGTTAACTCTGGGAGATTTAGGTGGTGATGCAAGTGTCAGTTTAATCACAGAACCTTAGTTCGGGGGTGGGGCTATTCTCCAATTAACATACATAACTCCCACAAATGTAACTTGAGGTTGCACTCATAAATCCTTCACACATTAATAGAAGAATAAATTAGTCTCTTTGACTGTAACTTCTATTTTTCAAGTTTCATTTGTAGACCACTCAGCTCAGTCAATCCTCCAAAAAGGTTCATCTGGGTTTTGATTTACAAAGAGTTTTTACTAACATTCATCTTATTCATTCTGCTGTCTATATGAACTCTACAACTGTGGTTAGGCACTCAGCAAGTTCTTCATTTAAAAAAAGAAATTAGCATAAAAATCTCTGCATCTCTACAGCAAGAGCTTCATTTGCTGAGAAATCTCAAATTGCTGATCTAAATTTGTCTGAGGCTTTTCATTTTCTGACTGAAGTTGTTGGAATTCTTGTTCCTTTTGTGTATTGACTTTTCTGTATTTCTACCTCTTCCTCTGCCTGCACCACTACTAGTTATCTGCATGGAGAATTATCATCTGAAAGCAGAATTTCCAAAGATTCTCCTTTTGATTGAAGAGTGGTCTCCAGTTCTGGCTCTTTCACACAAATGCCCCTAAAGAATGGAATTTGCTTCTTTTATGTGCTCATTTGAATGTTCAGCAAATTTTAGCCATAAATTAATTTTATTCCTAGTTTAAGCTGAAAAAGCAAATGTTTTGTTATAGCTGGAGCAAAAATTGAGTGAAAATAAGCAGCAACAAGCACACTGTCTTAGGCCTCTATCTTCTGAAACTCCAAAGTGACAAGGCTAATCCAACTTCTGGTTATTTTATGAAGTAAGGTCTTTAAGCATGCTTAATTCCTATGGACTTCAACAAGACTCAGATCTGATTCCCAGTCAATGCTCTATACGCTGGACCATACTTCCACTCATAGGATTATATTGTCGCAGCCCTTACACCCCAATTCAATAAACCTTTCCTTTTCAGCACTTAAGCATATGCTTAAATACTGTTCAAGTCAACAGGCCACATTAAAAGTGCATGCTTAAGTCTTTTTCTGAATTTTCGCCATAGTTAGCTGCACAGGGAATCAAGGGGGAGTAGAGCCTTATTCCTATCTTTGGCCCTGCTCAGCTTGTGACTAGCTGTGGGGAAGAGACGAGGAGAGTAGAGGCTGCTCCCCACTGCAAGCAAATGGGCAGGACAGGAGGAGAAAGACAGGGAGTGGAAGGAGCTTTGAGTGTCTCAGTAGCTGGCTGAGTGTATGGCGGGGAGGGGCAGAATAAGCAGCTCCTGCAAAGGGTTGAAGTAACTGGGGTGTTACAACAATGAGCGTTGAGATGCTAATTTTAGGCATCTAGAAAAGCACTGGAAGAACAATGGGATCCACAAACCCTGAGTTGGGCATCCAGGCTTTCAGTACAATGAATGGGAAGAGAGATGCCTAAGAATGGGATTTAGAAAAGCCAGCATGCTGTGCAGGGAGCCACCTAACTAACCAAAGGGAGATGCCAAAGATTCCTGCCCCTCTTACAGATTGAGAGGCCTAAATCTGGGCTGCAGGGAGGTGTCTATCTCTGCTTGTGATCCACAACTAGGAACCCCTCTTCTGGAGTCAAGCAGCTTGGACACCTACCTAACTACACACAAAATTGAAGAGGAGCAGGAGCTGCTTATAACCTTTAGCCCAGTAGTTAGGTTACTTACCTAGGAAGTGGGAGACTCTGGTGCAATTCACCCTTCTGTCCAATGAGGCAAAGAGTTTCAGATGCAGGTGAGTGCCTATAGAACTGGGTTATGCGTTATTCTGATGTGAGGTTTCTTCAGTCTCTCCTGTTGAAGTTATTTGATTCACTTTAATTGAGTATCAAGTGGAAATCACTCTATAGTCCAGTGTTCAGGGCACTGAGAGGTAGGGTAGCAAAACCCTGCTCAGATCCCTTGTCCTTGTTAGGTGGAGTGAGGAATTGAAAGGGGCTCTCCCAGTTGCTGGGTGAGTACCCTAACCACTAGGCTGAAGGAAGCATCTACTCCTTTGTCAAGGTTAGGCAGTCTCTAGGCATGCACACCAGATCAGGCAAGATTGGCAGCCCTCCACCTATCTTCCCCTGTTTTATGGATGGTGCTGGCAGTTAGGTAAGAAATAGACATCTGGACACCTAAAGTAAGGGAGTGTGCATGCCCAGAGGCAGAAACTTAGAGAAGCCTAGGGAACTTTTGCTCCAAAACTAACTGAGTTTTGATGCCTCCAGGGTTAGGCAGCAGCAAAGTAGGGGATTTGTGGATTGAAATAGTGCCTAGATCTGGGGGTTAGACACCTACTGGTATGTCAGCACAGTGCTTTAAAGTTGTGGCTTGGGCCAGAGGTTGGTCTCTGAAGCCCACCTCAATCAGTGGCACGAGCCCTGAGAACCTGAGTCTGCTGGCCCAGGCTGGGAGACTCACTGCTATGGGGTGCATGGACATCCCTGTGCCCCTTTGTGGATCTGGCCATTACTTCCTCCCCTGCCTTGGGACCAGAAGCAGCTTTCCACCATCTGCAGCTGCTCCATAAACACCTCTTACAACCTTGAATTGGTTTTTGCTATGTCTCACAGCAATCTGTCCTCCACAAAATCTTCATGTTCCTCACTGCTACAGTTCTTCTTGCAGCTCTACATGTACCGTAGGATCATACATCCTGTATTTGCAACACTCATGACAATAGTGAAGAGCTGTGCAGCCTCCATGCTTCTGTCAGACAGTGAAAAGTGCCATAAGGGTTTCTGGGATTATTTTAAAAGGTGCAAAAATTATGGGATGGAGAAAGTTACATTCCATTGACCCTTCACTCCCAGTCACCCCTGCACAATTTGTTTCTACCCTACCATGCATCACCCAAATTTCCCAAAAGAGAGTGCCGGACAATGGCAAATTGCACACTAGGATACCTACCCAGGATGCACCTCACTGTGCATGGACACAAGCACTCCTGGTGAGAACATGCAGTGCCAGTACAAGGAGTTAAGTATGCATGTGCACAAATGATATACTAACTGTGGCAGCTTCATGCCAACATAACTTACCTCAACCAAAGTTTGTAGAGTAGTGTAATCAGGTGCAGACTCACCTTCTGCTGGTCATCTCGGGAATTAGCTCACCAGTCATCAGAGTGCCCTCTGCAAGCCAGGTGTCCTGCCTGTCATTGGCCCCCCATATCCCTCCCAGACCCTGGTGCCCTTGTCTTGGGTGCTGCCCCCCTGGCAGTACCCCACTCTCTCTGGGTCTCCCCACCCAGGAGAACCCCCATCTCCTAAACCCATGTTGCCTCAGTCGTGGCTACTGCCAGTCATCATCTAGCCCTGACGCCCTGGGGCAAACTGCAGTCTATCAGCTAATCATCACAGGCAACAAGGGGTTTGGACTGGCTGCCTTTACCCACCCTCAGGCTGCCCCCTGCAACCCCAATACCTATGTGGGCCTAGGACCAGGCCCAGCAGCCTGGAGAGTTGCTGGCCTAGGGCTTCCCAGCCCCCAAGGCCTTTCCCCAGCCCTGCCTCACTCTAGGTCCCCAGATGTGTTTCCCCAGAAGCCTGACCACCCTGCCTGCCTCTCTCTCTCTCTCCAGTTAGAGTGAGACTGCTGAGCTTCTGGCTCCCCTGGCCTTCTTATAAGGCCTAGTTGCTCAGTTTGGGGCATGGCCCCAGCTGCAGCCACTTCCGCCAATCAGCCGGGATTTTGCTCCCTTCCGCAGCCCCAGCCCTCTGCAGGGCTTTTCCAACCCCTTCAGGGCTGGAGCGGGTGTTCACCCCGCTACAGTAGGCACGGCCAAGACAAGTTATTTGCAGAATCTGTGAGAGAACCCAAGAGCCTTGACTCCCAGTTCCCTATTCTAATCACTAAAGGGTAGGAGCAGTATAATAGCAGTGATTGTAATTTACAAGTGTTGTCCAAAGAGCACTTTTCATGGTGTAATGATAATTTGTACAGCAATTTCCCTCTCATTAAGTGAGGGATATTTCACCTTACAACATTTAAAAATAATACTTTCTTGCTGCCTATTCTCCTCACAGTAGTTTGCTGTGATACTGACAGTGAAATACGTCTGTTATCTGTCACACAAAATATATTTGTGAAAAGGAGAAAAGCAATCCCGATGTTTTAAAGATAAAAGTAACCAGGATTCTTCCTCAGGCAATGATAAGCTAGAAACCTGCACAGTACAATATATTGTGCTAAGGAAATAATAACATAGGATGTCTCTGAATAGAGTGATACTTGACTTCTCCCACAGATAGATCACCTATTTCCCTTGCTACCCACACACTCACCAAATCACAGACCATGATGGCCTTACCTCATGTAAATAGTACCATTTCAGCACTTGGTCGTGTAAGTTTAATTGCTATTGACTGAGCTTTAGCTGGTCTCCACAAACCACCCAGAAGTCCAATGGCATGGAGATAAGTCACCAGGTCCTGATGGTATTCAACCAAGAGTTCTGAAGGAACTCATATATGAAATTGCAGAACAATTAACTGTGGTATGTAACTGGTCACTTACATCAGATTCTGTACCAGACGACTAGAAGATAGCTAATGTACCTGTTGCCGGCTCAAAGGGCCCGAGGAAGAGCAGGGTTCGTTGCCCGGTGTACGTCGCACTAATTAACACACCAGGGTGGAGGAGCAAACCAAGTTTATTTGAACCCAAATAAGGTGCCAGGGAGAAAAAGCATTCTCAAATCCTGCACACCCGCGCGCAGGCGGGGTCCCAGCATTTATACCCCCCTTGTTTTTCCCCCTTCCTCCCTCCCCCTTGCAACAGTTACACTTAACACTATAATGTAGCTTGTTAGAACTGTTCTCATTCGCATATTTATCTATTGGCCTTGTCAGCTCAGGCACATGAAGACTTCTCCCCCTTTCCTCCCCCCCTTATCACTACTTTTGCTAGTTTAAGCAGGACTGCAGCTGTTTGCTAGAAAAGCTGACTCTCAGATATTCTGCTTTTAGGCTGTTAGCATGTAGGTTGGTTAAAGTTTCCAAATTGGAGTTACTGTGGCTCACTTAGACCCAGAGCAGGGGCCTCATTGACACTTGTGGTCTTCCACTCCCCCCCAAGTTACCTAGATTTATGCCTAGTGACACCAACATACCCCTTCACATAACTAAGAACCAGGAGTCACCCAATTAAACTGATAGGTAGCTGTTTAAAACAAATAAAAGTAAATACTTCTTCACATAATGCACAGTCAGCTTGTGGAACTCACTGTCAGGGGATGTTGTGAAGGCAAAAAATATAACTGGGTTCAAAAAAGGATTAGATAAGTTAGTGGAGGATAGGTCAATCAATGGCTACTAGCCAGGATGGTCAGGAATGCAACCCCATGCTGTGTGTCTCCCTAAGCCTCTGACTGCCAGATGCTGGGATTGGATCACTCAATAATTGCCCCGTTCTGTTCACTCCCTTTGAAGCATCTGGCACTGGTCACTGTCAGAAGACAGGATACTAAGCTAGATGGACCATTGGTCTGACCCAGTATGGTTGTTCTTATAAGTTCTGCTCCAACCAGCAATTAGTCTATAAGTGTGGAAGAGAATAAACCCTGGTTAGCACCAATTCAAGAAAAGAGAATGCTACTGTTGTTTTTACCACCCCATTACAAAGTTGAAATCCTATTTCAGATTTCAGTCTTAGAAGTAGCCATCGAGGCAACTTTCTGGCAAAGTTACAGAACATTTAAAAAAGAGATACTAATGTTAAGATGTGTAAATACCCCATTCCCTGAAGCAGCACCAAGAGCTCTGACAAGATTCCCTTCTCATCCTTCATTAAAAAAAAGTGTTGAAGAAATAAGTCTAAAGTAAATATACAAAACACAATGTAAAAATTTGCTTGTGCAGCGTTTAGCTGCTACAGGGATGGCAATATAGAAATATCTTTGTATGAAGTTTACTAAACAATTATAGAAATTGTGTGCCCTCCTTCCTTGTACTAATCTAAATGTTACTTCAGGAGACTACATATTCCACTAACAATGATCCCCTGTCCTATTAACCTCTTCTCATCACCAATGGTAAATAACCATCTTGTCACCAAACAGAGACCATGAAAATCCCAAGAAAGGAGCTGAAAAATGTTTTGATATCGAATCCCAGCCTGAGGCTAATGACTACTGAACCTTGTACAGGCAGCATCAGCCAAGACTGTCTTGAATTTTTTATGCTTTTTTCTAAACCCAGAATGTATCTGTGTCCATTCACCTCTTTCTTATGTTACAGGCTGAGATCCTTCTCTCACTGATGAGAAAGGCAAATCTTCTCACTGATTTCAGTGGGAGAGGGACCAGGTCCAGCAGAATGATTATTGGTATGCATGTGGAAATCAACAGTTTAGAATATAGTCTTTATTATTCCAGATCAGTGACTATAAAACAGGATTTTATTTTTATTACTCTTTTTATTACATACAATTGTAAATCAGTTCATTCTTGCATTTCTGCCTTACTAAACCTATCTGCTGTGCTTTAGATTAAAGAAGACCACAATTTACCATATTTCAACATGTCACAAAATTGCTTTCAGGATTATTGTTTCATGCCATGATTTAGGTATCCACATATTTTCAAGAATTTTCTTATGCTACATGGTTTTTTCTAGAATCCAGTTGGCATATTCCACCACTTTTGTATAAACACCTGGTTGTTCTGGGCGAGCGCATCCTTCACCCCAGCTGGTAATGCCCACCACATACCAGATTTCCTCATGTTTGCATGATAATGGCCCACCTGAGTCTCCCTGTATCACAGAAGAAAAAGACAGGATGTGCAAAAGATGGTTTTGGTTAGTACTTCTTTTACAAAGAAGGGCCAGATTCACCACAACATTACTCCCATTTCAGACCATTATAAATCAATCCATTTCCATGGAATTGCACTGCATAACACAGGCCCAGATCCACAAAGTTATTAGGTGCTTAATTCCAACTCATTTCAATGGGAGGTAGGCACCTAAATGCTTTTGAAGATCTGGGCTACAGGAGTTTGTATCAGGCTCATGTGTTTCAGGAAAGTTAACTTTTACATATTTTTCATTCAGTTAGACAAATTTCTACTTAACACTATCGAGCAGCGTTCCAACTAATATCTACATCTTCTTGTTTAAAGCCTAATGAAATACACATTTGTATTTCTAATTAGGGGTTTCCTCTCCTTTATATGCTAGTGAGAGGAAAAAAGATGCCAATTTACAGGCTTTTATCTTGCGATCTTGATCTTAACATCTCTTTGTCCTCAGCTTTTTGACTATGGTCAAATGTAACATAAGCTTTCTATCTTGTTTGTCCTCTGTTAGGGAGACCATCTCCTCCCAATCACTACTGTGCCAAAAAAGCAGGTGCATTATTGTCCCTGCATGTTAGCTGAAAAGAAATCTTTGTCTCACTTATCTATGCTTTTGGCAGATACAAGTGAGAATTTATGTTATAGCCATGTATATATCCATGCACCCATCCACTTCTTAATACCTGATGCTATTTTTAAAGTGTTACTACAAGATTGTAGCCAGTGATTAGAATGCATGATTGTGCACTTATCATGCCATTACCTTACAAGCATCCTTTCCACCTTCTTTATAACCAGCACATATCATCTTGTCGGTTATTCTGTCCTGCTGGTATCTTGTCTGGCATTCTTCATTTGATATTAGAGGAATAGGAGCCTTCTGAAGAATATCTTGCACTTGATCTATAAGCAACACAATACATGCCAAAGATCACAGAAGTGTCAGTTGTATCAAAACAAGGAAAATAAAACTCTAGGAATCCCAACGTAGAGTTATTACAAAGAGGACGCACTGAACAAGCCCCATTCAACATGAACTTGCAAGCACCATGGGCTAGATTCTGCTCAGATAACGCAGTGTAAAGCCAGAGTTATGCCATGGATTGTTGTCTTCTTTGGCAATTTCAACCCAAAGTGAATATTTTTTAGCAAAAAATCTACTCTGTTTTTTTTAGCTGTAGATCAGTGAATTAAAAAAAAGAACCTGATTTTTAGTGAGGCCTCAGCCACACTTATACAATTCTAGCAAAGTGCAGCAGCAAGGTTGGTCAATAAGTAGCAAGACCCGGTTCAGAGGGGTTCTTTTAAAAAAAAAAAAAAAACTCAATTTTTTAAAATAATTTTTTAAAGGAATACATTCCATAACACAACTCTAGCGGGCCCAGGTTCCTCCAAGTGACCCTTCCTAATGCAACTCCCACTCTCAAGTTGAAGCTGGGGAGTTTTACAAAGGGCTCCCCTACCCAGAATCATTTGATAGGAAGAGAAGATCCATCCCTGTCTCTCTGGGTGACTGACAGCTCAGCCAGCCAATCAGCTGTTTCCCCCTCACTCTGGATTCTACAAGAGCTTCACACCCATCATAATTATTTTCTGAGAGCCACTTATTTAAGATATCATCCCTCACCGCATTTCCTGCCATGATATGGAGGTTTGCTGAAGTGCCTTGACTCAATAGGCTAGATTGTGAACCATGTCCTCACACTGGTATGAAGAAATATTCATGTGAATAACTGCTCACTAGGATGAGTAAGGGGTTCGCAATCTAGCCCCATGTAAGAAAAAATTACTAAAATGTGTAAACATTTGAAGGACCAGGCCCTAAATGTAGAACAGGTATATGGATGCACTATGGAATGGATGGATATCCTATGGACAAACAAATTGGCATCATTTACCTCATTATCACATTCCCATCAGTGTATGTGACGTATATTTATGACTTGTTGGGAATTCACTGAGAATACAATGTGAAGTGACACACCACAAGGAGTAAATTGAACTCTCAGTTGTAACATCAGTAAGGCTTCTAGAAGATGTATATGTATAAATATAAAGGGTTCTTATATAGTTTAGGAATAGTCTTATTCATGCACACTCATTCTGCTGGGCGCTCATGTAAATAAAATAGTGAGCAAATGACTGCCTTACATGTAGAGTGAAACCTCAGTTCCTGTTCACAAGTATCAGCATGACATGGTCCTTGAAAATATAGGTATTCATGGGTTAAATATTTGTCTGTACCTTGTTCTTTTGTGTAACCCCATCCGATCACCCAGCAGTTGGTATAAATTGTGTTTGTTTCTTCTTTTGATGGCAAACATATGGGATGTTGTAAATCTAAAATTTAATTAAAAATATTAGTTTAGTCAGAAGAAAGATTTAACTTTAAGGTTCTTTGTGTCCCCACTGAAGCCCTGATGCTATTCTTCTCCATAGGCTTCTCCCTGGAGACTGTACAGTGCCACTATGTTTCTGTCCAAGGTGGACAGGGTGAGTCTCATAAGAACATAAGAATGGCCATACTGGGTCAGACCAAAGGTCCATCTAGCCCAGTATCCTGTCTACCTACAGTGGCCAATGCCAGGTGCCCCAGAGGAAATGAACAGAACAGATAATCATCAAGTGATCCATCCCGTGTTGCCCATTCCCAGTTTCTGACTCCCCTCAGAACCCATCAGCTGTATATTCAAGTAAAGTAACCCTAGCTTCATGCACAGCAGTGCTGAGAACTACCGTTAGGTCACCCTACCAGGCTTCCAAATTTAGAGAAATAATTTTATTATAATGTAATATTCTATGTACCAGTAAAATTCATAGGCTTATCAAGTTTCATTAAGGCGATGTCATATCCAGTTTCTGCAATCACATATTGAGGGTGAATAATAATCTCTTGGACTTTGAAGACAGGTGTATCCTCATTTATTTCTGATAGTTTTAAAATGCCAGCATAAACACGCCAAATGTTGGGATTCTCGAGACTGAAGAAAAAAGACAAGCAAGCAATATCAAGTTCAGAGAATTTCACTATTTTATATAGTTTGCAGGTGCCAATGTTTTCAGTTACCCCTGGGTGCACAGAAGTGAGCACTGATGCCATTCTTTCCATTGCTGCATTTTCATAGTGTCAAACTAAAAAGAGATTCAGCTTTTCCCTCTCCTATGCTTTGCATGTCTCCTGTTCCTCTTCTCATTTATATTCCCATCTTCACATCAGCTTTCTCTCTCCTTTATATTTAAATTATTTCTGGTCCTTTTTCATCTTCTTTCTATCTCTCCCTTCTGGGTCTCTTTTAGTCTCTTCTTTCCTTATTTTCCTTTCTAAAGGCCTGATCCAACCAACACTGAAGTCAATGTGAGTCTTTTCATTGACTCAGTGTGCCATTTTTTATTAGCCAAAATAGAACTGAAAATGTAAATTCCAGTAGAGTATATTCAAGGACTTATCTAATATAAAGATGACTCTTAATTACATAGAGCTATATGAAAAATTCTGGTTAATTTCTCTAGATTCAAATTTCATATGAGTGCATGTACTAGTGACTTTGTATGTGATTATTTGATTTCAGTATTATACTATTAAGTCATTGTTAAAAGTTCAGTAAGTGCATAAATTAAGTAATATAAATTATCTTAAATTGATTTGCTACAGAAAGTTTATATGTGAACTGGCAAATATCAGTTAACTAATTTTCCATCAATGGAGTAAAGCTATTTTTCTTTTAATAGGGTGCCCTCTTGTCTTTTAAAACATTGGAAAGATTCTACTCCTAGAAATAAACTTTTGATAACATGCATGTAAAGATAATCTTTACACTATTGGACTTGTCATTCTGGGCCAGAGTTTGACAACCTTAGGTAAGACTACTTGCAGAGTAAGGTGCCTGATTTTGAGGTCCATGTGACTAATGGTAGCCATGTTACTGGATCAATGCTCTCCTTCTTTTGGGCCTGTCACCTGTCATCTCCTCCATGTTCAGCATGGTTCCCACAGCACTGGGGGCAGCATCCAGAGACATCACTTTAATCAGTAACTGACAGGATGAGCTGCTTTTTTTAAAACGTAGACAACACAATGAGGCAAAGGGAGCAGCTAAATGTCAGTTGTGTATATCTGGTCTCCAAAATATTAATGGCTTCATGTGTACTCACAAACTTGTCAACCATTAAAGGTATGTATTGTATGTTTCTATGCACTCTAGCATTCAGTACTTGCTGGCTGCACTAAATTCCATGGTAATTTTACAAATCACTAATAATTAGAACATAAAAATAACTGATTCATACAAAGAAGCTTTAGAAGTGGGACAGGCTATACAATGAGTCACTTAAATTGAAGCATTTCAAATGTAACATCCTAGTAATTATGCTCTAGAGATTAGTTCCAGTGTAAGTCCCTGTTTCCAGGAACTTTTAAACAGAGTAGGGCAGAATCTCTGAGGTGCTCCGAACCCTTGACACTACTCCAGGCAAACAGAATGGAAATTGACCAGATCTTGCCAGCTGTGAGTTCCCCTAGCATGGCAGAGTCCTCAATTAGCAAAGAGCTAGTTCCTATGTCTCACAGCCAGCATTGTGGAATGTGCTGTGGGAAGAAGAGTGCAGGGATACAGTGCTGCTGTATTCTAGCTATTTTCAACTGGCAACCAGATGCTAGGGGCTATAACCAGTTGTCATAGATTAGAACAGATTAGAGCAATCCCAGAAATTAGCATACAGTTCATGTTCAACACTGTATGCAATTATTCAACACTTTATCTGTAGGCAAACTTTCTTAAACATGTCAAAGACACTAATCTCCATTCAGGTCCAAGTCTTTGACAAATTTTGTCTTCAACAAAAACCCTCAGAACGCAACATCCTTTGGGGGGGGGGAAATAACTTGGTGAAAAATACATTTTTTTTCACACTCACTGTACAGTGGCCACACAAAACTTGACAACATTTTCCAGTGAAATTCACCTTTGAGCTGAAAACAAGCCAGAGAAATTTCAGTCTGTGGGGTTTTAAAAGACATTATAAATGACTGAAAATATTGGTACAGGAAGTGTCTTCTCATATAGGACAATACTTCTGAGCTCCAGTTGTTGTGGAAACCTGAATTTTCTGCTTTAAAAATCTCACCTTTTGGTTTCATTAAAATAGTTGCTTCCTGCCTACTCCTCATTTTTACTATTTATATTTATTTTTTGTGAAAGACAGGTGTTAACTGAGCCCTCACATGGTGTCAGAAAGAGCTTACACTAATTCATTCCTTTATGAGTAGTACTCACTTATCAGTGCAATGCGCAGCTGTTAGAATCCACTGATTGCTGATAATTGACCCTCCACAGAGATGTCTCTGAGTAGATAACTTGACTTGCAAGGTCACTTGCCATGGCCATTCACCACGAAAAGAATCCGTTCCTCCAACAACTCTGTCATCTGGTTTATGACACACTATGGAAAGAATTAAAAGCCTGTATAGCTTTATTTAGCAGTTTGCATCCCAAAAGATCTGAAAGTGTTCTGCAAACGATATATGAACTATATGTTGGAAACATTTCACCTACCAGTGGAATTTCAGCCACGTCTGGAGCCTGAGCTAAGTACTAAGAGGAAGAGTGACACCTACTGAATTCTGATCCCTTTATGAGTATGATCTTAGTGTAAATCTATTGTTTTAACACCGTGCACATTATTTACCACTAGATTTTGCCACTCTTACTCTTGTGGAATAACACCTTGTGGGACTATTCATGGAAAAATATACCATTTATGTGAATAATTGTGGTAATTAGGTTTACTCATATTGATGTCAATGGAATTGTAGAATTTTCCATTGCGGAATTTTTCCCATTAACTTTGCACAGCTTTATTAAGTGAAACTTTTGCTTACCAGTGCTGGCTTTTCTTTTACATAACCTTAATGTGTAGCCAGAGATCCTTCCTTTCTCATACACTATTCCAGTTGGGGATCCATTTGAGGACATTCTCAAGTAGCATTTGCATTTACTGTAAATCAAATGAATATACAGATTAAATTATAATTTTTTACCTAATATACTTGCTGTATGACTTCTTCAGCAAACTTTAGAACATTACAAAAAATTATCTTACCCTTCTTTGTTGCATGATTCTTGGAGTGGAAAATAAGTAAAAAACTGGCAGCGGACTGTGTCTGTGCAAACTTGCTGACAAGCTTTGTGTCCTTTAACATAGGTAACATTCAATTCATCTCCCAAATAGTTTGTGTCCGTGTAAGTGCGGGAATGGCAGGCTGTAAGGCATTAACATTGCATATGTCAATAAATCAGCGTGTTCCCTGTACTGGTGTTCCATTCTCAGACTAGTTTTCTATTGCTCAGTAAAATTAACCATTGAAATTGATGTGGGTTTTTATTGTAATGCATGCTTTACCAGAAAAAGATCTTCTGCAGTTTAGAAGACTAAAACCGGACATAGCATTTTCCCTTCCTACACGTGCATGTGGTACCCCAGTTCTCGAGGTCTTAAGGAAACAAAGATTTCTAAAAGAAAAATTAAAAATAGTATTAAGTCACTGAACATGGCCTAACACTGATCTCCCAAACTAAATGCCCCCCCAGTATAGATCAAACTGTAAATTGTACAATCTGGCTCTAGGGAAATTAGACATTGTGTAAATTGGCATAGAACAGCGCTGTACCAGCTGAGGATCTGGCCTGTTATTACCAAGGTTTAGAAAAGCAGCAGCGCTTCCAAGTCCTAGCAAGTGAAGCTCCTTTTTTATCTGTATTGTTTTACATTTCTGCAAAAATAATTCCATATAAAAAGACATTAAGAGAATGCTAAGGTTCCATGGTTCGACATCAAAGGTGCTAGATATAAAAGTGTATGGTAGTATTTTTGTGAAATGCCATGTGGTTATGCTATTAAAAACTGCATGGTAATAATGATTATGCAAAAGGGGTGAGTTTAGGTTCTGCACAGCCTTAGCTTTGCAAGGAAAGAGGAGGTTACTTACCTGTAACTGGAGGTTCTTTGAGATGTGTGGTCCCTATCTGTATTCAAATAAGGGTTATGCACATATGCCATGCGCCCAGAGTCAGAGCTTTCCAAAGTAGTTTTGCTTGTCGATCTGCACATGCACCCTTGAAATGGCAACCTCAGCCATAGGCACTGACTCTGTGGGTGCTCTGGTCCCAGAGCACCCGCGGGAAAAAATAGTGGGTGCTCAGCCCCCATCAGTGGCCCCGCCGATCAGTGCTGCTCCCTCCTCCCCCCTCCAGCGCCTCCTGCCCACTGGCGGCCTCGCTGATCAGCTCTTCCCTCTTCCTTCCAGTGCCTTCCACACACCACGATCAGCTGCTCAGTGTCAGGGGCAGGAAGAGGCAGGCATGGGGGGGGGGGGCTTGGAAGGAGGGGTGAAGTGCAGGCAGGGCCTCGGGTGAAGCTAGGGTCAAGCACCCCCCCAAGAACTGAGGAAGTTGGCGCCTAGGACCTCAACATTCTTCTCACATAAGACTTTATGGGTATGTCTACACAGCCCACAGCAGCAATTTGCCCAGCCTGGACTGACAGACTCAGGCTAGCCGGGCTTGTACTAGTGCTCTATAAATAGCTGTGTAGACAGTGCTTTGAAGTTGTGGCTCAGGCTGGAGCTTGGGCTCTGAAACCTAGAGAGACTTGTCCAGAGCCCGAGCTTCAGATACCTGTTTAGTAAGGATTCATCTTTATTTAGGAGAACTGGAAGTTTATTCCCCCTTTGATATGTATTTTCTGATTAACTTTTATGGTACATGCCTCTAGATATGCAATTTCAATAATAGCCTCCTGTGCACATCGGAGGAAAAAAATTGGTCCTTTGAGAGATTAAACATCCCTTTTGATATCATACATATATAAATAAAACATTTGTAAAGCTGTACTTTAGTGAGCATTTCCACAGCTATATTAATAGAACTTTTATTGTTATTAAAAATGGACATAAGTATTTTTAATATCTCTAATTAGAATTTTAAAAATTAACTGTCGTATTCACCTTTGTGTTTCTACTTTCCATTCCCTGGTGAAAAAGGTAAAGAATAAGCAGTTTGGATAATAAGTACAAATCATTCGACAAACAAAACTATCAGGAGTGAAAACACTTGTAAGATCAATGCCTGAAAATGTTGTTTCTTGAAAAATGTCCATACGACAATCTGTATAAAAGAAGGGGAAAAAAATCTAAACTCTAGAAATTACTGATTTCAGAAAACTGAGATGCATTTATATACAAGCCTTATTAGTTTTCCTCTGTGTTTGAAGGATAGCATAAGATTTTAATAAGAAATCATATTTTTATGAACATCTTAAAAAAAGATCTCTCTTTGTGCTCCTTCATTCCTTCTTTCTTTTCTCATTTATTTCAAGAAGCAAAAGGAAAAAGACAAATATTTTTAGGGCTATAAATTAATTGCAGTTAACTCATGTGATTAACTCAAAAAAATTAATCATGATTAATCACACTTATAACAATAGAATACCAATTGAAATGTATTAAATATTTTGGATGTTTTTCTACATTTTCAATATTGATTTCAATTACAACACAGAATACAAAGTGCACAGTGCTCATTTTATATTATTATTTTTATTACAAATATATGCACTGTAAAAATGATGAAATAGTCTTTTTCAATTCACTTCATACAAGTACTGAAGTGTGATCTCTTTATTGTGAAAGTGTAACTTACAAATTCAGATTTTTTTTTGTTACATAACTGCATTCAAAAACAAAACAGTGTTAAACTTTTAGAGCCTACAAGTCCACTTAGTCCTACTTCTTATTCTGCCAATTGCTAAAACAAACAAGTTTGTTTACATTGACGGGAGATACTGCTGCCCGCTTGTTACTTACAATGTCACCTGAAAGTGAGAATAGGCATTCACATGGCACTTTTGTAACCAGTGTTGCAAGGTATTTACATGCCAGATATGCTAAACATTTGTATGCCCCTTCATGCTTCAGCCCACATTTCAGATGACATGCTTTCATGCTGATGATGCTCGTTAAAAAAATAATGCATCAATTAAATTTGTGACTGTACTCCTTGGGGGGAGAATTGTGTCTCCTGCTCTGTTTTACCTGCATTCTGCATACATTTCATGTTATAGCAGACTCAGATGATGACCCAGCACATGTTAGTTTTAAGAACATTTTCACAGCAGATTTGACAAAATGCAAAGAAGGTACCGAGGTGAGATTTCTAAAAATAGCTACAGCATTCGACCCAAGGTTTAAGAATCTGACGTGCCATCCAAAATCTGAGAGGGACGAGGTGTGGAGCATGCTATTAGAAGTCTTAACAGAGCAAGACTCTGATACAGAAACTACAGAATCCAAACCACCAAAAAAGAAAATCAATCTTCTGCTGGTGGCATCTGACTCAGATGATGAAAATGACCATGTGTCAGTCTGCACTGCTTTGGATCTTTATCAAGCAGACCCCATCATCTGCATGGAAGCATGTCTTCTGGAATAGTGGTTGAAGCATAAATATCTTGCAACGCCAGCTACAACAGTGCCATGTGAATGCCTTTTCTCACTTTCAGGTGACATTGTAAACAAGAAGCAGGC
Source organism: Mauremys reevesii (assembly GCF_016161935.1). Lineage (NCBI taxonomy): Eukaryota > Metazoa > Chordata > Testudines > Geoemydidae > Mauremys > Mauremys reevesii. Next base: position 80,815,994 of record NC_052627.1, on the reverse strand, counting down.
AGCATTATCTCCTGCAAATTGTAACCAACTTTGTTTGTCTGCATGATTGGCTGACTGTAGTGGGATGGTCACCCGCTCCTGCCTTAAAAGGCTTAAAACAGCCCAGGGAGAGGGCTGTGGCAGGGAAGGAAAATCTAGGCAGATTGGGGGGAACAGACACAGCTGGGGCCATGCTCCAATCAGGCCATAGCTGGCCCTATAAGAGAACTGGGGGCCAGAGGCTGACAGACTCTGTCTAGTGTTGAGAGGGAGGGACTTGGCTGCAGGGAGTTGAGAAAAGGTACCTGGTGTGGAGCAGGGCTTGGGGAAGGCCAAGGGAGCTCTGGCTGGGAAACCCCCCAGGCTGTGGCCTAGTGGAAGGCGAATTAGGTACTGGGGTTGCAGGGGGCAGCCTGGGTAGGCAGAGGCAACAAGTCCAAACCCCCCCTTGCCTATGATGAGTGGCTTTTTACACTGCAGTGAGTGGGGGCTAGATAGTGACTGGCAGTAGCCAATGACTGAGGCAAGGTGGAGATAGAGGTTGGGGGTTTCCCTGGGTGGGGAGACCCTGAGCTTGCAGCGGTATTGCCAGGGGGCAGCACCCCAAAGACAAGGGACACTGGGTTCTGGGAGGGACATGGAAGCCAGCAGCAGTGGGACACTGGCCTGCAGAGGGTGCTCTGGAGGCTGAAAATGCTAATTCCCTGAGATGACAAGCAGGAGGCGCCACAGGGGTGAGTCCCACACATCTACACTGACCAAGAAGTAGGACTGAGTGGATTTGTAGGCTCTAAAGTTTTACATTGCTTTATTTTTGAATGCAGTTTTTTTGGTACATAATTCTACATTTGTAAGTTAAACTTTCATGATAAAGAGATTGCACAACAGTACCTGTATGAGTTGAATTTAAAAAAAAATTGTTTTTTACTGTGCAAATATTTGTAATAAAAATAAATATTAAGTGAGCATTATACACTTTGTATTCTGTTTTGTAACTGAAATTAATATATTTGAAAATGTAGTAAACATCCAAAAATATTTAAAATAAATGGTATTTTATTAACAGTGTGATTAATCATGTGATTATCACAATTTTTTTTAATCACACAATTATTCATGATTAATGTTTTTAATCGCTTGACAGACCTAATATTTTTCAAATATATTTAGCAGTTTGATTTCAGGACATTTGTGATAGCTACTTGTGACATCACAATTACTGTAACTCATGCAATTCTTTTGATAAGATTTCAAATTGGTCTCAATTTTTTCTCATACTTAAACACATTATATTGCCATAGATCTTAGCCTCCCATCTATGATGGCTAAAACCAGTGAGTGTGAATTCACTAAATGTCAATGGAATTTCTTCTATATCCATGTCTGTGTCTATCTAATATAAACTAAATGTGGACAATGTGAAAAGCCATTCATTAGTTGCTACTGCTTTACGGCTGGTATGGGCACTGATACCACTTAACATCTTCTCCTTTATTCACACCCCTATCCCATTTCTTCTTCATTATCTTCTACACTTTAGTGAGCAGGTGTCATCACTGATAATATTAATATTGGATTATACTATTTTTGAGATCGTTTCCAGAGAAAAATTCTATAATGGGACTAGCAGAGTCTGATAAGATACTCTAATGCAGAAAAAGACAAATAACAGAAAGATCAAGAAATACAAAATGGTGTTACAATTATGGGAAGAGATTTCTAGTGAAGGAAGTTCTATGGCCTGTGTTATACAGGAGAGATGATCACAGATCTCTTCCAGCCTTGGAGTCTACAAATCTGTGAACTAAGATAATGCATGAAAAAGAAAAATGTCACAACTAAGATAGGAGAATGCCAGACAATATGAGGAGGATGAGAGAGATAAGAAAAGGATGAAGCAGGATGTTACAATTAAGTACAGGAGGCAATAATACCCAGAATCTGAGCCCGCAGTCCTGAGAATTTTGCCTGGATAGTAGGAACAGGCTCAAATCGTACATTAGGCTTAGCAACAGGATTTCCACATTTTACAGAAAACTTATTCTCTGATCAGTTTTATGCTTGCTTTAAAGACCTTCAAGAGCTAGTCTATACTCCCCCGCTACATCGGCACAGCTGCACCGCTGTAGCACATCTGGTGAGGATGTGCTATGCCGATGGGAGAGTGGTCTCCCATCGGCATATTTACTCCACATCAATGAGAGGCGGAAGCTATGTCGGGAGCGAGCAGCTCCTGCCTACATAACATGGTGTGGACACCGCTTTAAATCAATACAACTTGCGTCGCTCAGGGGGTAGCTTTTTCACACCCTTGAGTGACATAAGTTACATTGACTTAAGCGATAGTGTAGCCAAGCCCCAAGTGTATACACTGCACATAATTTGAAGCAACAAACTTTATTCTATTCCTGATCTGCAGACTTTGATGGAATTTTATCTTACAGTTTTTGTATCTATGATACAAAGGTAAAGTGCAAAAACAAAATTTTGAGATCTTCATCTCCAAAGGCATTTTCCATAGCAATGATAAGAAAGAAAAGTTAAGAGTCAGAACCTGTAATCTGAAGTTTACTACTAGCTACAGGTTCCAAAAAAGGAATGAGTTGATACTACTGTCTTTTTACATCATGCATATAACACTTCTACACATGAGGTCTGTATAGAATACCTTGTTCCATTTCCTTTCAATCTAAGTTAAATCAATAGATGTAAATAGTTACCTGTTTGAGAAAGTTGGCAGGGTTTTAATGAAAATCCAGATACAACATTATTAAGCAGTCTTATACTGGTTGGTGTTCCCATCCTGCTATTTTTCAAGAAGCATTTGTTACTGAATTGGGGGAAAAATGTATTTAGTAAGACAACAAACCAGATTCTTTGATCCAAGAAGTCAACTTTGTGCTACTCAAGTGGACTTAAACTTGGCAGAAATGGCCATCGGAGAATTCTCTCTGCACAAGGTAGCTCTCTGTTCTTGCACCAGCACTACTTGCCAGCCACAGTACACAACAGGCAGCGAGGGGTTTGGCAGAGCAGAGCCTCCCATACAACAACTGATTAGCTGAACCCTGTTTAGCTTGTAAGATCTGACATGATCACAGCACAAACACAGTATAACTACTAACCATGTAACTTCTCAGGTCCCAATTCATGGTACCCTGTTTTATAATCACTTCCTAGAGCATTAACCAGAGCTTTGTGGGGTAGGCCTATGAAACAGTGTTTTACTCCAGTCCTCAGCAGTAAGTGATCCCTATTCACCCTGATTCACCACTGTGCACTGAGCCTTCCCTGGGATTTTTGGGCAGCTTAAGAGGATTCTTTGTGGTGCATTTTAAATTAAATGTATGGGAAGGAGAGGAAGAATATTCAGCCAAATACTGGGGAAGAAGTGGAGCCCAGATACCTGGTCATAATTGTCACCATTTTAAAAGTTTGCAAGGGACTTTGAGCCTATTAAATAGGGAAATTGAGAGCCACAGACCCACAGCTACTGCAGGATTTGGAGTGCATTGGGAAACAGTAGCACTTTATATAGTAGCATTTTACAAGCAGGAAATAATTGAACAGCACAATATTCCTGTTAGCAGAAAATTATTATTGTCTCTAAGTATCTGGTATAATATTGCCTTAAAAATGTAGGTTGGCAAATGAACACACTGACATACTGTATTGGGGAATGAAAGTAATAAAATGTTATATTTAAAAGGTCCAACTTTCATGTAAATTTCACAAAAAATATGCGATGGGTCAGAAAAATACAGAAGATATTCACTAATAATGCAATTTGATTATTGGTAATTATTTTTATTATGGTAGTGTCTGTGACAAACATAGCAATTTCCTGCGATATCCTTGGAAAAACCTTATTGTATTAAATGCAAAGTTTATGTATTTTTGTGGGCCAGGATTGTATGTAACCTTTCTAGGAGAGAGATGTGATATGAGGCTTGGGAGTTCAGAGGATTATATTGAAATTGTGCCAGACAAAAAAATGGATTTTTGGATAAATAACCTGATTTTAAAGTGACTTGGGGCCTTCCTTCTGATATAGAAAATGGATAGGACCTTTTGTCCAAAGGGGGGACCCCAACCCTTGCATCAAGGTTGGAAGGACTTGGTCTTCTAGGGCCCTATAAAACTAATGGGTGACTGCTGGTAAGCTTTTTAGCATGTGTGTAAGTTCTTTTATTATTTTTAATGTTTTTTGTAATGCTTTAACCTTACAAATAAATGTGCTAGCTTAGAAAAAAGCCGTGTGATAACTTGTAACTGCTGGCAATTACTCTCTTCATAGCCTCTGGAGAGGAAGCAAAGTACAGACATTGGTTTGCTTAAGCAGTCTGGCTTGCTGGGAATATCACAGTGCAGGAATGGAACTGAACAGCCAAGAATAGGAACTTATTGTGCTGTTCAAATATAGAGTAATAGGATAGGAATAGAATATTTATCAAAGTTTTCTGTAGTGCATCAGAAGTTGTATTATTATAATTGAAACTTAATTTACATTTTTAAATATGACAGCAAAGAAAAAATAACAAACTTTAATCATAGTAACACTAATGGCAATAATATAGTAGTAATCAATAATTTTAAAATTCATCATAGGTTCCTGATCTTGCACTGAGCTGAATGCATGTGGATCCCTGAGGTCAGTGGGACACTGTTCAGGTGCTGTGCAGATGGAGCTTAGCGAAGGATCAGGGACATAGCTTCCTGAATTGATTTTTCTATTAAATAAAACAAAATACTCTAGTAATAACATTAGAATTTAACAATATCCCCATTTTAACAACAAAAATTACACCTCTCTCTGATCTAGCACTTGTCATCTAGAGATCTCAGAGTACTTTACAACGGAACGAAGTATCATTATCCCCATTTCACAGATGGGAACACTGAAAAAGAGGGGTGGCAATAAATTGCAATTAACTAGAAAATGATAGCCAATATCACGTGAAATCTTTACATCTCCCCTGCATTTTAGGCTCTCCAGTACCAAGCTTGCCTTTGCACCCAGGAATAAATCCAAGTTAAACCATTACAGACCTTTTTCTACCTTTTGGGGGGAGGGATAGCTCAGTGGTTTGAGCATTGGCCTGCTAAACCCAGGGTTGTGAATTCAATCCTTAAGGGGGCCACTTAGGGATCTGGGGCAAAAATTGGCCCTGCTAGTGAAGGCAGGGGGCTGGACTCAATGACCTTTCAAGGTCCCTTCCAGTTTCAGGAGATTGGCATATCTCCAATTATTACCTATTACCAATAAGTCTAGACCTGATTTGAATAGGGAAAAAGATATTTGTGATTAATTTCTACATTTCAAAGAGAACAATGCAATGTAAATGCTATTTCCTTAGCTTCCCTTTTCTTAAATTTTGCCTATGAATTACAGTGCTAACCCATACTGCTGTTCAGTTAGAGTCAAAATGTTATTTACCGAAAATCTGTACTGTGAAATGCTCCTGAAGCGTACGTAAAAAAATGACAGCTGTTGTCATTGGTGCATCTGTTTTGACACTGTTGATAGTTGTCAGCAGTAGTTATATTATAATTTGTCCCTTGCATATCCAGTCCTGTATGGACATCCATGCTGCAAGCTGGGGAATACAAACAAACTACTATTCTGGAGACATTCTGTTTTAGAAGTGCCAAAGATAAAGCAGTTCACATGAATCAACCTTACTCACTTGATTCTGCAGCTCTTATACACTTGAGTAGCACCTTATTTTGTACATAGCCCCATTCATAATACTGGGATTGCAGAGTCAGGTGCTACTTGATACAAGTAAGAGTGACAGAATCTGGTCTTAAAGATGCATCTGTGTCTTTGCAAGAGGAGAGAGAGCTGAGGACAGTCAGATCACTGAGTCACCACGATGGGATTTCAGCCATGTGGCAGCTCACATTGATACATCAGAGTTTGTCTTTCTACTTTCAAAATTCACAAAGCATAAACCAGCACTTTTAACAGGCAAATTCTGTCTCGGACACAATAGCCAACTCCCATTGGAGTCCATCAGAGTTGTTCACATGCTTCCAAAGGGAGAATTTGGACCAAAGAAATTGAAATAAATCTCTTTCCCCCCCTCCCTCCCCCAGTAGATGGAGGCTTTACTTTTTACATTTTGGGGCACCAGGTTGTATTCACCCAGCACATTTGTCAGCTAGCCAGAGCTGTTTCCTTATCATGAATACAAAGGGCCAGATTTTGATCTGAACTACACTAGTCTGATTCCAGAATAACTCCAGAGGCATTAATTAGAATGAACAGCAGGAAAAATGTCCTTATAGCGAGATCTATTAGACTAGGCAAAAGCAATTTAGAATTATGAATATGAGTTAAATAACTCTGGCATCAATACATAATTCAACAAAAAAGGACTTCAAGATAGTAGTGAATGCTCTGTCAGATGAGTGCCTGTAAGAGGTGAGATGCTGAATTTTGAATAAGCTGCAGCCTAGTGGTATATAATGGGCCACATTTAACCTTGATGTAAGCAGGCATCTCTCCAATGAAGAAAATAGAGTTGTGCCCACATATGCCAGGCTCTGCTTGGCCCAATATCAGCAAGGGGTTCCTAAAAGAAATAATTGCAAAAAATATAATCTCGCATGTGCAGTGAAAAAGAATTTACCAATCATGCAAAATCTGTTTTGCTGAGCACTAGTCTCAGCTTGGTGACATCTTGATGGTGGTATGAAGAAGTTTTAATAATAGATTTAAAACATGCATTCATTGATATGTCTTAGATATGGCACACTGACTCCCAGACTGGGTTAAATATTTAAAAATGAACTCAGTAATGAATTATCAAAGGGCATCATCAAGGTGGGAGCATCACACAGGAACAACACAGAGCCAATATTGTGAGCTTCTGTTTTGACTGACATATTCTCCATAGAGCTATGGGGCATACATTGCCAAATATCTCATAAGCAATTAGATGGAGTAAAAATGACAGAGCACTCAGATGGAGGAGCAAAATATATTTGAGAATAATCTGGAGAGCTGCAGCATAGAATTGCAGAGTGCTCCGCCTTGTAATTAAACCAAATGGAAGAATAAGGTTGTACTAATAGGATTTCCTTACTTCCTGTTGTTGGGAATCTAGAAGTCAGGGAGCTGGGATTCAAAAAGAAGCTAGGAAAGGAATTGTCAGTTGTTATTTAAAAGAGTTCCCATGAAGTGATTATCCACCATGGTTATCTTTCTAGTTCAGTTTTTAGTTCCATTCTAACTCTTTGAAATATTTGTTGTGTGTCACACTGTAAAATAGATTCAGTTGCACAGTAGATGAATAACCATATCTTACCCGTGATTTGTGTGTTACATTGTTTTAAGGAATGTCCAGAGATTGCACCTGCCATGCCCACCTTTGGTAATATTTCAGTATCACTGTCTTTCAAGAAGCAGGTAAACCTGTATTTAAAAAGCAGTGCTAGGTAAAATTAACCTACAAAGCCCAAACACATGGAAAATAGCTTGTGTTCAGTGTAGGGTGACCAGATGTCCCGATTTTATAGGGACAGTCCCGATTTTTGGCTCGTTTTCTTATATAGGCTCCTATTCCCTCCCACCCCCATCCCAATTTTTCACACTTGCAGTCTGGTCACCCTAGTTCAGTGTTTCTATTCTCAAAGAGCAAAATGTGCTTTCAGGGCCAGCGCCTCAGCCTCACTTTAGCCCCTTCTGGTGCAAGAAGAATTTAAACTGCCTTAAGACAGCAGTTATGGGGTCCCCTAACCTAGCCCTTCCTGACCCCTTCCAGCATAAGGGGTGTTCTGGGGTAAGAAAATCTAGGCATTCCCAAATTCCCCAGCATCATTATATCTAGGCACCAAATGCTTGCAGATTTAAAATCTTAGGGCTGGATCATGCTCCATTTTTGGCAGCATTTACTATTCATGTGGGGACTCCAGGAGGCCATGTGGCTCAGGGAGGCAAAATACCTCTAGAATACTCTGTGTGGGGTCTAACCATAATCCTTTTTGCTATATCCCTGGGTGTGAGGCACACCCCACTGGGAGGGGCGCATGCTGGGTTAGATATGGGAAGGGAGTATCTAAAGAAGATCTAGACATTAAAATGAGTAGTCCTTTAACAACACACAGCAGATCTGAAGGAGTGCACAAGTGGTTTCCTTTCTTGAAGGGGAAGTTCAGCTTCCAAAGGTCTGGGAAATGCTGCTTTAGATGATCATTTCTAAAGAAATGTGAGTGTTACCCAAAGCAACCTTCTCTTCTACTGTGAGAGCCACCATTGTGTTCTTCCTTTAAGCACATTTCAGCATTTCCTATGTAATAATATTACATCGATGGAGTGGTGCTGAGTGCCTAAAATACATTATGCATCCGTAACACAGAAAAATCTGCTTCTGTTACAGAGACATGGTATGTTACCTTTTGGCAGGATCTTTAGTCCATGTTGCTGGAAGGTAGGTGAACAACAGACACCTAGGATGGTAAGTACACACTATTCGACAGTAATCAAGGTTTGGTGTGAAAACTGTAGACACGTCTCCTCCTTCGAAGTACGTATTTTCATAGATCTGAGTTATACATTCTGATATAGAATAGTGAAATGCATTAGTTTGTGTTACTGAAGGTGGTAAATCTCACAATATGTTGACCATATTGGTCTAGGACTAAGGCAGGGTCCCAGAGCCAAATTCACAGGTGGTGGAAATCTGCATAACTCCAGTGGACTCCAACTTTTGATGGACCCTCTATTTCCTCTTAATCCATCCAGGATCTAGCTTTACCTGCTTTATACCAAGGAACAAAACACTCTCTAAACACAAAACTAAATACTGAACTTGAAGTGAAGTGAAAAAGTAAAAGTTTAGGAACTGTAGAGAACCTAAAGAGCGATAATATAATCTCAAATTTATAGGCACACATATCAAGCATGTATTAACTCTCCTACAGCAAAACACATCCACGTAGCTTGTAGTGTGAATAATAGAATAAAGGCTGTAGTGATCTGTTCATATGTTTCAAAGAAGGGGTAGGTGCTAAATCTGAGGGCAGATCTACACTACCGCTTAAGTCTAACTTACGTCACTGGAGGTGTGAAAAAAACACACCCCTGTGCAATGCAAGTTAGATCAACATAAGCGCTGTCTAAACTGGTGCTAGGTTGGCAGGAAACGCTCTCCCACTGATATAGCTTCCGACTCTCATGGAGGTGGAGTAATTATGCTGACAGGAAAGTGCTCTCCCCATCAGCATATAGCATCTTCACCAGAAGCACTACAGCGGCGCAGCTGCACCAATGTAGCACTTCTAGCGTAGACCTGCCCTCAGTTTTAAAACACACACAATGCAGGTTTAGAGATGCATACACTATGCTGCTTGTTGTTTTGCCCTCTGGAGTTTTAAGAAGTGTTGCTATGTATATCCATGTGTACATATGAGAGTTTTGCTCGGGATGCAGTTCTACTATTAAAAGAAAAAATGGATAAAGAGAAATTATTCTATTCTGTATGGACTGGAAGGAAATTCCAGTGAAATATATTTACTAAATTGATTTTATCCATTTATTTATAAATATAGCATGTGACTATGGTCTCTCTCTCTCTCTCTCTCTCTCTCTGTGTACAGGGGCGGCTCTACCTTTTTGGCCGCCCCAAGCAGTCATGCGCGGGAGGCACCCCGGAGCCGCGGGAGCAGCGGACCTCCCGCGGGCATGACTGCAGAGGGTCCGCTGGTCGCGCGGCTCGGCTGGACCTCCCGCAGGTGCGGACGGTTCGCAGGTCCGGCGGCTCTGCGTGAGCTGCCGCAGTCATGCCTGCGGGAGGTCCAGCCGAGCCGCGGGACCAGCGAACCGTCCGCAGTCATGCCTGCGGGAGGTCCGGTCCTCCTGGGGCTCCGGTGGACCTCCCGCAGGCATGACTGCGGCAGGTCCGCCGGCCCAATCTGCCGTCCCCCCGGGAAAGGGCCGCCCCACGCGCGTGCTTGCCGCGCTGGGGTCTGGAGCCGGCCCTGTCTGTGTATATGTGTGTGTGTGTATGTATATGTAAATAAGTTCTAGTGATAATATATTTTGATATTTTGAGAAAACATATATATATTTATAAAATGCTTTTTTGCATAAACAAAGAGATGCACTTATTTTTTAACAAATTGTGAAAACCAAAATAGCTTGGATCCTAACCGATTGAATTCCTTTAAAATATGTATTTTCACTGATATACCTAATCCCCTAAAATATGTTTTATAATAATTTGTATTAATGCATCCTACATTTAATATGTTATGGGATAAAAATGGTTTTAAAGTCCTGGAAGGGGTTAAGATTTAAAGAGTTTAACTGAGATGAGCATTTTTAAAAGGGTTAAACTTAAATATATTAAGTATTAATTTAATTAAATATATTTAATTTTTTTCTTTTGTTTAAAGTGTTTTGAACATGGTTTTCAATATAGTGTGAAGGCTGTCAAATAGAGTTATATATATATATGTTTTCTCAAAATATATTATCACTAGAACTTATTTACATAAGCTTTAATTATGACAACAAAAGGAATGCCATTTGCTACAATTTGAAACATTTAGCATAGTAAATACATTTTTAAAATAGTACAAATTATCTGCTTCAGATGCTCAGTAACTTATTTACCTTTTTGTACAGACTACAGAAGAAATTAAGAATTTAGCATTCTGATTCTGGGGTGCTCTAATTTAGTAGGGGGCATTGCTTCCACAACCTTTTGACAAAGTTCAAAGTTTTTAGTTTTCTAGAGCTTCCACTCTAAATACTTTTATTTAAAAATGTTAAATGAAGCTGTCAGTCTGTTCTTGTTAAATACTCTATTAGCTAACTCCATCCTGTGTGAAAATAGATAATTCATTAGGAGAAATACCAACTACAGTTTTATGCTTCCTAACTTTTTGGCATAGTGCTCATTATGGAAACATGATGGAATGTTTGCCAATCAAGTGAAGTAAATCATTAACATATGCTGACATTGAAAAATGTACACAAGAGTTTTACTTTCCTCTGACTGCTACCTTTCATCTATTTCAACAGAACCATAATGCACAGTCAGATAAATGGTTTGAGTTATTCAGACTTCTTACAATAGAATTTTCCATTTAATAATAGGCAGATGTTATAAGGATGCTACTAGTATCCTGAACTGTTTCCTCAGCTGTGGGGGGGGGGTTGCTTGTTTTTTTTTTAATAAAGCATAATAGTGTCACAAAAGAAATGTGTAAGACTGAAGCTTTTTAAAAGTATGTTGCTGACTTTTAGGCCAAGTTTCTCTCTTCAGTATGGCTGCTTGGCTGAACCATTCTTAAACTGTATCCTTCCTCCTACCTGCTAGCATTGGGGCGTGACCAGGGCAAAGGAGACTTGTCTGTGGCTTCCTCACACCATGGAAAGCCACAGCAATCTCCTGCTCCTGCTATGGAGACCCCTTGACAGCCAGCACAAGTTACAGCAGCTTTACGTTGCTCTAACTTACACTGGGTGACTGGCCAGAAGGAAAGTCAGCCCAGGATCATGGGAGCAAAAGAGGTGGGTTAGAACCCCTACCCACAGGAACTGTGCTATGCACTCTTCAGCTGCAGCAAAGACTCTGGGCCCTAGTGTTCTGGGCTAGATATACTTGGTCTGATTCTAATCTCACCTACGCTGGTTCATAATAGTTATACTGGAGTTACTCCTAATTTACATCAGTGTAACAGGAGAATCAGGTCTACTGTACAATCAGGCCAGGCTGTACAATCTTTACTAACATGATTTCAAGGGCTATTCAATGGGATTGCTCAATGTGGGGTAAGAATAGCAGAATCTAGGACCCTCAGTTTGCATGCAAGTATTTAAGCTGTCATAAATATGATTCCCCTTACTCTTACTTTTTTAAAGTTATATTATTCTGCGTGCACATTTTAGGAAGTATGCATAAACTTACCACTGTAAACCGAAGTGAATAAGAAAATGAAATTAAAGGTCTGATAAATCCAAACCATCCTAAAAAATAAATACATCAAAATGTTTCTTTAGGATATAATTAACATGTGATGCAATTAATCTTAAAGAGTAGTAGAGCTACACATTATTGGGTGATTTACATGCAATTTTTCTGCCAGACAGTCATTTAAATAACATGCAAAGTCATAGGATACAATTGGAATGACTGTGCTGGTATATACAATAGCATGCATTAGCAGCAGAAGTTTCATACAGTGTTATGACTGCAAGAATGAATTACATTTACGAATATTGGGACAAACTATGCTCGGCTCTCCAATGGAGTTACCCTGGATTTTCACTTAATCAAACTGAGAGCCAAACTGGCCTGCTAATTATACATTTCAGTATTACCAATATGACCATCTCCTGCTAGTCATTTATTTCCAAATGGTTTTTAATCTAAACAGCTGCTAGCAATCATGTAGGCATTGCATTCATCCTTAGTATTTTAGCAAAATATGAAATCTTACAAAATCTTAAGTTCTTCACTTCTAAAAATGTTATGCTGCAAATTTTAGGAGCAGCAAATGAATGTTTGTCAGCAATATAACACAACCCATAACCAGATCAACATGCATTGTGTAGTGGATATTGCCAATCTTTTATTTAATAGCAATTAAAATAATGGAAGTTATTTACCTGAAAGCACAATAGCTGCACATGTGTGAGTAATTCTGGCTGGTTGGATAATGTGCGTGCTCTGCTAGGGTAAAATCCAGCACTTCCAATTGTGTTAAATATTTTGCATGCAATGTTTGCCTGACTTGAATATTTACTTTAATGGGTACTCACAATGTCAACATTGTTTCTGTCTTTGGACCAGATCCTTAGCTGGTGTAAAGTGGTAGCACTCCAGTGAAGCCAATGTAGCTACAGCAGTTTACACCTGCTGAGAATCTGTCCCTTTTTTAATAAATGTCTAATCCCTGTTTTACAATAGTCAAATCTTCTGCTTAATGTGGGGCCCTGCACAAACTAGTGAAGATTTATGTTTAAGGAAATCTTCAGGGCATAGGCAAAAGAGAATCCCCCTTTCTCTATTCTGTTCTTCCCTCCTTGCCCCCCACCCCAGGAAATAGGCCTGATCTCTCCTCACTTAAGTATGAATCTTACAATTATATGTGTGCTAGTGAAATGGTGACTCGAGCCCAAGTGAGTTACACTGGTGTAAATCTGGTGTAATTGAGGAGAGACTCATGTCTGATGTTTCTTTCCTTTTATCACAAATTCCTGAAGTGCTGCATTTAGCAAGTGGAAACCAGTACCTTTTTCAGTTAGGGAAACTGCAGTCTGCTGTCTCAAACATATATTCAAATTCCTAATTTTCAATAGGCTCTCCATCAGCTACCCCACCTGTGTCTCCAAACTCAATTTTCCTTACTGTTTTTTCTCACTTGTTCTGCCTCCCAACATCCTCTTTCTTAACCACTTCCTTACTATTGGCTTCTGCATTGGGACCTTTTCATTTCTCTCTGTGGTTGATACTCTACTATAAGGGTAGGCAAACTATGGCACGCATGCCAAAGGTGGCACGCGAGCTGATTTTCAGTGGCACTCACCCTGCCCGGGTCCCAGCCACTGGTACTGGGGGCTTTGCATTTTAATTTAATTTTAAATGAAGCTTCTTAAACATTTTAAAAACCTTATTTACTTTACATACAACAATCATTTAGTTATATATTATAGACTTATAGAAAGAGACCTTCTAAAAACATTAAAATATATTACTGGAATGCAAAACCTTAAATTAAAGTGAATAAATGAAGACTCAGCACACCACTTCTGAAAGATTGCCGACCCCTGGTCTACTACCTCTATGCCCAGTGACTTTCTTTTCCTTCTCTAATTTACCCCTGTAATGAGACATATGGCCTTTTACAAACAGACCACAGGTGTGCAGCACTATTCTGTTTCACCCAAAACAATGGCATTCTGGAGGCTGTACATCCCAGAGGGACCATTGGATTATAGGCTATGGGAAGAAATAGCCTATTATCCCTAGCCTACTCTGCCACAGACTCCCTGTATGGTCTTGGCTGCCCTAACCTTTGGCTTATAGAATGATTCTTGCTCCTACTCTCTGGCCCAATGAATCAGGCAGAGGAGGGATTTGGCCAGCAGCCTCCCACATCATGGGTCAGTGGCACCACTTCTTCTGGTTGTGCTTTGTGCAGAGCTCAATCCAGTAAGCATGCTCTGAGACACCTACCAGACTGAGGGCCTCCAGGCAAGATAGGTGGGGGAATGCAGAGTTTCAGAATTCAGCTAGGGTTTAGGCATGAGCTATATGCTGGGCATCAGGACTGAGGCAGCACTCTGAATGCTCACCTGCAGAAAGTTAAGTGTCCAGGGAGTTTAGGCACCTACAGGGTTAGCAGAACCCTAGCAGGGGATTTGAGGAACTCACTTTTGGATTTAAGTGCCTTAGGAAGTTAGGCACCTAAATACCTTTGTAGCTCTAGCCATTAGCCTCTCTGTGCATCAGTCCCCATTTATAAAATGAGACTAACAGTACTTCCTGCTTCCCAGGGGTGTGTAAATATAAATAGATGAAAAGATTGTAAGGCACTCCGATACTATTGTAATAGAAGTCATAAAAGTACCATAGATAAAAATGCTGGGAAACGGGGCCAGAATACAAACAAGCTCCTTTTTCGTCAGAACAGGGAGATATGTGGAAGGAGCAGGAGCTCTGCCTTGCTCCACTCACAGACAAAAAGATAAAGAACCCAAGGGAGGCACTGGGTGGCCCTGTGAAAGCCTAGGAAGAGAACTGTTGGATTTATTTATCAGTGGAAATATTGATGACTGAGAATTTGTATTGGAAGCCCAGTACAGGAGAAAGTTTGAGTAAGGTGAAGGAATGGCCTTGGGCAAAGAGGCAGAGTGGGCTTGAGCCCCGAAATGGGCATCTGCATATTTAGCTGCCCAAGTTTCTGCTCATCACGTCCAGTTCCACCATGAGGAGAAAAAAGCCTGCACCCTAGGTAAAGACTGGGAAAGACATTTTTTTTTAACTTGTTAACATGGAAGGAGTGGAGTTTTTGGTTTAGCTGGATGGGTAAACTACCCAACTAGCAAGGGGGAAGCTGAGGCAATGGCTGCAAGCACTAAGCCACTGCAACACCTTTTTCTAATTTACAGACCTTTGAATTGACTAAATGTAATTCTGTGTCGCAGGTATTCAGTGAATAATTTCTTTGTACAAATTTCATCCCAAGCATTTCTAGCACAAATTTTTTAAAGAATGATTATTTGTGCTAAAAACCATTAAAATTTCAACTATTCAGATATTAACATTTTTCACAAAACCTCAGCACCTGTCTGAATACAACAGCAAGCTGAACTTGCTATTTTTGTTCATGAAATAATTCAAAAAGTGGCTTGTAAATAATTTGACCAGCTCTAGTAAAGAGTGGATGTGACCTCTGAATTTCATATTAGAAACAATTAATCTTCTGAGTCTTTCATAGACATTTTTCAATTCCTGGCTTGCACACCCATACACACAGTATGTATGTACTTGTGTTTGCATTTCTCAAAGATATCTGTAATTAGAAAAATATTAAATCATTGCATTAAGTGTCACAGTACAAACAGATTATTTAAGAATATATTGTTTTATTGATCTAGGGAGCAATGTAGCAAATTCAACATTTTATAAACAAATTCACAACACTGTAGGGCTACAACCTATTAAGTGTCCCTCTTTTGCATTTTTAATCTCTCCATTTTCTAACATCACCACTATGTTTTCACATGGAAATGTTCACTGTTTAATATTTCTTCAGTTTAAAAATATCTTTAACTAATAACTTTATTGAAAAATAATGTATATTGTCCAGATAGCTAAAAATAGACCAAGGTTAGGTACATTAAATACATTACCAATATTTCCTATCTGAAAGTATTGTAAGGTGGGGGATTCCAACAATTGGGAGAGAGGTCCCAGGTCCCAGCCACACACCTCTGTACAAACACCAACCCTCTTTCCTACAGGGATCAGAGTTAACCCCTGGAATATGAATTACACTTAACAATAGAACAACAGTTACCTAACCCAAGCAAACCAGGAGTAGATCTAGGTCAGGATCTCTAGCAGGGGTTATATAGACTTTCTTGCCCCGATAGAGCCACAGCTCCTCCCCCACTGGCTGGCTAGACACACACAGACTCTCTGCCCCATGCCAATGCAATCCCATCCCCTCCCCTTTGGGTCAGTCCAACCTGTGAGCTCAGAATAGTGGTCTCAACTGTCCTGTGAACTCCAGGCTGTGCATTTATGAGTCCCCTTTTGCAAGCAATTGGCTCCCCTCCAAGCAGCTCCAGGTTCAGTCTCGCTCTTTGCCTCAGCTCAGGGCTACTGCTTACTCGCCAGCTTCTTCTTTATTCCTTCTCTAAATCTTCCCAGGCTGATGAACCATCCCACCTCCTGTCTGCTCATTGGCTAAAACCCTTTCAAGTTAATTCGGTGTCCTTGTTTTTGAGGGGCACTCCCCCCACAGCCAATCAGGTTTGTGCTGCATGGAGTTGGGGAGAGAAAGAAGAGCTTTCTGCCCAGCCCCACAGTACACAATCATCATAAATTGCCATGATATTTCACTTCTGTGTCAGCTCTTTGTTCACCCTATGAGACTAGCAGTAATTTATGGCTGTGGGTCAAATTCTATTCTCAATTACTAGGTGTAGCACCAACTGACTCAAGTAGGATTTGGACCAGGGGTTGGATCTCATAGCAGACTTTGACCCTGAATGTCAAATTGTTATAATTATTTGTGCTGGCAATCAAAATTCTCACTTTGTGCAGGCAAACACAGATCCACCTTGTGCTAGTGTAACTGCTCTATTAAGGGAGGTAGCTCAGCATCCAGGCTACCTCGATTTTCTTTTTATCCTCAGGAAAGAAGCCCATCTACTGATTGCTTTTGTGAGTCAAGTGCCAGAAAGTGAACAAAAAATCCATTCTAATAATTTATAACTATTTGTAAAGGACGTCAGTATCATTTAAATACAGAGGTTTACATAAATCTCAACCAGATTTGACTGTTAGCTGAATGTATTATATCATACTGTATAATACAAGTTATGTTACAAATTAATCTGACAATCAAGGCCACAATAACATTCAAAGATAACTGTGGAAAACACATACATTTTGGAAAATATATTTCTCTCCCTTCAATAGGCACACTGGAAGTCATTTGTGAAATTCTCCCCTCATTCACACAGAGATAACTCTATTGAAGCCAGTAAAACTGCACTGATTTAAGTGAGAGGAGAGTTTGGGACATGCCATAAATTGCAGAATGAACTCAATAACCAAAAAAAACAATGTTGAATGAATAATCACTAAATATACTGAACCAGATCCTGAGCTGGTGAAAACTCACACAGCAACACTGTAGACCATAGAGCTAAGTTGATTCACACCAGCTGAGGATCTGGCTCTTTCTTTTCAGGTAGCTCCAAATTCACATAAAGTTTTCTACATTTAGCCTGTCAAGGCTACAATTCCATGCAAGAACTATAGTTGTCTGATTTCTCTCACATAAGCTATGGAGTTGTCCACCAAAAATATTCTAATGAAGACTGTAACAGTACCTTGTGTTGGCAATTAAGAGACTATGGATGGAAGACCACCTTCATACCCTCACCCTTGGGAGAGTGGAAGCTGGACATGTCCCGCAACTTTTCCTCAAGGGGGAGAAGTCAGTTTGCTGACCATTTCATGGAGCAACATGAATGGTGGTCTCAGAGAAAGTGATGTAAAGTACCAAGACAATGATTAGTAAGGATATAAGATGTTCAAATGTCAACGCTACTTTGATACATCCTGAGCCAACTGAATGGGAGGGAAAGATCATATCCTGAGATAAATATTTATAGTACAAAAGGCCTAGAGGTTCTGAAATATTTTGATATATTTACAATTCTGTTAAATCTTTTTGTGTGATCAAAGATCAGTGAACTACAGGATATTGCTGAGTACATGTTTTAGGATCTAAAATCCTTGTGAACTTTCTTATGACACACTCTCTCTTCTCCTCTTCAGCTGGATCCAGATGCCCTTATTTGAGCGAAGAATTAGTTCTGAGACCAAACCAAGTTCTTCTCTCTTTTGACTTGTCTCCACCCAAAAGCGCCGTAGGATGATGGCTAGAACAGCTTTCTCTTCCATCAGTGCAAAGCGTTGGCCTTCAGGTTATATTGGAACATAAACAATAGTAATTTAGTACTAAATTATTACTCATAATTACACTTAAAAATTTCCCACAAAATGCAGCATGGGAATAACTGTGCATCTGTAGTCAAAGATTATAAGCCAATATGGGCCAAATTCAGGATAGTACAAATGTTACCAAGAACGGGATTTGTGATAGATCTGTTTCCTTCCATATCTACAGCAGGAAAGAATCAGCTTTAAAATATGAATGGCCTCCAAGCAAGAGGAGATTAAAGTTGGCCCTGTATCATGGAGGAAAGGCTAATATAAAATGTGACCCTGTTATATCACAAATAGGCCTAAATGAGGAGGAGGAGGGCTCAGCTCCAGGATCACAGCATATGGACAGCAGGAAGAGGAAGAGCACACATAAAAGGAAAAAAGACAGAGCTTTGTTGATTTTGTTTTTATCCTAAAAGTAGAGTGTGCTGGTGAAATAGGGAGGGGATAAATTAAACAAAGCAAAGGTTTAAGAGAAAAGTGGAGGGGGGAGAAAATAGAAATAAAAAGGAAAAGGAATTAAGCAAATTGACAAGGGTCAGAGACCAGACAGTTAGCCAAAGATTATACAGAAAGAGGCAGAGGATTTTAAAAGTTGTGTTGTGCTGTCTGTGAGAGATAGGGCAGTTTCCTGCAATATCTTTAGGAGATGTTACTGTATTAAGTGCATGTATCATTCTGGGCCAGGGATTGTATGTAATTCAACAGGAGAGGTAACCACAGCCTCTCTAGGAACTAAGAACAAGGTGATAAGGCAAATTCACTCAGATAGTAAAGCCTCCAGTGAGTTACCACCACCTGGAGAGGCCCGCATATACTAGTTCAGACTGAGTTCTCCAGAGGCCAACAGACAAAGAAAGGATTTTTGGATAAATAGTCTGAATTTAAACTGACTCAGGGCCTTCTTTCCGATCCAGCAATCAGACAGGACCTGCTGTCCACGGGAAGGGCCCCAGTCCTTAGGGAAGGGTTGGTAGGACTGACACCAACCAGAGCCCTTGAGGAGATGGGGATAATCTTTGATGTGCTAAAAAACTTATGTGTAGGTTCTTTTTTTGTTTTTAATATGTTTTCTCTGTAATGCTTTTATCTTAAAAAAAAGTATGATTGCTTAGAAAAAGCTGTGTGATAACTTATAACGGTGGGTCATTTTGCTGTTTATAGTCTCTGAGGAGAAAATCAAAGCAGCTCTGCTTAGGCAGTCCAAGTTTCTGGGAAATTCACAGTAGGCAGGGAACTCTGCAACCTGGAAAAACCCTGGTCAGGAGGGAGAGAGTCATGAGTCTCCACCCCAGAGATGTGATGGCTGAGGAGCTGGCAGCCTACAATAGGTCATAAGCGGGGAAAAAATGTGCAGTTGCCCTGAACTCTGAGAGTGTCTCTCTCCCTTCCCTCAACCCCTTCTCTGTACATTGTCTATTCAGACTGCAAGCTGCCTAGGCAGGAATCTTTATACCTGGAAAACACCTAAAACAATTTGGGTGCACTAGAAACAATAATTAGCCTGGTTATGGTAAGTTAGTTCCTCTTTCAATGCGCAAAGATCTGATCAAGAATAAAGAGTAATCTTTGGCTTTGTTAGTTTGTTTTGGGTTTGTTTGTTTTTAAATTAACTTCATTTGTATTTGGACTCCTGAGAATGTCTACTATATTTTTGCATTGCTGACAGAAGAGTTGCAACAGCTGTTGCTGAGAGCCTTGCCTACAACGGTGCTTCTGGCATTGAGACCAACTCATTCAAAATGGAATGAAATCCTGAAAATGAAATGAGATCAGAACAACAGACATTTGCCTTCTTCTCAATACTCTGCACCATTCATAGTTAATGTGGTAGAATAGTGCCTCTGGACTAAGGATCCATAAAGGGACAGCTTCTTTGATGTCACACCAATTATATAACACATACAATTCTCCAAAAGTTGTTTATTTTTGATTATACACAACTGTGTTAGGTGCTTCAGAAAAACAAGTGCAGACACAGTCCCTTCCCTGAACAGCTTACAAGTTTTAGGAGCTCAGTGACCGCCCCAGCAGTTACTGCAGAAGACCATAGAGAGGTCTTAAATTTTCCCCTCCAGCCTGCAGTCGACCAGTGGTTGGGATCATAGTATCACCAGCAAACATATCCCATGGGGAGGGAGAGAAAGAGTGTCTCATGCTGTTCCCTAGTGAGCTGTTCGGGTGTCTCCCGGTGACTCTGAAGTCTGACGGGAACCATGTCCAGCCCTTTTGAGCCAGAACTGATGTTAGCATGACACTGAGTTACATGTGGATCAAGTCCCAGTAAGGAAGAAACAAAGTGGACTCTGAAGACCCCCATGGGAAGAAAGAAAATGTAAATATGACATCAGGCTGAAGAATGAGATACCAGTAAGAATTGCTCTGCCTCAGTTATTAAGCACACAGGATTGACATTGACATTTGAATGCATAAGCTCTGCTGTGGGTACTGCAGCAAAGGTAACTTCATCTAACCAGACTTAGTGGTAAGTTCAATAACCAAGTATGAAGGCTATCAAGGGGCAACCCTGCCTGGGGCATGCAACACAGCACCCTCCAGCAGCAGGCTACAGCATGACTGGTACCACTGCCTCTGTTTCCCCTTTTTGTTCACCCAGGAAACAGTCTCTCAGTGTCCAATACAAAGCCTGCCTCTCAGAGTAATTTATTCAAATATACTAGTGCATTCATTCCCCCAAAAGCCTTGTAGAAAAACCATTCTTGACAAACCCCCAGTAAACATATAAAGGTGCAACTATTTTTCCATTCCCCTCTTCATGGACAACACCTCCAGGTTATTCACCTGGGAGTCAACAGCAGCACTGTGTTCTCAGACCCTTTGGCCCCTGATCCAGGGCCCACTCTCCAGGCAATGCACCAGAGAATGACCAGTCTCATGATTCTTCCCATGGCTCCCCCAAGTCAGGTGTCCCACAAGAGAGCTCCCTGCTGTGTTCTATTCCCCAGGTCTCCCTGTCTGGGGGCCCCACCCCTGCTCAGGGAACATCCCTCCAGAGTCCAGCCTCTTGCTTCCAAGCTCGGCTTCCCCTGCCCAAGCTGGATCTTTCCTTTTTGCCTAGGGGCCAATGCCCAAGCCTTCTGCTTATCAGGGTCCCAACTTCAGTCAGTTCTTACCAGCAGTTCTGTTCCAGCTGTCCTCAGAACTCAGCTGTATCCACCCGGTCTTCTGTAGCTCTCCCAAGCAATGCTTGACAGCTCTTTCCTGTTGCTTCCTGTCTCTGACTCCTCTCAAGCTCTGATACTGCATGTCTCTGGCTCACCAGGTCTCCTTCCCTCTAGGGCCCAAGTACCCTCTTTTAAGTCTAATGGGGATGGGAGGTCAACTAACCAGTCTTAAGTGCACTAATCTCTTCCTTCGTTAAGGGCCAGTGTCACTCTCCCGATAGAGACCTATTACTCTTCGGCGTTTATCAACTACGTACCAATGCAGTTTCTGGATCCAGCAGAGAAGGGCACATATGCATATGGATGCCTTCCACTAGAATTCTCAGGGAAGAATCGCTCAGGCCTGAATTCCTCAGGGTCTGGGAAAACCTCTGGATCTCTGTGCAGTGCATAAGTAACAATGACTACCTGTGTACCTTTTGGTATCTTAAATCCTTCTGCAAAAAAAGAATCAACATGCCAGTGAAGTAAGTGACTTCCTGTAAATGGATACAAAGCACAAAAACAGTTCTTTACTTGTGCAACACCTTGACAGCAGATACTTCTCATAGCTAAAAATAATGAATACAGAAAAGGCTGAGATCTATTACCCGAAAACATCCACAAAACTAACATCCTCCTCCTCCTTAAAAACTCTCTTTTGCAGTGAGCCCTTCAAAAACTTGACAATGTCTAGACTGCTGTTGTGCTGACATAAGAGCCTAATCTGCTAACCAATAGGGTCTTATTGCTTTCTTGTACTCCACATTGGAGTGTCTGCATCCATCTCCCTTGTCTAATATGTAGATTGTAAGTCCTTTGGGACAAAGAACATCTTTTTGTACTTTCTTTGTACAGTACCTAGTCTAAATGGGTACATGGCAGGGGCTCCTACACACTATGAAAATAAAAAATAATAATAAATAAATACTACTACTTACTAATATGGCAATCTTCACTTGTGGTCCGGGCAAAGGATGGAACAGAAGGGAAGAGACGAAGGGCTTCCTTAACAACACACTCAAGATATCGGAGCTTCTTCAAGTCATCCATTGTGACAGGCCGGTCAGAGTTCCCTGATCAGAATCACAACAGGGGTGTGAGAAACAACTGTCCTAATCAGACTAAAGACTAAAGCTATCGTAAGGGACTCCCAACTCTCTTAAACGCTGACAAAACTACAACTCCACCACTGGGCTTATGTAACCTTTGAATGGGCTAGAGTTTACATAATTGCCCTTCTCTGGTGCCTAAAAGAACCCAACTCCCATAGAAAAGCACCTGGAGACCCAGAATTCAGTCACTGAGGATTTTCAGCAAGGATTGCACAAGATCAACCTCCCCACATTCAAGTCCAAAAAGAATAAAAGGAATTAACATAATTCTTAAGTACCAACTTTACAAAGACAAAAACATAATAATAATAGTCATAATAACAACTTAATTGCTACAACATAACATGGCTCCTTTATAATCCACATACATGATCTTCGCAGTTATACATAAACAAAAATAAAGAAAACAAATTAAATCTAAACAGGCCAGTCCCCACAGAAAGACAGTGAGAAGAGACTCAGAGTTCCAAAAGCTAAGGTTGAGTTCACCTGAGTCTCAGTTACAATCTGCTGAGTTAGAAGCACTGCAGCAATAACGTCTTTCCTCTTGCTTGCAGAAACTTCCAACTGGAATCCATGCAGACTGTTCCTCTTCCTCTACTGCAATCACTCAGTTAGCTAGCATGGCTGCAGGCATAGGCGCCGACTTATATGGGGCTCTGGGGCTTTAGCCCCATGAATAAATCCCAGGCAGGGGCTCTGCCCCACCAATATTTTTTCTCCCCTGCTTCGAGCGCCGCTGCCGCCGCCGCCGCCAGGGCTGCCCAGAGCCCTTTAAATCCCAGCCGCGGCCGGGAATCAGAGGGCTCTGGGCTGCCTGCTGCAGCGGGAAGCCCAGAGCCCTCTGATTCCCGGCGGCGGCTGGGATTTAAAGGGCTCTGGGCTGCCGCAGCAAACAGCCCAGAGCCCTCTGATTCCCGGCTGCTGCTGGGATTTAAAAGGCTCTGGGCTCCCCGCGTTTGCAGGCAGCCCAGAGCCCTTTAAATCCCAGCCGCGGCTGGGAATCAGAGGGCTCTGGGCTGCCTGCTGCGGGCAGAGCCTTTTAAATCCCAGCCGCGGCTGGGATTTAAAAGGCTCTGCGCTCCCCGCGGTTGCAGGCAGCCCAGAGCCCTCTGATTCTCGGCTGCGGCTGGGATTTAAAAGGCTCTGGGCTCCCCGCGTTTGCAGGCAGCCCAGAGCCCTTTAAATCCCAGCCGCGGCCGGGAATCAGAGGGCTCTGGGCTGCCTGCTGCAGCGGGAAGCCCAGAGCCCTCTGATTCCCGGCTGCGGCTGGGATTTAAAGGCTCTGGGCTCCCGCGGTTGCAGGCAGCCCAGAGCCCTTTAAATCCCAGCCGGCTGGGATTTAAAAGGCTCTGGGCTCCCCGCGTTTGCAGGCAGCCCAGAGCCCTTTAAATCCCAGCCGCGGCTGGGATTTAAAAGGCTCTGGGCTGCCCGCCGCAGCAGACAGCCCAGAGCCCTCTGATTCCCGGCTGCGGCTGGGATTTAAAGGGCTCTGCGCTCCCCGCGTTTGCAGGCAGCCCAGAGCCCTTTAAATCCCAGCCGCGGCTGGGATTTAAAAGGCTCTGCGCTCCCCGCGGTTGCAGGCAGCCCAGAGCCCTTTAAATCCCAGCCGCGGCTGGGATTTAAAAGGCTCTGCGCTCCCCGCGGTTGCAGGCAGCCCAGAGTCCTTTAAATCCCAGCCGCGGCCGGGAATCAGAGGGCTCTGGGCTGTCTGCTGCAGCGGGAAGCCCAGAGCCCTCTGATTCCCGGCGGCGGCTGGGATTTAAAAGGCTCTGGGCTGCCCGCCGCAGCAAACAGCCCAGAGCCCTCTGATTCCCGGCTGCGGCTGGGATTTAAAAGGCTCTGGGCTCCCCGCGGTTGCAGGCAGCCCAGAGCCCTTTAAATCCCAGCGCGGCCGGGAATCAGAGGGCTCTGGGCTGTCTGCTGCAGCGGGAAGCCCAGAGCCCTCTGATTCCCGGCCGCGGCTGGGATTTAAAAGGCTCTGTGCTCCCCGCGGGTGCAGGCAGCCCAGAGCCCTTTAAATCCCAGCCGCGGCTGAGATTTAAAGGGCTCTGGGCTCCCCGCCGCAGTGGGCAGCGCAGAGCCCTCTGATTCCCGGCCGCCGGCTGGGATTTAAAAGGGTCTCAGCTCCCCCCGGTTGCAGGCAGCCCAGAGCCCTTTAAATCCCTGCCGCGGCTGAGTTTTTAAGGGCTGCGGGCTCCCCGCGGTTGCAGGCAGCCCAGAGCCCTTTAAATCCCAGCAGCGGCTGAGATTTAAAGGGTTCTGGGCTCCCCGCCGCAGCGGGCAGCCCAGAGTCCTCTGACTCCCAGCCGGGGCTGGGATTTAAAGGGCTCTGGGATCCCCGCGGCTGCCAGCAGCCCAGAGCCCTTTGAATCCCAGCCTCTGTCCGCTGATTGCCCCCTCCCCAGACCCCAGCCCCAACTGCCCCCCAGAACCTCCACCCCCTATCTAAGCCCCACTGGTCCTTGTTCCCCAATTACCCCCTCCCGAGACCCCTGCCCCTAACTGCCCCTTGGTACCTCAGCCCCTATCTAAGCCTCCCTTCTCCTTGTCCCCAACTGCCCCCTCCTGAGACCCCACCCAACTTCCCCAGGACCGCACCCCCTACCTGTCCCCTGATAAACCTCTTAGACTCCCATGCCTATCCAATTGCTGCCTGTCCCCTGACTGCCCCTTCGAACCTCTGCCCCATCCAACTCCCCCTGCTCCTTGTCCCTTGACTGCCCCCCGGAACTCCCTACCTCTTCTCCAACCCCCAAACTGCTTACTGTGCCACTCAGACCAGCGTATCTGGCTCCATGCAGCTCCAGACAGTTGCTGCCATGCTCCCCCATGGAGCCCACAGCCCTCTCCCACCCCCAGCACCTGCCTTCCAGATTTGAACACCTCAAAATTCAGGAGTGCTCAAGCTCGGTTTGGGCAGCTTTTACTTCATTTCTCCCAAATCAGTTTCCCCTGCAAGGTGCCAACTGAAGGTGTTGGAGAACAGAGAGATCAGGTGGCCTCCTAATGCCTGGAAAAGAGACAAAGGCCGGAGGAGGCAGTGTCAGTGCCTGTGCGGACTTCTGGGAAATGCACGGTGTAGAAGGGGATGCTGTGATGCTTTGGAACATCTCCATACAAAGCCAGTCAGGACTCTGGGGGAGCCTCCTCTCTCGGAGCATACTGTCTCCAGGGCAAGAAGCTTACACCTTCCTGGGTCTGACCTCGGAGCATTCAGCATGCCCTTCCACGTCATGCACTTTCCAAAGTGAGTCTGCCCAGGCTGGTCCTGGGGCAACCAGAGGTCGCTGCACCCCAACTCTGCAGTCAGATGTGACTCTCAGCCAGACAGTAAAACAGAAGGTTTATTAGATGACGGGAACACAGTTTAAACAGAGCTTGTTGGTACAGAAAACAGAACCCCTCTGTCAGGTCCATCTTGGGGGGTGGGGAGCCCAGAACCAAGTTCTGGGTCTCTCCCAATTTCCCCAGCCAGCTCCAAACTGACACTCCCTCCTCTGGCCTCTGTGTCTCTTCTGGACAAGGAGGCCACCTGATCTCTTTGTCCCCAACACCTTCAGTTGGCATCTTGCAGGGGAAACTGAGGCACCCACACAGTATTCAGAGAAAATATTAAGAACATTCCCACTTCATCACAACAGATGCAACAAAATATAATACTGTATATTGAAGTAGGCAAGTGCTGCTTCTGACTTTCCACTTTTAATTGACCCTTGTAATCTTGTGGCACTGACGCGTTGTAGCTTCATTTTATATCGGCTTACAGGGCGGGAGCGGGGGGGCACCACCATTTTGGGCCCCACCAAAAATTATACAAACCTGCCGCCTATGGGTGCAGGTATAATAGGCCAGGGAAGGCTAAGACTTCCCTAAGCCAAGCCCTGGCCCTGCCCATGCTCTGCCCTTTCCCCAAGCCGGTGTTGAGGGTGGCTGGGGCCCCTCCAGCTGTGGAGAGCTCAGGGCCATGGCAGACGGGAGGGGTGATGTGGCAGGGCCTCATGTGGAAGGGGTGGGGCCACGTGGCTAGCATCCCCAGGGGCTCATATGCCGGCCATGTTAGCTAGTCAGCTAACTAATTAACTGAGCACTCACTTTAAGTATCTAGATTTTAAAAAACTTGCTGCAAAATACTTCAGAATTAATGAAAATAGTCTGCTTTCAGCGCCTGTGGCTCAGCTTCTTCCAACCCACACGAGGCACGTGGCCTTTTGTAAAGGAGCTGCCGTGACTACTAGCTCTCATGGAGTTTGAGTCTAGTAACAGGGAACCTACTGAGCACACCCAAAATTGCCACCCACAATTCCAGAAACTTCTGAGTGTGGAGCGTTAATTGTGCATCTGCCTAGCACCAATGACCCAGACATAACTCATTCCTACCCTCTACAGAGCTCTTAAAGAGATATCTCCCTTTTAGGGCCGTGGGTTACACTTATGGGTTTGAATCATTTGTCTAAATATTTATTCTTGTGATTTTCTTCAACTACCATTATTACTTATTATTAAGGCTACAATTTAATCATGGGTATTTTTAGTAAAAGTCACAGACAGGTCACATGCAATAAATACAAATTCACGGTGTAATCTTTTGTACCTAGGGGAAACACCCAGCACCCCCATGTTCATCCTTGTAAAATTATTGTGTGGTATCCAATGCAAAGTTTGTCATGTTGAGTGTCTTCAGAAGGCTCATGATGCACTGAGCATTGTTGTTATAGTGATGTTATAGTAATTGTTGTTATAGTAATGTTATAGGTTGAAATTTCATGTATATAGTTATGAGGCTGAAAATGTGTCTTCATGGCTTAAATAAGCCCAGGCAAAAAGTTCATACCTCATCAGGGAATGTATGGGACAAACCCAGGCCAGCCTCACAGGAACAAAGAACACTTGCTTAGACAACATCAAAGGATCTGTTGGACTCTCGAGTGAGTCACCTTCCCCTTCCTTTGGTCAGTTTTGGACTGCAATGAGGTAATGCTCACCTGACTCTGAAGGAGGAGTGGGGGCAAAGCCAAGAGGGAAGAAAGAACGTGATAAAAGGGAGAGACGTTTGCCATGCTCTTCCTATCTCTTCCACCTCCATCTACAGACACCACACCAAGCAACTGAAGAACTGATCAAAGGGGAGAGCCTGGCTGAAGGACAACTAGCCAGGCTATGGTGAGAAACATCTAAGTTTGTAGGGGCACTGAAAGTATTAAGATCAGCTTAGAATGCGTTTTACTTTTATTTCATTTGACCAAATCTGACTTGTTATGCTTTGACTTATAATCACTTAAAATCTATCTTTATAGTTAATAAATCTGTTTGTTTATTCTACCTGAAGCAGTGCATTTGGTTTGAAGTGTGTCAGAGACTCCTCTTGGGATAACAAGCCTGGTGCATAACAATTTCTTTGTTAAACTGATGAACTCATAACTGGACACTGCAAGATGGAAGTTCCTAAGGTTGTGTCTGGGACCGGAGATATTGGCTAGTGTCATTCGGTTGCACAATCCAAGGAGCAGCTTAAATGTCAGAGGCTGTGCGTGAACAGCCCAGCAGTTGGGGTTCTGACAGCAGAGCAGAGTAAGGCTGGCTCCCAGAGTCAAGGACTAGAGTGATCTAGCAAATCACCGGTCCAGATAACACCAGAGGGGAACATCACACATGGCCCATGATCTGTCTGTGATTTTTACTATATATCCCTGACTAAATCTTAGCTGGGAGGGTGGGACACTGCTCTGGGGGGAGACTAGGGGACCACTGCTCAGGGAGGGCAGGGGCCAGCGGCACCAGCTGTCGGGGGCTAACAAGCGGCAGCTGCTCTGGCTGCCCCCCAGGGCCACCCACCCACCTCTGCTCCCGCCACCTGCAGGACCACTGCTCAAGCAGTCCCCGGAGCCAGCTGCTCCAGCCACTGCTGGGGCGGGAGTGGCTATCCCCAGGGCTGCCTGAGGAGTTGGCCCCAGAGCCAGCTGCCTGGGCAGCCCTGGGAGTCAACCACACCAGCTGCTGCAGAAGTCATGGAGGTCGTGGAAAATCATGGAATCTGTGACTTCCAGGACAGACATGGAGCCCTACTGATTATTTGTATTGCAGTAGCACCTAAGGAGCCCAAGTCATGGACCAGGATTCCATTGCGATAGGCACGGTACAAAGATACAACAAAGAGATGGTCCCTGCCCGAAAGACTTTGCAATCTAAGTGATCTGTCATAATTCCCTTAGCATCAAGCCAACCACCACTGATATATCTTTATACACAGAAGAGTTACAGCCTGTACAGTGGCAGGGCAGGTGTTTATTTTCCTTTATAAATCTCTAGATAGAAATGACTGTTAAACCATATACTGTCAATGCAAACTTACACCCACATCCAAGGAAAGAGTAGAAACTTACCAAACACTTCATCCAATTCTCTGTGAACTTTCTTCTGGGCATCAGGATGACATCCAAGTAAGTAGATGGCCCAGTTCATAGCAGCAGCTGTTGTATCATGCCCCTAGAAGTACAGATTTACTCAGATGTTCAGATCTGCATTATCCTGATGAATATGAAATTAAATATATTCAAGGAATTAGGGACATTTTAGTGATGTAGCCTAACTGTACAGATACAGAAGAAAAGGTAAGAATATATGAATCCATGTAAAAATCTGATACCTACGATTGAACAGGAAATAGCTAGTTGTGTAATATAATGGATGGAGACTAAAATGGGGGGGGGGGATCATAATGTTAACAAGCAGAAGTCTCTTTGCCATTCCTCTTCTATTACTTAGCTACTCTATGTTGACTGGGTGAAGGGTCTTCCTCTGCATTCAGACTCCGAGGAAGAGGTTTGCTATTGCTTCCTTTTAGACATTAGCTGGTTGACCCACTAAATCTCTCTGGACAGTCACAATAATTTAAACATTATATAGTAATCTTAAAGTCACTATTTTTCCCCACAGTCAATTGTTGGAGGGGCATTTACCTTTCTTCACTGCTTTACAATGAAATATAAAGTATACAAAGTTACTCACTTATCTTTTTCATCGTGGGATTGTAAATACAGTATTACCATCAATTACCACAAGAGGGCATAGGAATATAATTAACCTAAAATTATATGTTATAAACATAAAACTGATCCAGTCAGGTACTGTAGGCTAACAAAAACAAGGGAATGTTCATTAGCAACAGATTTTGTCAATATCTTAATTTTAATCAAATTTGTTGTAATCAAGCCCCAGATTAATAGCGATCATGGTACAATTAATTCCACTGCCTCTGGGAGTAAAGACTTACACCAGCAGAAAACAAGCAATACAGCAGTGAATCAGGCCCAATGTGATCATTTCCAGTTATCCTGTGTCACAATGGATATAACAGGAATGAAAAGAGACTAAAGACACCTAACAACGTCATTAGTAGCATGGAGATATTTCAATGTGAGAACAGATTAGGACCATTCATATCAGGTGCTGCAATTGCTATATTTCTAGGTATATATCTATCTAGTCTAGGTATATATTATACAGCTTCCTCACTAACAACCTGCTCCAAAGTCCATTCAAGTCAATGGAAAGACTCCCTTTGACCTGGATAGGCTTTGAATGAGGACCTATGGGTCCAGACCTGCAAACCCTGGCCCCTGGCAGTAGTTCCACAGTAGTCATTGGATTATTGGTGTGAGGGGGGACTGCTCAAATGTGCCATGGTTTGCAGGACGAGGCACATAGTTCTACCAATGGACTTCAGTCCTGATTTGGAAATGTGTAACTTTCCACCACAACATTGCAACTCACAATATTGAAGATTTCTTGCTCTGGATATATTTTTTTTTCTGAAGAATGAGATTCTATACTGCAATGTGTGCATCAAGCTCTTCTTACATTGCTCCGACACTATTACAGTTATGACTGAATCATAAAAGTAAAGCTTCTGTTCCAGTAAGAGTAAAACTTCAGTTCTGTAACAGATCTCAAGCTCTGAAAGTCTACAGCTCCTTGGGGTACCTCAAACATGAAAGTATCCACTTCCTCTCGAATATCCATGTAGCTCAGTCTGTTTCCTTTGTCATCAGTTGCATTCAGAAGCATATCAAGAAAAGCTCTTCTCTTTTTGGACCCACGTTGTTCACATTTGCCTTCAAAGTCAATTTTATGTTGTTCATGTATCTTTATTTCATGGGATTTTTCTGCAATAACCTTTAATATAAAAATGTATATATAGCTCATGGCTTAAATTCCACAATCTAATGATGTGTGGCCCCTGTTTGTATGCACTTTAAAATAATTTTTATCCCACATATTTAAAAATTCACTGTATCCGTGGCTCTATACCAGAGGTGGGCAAACTATGGCCCGTGGACCGGATCCAGCCCCTCTGGGCTTTGGATCTGGCCCACGGGATTGCCCCCCGTGGAGCCATGGGGCCCCACGCCACTCTCAGAAGCAGCCGGCACTATGTCCCTGCGGCCCCCAGGTGGGGGGACAGAGGGCTCTGTGCGTTGTCCTTGCCTCCAACTGCAGCCAATGGGAGCTTCGTGGGAGGTACCTGGAGGCGCAGCAAGGGAAGTACACGCAGCCCTCCCCGCCCACCGCCAGGAGCCGCAGCGCTTCCTGGAGCTGCGCGGTGTGGGGCCAGGGCAGGCAGGCAGGAAGCCTGCCTGGCCCTGGTGCACACCACTGCCACCCCAGAGCCACTTTAGGTAAGCGGGACCGGGCCGGAGCCCGAATCCCCTCCTGCACCCCATCCCCCAACTCCTTCCTCAAGCCCCCTGCACCCCAGCTTCTGTCCTGAGCCCCCTCCCACAGTCCACACCCCTCCTGCACCCCACCCTGAGCCCCCTCCTGCACTCCACACCCCTCCTGCACCCCAACCCCCTTCCCTGAGCCCCCTCATGCACTCCACACCCATCCTCTGCCCCAATCCCTTGCCCTGAGCCCCTTTCTGCACACCGCACCCCTGTCCCAGCCCTGTATACAATTTCCCCACCCAGATGTGGCCCTCGGCCCAAAAAGTTTGCCCACCCCTGCTCTATACTATGCATTGGTTGGTGGTAGAAAGGGATCTATACCATCCCCCTAATACTTGTTTCTCTATTGCATGCTGAGTTTGCACTCATCCATGCAGTGAATCATATATATTCTGAGGTTTTATGTCCTGCTTTTTCACAAACAGGCTACTTATGAGTATGAACCTAGTGCTACAGACAGGAACACTTTGTTGACTCCTTGCTTTGATTGTTCTTCATTTCTGAGCCTCAGCACAGTGCTGCTGCCTTAGCAGGCAACATCAACAATACTGTATAGTAACGTGACATTGCACAGAATGCAAATCAGCACCAAAGGGATGAAGAATCCCATTCAGATGTGGTACCTAATTCTCCTGGCCTTTTCATAGGTGTATCTCCATTGAATGCCATGGAGCTACAGTGATTTAAGGGCTGATTCCTGCACCACTGAAGACAATGTGCACAGGGACTGGCTCTAAATGAGAGGAAAATAAGGCCCTGTGACTGAACTTTCTTCTTTAAAGGGCAAATTCTGGTCTCAGATATGGGTGCACAGCTTCCATTAACTCAACTTCCTGTCACCACAGAATCTGGTCTTTAGGTATTAATCAGTTTGTATTGCTTGATTAAAACAGATTTAAAAATAAAGGTAGGGCAGTTTTTAAACTCTTTATTTAAAGCATGGAATAATAAGAGTCTTGGCATTTGCAACAGCTGTGATTTTTACAGCTGTTACAAGACTAATGGTGAAGTGCTAGATTATTTTAAGCTGTTCAGTACACTGTATGTTAAGAGAATTAAGATAATTTTCTATGGCTTCCCCTCCTCCTCCAACTAAAGTATACTAGTATAAATGATTATACTATTCCCATGTAAGGGTTACCCATTAGCTGAAACCAATAGATTCTAAGTTATTGCATCTTTCCCTTCAGGGCATTCCTTTATGGCCTGAATACGATAAACATTCTGTTTTCCTATCCCAGACACATCGCTCAGAAAAGGTGATGTTTCCAATGGTTGAATGCCCAGCCACCAAATGCACAATCTGAAATCTCAATATTTACTACAGTATTTCTCTCCATTGACTGGGACACAATAAAAAAAGGAATAACACATTACATTGTCAGTAAAAATGTGAAGAATCTTGAGACTTCTATTATGTTCCCTTCCTTCTTGGAACATATAGTGCATAAAGTCAAGCCAAAGCCAAGGACACCTTTGTCTCTGTTGAAGGACGTCACTCATCCTAGGGTAACAAAAATAACATTAAATTATAGTTATTTCTGAAAAACATCCCCAACACATCCACAAGAGCCTAACAGTGTCTAAATTTCCTGGTCCTGAACACGATGATGTAAGTACCATCTGATGTTGCAGACACAATAATTTTGTCTAGTCCTCAGGGATGCCATCAATCCACTTTTTATTATTAATTATAATGCTCAGAATCATCTATCTTATTTTTCATGTTTCTATGGACAGAAATGCTTCTATCAGGTTGTGACAGGAGTGGTTTGTCCCTTGAAGGATAGTAGGGCCTAAGGATCATCCCACCCCGTTCCATGGTGGGGCCCTTTTAAGGTTTGGTACCCAAAAGTCTAGGAAAGTGACATAAGGCAGATATAGGGAGAGAGGAAGTGGTTCAAGGAGAATAGTCGGTATGTGAGGAAAACCTGTGCTTCTATTCCTTCAAGGGGCCAGAACCAGGAGCCTTGCAAAGAAGGTGGGGCAAGGCTCCTCTCTCCCAACCATCCAGAACCAGCTCAGGGAAATTGGCTGTATCTATGCTGCTGCCTCCTCCCTCAGAAAAAGGAGACACCAGCAGGACAAGGTGACCTGCTGAACCCTTGGAGCCTAGGAACTAACTGGAGAAAGGGACTAGGTCAGGGGTAGGCAACCTATGGCACGGGTGCCAAAGGCGGGCACGTGAGCTGATTTTCAGTGGCACTCACACTGCCTGGGTCCTGGACACTGGTCCAGGGGGCTCTGCATTTTAATGTAATTTTCAATGAAGTTTCTTAAACATTTTCAAAAACCTTATTTACTTTACATACATCAATAGTTTAGTTATATATTATAGACTTATAGAAATGAGAACTTCTAAAAACGTTCAAATGTATTACCAGCACACGAAACCTTAAATCAGAGTGAATAAATGAAGACTCGGCACAGCACTTCTGAAAGGTTGCCCACCCCTGGACTAGGTGAAGGAGAAGCTGGCTGAAAGCAACAGCTGGGCTGTACATATTTCTTCAGACCAATAAGTGGCGCTGTGGGCCTCATGTGCCCCAAAGGGAACAGCTTGATAGAAAACCTCAGCCGCAAGGAAGAGAACTGTTAAGACCCCATAGCTTTTGGGGAAGCTATGTAAACTAAATAAATCTGAGCCCAGGTGAAGAGGAAATGTTTAAAGACACTGGAGGCAAGTGAGTTTCTTCTGAACTCCGTAGATGGAACTGAGGGAAGTGTGCCTGCAGGACCTCCCTGTGCCACAAGGGGAAGCACTGGCATTGCCCTCTGCCACACAAATGAAATCTATTCCCATCTAAAAATCAGAATTAATCAAAGAAGTTTGTCACTATGAAAAAGGAACATGTGCCTCCGTTTTCTCTCACACCGGTATATTTCTGCAGTAACTCAGATGTCAGTGGGTATACTGAGAACAAAAGGTTGAGGGTTTTTTTAATTAAATGTAACAATTTACATGACCTTTCCTCTGATTTCAACCTCTCCACAATTCAGAAGCATAAGCAATGCCATCTGATAAACAAACTATGGAAAGGTTTCAGAGTAGCAGCCGTGTTAGTCTGTATCCACAAAAAGAACAGGAGTACTTGTGGCACCTTAGAGACTAACAAATTTATTTAAGCATAAGCTTTCGTGGGCTACAGCCCACTTCATCAGATGTATGCAATGGAAAATACAGTAGGAAGATATATATATATATTTACACACACACAGAGAATATGAAACAATGAGTGTTACCATACACACTCTAATGAGAGTGATCAGTTAAGGTGAACTATTACCAGCAGGAGAGAAAAAAAAACTTTTTGTAGTGGTAATCAAAATGATCCATTTGCAGCAGTTGACAAGAAGTTGTGAGGAACAGTGTGTGTGGGAGGGAAAATAAACATGGGGAAATAGTTTTACTTTGTGTAATGACCCATCCACTCCCAGTCTTTATTTAAGCCTAATTTAATGATGTCCATTTTGAAAATTAATTCCAATTCAGCAGTCTCTTGTTGGAGTCTGTTTTTGAAGTTTTTTGTTGTAATATTGCGACTTTTAGGTCTGTAATTGAGTGACCTGGGAGATTGAAGTGTCCTCTGACTGGTTTTTGAATGTCATAATTCTTGACGTCTGATTTGTGTCCATTTATTCTTTTACGTAGAGACTGTCTGGTTTGGCCAATGTACATGGCAGAGGGACATTGCTGGCACATGATGGCATATATCACATTGGTAAATGTACAGGTGAACGAGCCTCTGATAGTGTGGCTGATGTGATTAGGTCCTATGATGGTGTCCCCTGAATAGATATGTGGACAGAGTTGGCAACGGGCTTTGTTGCAAGAATAGGTTCCTGGGTTAGTGTTTTTGTTGTGTGGTCTGTGGTTGCTGGTGAGAATTTGCTTCAGGTTGTGGGGCTGTCTGTAAGCAAGGACTGGCCTGTCTCCCAGGATCTGTGAGAGTGATGGATCATCCTTCAGGATAGGTTGTAGATCCTTGATGATGTGCTGGAGAGATTTTAGTTGGGGGCTGAAGGTGATTGCCAGTCGCGTTCCGTTACTTTCTTTGTTGGGTCTGTCCTGTAGTAGGTGACTTCTGGGTACTCTTCTGGCTCTGTCAATCTGTTTCTTCACTTCAGCAGGTGGGTACAGTAGTTGTAAGAATGCTTGATAGAGATCTTGTAAGTGTTTGTCTCTATCTGAAAGGTTGGAGCAAATGTGATTGTATCGTAGAGCTTGGCTGTAGACAATGGATTGTGTGGTGTGGTCTGGATGAAAACTGGATGCATGCAGGTAAGTATAGCGGTCAGTAGGTTTCCAGTATAGGGTGGTGTTTATGTGATCATCGCTTATTAGCACTGTAGTGTCCAGGAAGTGGATCTCTTGTGTGGACGGTCCAGGCTGACGTTGATGGTGGGCTGGAAATTGTTGAAATCATGGTGGAATTCCTCAAGGGCTTCTTTTCCATGGGTCCAGATGACGAAGATGTCATCAATGTAGTGCAAGTAGAGCAGGGGCGTTAGGGGACAAGAGCTGAGGAAGCATTGTTCTAAGTCAGCCATAAAAATGTTGGCATACTGTGGGGCCATGCGGGTTCCCACAGCAGTGCCGCTGATTTGAAGGTGTATGTTGTCCCCAAATGTGAAATAGTTATAGGTGAGGACAAAGTCACAAAGTTCTGCCACCAGGTTTGACGTGACATTATTGGGGATGCTGTTCCTGATGGCTTGTAGTCCATCTTTGTGTGGAATCTTGGCGTAGAGGGCTTCTACATCCATAGTGGTTTGGATGGTGTTTTTAGGAAGATCACCAATGGATTGTAGTTTCCTCAGGAAGTCAGTGGTGTCTCGAAGATAGCTAGGAGTGTTGGTAGCGTAGGGCCTGAGGATGGAGTCTACATAGCCAGATAATCCTGCTGTCAGGGCGCCAATGCCTGAGATGATGGGGCATCCAGGATTTCCAGGTTTATGGATCTTGGGTAGCAGATAGAATACCCCTGCTTGGAATTCTAGGGGTGTGTCTCTGCAGATTTGCTCTTGTGCTTTTTCAGGAAGTTTCTTGAGCAGATGGTGTAGTTTCTTTTGGTAACCCTCAGTGGGATCAGAGGGCAATGGCTTGTAGAATGTGGTGTTGGAGAGCTGCCTAGCAGCCTCTTGTTCATATTCCGACCTATTCATGATGATGACAGCCCCTCCTTTGTCAGTCTTTTTTATTATGATGTCAGAGTTGTTTCTGAGGCTGTGGATGGCACTGTGTTCTGCACGGCTGAGGTTATGGGGCAAGTGATGCTGCTTTTCCACAATTTCAGCCCGTGCACATCAGCGAAGCACTCTATGTAGAAGTCCAGTCTGTTGTTTCGACCTTTGGGAGGAGTCCACCCAGAATCCTTCTTTATATATATATCTTCCTACTGTATTTTCCATTGCATGTATCCGATGAAGTGGGCTATAGCCCACAAAAGCTTATGCTCAAACTATGGAAAGAAATTCTGCCAGGACAATTTTTCAGTGAGACATTCACACAATTGTAACTAAATAGAAATTATGGAACAGAAGTATTAGCCTTGCCCTATTACCCTTGGGGTTTGGGCCATGCAACATAGCTTCATTCTATTCAGATAGCGTTTCACTCCCACTTTGCACCAGTGGGAATGGTTGTACAAGGTGCAAACCAACAGTGAATTGGGCCCAATGTGCTATGTGGATTCAGTGTCCCACCCTCCAGAGAAGGCTCAAAAGAGCCGTGGTGACTATTCCAGCCAACATTAGCCATGGAGAAGCTGAACTGCAACTGAAACCTGTTCACAGGTTGGAGCAGCTTGCCTTGTGCAGCCATTATAGAGGTCTCATCTGTGCATGGACAGCTTACATAGGTTCTACCATCGTCCTGACACTCTACCTCCATATACAGCCTCCCTCATCCCCACAGATAAGCAAGGGAGGACTTAGGTGGCACAGAAGGCCTTGTGAAGGTCTACACTCACTTATAAACAGCATGGACATATTCAGAATCCCTATTGTTCTGTGCACCCACATTCTTGCCCATCGCAGTTTCTAGAAAAAGAAGAAAAGAGAAATTTACTAAAGTTAACTGGGTGAAAAGTCAAATTCATTGACAATATATCGCCAAATGTTGCATGAAAGCATTGCAGCCATTTACATCCTCATCTCATGGCGTTTCTGTTTTTTTAGAATGTGTACTCTTCTTTGTGAGTCTAGCCCTATTACCTCTATTCCTTTAATTCTCCCTCAGTTTACTTTCCATATCCCTGTTTTACCCCATGGACAAAGGATTCTCATAACACAATATTTGATTATTCAGACAGATACAAAAATAATTAAAATAGAAAAGATGCATTCAGGGTAGATAATACAGAAGTATTGTTACAAGACAGGCAGGGCCTTTTTGTCAGTTATCTCAACTAATTAAATTGCAGCATTGTAACTGCGCTACTTTTAAGTCTTATCATTTACAGCACGTTTATAGCAACTGCTGAATCATCAGCAAGACTTACCACAGATTATATCCAGGGCACAGAGCGTGATGTCTAGAAAGCAATCAAAGGGCTCTTTGTCAATGTGCTTTTCAAGTTTATCAACCAAAATATTGGCTTGTTCGTTCATAACTTCTAGGAAATCAGCTAAGATTGTGAAGTGGAATGTGGGAGTTATCATTTTCCTTCTGGAACGCCACTTATCTCCAGTGCTACAAAATAAAGCATTGGAAATTAAGTATAAACAACTCATCAAAAAGGAAATAATGAAACTCTTGAGTAGTTACAACTTGTAGATAGATTATTAAAGTTAATATTTTAGAAGGTTGCCAATGGCCAATGTAGTCTCTCTGTCAGCCCATCTTCATTAATGACATTGATGACTAGCTCTAATGATTTGTAACATTTTTCATACATACATTAATGTCAGTAATTGCAGCCAGCACCACTCACTATAAGGGGCAAAGTGGAAGTACATTTTGCTACAAAACTCTTCTAATCATACAGTGCTACTAACAGCTTGGTGCTAACTGTAGCTGCTGCAAGACAAATACTGTGAACAAAGTTACATTAAGGCAAGGGCAGACTGAGAAGGCACTTGGGGTGGAAGTGGATGAGGAGAAGGGTAAATAAAAAGCCCTTTGTTAAATATTTGGCATCCCAGCCTGGCTAAGCCCATCTTCACTGATAATCATAAATGGTGGCTGCCCTCATTTTTCCACTGTGTAGAAAAGTGAGGGCTAGGGATAGTTATAGCCTAATATGGGTCTGGTTTTTGGCATCAGTATCATCTATCAACCATTACTCAGAGAAGAGGCTTCATCTCCCACAGAGCTGTTAAGGTGATGGGACAGATGCTGGGCAAGTATATGTTTCTGTGGTCCCTCCCCCATGCAGGGAGCAGGGTGCCCCAAACAGCCCTCTCTGCAGAAAGAATCAGCACACAAGTTGCTGTTTCCATTGCAGTGAGTCCAAATAGTTTCCCCTCTTCCCACGGAGCTCTTTTGGGATACTTGATCCCAGCCTCCCAAGCCATCCAGTTCACTCTGGGGTGGACCAGGTCTACTCCACTGCCCTGTTTGCTAGAGTGTCTAATGATACTTCTTCAGTCCCCTCCTTGCTTGAGTTTGAGGTATGGATGTGCTTGATCGTGTCTGACCATAACAGCAGGCTGGCCAAAGGAGCCAGTGGGACTTCTCCATTTAGCTACTCAACAGCCTGTCTGCTCATTTTGCAATCTTAATAGTAGACCTAGGCTGTGTCTCAGTACAGAACTTTCTTGTTTTTAGCAGAACTCCCAGAACCCCCTAAACTTCCTTCCAATTTTTAAGTGACCCCAAACAGAGCATTTCCTTGAACCTGACCCTCCCTTTTCTATAGTGGAAATCAGAAATACAGCATTGCTATGAGATCATTTGCATCCTATGTGATCCAGCCACAGTGTTAGTTCATTCCAAGTTTCTAAAACAGTAAAAAAATATGAACAAAATCATCAAATTAATTAGAAAATATCTGAAATGGCAGATACATGTTAGACAGGTGCTTGCAAAAGCAGTGTAAGCAAGTACTGCCACAAAAGAAGCAAGTGTCATTCTGGAATTTATTAACAAGTGCCATATGTAAGACATGGGAAACAATTGTTCTGCTCTACTTGGCATTGGTGAGGCCTCAGCTGGAGCACTGTGTTCAGTTTTGGGCACTACACGTTAGGAAAAATGTGGACAAATTGTAGAGCGCCCAGAGAAGAGCAACAAAACTGATAAAATGTTTAGAAGCATGATCTATGCAGAAAGGTTGAAAGAACTGGCCATGTTTAGACTAGAAAAGAGAAGGTTGAGGGAGGACTTAATAACACTATTCAAATATGTAATAGGTTGTTATAATAAGGACAGTGATCAAGTTTCCTCCATATCCACCAAGTGTCAGACAAGAAATAATCTGCTTAGTTTGCAGAAAAGGAGATTTAGATTGGATATTAGCAAAAAGCGTTCTAGCTATAAGGATAGTTAAGTAGGGAATAGGTTACCTAGGGAAGTTGTTGAATCCCCATCACTGGAGGTTTTTAAGAATACAGTAGATGAACGCCTGTCAGGGACAATCCCTAGATATACTTAATCCTTCCTCAGTGTAGGAGGAAGGGCTAGATGACCTCTTGAGGTTGCTTTGAGCCCTACATTTCTCTGATTCTATGCACAGTAGGATGGGGGGGGAAATGGGGCCCATCCAGGCTCCTCCCTCACCCAGTCACCCAAGAACTCTCCAGATGTAGAATTGTGTTAGAGAGACCTCCCTAATTTTGGGGTCACCAGGACTAATGATGTCTCCCCTCCCTCCAGCCACATGTCCTCTGAAGATACTGCAAGATGGAACCAGCCAGAGAATGAATCCGGCAGAGCACCTGCAAAAGCAGTTTAAACAGGGATCTATAACACTGATAATATTTTCCACAGCTTTGACTGGACTTTCTCTGACCTGTGCTGACTGGCTGTTTGCTCCAATCATCTCCTCCTCCTCTCACAGTCTCTTCACTTCAATCTCACGCCACATCTGCCTCTCATGTTACTTCTTTCCCTCTTCCCCTCACCTTTCTCCCTTCTCTTATCTTCCCATTTAGCACATATATCATTAACCACCACCACCATCCCCCCCACACACACATTCACCCCAAAATAGGAAACTAACATGACAGTGTGTGTGATATCCCTTTCCCTGTGTCTGTCTTGTCCATGTAGGGTATGCTACACTTTGAGCTGGACGTGTGAATTCCAGCTCAAGGAGATATCCCCACACTAGCTCTGATCGAGCTACCACAATAAAAATAACATAGCCATGGCAGTGCAAGTGGCTAGTGTTGCCTGATTCTTTAGTGGTTATTACTTATTATTGATTTCCAATTAATTCTGATTTAAAGAGCTGGGGGACTGTAGGGTTCTAGTCCCATAATCAGGCACAAAAGAATCAAGGCTATTAAGTTCAGTATCTGGTTGGGAATCCCAGTATGCACAATGGAGACGCTCACACTAAGGGCAGAACAAAACTTAACCACTTTTATTAGTAAAAGACAGAAAATTAAAAATTAGTAAAGACAAAAAAGCTCCAGACCACATAAAAAGACTTAAGGTGATATCTTGCACCCATTCTTCACCTATATGTTCATATATTCACAACCTTCCTTGGGAATTTGGTGGTAAGTGACAAAGGTCCAGCCCTGTCCCTGGCATGCCAAACTTGTCCGATGGTCCAGATCTCCCTCTTACTTGGTGGTCTGGCCTCTTATAGAGCCTAGGGGAGGTCACAAATGTTCATTCAAATACCCAGCCTCCCTTGTCCATATTTAACTTCCTCACCCTAATAATGTTGGGGTATCTTTATCTTGTAGGTTAGTATAGTAATGATTTCAACTAATTATCATATATATCAATTCATTGCCAAGGCAAGTTCGTAGTTAAACATTTGCCAACATTTTATCCTAAAATATCAAAATCTAGTATCAATTCAATGTCCTTGTCATTACCTGGTATAAACTTCCCCTTTAAACACACCTTTCCCAGTTCCCCAAAATGGAGGGTGATCTGTGCCAGAGTTCACAGGCCTCAAAGCCTTATGCTAACTATTTAAGCTAATGTCTTACAGGATACAGGCCTGTAGATTCCTTTGTGTAACTTCTGAGTAAAATAAAATGCTAAAGCTAGCTCCACAGGCTACACTAGCCACCCCAGGTATGTACCTAGCATCTTGGATGGTGCAACTAACCCTTCCCATCTCTCAGAAACACTGTGGCTACACTTTAAATAGCATGAGTATGTCTCCTCAAGCTAGAATTTACACCTACAGTTTGAAGTGCAGACACTGCAAGCTCTTCAGGGCATGGCACCAGCATCTGACTGAATTCAGACACCTTGTTCAGAAGGTAGGTCTAGTTGGCTGCAAAGTACACAGGGCCTTATTAACAATTAATGCAATGCTACCATACTAGCTAAGGAGCTGCTCTGCAGCTCCAAAGGCTTGGGGAGGATTCCTTTGCATGCAGCAGAGTGCGCAACATGTACACTGTTGTCCTGAATTTGGGCATCAGAGGTTGAGAATGAGCTGCACATTTGGTGCTACCTGCTCTGAACCTAAGTCACTCTGCAAACCTGAAGGTAGGCAGTGTTATTCAGTACTTTGGGCAAGGAGACAGGAGCAATGGATTCTGTTCCGGGGTTGGCCACTGACCTGCTCAATGACATAGGCCTGAGAACTAGAGGTGCAGGGGGTGCTGCAGCACCACCAGGTTTTACGCAGAGCTCCGCTCCCAGCCCCGCATGTGGGGTTCTGGCCCCCCACGTGAGGTCTGGCTGCCGACCCCATTCCTGGGGCTCTGCTCCCAGCCCCGCATGCAGACTCCCAGCTCCGTGCCCAGGGCTCCTCTGCTGCTGGCCCTGCGTCCGCCCCTAGCTGTGGCCCCAGCCTTGACCCCCTTACCCCTGTCTGGGTCCCCCACTCTAAGAGACACAGCTCTGCTCCCGGCCCTGGCTCTGGGGGGGAGGGGGCAGATAGGGGTAAAGGAGCTGGCTTTCAGCACCCCCACTATTAAAAAAGTGTTCCAGCACCACTGCCCTGTGACTATTATTATTACTAGCAATATTATCATAGTGCCAAGGAGCCCTAGTCATAGATCATTGACCTAAATACTGTACAAAGGCAGAACAAAAATATGGTCCCTGCCCCAAGGATCTTACAATCTACATATAAGACATGAGAGAACCGATGGAGACAGATGGATGGGGGAACTCAAAGAAACAATGAGGCAAATGGGTATGAGTTCTCAGAAACGTCAGCCTTACATGCTTTCACATTATTGTGTTCCCTTTGATAGACTGTTCCATGTCCCAGCAATGTTTTGAGCAAGCCACACTCTTCCTAATCTAAGCCCTATGGACAGAGAGCAAAGAGCTCTCCACTCTCTCTATTGGTGAAAGGGTGGGGGGGGAGAGTGTGCTCTCATAGAAGAGCTTCATTTGCACCCAAAATCCCTCTAGTGACACTTGGGAAGTGTGATGGGGTATGTACCCCACACAGACCCAGAAAGGATTAACCTGGGCCTGAGAGGCCAACCATTCTACCTGGCTATACCTAGAGATTGAGCCAGGTTTAACTGATGAAGAAGCCCAGATAGGGAGGGGTGAGTGCTTAATATAAAGGAAGAAGTTTAAAGCAGAAGGGGACTGCTGGGAGAAAGTCTATAGTCACTCTCTGGGAATACACAGCTTGTGAGGGGGAAGCCAGGGGGTGGGAAAGTTAGCCCTGAGAGCTTTGCATCAAGGGAGAAGGCTGGCAAGCAGACAAGAGAGATGGAGCAACCACTGGGAGTGGAGCAGGTTCCAGTGGTAAAAAAGGGAGAAAGGTTGGCTGGGAGAAGGCCTAAGAACAGTCATGGTAGCAAGAAGCCTAAGGAAGCAGAAGCAAGTATTCTGAAGGAGCAGACCTTGGTGACTGGATATATGATCCCTGGGATGGAACCCTAGTGTACTGGGAGGGCCTGGTTTCCCCTACCAGCCACTGTAGAAGGCAGCACTGCGATGTCTTGTTCCTTTAACTATTTGGGTGCTCTGCACTTGTCCTTCCCAGTGCTGAGCCTCACTTCAATTTCAATTTCTTGTTTGCTGCCAGAACAGTGAAGCCATCACAGCAGGCATGTGTTTAAATCGCTCTAGTGGTGAGAACTCTTTCACAGAGAGTTACCATAAACTATTCATGAACTTGGATTTTGGTGAGTAATGGGCTCTCAGAGAAGCTCTGGACGGGGAAAAGAGCTCTTATCCTGTGGCAAAGAACGCATTTCCAAGCAGCCAGGAGTCTGCTAAAGCCCCTGAGCTACCGGCCGGGGAGCCTAGTTCCTGGCCCCTCCCCCACAGCCAGGCCGCGCTCTGGCCCACCGCTCCCACTGGGCAGCAAGAGGAGCGCAGCTGGCTCTGGCCAGGTGTTGCAGCTCCAGGCTCCTGCTGCTGGTAAGGGGGCGGGGTGGGGGGGTTCGGTAAGGGAGCAGGGGTCCTGGGGGGCAGTCAAGGTGGTGGGGGTGGTTGGTTGGGGTGGCGGTTCTCGGGGTGGGGCAGTCAGGGGATGGGGAACAGAGAGGGTTGGGAGTGGGAGTCCCGGGGGGGCTGCCAGGGGGTGGGGATGTGGATAG
Organism: Mauremys reevesii; assembly: GCF_016161935.1. Lineage (NCBI taxonomy): Eukaryota > Metazoa > Chordata > Testudines > Geoemydidae > Mauremys > Mauremys reevesii. The sequence continues at coordinate 80,772,153 of NC_052627.1, read as the reverse complement.
GGGTCAGGAGGGCAGTCAGGGGGCAGGGAGCAGGGAGGGTTGGATAAGGGGGTGGGATCCCGAGGGGCAGTTAGGGATGGGGGGTCCTGGGAGGGGGTGATCAGGGACGAGGAGCAGAGGGCAATTGGATAGGGGTTGGGAGTCCTGGGGGGGCTGTCAGGGGGTGGGGGTGTGGCTAGGGGTCAGGGCAGTCAGGGGACAGGGGCAGGGGTCCTGATAGGGGTGGTTAGGGGACAAGGAGCGGGGGGGATGGGTTGGGCGTTCTGAGGGGGGCAGTCAGGGGGGCGGGAAGTGAGAGGGGGAGGATAAGGGGCAGGGGCCAGGCTGTTTGGGGAGGCAAAAACTTCCCTACCCGGCCCTTCATACAGTTGCGCAACTCTTATGTGGCCCTCGGGCCAAAAAGTTTGCCTACCCCTGTGCTAAAGGGTCCTAAATCAAGAAGTTTTGACAGAACCATATTCTTTCGGAATCTGCAATTTGTCAAAATTGAAACAATTTGCAAAACTGGGTGGATTTCACCAGAATTTTGTTTCAAAATAAAACCGGGGAGAAAAGTTCTGACTTACCTGATATGTTCCATTTTGATACTCTCAGGATGAAATACTTTGATTTTTTTTGTTTTGAAATGACACGTTATCTCTACCAAAATACAGTCAGTTAACAATGCCACTTACAAACATTTACTTTCAAATACCATGGGAGTTTTTGCTGATTAATATTGTTCATGTATTGAGAAATTATACCACATATAGTGTTGACTTTGACCTCACTGATTTCAATGGAAATAAGAGAATTTAGCTCATGAGCATAAGAGGATAAACCAATTTATGAAACAGCACTTTCCAGGAGGTAGTATGTATTACCCCTTATACTGCACATCTCTTCTGATCAACTAGCAGTAAACAAGGGGTATAGTCATTCTGGGCATGAATTATCTCTGATAAAATATTTAAAAAAATGTTGAGAGTCTTTCTAGGGGTTTTCAGTATCATAGATCTTGAGGGTTAGAGCTAGGAGGGTTAGTTCAGCTGCATCAGTTTGAAATATGAATCTAAGGCAGTAACCAGTAACCAGCAGGGGTGTCCCAAGAAGTTCTTTGCATGGTATGCACAACTGAATTACTGTCACTTTAACTTAGCATGGTGTCTACGCATATACTTTTTTAGGTTACATTTAGCAGAAAAACAGGCAACTAATAAAAATAAAATTTAAATGAGTGGCAGTGTGACCCAGTCATGGGGGTGCAGCATGGCTAAGGTTTGGCCTAGTAGCTCCGTCTTGAGAGATGCAAACAGAGGCACATGGATCCCATTGAAGTTCATGAAGGTGAGTCTGAGCACAGCTGGGAGATGGATCACTAAGAGTACTTGTGTCATTTGTGTGGAGTTACTAATTGATTTTGCTGGACTATAATTGGCTGATATTCTTTTGTTGAAGAATTGAAAGTTGTTTCTATCAATTATGAAAACTCGAGCTCTGTGCATGGTCTTGCTACATCATTTGCTCTAAAGTCCCATTCACATTCTTCACATCACATGACCTTTTCAAGCACTGCTGTTTTTTCTGGGCTCCTGATAGTGGCAGAGACACCCCATTTTAGAACACTACAGGACACACCTGGCTCTTTGGGCATCTGTACTTTTTATTTGAATATTTATACCATAACTAAGTTACTATTCTGCCTATTTGCAAATAAAATGTAACATTATAGTCTTAAGGCAGTCCATATACATTATAACTTAAAATTAAACATTGCATAACTTTAAAGGGACATGACTCTATTTGTATATTACTATACCTCGTTAGAAGTCCTGTGCCAAGCCATGGATGCAGAAATGTGTATAGATAGGATTTTTCAATGTGTTTCGAACTGCTTAGAATAGCCTACCAAAAGAAGAAAAGAGGGAGGGGAAAGCTCTCTTTAGAAGAAGTTAGTAAAATTGTTCACTCATTCTATTTTGTATGAGGACACTTGCAAGCCAAAACTATGACACACATGGCTCAGTCAATAAGCTAGTCTGAAAACTTTGACAGAACCATTTTCTGTTCAAAAATGCAGTTCCAGCACAACTGAAATGCTCCAGAAAATCATGTTGATTTCACTGAAATATTATTCTGGAGGGGAAAAATGTATTAAACAAGTTCTAACAATGTCAAAACACTGTAATATTTCAGTTTTTCATTTTGAAATGATTATTATAGTACAAAATAAAGAAAATTGGACATGAACATATATTGTAATAGCAATTAAAAGGTCAGAGGAATGAAATGTTAGCCCCATTTTTTGACTGGATTGTCATTAATGTAATTGCAAAATTGCAAGAGTGGCTCTAGAGGCAGTTTTACTCCTGTCCCTGGCACAGGGCAGAATGGGATTCTGTGGGTAGCATTGTATTAGTTTGAAATTTTGGTATGTATGCTCGGAGACTGAATTGCATACATACCTAAGAAGCAGCAAAGAATCCTGTGGCACCTTATAGACTAACAGATGTTTTGCAGCATGAGCTTTCGTGGGTGAATACCCACTTCTTCGGATGCCTAGAGGCTGATGGTAGTAGGCACATTTTATACACTGAAATACATAAACAACTGTCCTGATAGTGACAGAAGGGATACCCGAACAACAGAGCTCCTTTAAGGCTGGTTTAATTACACACCCTCCTTTACAAAATAATGCCAATTGTTTTAATTAAACATGTTTTTTCAGTTTTAATTTGATTGATGTGTAAATTACATTATTTCCATGAGATAGACCAGGGGTTTTCAACCTTTTTCTTTCTGAGGCGCCCCCACAACATGCTATAAAAACTCCAGGGTCCAGAGGGGAAGTGGAGGACTTGGGGCTCTGGGCCGGGGTGGGTGGGTCAGGCATAAGAGTAGTTTGACTTCTATTTTGGGTGGGCAGGGGCCAGCAGGTCTTGAGCCAGCTCTGCACAGCAGGGTCCATGGAGGGAGCGCCATGTCCAACTCGACTCACCTCAGCAGGCCACCCAGCCTGTCTGGATTGTGCGGGAGTGGGGGTGTGACAGTGCCCCCCCATAAGGCTTTATGGAAATATGCTTGTGAATATATATATGACATAATTGGAATATGTTTTATGCTACATATGCCATGTAACATATCCATGTAAAGATTATGATCTACTGAATATATTCATCCTATTTGTATGCATGTATCATTTTTGTATTCGAAGTTATGAATATTGGCTGTGTATTTGCTTGATTTTTAAGTAGCCTTAGTAAAGCATTTGGTCAACTTCTTGAGAAAGGAATGTGCAAGTTAAGTGCCCAATCAAGAAGCAATTAATGGACAATGGATCTTGGAAGGCTCCAATCCACATAAGAAGTCTACATGGGGATGTTCAAGCTAGCATGTGAGCCATGGCTGCTACCTGTAAGTTCTGAAGTATCAGAGGGGTAGCTACCCATGTTAGTCTGGATCTGTAAAAAGTGCATGTAAGTTCTGAGTCATGCATGGACATGTGACTTGCCCATGTGACTCCCAAACTCCATCTTGTAGCTGGACTTTGCATAGGAGAGAGGAGGGGGTCTCCACCCACAAGAGAAAGTCTATTTAAACCTGTGGGAGACCCCCCCATTTTGTCTTCATCTGTCTAAAAAGATAGTCTCTCCACCCCCAAGGATACCTGAAAGAAACTGAAACAAAGGACAGTAACTACAGGGGGTGTGAGTGATTGCTGGACCCAGACTAGAAGGAGACTAGTCTGTAAAAGGAAGCTTACTGGAATTCCTCTAAGGGTGAGGTTTTTATCTGTACTCAGTTTTCTTACTGTATTAGACTCAGACATGCATGTTTTATTTTACTTGGTAAATCACTTTGTTCTATCAGCTATTACTTGGAACCACTTAAATCGTACTTTCTGTATTTAATAAAATCACTTTTTACTTATTAATTAACCCAGAGTATGTATTAATACCGGGGGTGGGGGCAAACAGCTGTGCATACCTCTCTATCAGTGTTATAGAGGGCAAACCATTTATGAGTTTACCCTGTACAAGCTTTATACAGGGTAAAACGGGTTTATTTGGGGGTTTGGACCTCACTGGGAGTTGGGCATCTGAGTGTTAAAGACAGGAACACTTCTTAATTGGCTTTCAGTTAAGTCTGCAGCTTTGGAGCACATGGTTCAGACCCTGGGTCTGTGTTGGAGCAGACTGGCATATCTGGCTCAGCAAGACAGGGTGCTGGAGTCCCAAGCTGGCAGGGAAAGCAGGGGCAGAAGTAGTCTTGGCACATCAGTTGGCAGTTCCCAAAGGGGTTTCTGTGATCCAACCCATCATGGGGGGGGGTGCAACCAAAAATTATAACTCAAAGGTGGGGGACTCAGCTCAAAAAGTTTGAAAACAGCTCAAGGAAAGGGAAAGGGATACCTAAGAGCTGTGTGCAGGCAGAGAAGTAGGTCATGGTGCAGGCAGAGGGGTAGCTAGGGGTTGTGTGCTGGGAGGGCTCCCCTGGAGCCTCTCTGTTCCCCAAGGGCTCTACCAGCCATGGAGCTGGGTCCTCCAACCTAGGTGATTCTTACCGGCTGCATGAGCAAAGCAGGCTGGGAGCAGAGGAGCAGCTTCAACCCCCTGCACCAGCAGCAGACAGAGGAATGCCACGGCTGCCTGCTCCATGGCACCAGCCAGAGCAGCAGATGTCCCACACTGCCCGGCTTCGTCTTCTCACCTTCGACCTGGCCAGGGGATGAGGAGAGAAGGAGGTGGAGGGGTGTGTGAAGCTGCTCCGGGACTGTGCTGCTCTTGCAGTGTAGTTTGGCGGGGAGGAACACCCCTGTGCCTCCCAACTCTGCCCAGGGGCTCAGGGCTTTTTTAAGACTGGTGTCAGTGCTGCATGGCCAGCTATTTGCAATCTTTTCTGTAAATTCTGGAGATAAAGCAACTTAAAATTTTAAATTAAGGAACAACTATAATGATTAGTTAAATCCCTGAATGTGTCCATATTTGCTCACTCAAGCAAAGAGGAAACAAAACAAAAAAACGTGGAACAAGATTATCTCAGTATTGCAGTTTACGTTTTAGGGGTCCTGTCTTCCACTGACATGTACATAAGCTTCAGTCAGCGGCACATACAATACACATACAAGTAAAGGGGAAAGAGACCCATTCATGACAAAAACATTAAATACATTTCTTAAATTTTTATACTGGAATTTTCCTTGGCAATTTGCTCTTTATATTGAAATGTATTAGCACCGGTTCACAAATTGTTGCCTTTGAACCTTGAAATTACATCAGTTCAAATATTTTGACACTCTTGATTGATAAATTACACTGAGGGAATGTAGAATTTCTGACATGTGTTGTGCTACAATTGCATGACTTGTACAAACAGATTTATTAAAAATGAGATAGGTATACTCACCTCGACAGTATCTGGGTGATATAAAAACAGAAAAGGCAATGGTCCTATCCAAAGTTTTAACAGTGGTTGATTCCTGAAATCTTCATAGTATTGCGTCATTTGTTTAAAAAAATCTGGAAGAGAAAATCTGTTTGAATGGGCCAAAACCAGAACTTCTGTAATTAACTGATTATAAATTCACTGTAGTATTACATTTGCTACTGTAACAAAGCTGGTTTGTTTGCACTTATGTATTATTTTGATTACAGTAGCATTTAGGAGTCCCAACAGAAATCATGGCCTTAATCTTAAAAGCACTCTACAGACACAAAGGAAGAGCCACTCACTCCCCTGCTTGCAATCTAGACAGAAAGGATGTATCCAGAAAGATAATGGAGCAAATAATTAAGCATCATAGAATATCAAGGTTGGAAGGGACCTCAGGAGCTCATCTAGTCCAGCCCCCTGCTCAAAGGAGGACCAATCCCCAGACAGATTTTTGCCTCAGATCCCTAAATGGTCCCCTCAAGAATTGAACTCACAATTGTGGGTTTAGCAGGCCAATGCTCAAACCACTGAGCTACCCCTCCCCCAATTTGCAGACACCTAAAAAATAAGAAGGTTATAAGTTTCAGCCTGGTTGCCATGTTAGTCTGTATCAGCAAAAACAACAAGGAGTCCATGTGGCACCTTAGAGACTAAAATTTATTTGGGCATAAGCTTTCGTGGGATAAAACCCACTTCATCAGATGCATGGAGTAAAACATACAGTAAGCAGTATATATATTACAGCACATGAAAAGATGTGAGTTGTCTTACCAAGTGGAGGGTCAGTACTAATGAGGACAATTAAATTAAGGTGGAAGTGGCCTATTCTCATCAGTTGACAAAAAGGGGTGAATATCAAGAGAGGGAAAAAAATTTTATAGTACTAACGAGGCCAATGCAATCAAGGTGGACGTCACCCATTTCCAAGAGTTGACAAGAAGGTGTGAGTATCGGCAGAAGAAAATTACTTTTTGTAGTGACCCATCCACTCCCAGTCTTTATTCAGGCCTAATTTGATGGTGTCCAGTTTGCAAATTGATTCCAGTTTTGCAGTTTCTCGTTGAAGTCTGTTTTTTAAGTTTTTTTGTTGAAGAATTGCCACTTTTAAGTCTGTTATTGAGTGTCCAGGGAGACTGAAGTGTTCTCCGACTGTTTTTTGAATGTTACAATTCTTGATGTCTGATTTGTATCCATTTATTCTTTTGCGTAGAGATTGTCCGGTTTGACCAATGTATGTGGCAGAGCTTGGGAAGGAACAATCAAATGCACACATACAAAATGGGAAAGGACTGCCTAGGAAGGAGTACTGCAGAAAGGGATGTAGGGGGCATAGTAGATCACAAGCTAAATATGAGTCAACACTGTAACACTGTTGCAAAAAAAAAAAAAGCAATCATTTTGGGCTGCATTAGCAAGAGTACTATAAGCAAGACAAAATAATTATTCTGCTCTACTCCACGCTGATTAGGCCTTAACTGGAGTATTGTGTCCAGTTCTGGGCACCACATTTCAGGGAAGATGTGGACAAATTGGAGCTAATGGACACTACCCAGAGGAACTCCGCCCAGAGACGTAAACAAATAAGTGATCAGAAATGGGCACCACAGTCGCAATCACAAAGAACGTTCCCATTTCAACCTCCTCCTCAACTGATAAATGGCCATTTTGGTTGGGACTAGGAGAAGACCCCAGGATATTGTGGGGGCCACAAATAGGATGTGAATAAATTAAAAAAATGAGTGGAAAAGTCCAGCCAGAACCTCAACAAGAGAAGGAGGCAGAAAAGAGGCTTCAACTTGCAGATATGCATGCGCCAGGGTCTCCGTCTGTCACTGTGAGGCTAATGAACATTGATTTATTAGAAGGGAGGTTGTCCAGCACCAGTTTGTCATGGCAGGACTGCATTGTTTTATTTGAGGAATGGGGACCAGCATTAATAGATTGGGTATGGGGCCCTATATTAACAGACTGCCGTGCTATGTGCAGTGACGGTAGCATTAGCTGGGGCCTCAGAGTTCAGCCAGCAGTAGATCAGTGTCTTCAGATCCAAGAAGTGAAATATACTGAGTCATCAGGAGAGACTGCAGGGATGCGTTTGTGGCTCAGCGTACCAATGTACTGCAAGAGTAGGTTTAGTCCTTGAGCTAGTAGGTGGTGAGTGTAAATATACTGGGTGGAGCACAGTCAAATAAAATCAGAAACAATCTCTTTTCATATTATCATAATGTAAACGAATAGTTGCCAAGACTAAATTACAACCTTGAATTGCACAGGATCAAAGAGGGATGTTACTGGGTGTAGCCAGCGAATTGAGGTCCTATGACTCCTGTTAATGAGGGTGTATGCTCCCTAACAGTGCAATGGCTGTACAAAAAAGCCCTCTGTGCAAAGTATCAGTTTCAGGGTAACTGCATCTGTATCCCCCCCTCCCTCTGTGGTCCATTTCAGGCATGACCAGTCAGGTCTCAGGTCCTCTGCTGTCACCTGTCTCTGGATAGGGACCCGTGGCCCACTCCATTCTGACCAGGGGCTTTAAGGTTGCACAGTTCCCTGCCTTACACTGTGGATGTTCAAAGAAATCCAGCTGCCTAACAGTCAGCACCTTTTTCTCCAAGGGCTATGAACAATGTATTCCCAGCAGCTAGAAGTTACCACACAGCTCTTTCTAAGCAAGCACCTTTATTCCTAATGTAAAAGCATTATAGAGAACACATAAAAAACAATGAAGTTCCTATACACACGCCAGAAGCTTACCAGAGGTCACCCATCAGTCTTATGGGGCCATAGTAGGCCAAAGTCTTTCCAACCCTTCTGCAAGGGTTGGTGGCCCTCCTTGGAAAGAAGGTCCAGTCTGTTTGTTTCATCAGAAAAAAAGATCCTATGTCAGTTCACGTTCATCCTTTTATACCAAAAGACTTTTCTTTGTACCCTAGTCTCTGGAAAACCCAACTGGAACCAGTATATAAAAAACATTCCAGAGGGTGGCACCTCTTTAGAGTTGTTTAGTCTCAGTGTTTCACCTTAATCACCTCCTTCCGTTCTAGTTGCTGAAGGAGCAATGGTAAACCTCCCCTGTGGAGTGGAATACAATCATACATACAATTCCTGGCCCACAGTGATACATAACTTAACACAATTCATCCCCCCAAATATACTACACGTGGTTACATTATCTGTCATGTCTCCCCTAGAAATAAATGGGTGTCCCTAGGGTTTCTGACCGACGTCCTAGGAGCACTCATGGGGAATTTTCTTCCATTACCTTTCATAATTTCACATTTTAACTATTCATATAATAAACATTCTTACAATCCAGCACACATCATTCAAAAATCCATACAGAGTAATTTGACAACCCTCCTGTGTAATTTCTCTCTTTAGGCCCGTAAGGGGATCTCAATCACCCTCTCTTACCCTTATCACACCAAAGTTTTTGGATGTGAACTTGATACCTGATGCTCCCACATCCACCTCCCATCCGACTCCTAGGGAATGTGTGTGACGCCTTTTTGTACCTCAAGATACTGGCTGCCCTGAAGATGGGTGAAGTTTCTTCATCCCTCTTTGGAATATTCCAGGAAGCAAGTCTTTGGACAAAAGCGAGAAAGAAGGCAGGGCTGGCTCCCTGGAAAGCAAATCTTAACCATTCTTTTAACAGCAAGGGATGATGGGTGGGCAAGGGAAATTCCTCAAACCTCCCCAATATCCAAATTGTTTTCTCTGCTCCACCTCCTCAGAGATTGAGGCATGAGGACCCAAAATTTGACCTTATCTCAGCGAGGGGAATGAGTATTGATCCCCATACACTGAGTCATGGTGAGCAACTGTTCTTTCCCAACCAGATTCAAGGTCCTTTACATTTTCACAGACCACCAGGCAGCTCCCTACCTTACACTGTTCATAGCCCTTGGAGAGAAAGCAAAGCACAGGCACTGGCCTTTATGCACATTGGCTTGCTGAGGATATCAGTGTAAGAGAGGGAGCTTTATAGCCTTAAAACCTCCAGTCAGAAAGGAATGAGACAAGGGACCCTACCCAGAGCCAGGTGATGGTTGGAGACCCGAGACCTAACTGGGAACTCCTGAAGTGGACCAGACCATAGTGGGTGACAGAGTGGGGAGGGAGGGAAGTAAAGGTGCAGTTACCCTCAAACTGACACAGAGTATTTGTTACAATCAGGGTAAATAATTCCAACAATGGCCAATGCTGAGTGCTTCAGAGAGAATGAACAGAACAGGTAATCATCAAGGGCTAGTCTACACTGGCAATGCTAAAGCGCTGCCGCAGCAACACTTTAACGTGCCTTGTGTGGTCGCAGCGCAGTGCTGGGAGAGAACTCTCACAGTGCTCTTAAAAAAACACCTCAACGACAGGCATGGCTTTACAGCGCTGCAACATGCAGCGCTCAGGGGGGTGTTTTTACACCCCCCTGAGCGAGAAAGTTGCAGCGCTGTTAATTGCCAGTGTAGACAAGCCCCAAGTGTTCCATCCCATCACCCATTCCCAGCATCTGTTTGTTTCCAAACAACTCTTATCCCTATGAGGGAAGCAACTAAATTGGTAATTATCCAACAATTTTAGAATGACTCCTTTGTTTTCGCAAGAGATTCTAAGACATGTATCCTGGCAGTTGTTTTTAAGCATATAAACCAAGAAAGTAGACGTTTCAGGTCTATCTCATTTTAATTAGATGCATGGTTCCATGCATCTGAAGAAGTGGGGTTTTTTACCCACAAAAGCTTATCCCCAATTAATCTGTTAGTCTTTAAGGTGCCACCGGACTCCGTGTGTTTTTGTGGATACAGCCTAACATGGCTACCCCTCTGATACTCATTTTAATTGTGCTACTGACCTGACTGCCCATTTGACAAACCATCTCTCCTGTATGTCTTAATTTGTACTGATGATATGGGCCATTATATATATATTTAAAATATAAATGTGTGAAAAGGTGGCCTCTGAAAAAGGCTAACTTTTATGTCTTCTTGAACACCCAAAACAAAAAATAACAAATAAATTAGGGAAAACTTGGCAAAGATCAAAACAAATAATTTGTCCACAGTTAAGAGATTATTTACATATTCTAACAATAAAATCCTTAGAAATAGGGATAAACTGCCACCACACACTGAACCATAAAGACATGTCAGAGGTTTCTGGGGAAGGTTTTGGTTGGTTGAAGTAGAGTTTCGGTAATACTGCCTAGCTGTTTTGTCTGGATCTAGAAATGCTGAGTATTAAACAGCTTTTAATTTTCAGCTTGGAAAAAATGTCTTTAATGTAAGAATAGCTCACTCCTACTCTGTTGTTCTACAACAATAATTAGTGATCAGGGGCGGCTCTACAAATTTGGCCGCCCCAAGCAATCATGCCCGGGAGGCGCCCCCGAGCCGCGGGAGCAGCGGACCTCCCGCGGGCATGACTGCGGAGGGTCCGCTGGTCGCGCGGCTCAGCTGGACCTCCCGCAGCTGCGGGCAGTTCGCTGGTCCGGCGGCTCCGGTTGAGCTCCCGCAGGCGTGCCTGCGGGAGGTCCAGCCGAGCCGCGGGACCAGCGAACCGTCCGCAGTCATGCCTGCGGCAGGTCCAGTCGTCAGGTCCACCGGCCCAGCCTGCCGCCCCCCTGGGAAACGGCCGCCCCAGGCGGGTGCTTGCCCCGCTGGGCTCTAGAGCCGCCCCTGTTAGTGATGGTGCCAGTCCAGCTCCACTGCTGCAAATAAGCTCCTATTATACAGCCCTCAGAAATCCCCAGCCACTTCCTGAGCACATTACAAATGTCTACACCGCTGTACACCCTACTGCTGGGACTCATGCCCAGGGCATTGGGGTCACCCAGGAGAGAGGGTGCTTTAGTCAGCAGCTCCAAGAGGGAGAGGGGTTTGCAAGCAGCTACTGCTACGTGTCTGGGCGGCCGTTACCTTCCCCTTTGCGCTTGAAGAGCAAAGCATTTCCCAGCAGAGGGTAACAGGGGCTGACCCCCGGAATCAGCTTCAGCGCCTTCCACTTCCCCAGGTAATCCAGCAGCAGGTGGCACGTGAAGGCTGCCAGCAGCGTGAAGAGCAGAGTGATGACTCCGGTCCCCCAGTAGAGCAGCTGGTCCCCATCCTGAGCCCCCATCGCTGCCCCGAGCCCGGCCGCTCGGCGTGCACTGAGCCGCAATCCCAGGACACTGCACTGAGTATAGAACCCAGGCTCCGACTCCAGACGAGGGAAGCGGAGCCTGGGGATAGGGCGTGCGGAGGTAGGGGAGAGGCCTGGGAACAAAGGAGTAGGAAGGAAGGAGGGATCCCCAGAGGCTGCATGAGGAGGGAGCAGAGCAGCAGAAGGCGTAGGTGCTGGGGGAGCTGCTGCACCCCCTGGCTTGAAGTGGTTTCCTTCACATACAGGGCTAACAGATGGTTCCATGGCTCTCAGCACCCCACCCTCTACAAATTGCTCCAGCATCCCTGGGGAAGGAAACGCTGCTGTGATCTGTGGCTGCCCTTTTTCTCAGGGTATGTCTACACTGCAGTTGTCACCAAAACTTTTGACTTTCATGAGTACTTAAAAAAAAACCCGCGAAAGACAAAAGTTTGGCCAAAGCAAGCGGCAGTGTGAACGCGGCTTTGTCGGCAGGAGCGCTCTCCGCTGACAGAGCTTATGCCACTCACAGGGCTGGAAGTATTTTGTCGGCAAAAGTGCTGACAAAATACTGCAAAAGAGCGGTCACACTCGCTGACTTTTAGTGACAAGGCTGTGTCGACACAGCCTTGTCACTAAAAGCTCCGTAGTATAGACAAGCCCTCATTGCGTAACCTGGGATCTGCAGGAGAGTTTGACAAAGCAGCTTAGGATCTGAACTTGGAGGGTCAGGTGAGGTCTCCCTGTAGTTGTCAGTGACCCTAACTACTACTGCTCATAGTGAGGGGGTCAAACCATCTTTCACTCAGCTACTGCAGGGCCCAGGGCACAACTCCCAGCCTTGTGGGCAACACTGAGAATTAGGGTGACCAGACAGCAAGTGGGAAAAATCAGGACAGGGAATGGAGGGTAATAGGAGCCTATATAATAAAAAGACCCAAAAATCAGGACATCTAGTCACCCTACTGAGAATACCTTCAGGACACAGGCAATATTACAGAGGGGAGGAGGGAGAAACCACAACAACCAACAAGAATCAGGACAAGTATGAAAAGCTGGGATACACATTCTAGAAGGAACAACACACAACCACACTGAATTGGATCCATGGGAATGGAGGAGACTACCCCAGCCATCTGTCACACAGAGCCACCAGCATGGCCAACAAACACTGGCTGTAACCAAACAAGTGCATCACCTGTAGACTCCACTGCATACCCCACATAGCCCAGACATACACATGTAAAGAGCTGTACATATGAAGTGCTACTGTTACCAATAAGCTCAGTCCCACAACTGTGACTGCCCAGGGCCTTGTTACAGAAATGGCTGAATCAAGAGGACTATAGTGATGGTGCACAGGAAGAGAGACTGTGCAGGTTGCCACTGTTACTGGCCAAATTTTCTAGTAATGAAATGTGATGCTGTGACACTTTACACCAGTAAAGACTTTGGCCAGATACCTGTACCAAATGAGTCACTGACCCCAGCTTGGTTTCTCTGGATCCAGCATCCATTGTTCAATGTCTAATCGTGACTCATGGATCCACACAGCCAAAGGAGCCACAGCAAGCAGAGACAAGCATAGGTACAGGAGCCAAACAGGGCAGGGGGCAGCCATGCATTGCCTGAGCACCTCAAAATACACCAGCACACATCTGTGTGTATGAGTATTAACTGTATTACAGCAGTGCCTACACACCCCAGGCGAGAGTGGGCCCAGTGTGCTAGGCCCTGTGCAAACAGACCTAGTAGCACAACCCTCTATAAGAGGCAGACTGCCTGTCTGGAACAGCTGGGAGTGAAGTCACAGGGACTGGGGAAGAAGGCTCTGGTGACTGAAGGCAGCTCATGTGAGAAAGGAGCAGTCAGTCAGTTGGGAGCTGTTGGATCAGACTGGGAAGAGCAGGTGTGAACTGCTGCCACATAACTCACTTGTGCTGCTGCCTTTGCTGCCTGAGGAGGTTTCAGAGCTGTCTGCCACTGCACCATCTGGGAGGGCTGGGGAGTGTTTGTTGCTCCTGATTCCCCATAGGGTTTGCCAAGTCAGACTCCTGTGAGACACCAGTGTAAAGTCAGACAACTCAGACAGAGAGAGGAAAGAAATCTTCCTGGATGAAATAATGCAGCCACATCCTTTAGGTGTGTAGCAACTATTGCTTATTTACAAGAAGATGGGAAAAGCTAGGCAGCTTGCTGCCAGCTCAGCCAAGTCAACTGTTCCAACCTTTCATCTTCCAGTCACCACATGTACTTCCCCTGTACGTCCCCTTGAACCACGTTATGCCAAAATCATCCCTTGTGTAACTCCACAGACACCTTTGCAGTTAAACCTATGAATTTGGCCCCTTAACTTTTATTGTTGTTGCTTGGTACCTGTAGACATTCCTCTGAGTTGTGGGGCTAGATTCACAAGGAGGACTTAGGTGCCTAAATGCCATGGAGGGTATTTCTACACGGCAATGACAAACCTGCAATTGGTCCAGGCCATCTGACTTGGGGGACTCGGGATTGTGCAGCGGCAATGGATTCTTCCTAAAAGGGGGAGGGGGGTCAATCCCTGCCTCTTCACTTCCCCCAGATGCCTGACCCAAGCCAGAAGCTGGAGCCACGCCAGGGAACCTGGGCTCCTCCACCTGACTGGGGTGCGGGTACACAAGAGCAGCCCCCACCCTGTGTCCTGGTCTCCCCCCAGCCCATGGCAGGTGGAGGGTCCATGGCTCCCCACAGCTGCCCATGTAGCTCTTACCCCAGCCTGGCCTGGGGGTGTTGCTTTGGGGACCAAAGAGGAGAGGCAGCGAACCAGGACTGTGACACAAAGTGGGAGGGCCACTGCCCATTGTCCCCTTCCTCCTCTCATTCCAGTGCCTCTGCTCTGGGACCCTCTCACCTCAGAGAGTCTCTAGAGCCCAGACTCCAGCCCAAGCCTGAATATCTACATGGCAATTAAACAGACCCTTAGCCTGTCAGATGGCACAGGCCAGCCTCAGGTTTTTAATTGCAGTATAGGCACACCCTTAGGTGCCTGAGCCTAACATCTAGGCACCACTGGCCTATATGTTCATGAAACCACTTCCTGGCTGCTGCTTGACCCTGTAGGTGCCCTGAAGTTCCTAGGTGCCTAAGTTTCTGCTGGTAAAGCCCCCTACATTTCTGTCAGTGGGCATAGGCAAATCTAAGTTCTGACACCACCAAGTTGCTCAGCAACTAATTCAAACCTAAGCCCTAGTGGGATTTACACACTGATTTCCTCAACTTGGCCTGATCCAGTAAGTGTGCTCTGTGCACACTCAACCACACAAATAGGGGTAGAGGGGTGTGCTACTTCCCTTATAGTCAGTGTCCTGTCTAAATTTCCTGGAAGGCATGGAAATTATAAAAATGCCCCCAAACTGATTTTTTCTTTGTTTTTTTCCCTTCTCCTTTAAGAAAAGTGGCTACATAGTCGTTAATACAATAATTGTTTTAGCTAGTTAATTTTAAAGGATGGAATGAATTTTACAAATAACTAGTCAAAATTGACTATGGTTACTTCTAAATTTAATTCTGTCCTAGAAATTCAGCAGCATTACTTGTAAAATTAATTCCATGCAAAATCTGTGAAATTCAATACTTTATCATTTACAGTCATGAATTTTCTAAAAAAAAATATGAAAATCATGATGTATACAATACTAATTGGTAATACTAATACTAGTAATACTAATACTAAATAATGAATAGTTTGAGTACTTGGCTCACATGTGGAAGACACAAGTTCAAATCCCCACTCAGCCTGATTTGGGGCAGGGATTTGAAGCCAGGTCTCCTACTGCCCAGGTGAGTGCCCTAACAAGTGTGCTAATGGTTCAGCAGGCCTCCTGTTGGCATAAGTAGAATCTTCATTAAGTGCTCTACAGCACAGTAATTGTAGACAAACTCTGGGAAGCCGCCAGGAGCAGAAGTGCCAGGCCCAGAGATGCTTGGGAGGGGCAGTCTGGACCCAAAGAATGAGTTAAGATGGTTTTTCTGAGGGTATGGCTACACCTGAGATTTGCAGCGCTGGTGGAGGCTTTCCAGCACTGCAATTAGTAACTGTCCACACCTGCAGGGCACATCCAGCACTGCAATTCCCTGGCTGCAACGCTGGCCGTACACCTGGGTCTGCTTGGGGAATAAGCATTGCAGCGCTGGTGCTGCAGCGCTGGTCGTAAAGTGTGGCCACACACCAGCGCTGTTATTGGCCTCCAGGGTATAAGGATATATCCCAGAATGCCTGTTCAGCCACTCTGCTCATCAGCTCGGACTCTACTGCCCTGGCCTCAGGTGACCCGCCCTTTAAATGCCCCGGGAATTTTAAAAATCCACTTCCTGTTTGCTCAGCCAGGTGTGGAGTGCAATCAGTGAATCTTTCCAGGTGACCATGCCTCCACGTGCCAAACGAGCCCCAGCATGGAGCAATGGTGAGCTGTTGGACCTCATCAGTGTTTTTGGTGAAGAATCTGTGCAGGCACAGCTGCGCTCTAGCCGTAAGAATTATGATACCTTTGCCCAGGTATCAAAGGCCATGCTGGAAAGGGGCCATGACTGGGACGCACTGCAGTGCAGGGTTAAAGTAAAGGAGCTGCGGAGTGCCTATTGCAAAGCACGCGAGGGAAACCGCCGCTCCAGCGCTGCCCCCACAACCTGCCGTTTTTACAAGGAGCTGGACGCGATTTATGGGGGTGACCCCACTGTAAATCCGAGGACCACGATGGACAGTTCAGAGCAGGGAGAGGAGAGGGAGGTGGAGGATGGGATCGAAACAGACAGTGAGGGTACTGGGGTGGCGGGAGACACCCCGGAGTCCCAGGAGGCATGCAGCCAGGAGCTCTTCTCAAGCCAGGAGGAAGCTAGCCAGTCGCAGCACCTGGAACTTGGTGAAGAAGAATCACAGGAGTAGGTCCCAGGTAAGCAGCTTTTATTGCAATGGAAATGTTTTTGGAGAGGAGGGGGTGGGGGTATGGCTGCATGCATGCATGCCTAGACGTGGAATATCCCATTGATGTGGTCTATCATGTCGCAGTAATCGGCCTCGGTAATCTCTTCAAAAGTTTCAGCAAGAGCGTAGGCAATGCGCTTGAGCAAGTTTAAAGGGAGACTCAATGTGGTCCCTGTCCCAGTCAGGCTAACGCATCTGCGCCACTGTTCCAGGAGGGGTGGGGGGACCATTGCTGCACACAGGCAAGCTGCATAGGGACCAGGGCGGAATCCGCATTGTTGTAGAAGACCCTCCCTTGCTTCCCAGGCAACCCGCGGCAGGAACATATCTTCCAGGATTAACTCCTGTGGGAAATGGAGGGACAGTGTTCATTGCAGGTCCCACTAGCAGCTTTCTGCTTTTACCAAAGCACAGAAACACCAGTGCAGCCCTGAACCAATCAGCCCCCCTTCCCAGACAACCCGCAGCAGGAACATATCTTCCAGGATTTATGAACTTCTACACTAATGTTTTACCCTTACTCACCATGTCTGCGAGGCTGTGAATTCTCTAGTTGTGTTTGGAATGTGTGAGGAATGCTACAGTGTGAGACTGAAAACTACCTCACTGAGATTATACACAATGCATGCTCTCTTAAAATGTATCATTTGTTGTATTTTTTTAGTGTCCTTGACTAGTCCTAGAAATGGACCGGCCTTATCAGAGACTGACAAAAAGCTTCAAAACCTAAGAAGGAAACCTAAAAAAAGCAAGGAAGATATGGTGAAGGCAGTTATGAATCAGTGTGCAAGAGACAATAAAACTACGCAGGAATGGAGAGACAAAATTCAGCACTGGAAGGAAACACAAACCAGGAGAAAGGAGTTGTCGCTGAAGAAAACCACGGGGCAGCTTATAAGCCTCATGGCACGCCAAATGGACTGTATCCAGTCACTGGGAGCCATGCAGGCAGAGCACTACCGTGCCAACCCCCCCCCCCCCCCCTCAAAAGCTCTTGCCCTTGTGCACCAATGTCAGCTCCAAACCCCGTTCCCCAGCATCCAGGTTCTTACCTACACCACCACCAGCTGCCCCCGACACCTGTACGGTCACCTATGAGCCCAGAGAACTACAACCCTTACCCTCTGCACTCAACCCCCATCACCATGCAGCATTATAATCCTGAAGTGCACAGCACTCCTGGCAGTACATATGCAAACCTATGAATGTACAGTTCAACAACCAACCCCCCTGCCCTTTTACTTACTTTTTTTTTTAAATAAATGATTTCTTGGCATATGAAACAGTTTTTATTATTGCATAAAGTGAAAGATAACAAACCCCAAGGAAAACACAGGCACTTAAAATCACTGTACCCACTGCATTTCACTCCTGTTTAAGGCAAAAACCATTACTGTTGGCTTTCAGCCTCAAATTCCTCCCTCAAGGCATCCCTAATCCTTGTAGCCCTGTTGTGGGCCACTCTAGTAGCCCTGCTCTCTGGCTGTGCAAATTCAGCCTCCAGGACTGGTACCTCATTGGTCCATGCCTGGCTGAATGTTTCACCCTTCCCTTCACAAATATTATGGAGTGTACAGCATGCGGATATAACCGCAGGGATGCTGCTTTCCCCCAAGTCTAGCTTCCCATAAAGCGCTCTCCAGCGTCCTTTTAAATGGCCGAAAGCACACTCCACAGTCATTCGGCGCCAGCTCAGCCTGTAGTTGAAATGGTCCTTGCTCCTGTCCAGCTTCCCTGTATAGGGTTTCATGAGCCAAGGCATTAACGGGTAAGCGGGGTCCCCAAGGATCACAATGGGCATTTCAACGTCCCCTACTATGATCTTCCGGTCTGGGAAAAATGCCCCGTCCTGCAGCTTCCTGAACAGGCCACTGTTCCAAAAGATGCGTGCATCATGCACCTTTCCAGGCCAGCCTGTGTAAATGTCAATGAAATGCCCACAGTTTTCCACAAGCGCATGGAGAACCATAGAGAAATACCCCTTCCGATTTATGTACTCGGAAGCTAGGTGGGGGGGTGCCAGAATAGGAATATGCATCCCATCTATCGCCCCTCCACAGTTAGGGAAACCCATTTCTGCAAAGCCATCCACAATGTCCTGCACGTTCCCCAGAGTCACGGTTCTCCTTAGCAGGATGCGATTAATGGCCCTGCAAACTTGCATCAAAACGATTCCATAGGTCGACTTTCCCACTCCAAACTGGTTCGCAACCGATCGGTAGCTGTCTGGAGTTGCCAGCTTCCAGATTGCAATAGCCACACGCTTCTCCACTGTCAGGGCAGCTCTCAATCTCGTGTCCTTGCACCGCAGGGTGGGGGCGAGCTCAGCACACAGTCCCATGAAAGTGGCTTTTCTCATGCGAAAGTTCTGCAGCCACTGTTCGTCATCCCAGACTTCCATGACGATGTGATCCCACCACTCAGTGCTTGTTTCCTGAGCCCAAAAGCGGCGTTCCACGGTGCTGAGCATTTCCGTTACCGCCACAAGCAATTTCATGTCACACGCGTCAGGCGACTCCAGATCATCGTCGGACTCCTCACTGTCACTTTAGAGCTGAAGGAATAGCTCAACTGCCAAACGTGGTGTGCTGGCGACACTCATGAGCAAAGTCCTCAGCAGCTCAGGCTCCATTTCACACAGAAATTGTGCTGCATTCACAATGGCAAGAAACGTGGACAGGAAAACTGTGACTGCTGGGATGTGAAGCAATGCACCATGGGCCGTTGGGACAGGAAGCGGAATAACCCGCACCCTTCCTTCCCCTTCCCACAATACTCAGCGCCAAAATGGGACAAGGTGCTCTGTGGGATAGCTGCCCACAATGCACCTCTCAATACAGCGCTGGAAATGCTGCCAATGTGGCCACACTGCAGCGCTGGTAGCTGTGAGTGTGGCCACACACCAGCGCTGTCCCTACACAGCTGTACGACCAGCGCTGTAACTCCCAGCGCTGCAAATCTCAAGTGCAGCCATACCCTGATTGTCTGTTCACTAACTTCTCTTTAGAAAAATATACTAAAAGATTGGGTGTAGCAGTGCATGCTTTGGATGTGGGGCAAAGCCTGGCCCAGTGACAGGGAGTGATAAATATAGGAGACAAACTACGTGGCTCATATGGTAAATTAGGTGTCAGCAAACAATGTGTGTTTCAATACAGCTAAATATGAAATCACATCTAGGAACAAAGAATGCAGGTCAGATGTACAAAATGGGGGGGGGGCTTTATCCTGGGAAGCAGCAATTCTGAAAAAGACTGAGGTCATGGTGGATAATCAGCTGAACACAAGCCCTCAGTGCGATGCTGCAGCCAAAAAGGCAAATGCAATCCTTAAATGCATAAACAGGGGAAGATACAGTAGGAGTGAAAAAGTTCTAGTACCTTTGAATTCGGAATTGGTACAATGGCTACTGTGTCCAATTCTGGTGTCACTGTTCAGGAAAGATGGTGATAAATTGGAGAGGATCCAGAGAAGGGCCACAAGATTGCTTAACAGATCAAAAAATCTGCCTTATTGTGAAAAATTCAAGAAGTTCAATCTATTTAGCTTATCAAAGAGAAGGTTAAAGGTTGGGTTGCTGGAACAATTTGTATAGAGGGGATATAGATATGCTCTCGTTCAAACAGGAAGTAATTCAAAAAACTCTTATAGCCTGCATTGTGCAGGAAGTTAAAACTAAATGATCAAATGACCTTGTAACAAGGTGGCTTGCATATGCCCAGGAGAGCCTGGGCCTAAGCCAGCCCTCATTACAACCTGAGCCCCACCTGAGATGAATCAGCTGCTTCCAATATAAAAGACAGCAGGGAGCTGCAGCTGGGGTGTGACTGAGAGAAAAGTTAAGTCTGCCAAAGGTAGACAGTCTTGTAAGCTGGGACAGATGGAAGGGGCAGCTATAAGGAGTAAGTGTGGCTCCTGCAGGGCCCTAGCTAGCTAAAGCCTCTGAATAGGAGGGAAGATGAGCTGAAAACTTTGTGTTGTTTTGACTTTTGAGTTCTATTTTTGATAAACTCTGTTGCTAGCCTGAGGAGAGCTGGTGAAGAGTGAATTAAAGGATTGAGTTTGGAAGATCAGTGGGGACAATGAGTTCTTATGGGGGTCTGCGTGAAGGGGAAATAGAGGTTTGATGGCTACCGAGGCAACTCTACCCACAAAGGGGTGCTTGGGAGGCAGAAAAAGGCCACTGTGCTACAGGTCCCCTCTGGCGTTACAATCTATTAAATCACTGTATTTCTTAAGGGGCCATAAAGACCATAAAGTGGTCATATTATGCTCCCAGTTGCTCAAAACAGTGAACAAACAAACTTTTAGAATGCAGTAGTGTGGCGAACTGGGAATGTTCTTAATGTTTTCTCTGAATACTGTGTTGGTGCCTCAGTGTCCCCTATGCAGTTCTTATGTATCTAGGTGGTGGAATAAGGGTGTGTGATTGCTGCAGAGCAAGGGCCAGTGCACCTAAATGCCTGACACTCTGTCTCCTAGCAACTGATGGCCTGGGCCCCTTCTCTGCAAAGGTGCCAACTGAAGGTGTTGGAGACAAGGAGGTCAGGTGACCTCCTGGCCCGGGGAAAGGAACTGAGCAGAGAAGGAGGGGCTGGAGGGGGGTTTTGAGGCTGGAGGTGGCTGGGGATGGGGAGTGAAATGCAGACGTGGGGGGCTGCCTCGCTGAGCCCCAGAATGGACCCGGGCAAGGGGTCCGGTTTGCAGTACCTACAAGCTCTGTTTTAGACTGTGTTCCTGTCATCGAATAAACCTGTTTTATTGGCTGGCTGAGAGTCACGTCTGACTGTGAAGTGGGGGGGGCAGGACCCTGTGGCTTCCCCAGGACCCCGACGGGGTGGGCTCGCTGTGGGAAGTGCACGGAGGGGCAGAGGATGCTGAATGCTCCAAGGAGAGACCCAGGAGGTGAAAACATGTGAGCTTCTTGCCCTGAAAACAGTCTGCTCCAAAGGAGAGGACTGGCTGACTGGCTTTGTGGGGAGCAGTTCCAGAGCATTGCCCAGGGACTCCGTGACAAGTAGTAACAGGGATCCAATGTCAGAAGCCCTGCTAAGAGAGAATGACAATGATGGAACCTGGGGATGGTCATGACACCATGTGTTACTGTTGCAAGGTCCTAGTCTGCACCCACTCTGCCACTGAAAGTACAGAGATAAAGGGATGCCAGGATCCTTAACCTGACTCCACCTGCATTTCAGTACCTCCAGTAAGCATGACAATAAGGGAAGAGTTTGTCTGGTTATTCTGAGAAGGCTATAACAGTAATACATGTAATGCCAACAGCACAGAGCTAATAATATTCACTAAGTATTTCTCTAGCACAGACAGGGAATTTGCAGGCTCCACAGGTACGAGATGTAATTGTATATGATTAGCATCTTTGTGCTTTTTCTGATCACATTTCTAAACAACTGTAAGCTATGTGTGCTTCTGTAATAGGCAGTCATAACCACCCTGCAAAGTTATGACCAATATCTGAGTGACAGTGTAGAAATTGTATCTTCTGGCAGACCTGTCAGTTTTTCTCAGCCGCTGCTGGTCCAGAGAAGCACATTTCATTTTGGAAACACCACCAGGCAGTGTTTCTCAAACAGATTTTTTTTCTTATTGAAGTGAGAACCCGAAAAGCTGTAGGTTCACCCAACTTTAATTTTTGTTCTTAAGTTTTCTGTTTGGTCCCTGAACATAAGAACACCAAATTAATCATGAAACACCCAAAAATTCCCAACCTATAAACATTTCCCACCGGACAGATGACCATGGAGCATTGATTAAACACAGTATCACTCTCTGACATAAGAGCAACTTTTAGTGGCTCCTGTAAGCCACAGTTCTGATATCACTATATAATAAGAATAGTTTGACCATACTACAACTCAGGTACATAATTTAGTGCTGTTCCGAAGGTTATTCAGTCATCCATAAAAGGCACAAAGACACAGCAACAAAGGATCAGCAAGGCAAATTGCTTCACCTGGTTACTTTATCCCAGTATACTAACACATTAACACACTGCAGTTTAGTTGTCTGCATTCCATAGCCATGTGATCTGCTAATGCATAGTAGTGACTACATGGGACATATTCCAAGTCATCCTGTCATTTGTGTTATGACATGCTAACTTCACAGATCCCTACATGTGACAGCCTCCAGCATTCTATAGGGAAAGATGGTGCAACACACCGTCAAAGCTGGTGACCTAGTTACACAATATTTTCCTTTTTGCATAATCTTGCCTGCTTCAGCATAATACTCCTTTTATGGGAGTACGTAGGCCCAGCATTACCCAAGGGATTATGGCTACTTGGATTCCAAACATATATTTTTCTTTTCCCCCTTCTGTGAGGTGTGGTATCGATTGCTTTTGAGTAAGATAGACAGCCAAGATTTCTAAGAGATTAATGATTGTAGGCACCTCTATAAAGTATGCAGATCACTATAGAGTATCTGTACTCAAAAATGCATCAGTTTTTGTCTCATTACTATTGCACACGCCTTACCATTGGATAAAGAAACCACTGCAAGTTAGTGAGCTCAATAAAAGGTAAGTGACAAAAAAGGCATTTTAAACTGCTATGGATGTTCTCAGTTTTGTGGATTCCCTACACTGACAAAATCCTGCAACTGGCATTAAGCATAAATCAGTGAAAGCTGTGGGTACTCAGCACTTAAGGCCTGATCCTGCACCATTAAAGTCAGTGAAAGGTTTGCCATTGACTTCAATCTGCACAGGATCAAGCCCTTATAGAACTAGGTGCCTTACTGTAGGCCACCCAGTTTGAAAAGTTTTGTCTAGGGAACTCCATCAGGGTTGCAGGGGGAGATGGTGTCAAAAATGGAATCAGTCCCTTGCACAGGGAACGTGCTTCCTCACATGGTAGTGAGCTTCATCTTGATGGGGATTTTCAGGGACCCCCCGTACCCCAGATTGAGTTTACCCTGAAACTGTGTCTTGTCTGCCCCAAGCTAAGTTAGCTGAGCATAGGTAACAGAAGGCCACTGCAGGCCAATTTGACCTTAAGGCATTAGTAAGATTTGTAAGAGCTTGTGTGACACAATTCGAAGCCTGTGTGGCATAATCAAAAGGCCAACAGGAGAAAAAGAGGAACCCACGCCTACTGGTAATTGGGTAACTTGACCTAAAATAACAGCTTGTTAGCTATGGAAAAATCAATATTGCAGAAAAGTCTTGTACAATGAAAACCGCAAATAGGTGTGCATACCAGTTAGAAAAGTGCTTATTGTACAACTATATTGGAAAATAATTGCATTAAGTAATTTAGTACGCAAGATATGCAAGAGAAGGTATCACAAGACAGGGTGTGTGGGAAATTTGCAGATAGGTATGTGAGAAGCCGAAATGTTTAGACTTCAAAGACGGGGCTAATTAGGCTGTGAATTGTGCAGTGAGATGTTGGCCTTGGGCTGTTTCTCATCTGCCAGCAGGCAGTAAACAGGATAATAAATCGTGCCTGTGTGTATCTTATTAACCAATTAGCAATTGCTTGATTTGCCTGCCATAATTGTATATAAGAGCATGCTGGAGGGAAATAAATGACTTTTGCTACCAATCACACTGATTGCTGGGTTTTTGTCCGTGCCCGCCTGAGAGGCACTGCAACGCAACAAATGGTGACCCCGATGTGATTCGAATCGAATGATGATAGTGTCGGTGGCCTAGTGTCGGTGACCTGTTCCAGGCGGAGGAGCTGCGGCGGGGAGTGCTGGAGAAGCCCCCGGGCGTCCGAAAAGAGAGGCGCACCTGAGCCCTGAGGAGAGCGGCTATAAGTCGCGGAGGAGAAGGGCGGCTATAAGTCGCGGAGGAAAGCGGCGGCTATAAGCCGTGGAGGAGAAGGGCGGCTATAAGTCGCGGAGAAAAGCGGCGGCTATAAGTCGCGGAGGAGAAGGGCGGCTATAAGCCGCAGCGGAAGGGCAGAGCAGCTAACATGGGAACCGCTGCATCAGCGGAAGAAAAAACGGTACATGAATATTTGATACGCATCGCGGAACGGCAGGGAGAGAAGCTCCCCTCTGATACGTTATCCCGCCTGCTGCGGTGGGGACAGAAAAGGGGACTTTTTGTTAAACCAAGTACAATTTTCGATAAAACTGTGTGGGAGCGGCTAGGCTCCGAGCTTTGGAAGTCGGTGGCTCAGGGCGATAAGGAGGCCTTTTCCCTGAGCCCAGTATGGAATAAGACGAAGGAGATAGTAGAAACGCTCGCGGCCGAGGCAGGAGTGCAGGCGGCCCTTTTTGAGGTTTTCCGCCCAACGCCCGAAATGCCTTCTGTGTTGCCGGTTGGAGCCAGGGAGTTTTTCGGTGGCGAGGATACGGTGATACCTTTGGCTTCCGACCTGGCTGATGTTGCCCCTGTTACGGCTCCACCACCCTCCAATGTGGCCCTCGGCCCCGACATGATTGATCCTGCTACAGTCCCGCTACCCCCCGATACGCCCGAGCCTATGGAGACAGCCTTGCCGTATGCACCCCCTCCAAAGCCATGCCGTGTCCACGGGACCTGGGGGTGTCACAAATGCGGGGAAGCAGAGAAGGCTCGGGTGGAACATGTGCCATCACAGGTATATCCCGATTTGACTACGTTTACTCAGTTTACCCAGTCTGATGCCTTTTATAAAGAGATGGAGCGCCAGGGTCAACAGTTGCAGGACATTCACAACAAGTTGGATCAAATGCAAGGTTTTCCAGCTGGGTCCATCGGAACCTTATTCCACCTTTTTGGATCGCCTTCGTGAGGCTATTGATAGATCTCCTAATTTAACACCGGAAGCCAGAGCCGCAGTGGGACTTGATCTTGCCACCCAGAATGCCAACTCTACCTGCCGCCGTATATTAGCCACTTTGCCCAAGACCGCGTCCCTGATGGAAATGATTGAGGCATGTAATAGGGCCGCTATGTTTGAGGAAACGGATAAGGCGGCAATCCATGCTAAAGCACATGCCACTGCACTGGCCGCTGCGTTACAACCTTTGATTGGGCGAAAGCGGGGGGATGCAAGGCAGATCCGGCCAAGTGGCCCCTGTTATGGTTGTGGGAAACCCGGACATCTCCAGCGGGACTGCCCTGTGAAAAAGGGGCAACGGGTTTCTGATGTGTCGCCTCAAGCCGCTAGTGGCGCTTGTACGCGATGTGACAAGTTTGGCCATCGCGCCGCTGAGTGTTGGTCACGCTACAAAAGGGATGGAATACCGCTGCCGGGAAACAGATTGCGGAGCGCCCCTCGGAGGAGCGCGACGACACAAGTGCCTCCAACCAGCAACCCGGCTTCCTGGAACGCCTCACCGGAGCAACCCGTGGCAGTGCCGGAGTGGACTTGGCCACAGCGACAGATGTAGTTTTGGAGACTGACAAGGTTCAAGTTCTTCCTTCCAACACCGATGGCCCATTAGGATTTGGATTGAGTGCCCTTTTGATTGGCCGCTCGTCAACATCAAAAAAAGGTATTTTGCCTGGCCTTATTGATGCCAACTATACGGGGAATACTGGGATAATGGTAAGCGCCCTCTGTCCCCCTGTAACTATAACTGCTGGTACGCGTCTTGCTCAGTTGATACCTTTCAAGGGATGTGTGCCCAGATCGACTTCGATTGACCGCGGATCTCGAGGGTTTGGATCCACCGGCCCGCCCCAAATTGCCTTTGCTATGGACATTACTTCGCGTAAGCCCATCCGAACTGTTCGGCTTCAGGGCTCCGATGGGCGGCAAATCATTCATGAAGCCCTGCTGGACACGGGGGCCGATGTGACTATAATCCCCGCTCAGTTTTGGCCGGAATCTTGGCCCTTACGGGAAGCCGCCACGCCCGTGAGTGGAATTGGTGGAACTCAGCTGACTCGCATTAGTGTGGATTTTATTACCATTGTTGATATGGAAGATCCGGCCACGAGCGCGAAGGTTCGCCCTTATGTGATGCCGGCTCCGATCTGGCTTTTAGGTCGAGATTGTTTAAGCCAGTGGGGTGTTGTGCTGCAAAATTCACCTTTTGCCTAGCGGCCATTGAGGGGCGGCCGATCCTACAGCTGGAATGGACAACCACCACACCGGTCTGGGTCGCTCAGTGGCCGCTGCCCAAAGACAAGCTTGCCCGAGTACATGAACTTGTGCAGGAACAACTGGCTAAGGGTCATCTTGAACCTTCTGTTAGCCCCTGGAATACCCCTATTTTTACCATACCTAAAAAGTCTGGGCACTGGCGTTTATTGCAAGATTTACGCGCTGTTAATGCTGTGATGAAGGACATGGGCGCCCTCCAGCCTAGGCTGCCCACACCTACTATGCTTCCGCATGGATGGCCTTTACTTGTTATTGATCTTAAGGATTGCTTTTTTACCATTGCCTTGCATCCTGCGGACCGAGAGAAGTTTGCCTTTTCTGTGCCTTCGATTAACAAGGCTGAACCTGCCAAACGGTATCACTGGACTGTTTTGCCACAAGGTATGAAAAATTCTCCTACCATTTGTCAGTTTTATGTTGCTTGGGCTATAGCGCCCCTGCGAGCGGCACACCCTGATTGGATTATTTATCATTACATGGATGACCTTTTGTTTACTAGCGCCCATTTTGCAATGGAAGCGGCCATCGTTGAAATTGATTCTGTTTTGCAAAAGGCTGGTTTGGTGATTGCCCCAGAAAAGATTCAGCAGCGAGCCCCGTATCGGTATCTTGGCATGGAAATAACAGATTCGATTGTACGACCGCAGAATTTGACTATTCGGACAGATATTCATAATTTGCATGATGTTCAGCGTTTGGTGGGCGATTTGCAGTGGGTCCGCGGTCTCTGTGGTATAACGCCTTTGCGCCTTTGGTTCAATTACTTAAGGGCGGGCGCGCTCCGGAAGAGCCTCGCTCGCTGCAGAGCCAACACCAGGTGGCCTTACAAACTATTGCAAGTAAACTAGCCACCCGCTATTCGGGGCGTGTTTATCCGAATTTACCCATCTTTTTGGCGATTTTTTCTAAAGATGCCTTTTTGGAGGCCTTGCTTTTTCAATGGCATGAAGCCCTTTTGGATCCACTGGTGGGTATTGAATGGCTTTTTCCACCT
Source organism: Mauremys reevesii (assembly GCF_016161935.1). Lineage (NCBI taxonomy): Eukaryota > Metazoa > Chordata > Testudines > Geoemydidae > Mauremys > Mauremys reevesii. The sequence continues at coordinate 80,744,597 of NC_052627.1, read as the reverse complement.
TCGCATTATGCCACGACTGTAACTACGCGGCTTGATGCGATTGCCCATCTCATTCGAATGGCTCGGTGGCGCTTGTTGGCAATTGCAGGCACAGATCCTCATACCATTTATTTACCCTTTGATGATGCTACCGTGACTCAATTGCTTGCTACTCACCTTCCCTTTGCACTTGCCACCATGGATTATGCCGGTCGATTTAGTAGCCATTTTCCCTCACATCGGCTTTTTGCTACTACGCTTCCTTTGGAGAAGGCCCTGATGTTACGGTCCAGTCCTGTTGCCGGCCTCACCGTTTTTACAGATGCCAGCGGCAGTGCCCAGCGTGCAGGACTTCTTTGGTTTGCTGACAACCGCTGGCACCATGAGTTTGTCCTTGCTGATGGCTCCTTGCAGGTTTTGGAGCTTCGTGCTATTGTTCGAACCTTTGAAAAATGGCCCGATACCCCATTGAATATTGTCAGTGATTCCTTGTATGCTGTGGGTGTACTTTGTCGTTTGGAACGCTCCCTGTTGGGACGTGTTACAAATTCTGTTTTGTGGACCGCTCTTTTTCAGCTCTGGCATCTTTTAAATGCTCGACGGTGCCCTTACTTCGTTATGCATATTAGGAGACATTCTGGATTACGGGATGGTCTTGCCGAAGGCAACGCCCTAATCGATCATTTGGTTGGCGCTGCCCAAGTCCCAAATTCATTTGCCCAGGCACGGGTCTCCCATGAATTTTTTCACCAGTCTGCCCGTGCTTTGGCACGCCAGTTTGCGATTTCTATTACTGATGCTCGAGCTATTGTGGCCTCCTGCCCTGATTGTCAACAGCATGTTTTGCCCCTTGTATCTGGTGTTAATCCCCGTGGCCTTTCATCGCTTCAAATTTGGCAGTCTGATGTTACCACGTTTGCTGAGTTTGGCACCTTGCGCAACCTTCATGTTACCATTGATACCTTTTCTGGCTTTATTTGGGTGACGGCATTGACCTCTACTAGCTCCCGTGATGTGATTAAACATTGGCAAGCCTGCTTTGCTGTTATGGGGGTTCCTGCCCTTATTAAGACTGACAATGGCGGGGGTTACGTTTCTCACCGCACTGCCCAGTTTCTTTCCCAATGGGGTGTGCAGCATTCTACGGGTGTTCCTGGCAATTCTACTGGACAAGCTATTATTGAGCGTGCCCACGCCTCTCTGAAGGCGCTCCTTTTGAAACAGAAGGGGGGAGTTCGGAGTGAGCGGGCAGACGCCTTGGATAAGATGCCTGCCGCTCGGTTGCTGAAAGCTCTCTACGTGCTTAACTGGTTACATCTTGGTAAAGACAGCCAAGTACCCCCCGCGATTAAACATGTCAGCGGGATGACCGGGGAGGAGCAGGGTGCGGCCCCCCGACCCTCGGTCAAATGGTTTGATTATCAGCAGCAAACATGGAAAGGACCAGTTGACTTGCTAACGTGGGGGAGGGGTTATGCTTGTGTTGCCACTGATGCAGGTCCCAGGTGGATTCCGGCGAAGTGGGTCCGGCCTTGGCTGCGTCCTCGAGCGCGACAACAGGCAGAGCCAGAAGAGCCACACGAGATGCGCCCGGACGCCGCGGAACCTGAGCCCCTGGAGGACAACTGCTTGTTAGCTATGCCAGGATCCTTCCTGTTTGATCCTCCGTGAATGATTTATTGATTGAGATAATTTTTTGCTTTGCCCGAATGTATAGGGTATTTGTGTATTTTAAGTAATGATTGATTGTTTAGTAGGGGTAATTGTGTTTTTGTTTTTTTGGATATTTTTAGAAAATTGATGTTACCTGTATAGCATTTAATGTACCATGCATTTATTATGGAGTTTAAATTTATGTTTTATGTTTGTTTGTGGTGTGTGTTTTCTGGCCAGAATTGTTGTGGTGTTGTTAAGATGTTTATGTGGTTTATGTTGTGTTTTTCTGCTGTGAACCCCCCCCCCCAGTGTCAGTTTGATCACCTGACACATGAGGGATGGATTGGTAATAGATATTTGTCACAGGTTGGTGTACAATAGAATAGGGGGGAACCCTGCAGAATTTACACCATTTATTATGTTTTTTTTTTGTTTGTTTTTTTTTGTTTTGTTTTGTTTGATGTTGTTGGTGTTATATGTTAAGGATTGCATGGTTATAGGTAGGCTTTATAGAGTTAATTTTGGTTTGTGATAGAATGTAGTGTTATGTTATGAGTTGGGAATGTTTTGCTAATGCCTTTTTTTTCTCTTTTTTTCTTTTTTTTTATTTTGAATAGAGGGGGCAGATGTGGGAAATTTGCAGATAGGTATGTGAGAAGCCGAAATGTTTAGACTTCAAGGACGGGGCTAATTAGGCTGTGAATTGTGCAGTGAGATGTTGGCCTTGGGCTGTTTCTCATCTGCCAGCAGGCAGTAAACAGGATAATAAATCGTGCCTGTGTGTATCTTATTAACCAATTAGCAATTGCTTGATTTGCCTGCCATAATTGTATATAAGAGCATGCTGGAGGGAAATAAATGACTTTTGCTACCAATCACACTGATTGCTGGGTTTTTGTCCGTGCCCGCCTGAGAGGCACTGCAACGCAACAAGGGGGGACGTGGCGAAAGACAGGAGCCTCTAGAGTCAACAGGAAAAAACCCCTAGATGGTAGGGGGTCCGAGTCACGGCCCCAGAGGGGCTCTGATTGGCTTGCTGATAAAAATACCAAATAAGGCTGATAAGATTTGTAATGCATGATTACGCGTTGCGGTTTTTACCTTTATAAGCTTAAAGCTGTGTGGTTTATGCAAGACGGCTGTTCCCTCCTTGCTTGGGGATACGCCGACCTTCCCTTTATGCATAAATGTATTGTGTACCCTAATAAAGGTGCCTCAGTGTGTGTCTGACCCAAAATCAACGGTGTGGTCAATTTTTCCACAACATTCTTAATGGATATTAACAATTAAACCTACTGAAACAGTGTATTGTAAAACAACATGTTATAAAATATGCCTGAATAGTCATCAGAATTTTGGACCCTATTGTGAGAACTGAAGGGCTCAAACCTGGCCATAGTTTTCCCACCTTGTTGAAACCTATTATTATGTTAACCAAAAAAATTTAAACTTTTTGCATGTCAAGGCCATTCAAAATCCCTTAAAATTTGTTGACATCCACTCTTGACCTTTTGGTGGCAGCCACTTGCTCCCAGAGTTCAGTACATGATGAAAATCTGATCCAAGCTCTTCTCTGCATTCCACTTCTGTAAATAAACAATGTGCATGGTGACACTAGCCTGAAAGACGACATGGGTAATTAGCACTTACCCTTACCAGATTCATTCTGGTGGGGTTCCTTTCAACAATACACTTTGATGTACCACATTTACTACCAACAGGCAGAGAAGAGACTAGGGTGCTTAGGTGAAGCTAATGATTAAGTTAATGACTTGCTTTCACTGCGCAGCTGAGCCCAGAAGATACAAATGCCTATTGGGATCCTCATCAAAGTATACTACTTATAGTTCTCCATAGAAGGAAATTGTTAGTGCAAGCCAAATGTAAAAGCATACACACAACGGTAACGAGACCAGAATAGTAACTTAAAAAAAATCACGGGTCTAAATACAAAAAGAATGGGGCAACGAGAGCTGGGGGAAGAGAAAGTCCTAAATTTGGGGCCGAAAAGATCAGAATCATAAGAAAAGCACCTTTCCAGAGAAGCTTGCCTTCTTTGTATTTATTATAAAGCGGGAAGGGATGGGCTGAGACCCATGCCAACGAGAGCAAGTTTCATTCCCTAGGTCCCACTGAAGCAAAGTCATGATAGCCTCAACTTGTTGGTGCTCAGCTGGAGACACTTTAAATGGGGCTTGACTCTCATAGACTGCTGAGCACTCTGAAAATCATGCCCCAAAAACTGAGGCAACCAAAATCATAAGTTGCTTTGGAAAATCTTGGCCAATATAGAGTTTAAGGCCAGAAGGGACTACCAGATCATCTAGATTCAGTGTTACAATGCCTGAGGTTTAGGGCCCTGCCACCTCATGCCTGGGGAGAACTAAGTGGCTAAGAAGGGGATTCATAAAATCCAGTAAGCTGAGCAGGGAGCCACATAAGCAAGCCAGTGGGAAATGCCTAAGTCCCCAGCCCTTAAAGGGATACTGAGCCTGAAAGACAGTGAGAATGACTCGATAGCCCAGGGACTAGAGCACTCACCTGGGTGACCCCAGCTATAGTCCCAGCGCTAATGAATACTTAAGTATGTTATACAAGTGGAACAGCTTCATCAGGAGACGCTGAAAGACAACCTCACCAGAATACCCTACCCTGTAGCCTAGGGCTTTGGGCACTCACCTACAAGATGAGAAATGGAGGGGGGGGATTCAGATGTCTGCTTTGAAGCAGGCAAAGTGCGGATATCAATCCATATCTTCCCCATTCCAAGTGAGTGCTCTAACTCTTAGGGTATGGGGTGGGGGCAGCAGCACCTCCCTCAGCTGTGTTTTGTTTGGGGTACAATCTGGTAGAGAGCTAGTAAGCATGCCTACCAGATCAGATAAAATAGGAGGGAGACCGCCTAGACTGAGGCTCCTGCTGGGGTTTAGATGTCCAGCTGCTCGGCCATGTCAAGACAGAGGTTGCAATTCCTAGTCATTGGATAATCGTAGGCTAGAGAAAAGCCAGACAATGACTCCATAGCCCAAACCCTGCACCTAAATATGCCATAACTGAGAAGCTAGGACACTTTCTTGAATCTGGAGAGTATTTGTGAATTTCAAATACACTGTCTATATCAGCAAGGGAGAGAAATGAATCCGCGTCTCCCACGTCTTAGGAAAGTACCCAAAGCTCTCGGCTAAAGGTTACTAGGAAGCTCTTTCCCCGACCCCCTCTCGTGAATCCAGGGTTTGTTTTTATAAAAATGCCCAAAACTAGAATGAAAAATTTCAGCTCAAAACATTGTGTTTTGACCCAATTTAAAATGTGTTGATTGTTCAATACTCTGAATAATTTCATTAATGGTTCTATCCAAAACAAAATGGTTTTTGTCATTTTTTAGAAATGCCAGCAAACTTACAAATCCATTATTCATGCAGCTCTAGGTATGATATAGTCTTTAATTACATGATCAACATACTTGTTTTTCCACAGGACCTGGGTATTGCAACAGATGTTGGCCCTGCGTGCCAAATTATTAATTATTTGTGCTGGCAACCAAACTTCTCATTTTGTGCACAGGCCAGCCAGATACAGAATCCCCACCTTGTTCTCCAGTACCTGCTCTATTAAGGGAGGGAGGTTATGATTGACACTACCTCCGTTTTCATTGCATCCTAAGGAAAGAAGCTCATTTGGTGAGGATTGCTGTGTGAACAAAGTGCCAGAAACAGAAACTGAACAAGAAAAACCCCTTCTAGTAATTTGATACTGAGTTCCTTTATAAATGGTTACAATCATTTAAAATGCAGAGATTTACATAAATCTCAAGAAGAATCAGCTGCTAGCTGAGATTATTATAGCATGTTTTAAGATCTAAAATCCTTGTGAGCTTTCTTCTTATGACACACACTCTCTTCTCCTCTTCAGTTGGATCCAGATGCCCTTATTTGGGCGAAGTATTAACTCTCCCACGAGGCCAAGCCCTTCTCGTTCTTGACTTGTTTCCACCCAAAAGTGCCGTAGGATGATGGCTAGAACAGCTTTCTCTTCCATCTGTGCAAAGCGTTGGCCTTCAGGTTAAATTGGAACAGAAACAGTAGTAGTTTAGTACTCGTAATTGCATGTCAAAGGTTTCCCACAAAATGCAGCATGGGAATAACTGTGCATCTGGTGTCACAGATTATAAACCAATATGGGCCAAATTTAGGTTTGAATAGATGTGCACACACAGGAGGAAGGACAGAATTATGTCTATTTATTAATCCTAAAAATAGAGTGTGCTGGTGTGATAGAGGGGGGAGGAATTAGGCAGATGATCAAAGGTTTACGAGAAAAGAGGAGAGTCAAAAAAATAGAAATAAAAAAAAGAACTAAGCAAATTGACAAGGGTCACGGACCAGACAATTCGCCCAAGTCCACACTAGAAATTTACATCAGTATAGCTTCATCTCTCAGGGGTGTGAAAAATCCACTTCCCTGAGAAACGCAGCTATACCAACCTAACCCCCGGGGTAGACAGTGCTAGGTCGACGGAAGAATGCTTCCGTCGCCCTCGCTACCCCTTCTCGGGAACATGGATTACCTATGCTAAGGGGAGAATCCTTCCCATCAGCAAACGCAGTGTATACACAGAATGCTGCAGCTACGCTGCTGTAGTGTTTCAAGTGCAGACAATCCCTTAGCCAAAGATTTAACTCAAAAGAGATGTAGATTTAAAAAAGGTGCCTTATGTTGTATCTCACCATTCCCTCAACCCCTTCTCTGTACAATGTCTATTATTCAGACTGCCATCTATCTAGGCAGGAATCTTTATGTCTCCAAAGCGTCCAGACTTCTTTGGGTGCTCTAGAAACAATAATTAATTAGCATGGGTATAAGAAATAAGATCACCTGAAGAACCCCACAGGAAGAGAGAAAATGTTGCGACAATGAAAATGTGAGATCCTGGTAAAAATTGCTCTACTGCAGTTATCAGCCACAGAGACCTGAAATCTCCATTCAAATTCATAGGCTCTGTTGTGCGTACTACAGCAAAGGCACCTTCACCTAAGCGGTGAGAAAATAAACATATATGGGACCTATTACACTTTACTACGTACCAATACAGTTTCTGGGTCCAGCAGAGAACGGCACATATGCATATGGGTGCCTTCCCTTAGAATTCTCAGGGAAGAATCGCTCAGGCCTAAATTCTTCCGGGTCTGGAAAAATCTCCGGTTCTCTGTGCAGTACATAAGGAACCACAACTACCTCTGTTGCTTTTGGTATCTTAAATCCTCCTGCAAAAATAGTATCAACATGCCAGTGAAGTAAGTGGCTTTCTCTAAATGGATACAAAACTCAAAACCAATTCTTGATGCGGGCACCACCTTGATGGAGCAGATATTTATCATACCTAAAATGATGAATACACACAAAAGGCTGAGAACTACTTACTAATATGGCAATCTTCACTTGTGGTGCGGGCAAAGAATGGAACAGAAGGGAAGAGACGAAGGGCTTCCTTAACAACACACTCAAGATATCGGAGCTTCTTCAAGTCATCCATTGTGACAGGCCGGTCAGAGTTCCCTGATCAGAATCACAATAGGGGTGTGAGAAACAACTATGCTAATCAGATTAAACACACAAGCTATTTTAAGAGGCTCACAGCTATCTTTAACAACGACCAAACTATAACTGCCCCACTGTACTTATGGGTTTGAATCATTTATCTCTATTTCATTCTTGTGATGTCCTTAAACTATTATTATGTATTGTTTGTATTGAGATAGCATTGAAGAGCCCCAGTCATGGACTAGGACCCCTTTGTGCTAGGCACTGTACAAAGATAGAAGAGATGGTTCTTGCCCCAAAAAGCCTACAATCTGAGTACTGAAATTTGTCACCACTCCCTTAGCATCCAACCAACTCCTAGTGACATTGAGTTCTCCGCAGAAGAGTTACAGCACATACAGTGGCAGTTCTGTGGTTTATTTGCCTTTTTAAACCTCTACACAGAAATGAATATGTAAACCATATCCTGTACCATGCAAACTCACACCCACATCCAAGGAAAGAGTAGAAACTTACCAAACACTTCATCCAATTCTCTGTGAACTTTCTTCTGGGCTTCAGGATGGCATCCAAGTAAGTAGATGGCCCAGTTCATAGCAGCAGCTGTTGTATCATGCCCCTAGAAGTACAGATTTACTCAGATGTTCAGATCTGCATTGTCTTCATGCATATGAAGATAAATATATACAAAGAATTATGGATATCATAGTGGTGTAGCCTAACTGTACAGATACAGAAGAAAGGGTAAGACAATATGAATCATGTAACAATTTGGTACCTAAGACTGAACAAGAAATAACCAGTTATGTAATAGGATGGATGGAGACTAAGATAAGAAAAAAACTGAAGCAAATCATAATAATTAATAATCAGAAGTCCGTTTGCCAGCCCTCTTCTATTACTTAGCTTTCCTATGTTGGCTGGGTGAAGGGTCTTCCTCCACTTTCAGTCTCTATGAGGAAGAGGTTTGCTATTGCTTCCTTGTAGACATAAACTTGTTGACCCACTAAATCTCTCTCAACAGTCACAATAATTTAAACACTATATAGCAATCTTAAAGTCACTATTTTTTCCTCAGTCATCTGTTGGAAGGGCATTTGCACTTCTTCACCGCTTTACAATGAAATGTAAGTATACCTGACTTTTTAGTTACTCACTATCTTTCCTATCCCACGATAAAATATACAGTATTAACATCAATTATCAGAAGAGGGCAAAGCAATTTAATTTTTGCTAAGATTATATATTACAAACATAAAACTCAGCCATTCAGGCACTATATGCTAAAGAAAACAAGAGAATTCACTAGCAACAGATTTTAGTACAAGCTTAATTTTAATCAAATGTACTCTAATTATGACATAGAATAATAGTGACCACAGTAAAATTAATTCCATTGTCTCCAGGAGTACAGATTTACACCAGCAGAAAACTGGAGCAGTACAGCAGGGAACCAGATGCAGTGTGATCATTTCCACTCATCCTGTATCACAACCGATATAAGTGTAATGGAAAGGATCCAAAGACAGCTAACAAAAGCGATTAGAAGTATAAAGAGATTCATTGTGGGAAGAGATTGGGACCATTCAGTTTAGTTGGAGTACCTCAAACATGAAAGTATCCACTTCCTCTCGAATATCCATGTAGCTCAGTTTGTTCCCTTCATCATCAGTTGTACTGAGAAGCATATCAAGAAAAGCCCTTCTCCTTTTGGGCCCACTTTGTTCGCAGTTGTCATCAAAGTCATCTTTCTGTTGTGTGTGGTTCTCTATTTCATGGGCTTTTTCTGCAATAACCTTAGATATAAATAAATCAATATACACCTCTACCTCAATATAACGCTGTCCTTGGGAACCAAAAAATCTTACCGCGTTATAGGCGAAACCGTGTTATATTGAACTTCCCTTGATCCACCGGAGTGCGCTGCCTCCCCCCACCACAGAACTGCTTTAACGCGTAATATCCAAATTGGTGTTATATCAGGTGGCGTTATATCGAGGTAGCAGTGTATTATTTTTTCAACAGTTTAGATTCCACCATTTAAGTGTGTGGCCACTACTTTAAAATACAGGTACTTTAAAATATACATACTTTAAAATAACTTTTATCCCAGATATTTAAAGACTGACTCTACCGCTGACTCCATACTATGCGCTGGTTGGCGATATAAAGCGACATCTATATCCACCCCCTTAGTATTTCCCTTAGTATTTGTTTTCCTATTGTACACTGAGTTTGCACAGGTCAGGGTTGTGAATCATGTAGAATCTGAGTTTTTAGGTCCATGCTGGCTCTTTGCTTTGATTCTGAGTCTTCAACACCGTGTCTGTAGTAAGCAATATTATAATACTGTACAGTGATAGTGCCTCACACAGAATGCAAATCAGCATCAAGTTGTTATAGAAAGAAAGACAGGATTTGACTGGTAACCCATGTTAAGCACACCATTATAGCTGGAGAAAATGAATTAAAATCAGATGTTACTTCTATGGATTTAAAATTAAGAGAAACTAGTGGACTTTTATAAAAAATAGGTCATCTCCATGTATTTTTTCCTTCCTGAAGTGTATTCATTGGGGTTTTTATATTTAAGTTTTCCATGCAGTCCAAATTTCTATCATTTTCTCAAAATTCAGATCTGAACTGAAATATTTAAGTACTGGACAAAGCACCAGAACAAAGCAGAATGCCATTTTAAAATATTTTAGCTGTTACAGGCCTTAGGGTGAAGTGCTCCAATTATTTTAAAATGTTCAGAACATTGCATGTTAAAGGAATTAGGATGATTCTATGTGATTTTTTTTTACCACCAGTTACAACTAAGTTATACTATTACCATGTGAGGGGGACCCATTGGCTAAAACCCACACACAAGGAACAAGTTCTAAGTCACATTCTCTCTCCTCTTCAGAGGATTTCTTTAGGGACTGAATATCATAAACATTCAGTTCTCCTATTATATATGTACCACAAATAAGGCGTTGTTCCCAATGGCTGATTCTCTGTCACCACATTCACAATCTGGAATCTCTAGATTTACTACATTATTTCTCTTCATTGCTGGGAACACAATAGAAAAAGGAATAACTGGTTACGTTGTTAGTAAAACTGTGAAGGATCTTGAGGCTTCTATTATGTTCCCTTCCTTCTTGGAACATAGGGTACATCAAGTTAGGCCAAAGCCAAGGAGACTTCTGTCTATGATGAATGAGGTCACTCATCCTAGGGTAACAAAAATAGCATTATTATATTTATTTCTAAAAACATATTCACAACATGTCCACCAGAATCTAATAGGGTCTAAATTTCCTGGTCCTGGACAGGATGATGCAAGTACCACTTGATGTAGCTGACACAAACCATTTTGTCTAATCTTTAGGGATGCCCTCAATCCACTTTTAACTAATTATAATGCTCAGTACCAGCTATAATACTTTTCACATTTTTATTTATAGAAATGATTCTGTCCAGTGAAATCTATTTTCCCATACAAATCTGTATTAATCCAAGAAGTTTGCCACTATGAAAAAAACCCCTAAGGCCAACTTTTTATCTTGGTCACACTAATGTAAATCTGGAATAAGTCTACTGAAGTCCACAATATTAATCTGTGTTTGCAATAGGATCAGTCACAAAACAAATCATCGTATTACCAGTGCAATGCTTGGTCTAATATAATCTGATGTAGACCTGTATGGTCTGATTCTTATGGTCACTAAGGCGCTTTTATACTGCTGTGGCAATAAAAAGGGGCCTTGGAATTAGAATAAATTACACTTACACCCAATGTAAGGTCACTTTACACTGCTATGGTGTGACTCTAATTTATTCTTACTTCACTGTTGTGTTGCAGCTCCTGTAGTCTTTTACACTAACGCACGATGAGTGAAAAACATTACCATTCTAACCTGACATCATTTCACACTCACTTTGCACTGTGTAAATGTTTATACAAGGTGCAAATCAACAGTGAGTTGGGCTCAATGTGCTATGTAGATTCAGTGTCCCCCCTCCTCTGCCTCCACCCCAAACAAGGCTCAAAAGGAGCTGTGGTGACTAGTCCAGCCAATATTAGCTATGGAAAGGCCGATTTGCAACTGCAACATGTTCACACATTACAGCAGCTGGCCTTGTGGAGCCATTACAAAGGTCTCTTCTGTGCACGTACAGCTTGCATAGGCTCTACCATCATCCTGCCACTCTACCTCCATATACACTCCCCCATCCCCACACATGGGCAATGAAAGACCTAACTTGCACAGCGGGCCTTGTGCGTAGGTGAACTGTTGCTCTTGTGCAGGCCTGGTTGTCCTACCAGATTTTGCTTTAGAAAGATTTGAGGTGCTATAGCTGACAGTGGCATTCTCAATCCTACACCAACAAAACTATAAGACAGACTTGAAAGATCTACACTTACTTATAAATAGCACGGACATATTTAGAATCCCTATTGTTCTGCGCACCAACATTCTTGCCCATCGCAGTTTCTAGAAAAAGAAAAGAGAAATTTATTAAGAATATGTTAGCTGGGTGGAAAGCCAGCAGTACATTGAGAACATACGGCCAGGTGTTGCATGAAAGCATTGCAGCCATTTACAGCCTCATCTCATGGCGTTTCTCTTTTTTTAAAATGTGTACTCTCTTTGCGAGTCTAGTCCTAATATTCCTGTTCCTTTAACTCTCCCTCAAGTTAAATTCCATATCCCTGTTCCACTCCATAACACAATATTTGATTGTTCAGATAGACACAAACATAATTAAAACAGAAAAGATGTGTTCAGTGTTGATAATACAAAAATAGTGGTGGAAGACCAGCAGGACTTTTATGTCAATTATCTCAACAAATGGAACTGTAGCATTGTGGACAGCTGTAGTCTCGTCCTCATTTACAGCACTTCTATAGCAACTGTTGAATCATCACCAGGACTTACCACAGATTATATCCAGGGCACAGAGAGTGATGTCTAGAAAGCAATCAAAGGGTTCTTTGTCAACATGCTTTTCAAGATTATCAACCAAAATACTGGCTTGTTCGTTCATAACTTCTAGAAAATCAGCTAAGATTGTGAAGTGGAATGTGGGAGTTATCATTTTCCTTCTGGAACGCCACTTATCTCCAGTGCTTCAAAATAAAGAGTTGGAAATTAAGTATAAAAAACCTCACCAAAAAAGAAACAGTTTTTTGTTTGAGGAAGTGATCAGTGACTATACAATTACTTTCACTAGAGTAGTTAAAACTGGTAGAGAAATTCTTAGAGCTAATCTTTTCAAATGTTGCCAGTAGACCATGTAGTCTTTAGAAGCAGCAAAGAATCCTGTGGCACCTTATAGACTAACAGATGTTTTGCAGCATGAGCTTTCGTGGGTGAATACCCACTTCTTCGGATGCAAGCTCATGCTGCAAAACATCTGTTAGTCTATAAGGTGCCACAGGATTCTTTGCTGCTTCTACAGAACCAGACTAACACGGCTACCCCTCTGATACTTGACATGTAGTCTTTGTTAGTCCATCTTCACTGATGACAGTAAAGAGTGGCTCTAATGACTTGTAACATTTTTCATATATAAATTAATGTTGGTAGTTGCAGCCAACACCGCTCACCATAAGGGGCAAAGTGGAAGTACATTTTGCTACAAAAATCTTCTAATCATACAATGCTACTAACAGCTTGGTGCTAACTGTAGCTGCTGCAAGACAAATACTGTGAACAAAAAATTATCCTAAGGCAAGAGTTGATATTGAGAAGGCACTTGAGGTGTAAGTGGATGAGGAGAAGGGTAAATAAAAAGCCCTTTGTTAAATATTTAGCAACCCATCTCCAGCTAAGCCCATCTTCACCCACGGTGGCTGCCCTCATTTTTCCACTATGTAGAAAAGTGAGGGTTAGGGATAGTTACTGCCTAATGTCCAATTTATTACATCGGTATCATCTACCAAATGTTTCTCAGAGAAGAGGATTCATCTCCCACAGAGCTGTTAAGGTGATGGGACGGAGACTGGCCAAGTATACATTTCTGTGGTCCCTGTCCCCTGCAAATAGCTGTTTCTATTGCAATGAGACCAACTAGTCTCCCTCCTCCCATAAAGCTCTTTCAGGGTGCTTGATCCCAGCCTCCAAAGCCATCTGGCTCATTCTGGGGTGGGCCAAGTCTACTCCACCTTTCCCTCTCCTGGGGTGTCTAGCAGGTGTCACTGATGCTTCTCCAGTCCCCTCTCCCAACTACTGCTAGTCTCTGAGGTATGGATGTGCTTGATCTTGCACCATCACAACACAGCCTGGCCAAAGGAGCCAGTGGGCCTTCTCTCCTCAGCTACTCTAGCCTGTCTGCTCCTTACGCTGAATCCCTGCTGCACTCTTAAGAGGAGTCCTAGCCTGTGTCTCAGATGGTTTCAGCAGGGAACACAGCATCTTCCTGTTTCGAGCAGGGGAGCTCACAACTGCCCCTCCCCCTGAAATCTTCTATTTTTTAAATGTCCCCAAACTGAGCATTTTCTTGAACTGACCCTCCTTTGTCTATAGGGTGAAAGTCAAGAATGCAGCATTGCTGAGATCCAGCCACAATGTTAGTTCATTCTGAGTTTCTAAACAGCAAAACATTATGGGGGAAATAATCACCAAAATATTTACAAAAGATCAGAAATGGCAGATACCTATATTAGACTTGTGCTTCCAGAATAGCATAAGTAGGTACTATTGCACTGGGGGAGGAGTAAAGTGGGGCCTAGCCAGGGCCAGCCCTCCCTCATGAATGCCATCCCCAGAACTGTACAGGGGAGACATCCACAGTGGACATTAGGTGCCTTCCCTCCTCAGGCACATATCCTCTGGGGAAAAAACAGCAGAGAGGAGCCAGCCAGAGGGCAAAGCCAGCAGAGCAGCAGCAAAAGCAACTGAAGCAGGCACCCATGAACACTGATAATATTTTCCACAGCTTTGACTGGACTTTCTTTGCCTTGTGCTGACTGGGGGAAGGGACTGGAGCAAACAGCTAATGTCTCTATACCTCAGCTTCCCTCCACATCTCACCTGCCCCATATACCTTTCTCCCTTCCCTCTTCTCATCTGCTCTATCCCTCTCATCACTTTTCTTTCCTGCTTTTTCTGTTGTGTGAATCTCCTCCTAGCCTCCTTCAGAAAAAATTATAGCACTAGTATGACATTTGTGCTTCCACATTATTCACCTTGCTTGTGGGGTCACATCCCTTTCCCTCACCCTGTGTCTGTCTTGTCTACTTATACTGTAAGCTCTTCTTCAGGGAAAGGAGTATCTACTGCTGTGAATGTGTATGGTGCCTAGCAAAAAGAGGCCCTGATATTGGTTGGTCCCTTGGCATTACCCTAATAATCATGATTCATAATAATAGGATAATAATAATAATAATAATATCCCTTCAGCAGAGGTGATAAGTGCGTATAATTGATAAAGGTGGTGTGTTTATGTATTTGATATAACACATAAATCCAAGCTGTGAGTCAGTTTCTGTCTGCAAACTTGCTTTTCATTACACCCCAGCAGCCACACTTAAGTTCTAAGAACAATAAAGCTCTAACAGCTCAGAATCTGTGAATTTATGAATCCCACCCTTCGTCCCTGTTCTTCATGGACCATGGGGAGAACAGGTGTGTCTGCATTGCCCTCAGCATGCTCATTTACACTTGCAGCTCTGTGTTAAGACAATGATTATAATCAAAACTCATTCTTCAGGGTTTCAGCCAGTCACCTGAAAGCATCAGGGAGGAATTTTTTCCCCAATGCACAGTTGGCCAGATTTTTTGTGGGGGATGGTGCAGGTTCACCAGGGGTGAAAGTAATTTAAGGGACTTACTGGTATGCAGGGACCGGATCCTGAGCAGGAGGAGGGGCCTCAACTGGAAGGGGCAGGGCCTTTAGATCCCTGGGCCCTTTAAAATCACGATCTAAAGGGCCCTGGGGCTCTAGTAGTGATTTAAAGGACCCAAGGCTCCCGGCCGCCACTACAGCAGCAGAGCCCCTGGCCATTTTCAATCACTGCCTGGGCCTCACAGCCACTACCCCAGGGCTCCAGCAGCGGGGCTTTGGTGGTGATATAAAGGGCCAGGGGCTCTGGCTGCTGCCCGGAGCTCAGGGCCCTTTTAAATTGCCAGGCAGAGAAGCTGCCCCCTGCCAGTATGGTCGACTGTGTATGCAGTACTGGACCGTATTGGCTTACTTTCACGTCTGGGGTTCACCTTCCTCTGAAACATTAAGGATTGGCCACTACTGGAGACAGCACACCAGACTGGGTGGACCACTGCTCTGAGTGGTACAGAAAATCCTCTCTCAGACAATCATTTGCTCTAAAGTCCCATTCACATTCCTCACATAACATGATCCTTTCAAGAACTGATCCTTTCTAGACTCCAGATGGTGGCTGTAGGACCCCATTTTATGGCCCTGCAGGTGATACGTGGGTCTAACGCTGCTCTTTGGGCATCTGTACTTTAGATTCTAATATACAGAGCATAATTATGCTTTTATTCTGCCTATTAGCAAATAAAATATAACACATTCTAGTCTTCAGGCAGTAAATATACATTATATCTTAGAATTTAACTTTTTATAACTTTAAAGATACATGACTATTTATATATTACGCTACCTTGTTAGAAGTCCTGTGCCAAGCCATGGATGTAGAAATTTGTACGGAAAAGATTTTTCTATGTGCTTTGAATTGTTTAGAATAACCTACCCATAGGAGAAAAGACAGAGGGGAAATATCTCTTTAAAATAAGTTGATAACACTGTTTTTTAGGAGGAGGGCACTTGTAAAATATATTTAAAGTTATGACTGCTGTCCTATAAACTTAAACACTCATTTACAATCAGAGATTGCTTTGCATTGCTCAGTCAACTTTACAAACCATGGAGGTACAGGAGAGGTCATTAACAAGGAAATATTTATCACAATAAAAATACATCACTTTGATACTACACTGTAAGACCAGGAAAATGTTCTGATGGATTGTAATAGTCAATAGTATGAATGTGACATTCCTTATTATTGTATTGCAATATAGCCCAGGCCAAAGGTAAGATGGATGCTTGGACTGACAACCTGAACTGAGGGATAGCTCAGTGGTTTGAGTATTGGTCCCCTAAACCCAGGGCTGTGAGCTCTAATCCTTGAGAGAGCCACTTTAGGGGCAAAATCAGTAGTTGGTCCTGCTAGTGAAGCAGGGGGCTGGACCAATGACCTTTCAGGGTCCCTTCCAGTTCCATGAGATCAGTATATTTTATTTATTTAACAGAGGTTCTGTCTCTCTCATGTACTGGTAAAGTACATCTTCCTAACAGTAATATTAAACAGGAGACACAGAATATAATTATTTATGTAATACATCTACAAACTTTGCCCAACTAGCAGGGGCAGCTCTAGCCATTTTGCCGCCCCAAGCACGGTGGCACGCCATGGGGGGGGCGCTCTGCCAGTCGCCGGTCTCACGGCTCCGGTGGACCTCCCGCAGATGTGCTTGCGGAGGGTCCGCTGGTCCCGTGGCTCCGGTGGAGCATCCACAGGCACGCCTGCGGGAGGTCCACTGGAGCCGCCTGCCACCCTCCCAGCGACCAGCAGAGCGCCCCCCATGGCGTGCCGTCCCAAGCACGCGCTTGGCGTGCTGGGGCCTGGAACCACCCCTGCCAACTAGAATAGGAGTCTTTCTTGGGTGAATGACACCATCTTGTGCAGAATCTAAGCTTTCATTTTTAAAGTTAAGTTTCTAGCCCTTCGGGCTGTGAAGATAACTTGATTTCTGGTTGGACTGTTTACACTAAGGCAGCGATGTCTTCCCAAACCCAAGGGAGGTCAGTCTCCGAAGTGGAGCTGAGAGCGATAACCACAAGTTTGTGAAGAAGAGTCTTTTCAGAGGCAAAAAATGGATTGTTTTCTTGGGAAAGGGTGGGGGACAAACACAGACTCTTATTACCAGTAAGGTAAGTCATTTTGTCAGCCTCCTGGATTTTTAGTTGGCCTAGTAGATTTTTATAGGAATTCTGCAGGTTTAAGCCGGTGCTGTGCTTCCAGCAGCTTCCTCAGCAGCTTATTCAACTACCCCTCTTAACTCCACAGAACTGATATATTCCCAGAGGTATTTCCATGGGGTCAGGAGGAATGGGGGAGCATACTGAAGAGGCAGATTTACTCCAGTCCATGGCAGAGGGTAGACGGGGCTCCTAGGGATAACACTGGGTTAACCTGAATTTCTTGGATGTATAAAGACTAAATTACATACACACCTAGAGGCTGATGGTAGCAGGCACATTTTATACATTTTAATACATAAACAAGTGTCCTGATAATCAGTGGCAGAAGAGATACCTCAACAACAGAGTTGCCTTAAGGTTACTCTAAATAATGCATCCTCCTTTATAAAATAATGCCTATGGTTTTAATTAAAACACTTTTTTTCAGTTTTAATCTGATTGATGCAAATTATATCATTTCCATCAGTCCTCAAGTCCTGTTGAGAGATTTCTTTGTATGCACTTTATTTAATAAATACAGTAAAATGTATCTCACCCATATATCACTTGCTAATAAAAAACAACTGTACCTCGAAGATAATAGCACAACACTGATGTTTTAAACTAGTGGATCATTAACACAGTATCTGCTGTCAGAACCTGTTATGTTGATAATGCGAAGTGAAGTTCAAGGTTTTCCACAGTCCAAAACCTGGATAAACATTTTCTCTCACTTAGTCGAGAATCTCAGAAGTATTTTTAATCAATGTAAAGACACAGAAGAAGAAATTTTGCATTTATCTCTAAGCGAACTACAAACCATTCAGGGCTAGACTGCACTATTTGCACCTGCCATAGTAAAGGGGATGCTGTACTCACACCCCTGCAGTGAGAACACCGAGGGCACTGTGTCTGAGTTGCACTGACAGGGAGTGATTTGTGTCATCCCTTTAGCTCATGCAACATACCACTGGGAGGAGCATCTGGCATGCAGTCCCTGTGCTCCCCTGAGTGCCTAGAGTTATAAAGCACCTGCACAAAAGTAGGCAGGGAGGGCAGGCAGGGTGGAGGAGGAGACCAGCATGAAGCCTAAGCTCTAGATGTAACAAGAAGTTTGGTGACTGGCACGTGTCCTTCATGACCAGCCATTTTTAGTGTTTACTATAAAATCTGGAGATGAAACAAACACAAAATTTCAAATTAGGGAATAACTGTCATGAATTGTATGACTTGTACAAACAAATCTATTAAACATGAGATAGGAACACTCACCTCCACAGCATCTGGATGATATAAAATCACAAAAGGCAATGGTCCTATCCAAAGTTTTAGCAGGGGTAGATTCCTGTATTCTTTGAAGATGTGTACTAATTGATTAAAGAAATCTGTAAGGTGGAAAAAATCAATTTGAACAGGTCAAAAACACAACTTCTGTAATCATGTAATTGATCATGAGTTCACTGTAGTGTTAGTTTTGCTGCTGTGACAAAGCAAGTACATTTTGCACTTATTTATTATTTTGATTACAGTAGCACTTAGGGGTCCCAGTTGAAATTGTGATAAGCACTGTACAGACACAGGAATCTTGCAACCTAAAAAGAAAGGACAAATGAAAGAGAGTATAAAGGAAATATTTTATCTCCTTTTTACAGATGGGGACCTGACACACAAAGAGACTATGTGACTTGCCCAAGGTCATGTAGGAAATCTATGGCGAAGCTAGAAATTAAATACATTTCTTCGGATTCCCAGCCCAGTGCATTAGCACAAGCCCATCCTCACGCTGATTAATTTTTCTGAACAACATGATAGATGGAATATAAATCCTTGGGGTTTAGGATCATCTATTAAGTACAAGAGAACCTCAACTGATTGACTTTAAAGACCTTAACTGAGTCCCTCTAAAATGGCACCAAGAGCATCTGAGACAAAAGGAGAAATGAGATTGTGCAGATTAATAAATCATTCCACAATCATGCTAGAGTCCACATTCGAGAGAAATTTCTACACAAAAGACCAGAGTGTCACCACCAGGGGCGGCTCTAGAAAGTAGGCTGCCCCAAGCAGCGCGGAGCGCTGCGCCGCCCTTCCCCGGTCCCGCGGCGGGTCCCCTCTTCCCGCGGCTCCGGTTGAGCTCCTGCCGGCATGCCTGCGGCAGGTCCACCGGAGCCCGGGACGAGCGGACCTGCCGCAGTCATGCCTGCGGGAGCTCAACCGGAGCCGCAGGAAGACGGGACCCGCCGCAGGCATGCCTGCGGCAGGTCCGCTTGTTCCGGGCTCCGGTGGACCTGCCGCAGGCATGCCGGCGGGAGCTCAACCGGAGCCAAATGCCGCCCCCCCGGGAAACGGCCGCCCCAAGCGCCTGCTTGGCGCGCTGGGGTCTAGAGCCGCCCCTGGTCACCACCTATTATTAACATTGCCTGACACTTTCCACTATAAGGCCTCATTTTTAGTTGCTTATAATTTTGGCAAAAATTAACAGTTTGGGTTGCAATTTCCCATGCCAGGTGCTCACCTCAAGCCAAATTTCAGCCAAAACCGTTCAGTTGTTTTCAAGGACAAGGCTAAGTAAAAATATGTTATTGTTGTTTTGCTCATGTTATAAAAATTCTTGAGGCCTTTACTTTTAAATAACTTAACACCTCCATGCAGAGGAGTGGACTGTGTGTCAGGAATGTACCTTGTGCCATCCCACTAAAAATCCACCCAAATTTGATCATTTTTAGCTTTTGAAAAAAAACATTTTGTACTTGTTCAGTAGAGACTTGCTGGATCTTTACAGCTAAAAATCTCTGAAGATTCCTTCTTCACTGAACATGCTTGAGTCTCTCACAGCTCGTGTGTGTGACTTGACCAGCCTCTTCCATCCCCTCACAGCTCCTTTGTGTGACCACACTGTGTATGTGCCATCCTAACAGATTTATTTGGACATAAAACCCACTTCATCAGATGTGAAAGCTTATGCCCAAATAAATTTGTTAGTCTCTAAGGTCTCTTCTGGCACCTTAGAGACTAACAAATTTATTTGAGCATAAGCTTTCATGGACTACAGCCCACTTCTTCAGATGCATAGAATGGATCATAGAATGCATGGAATGTTTTGTATCTACAAACAGCCTTCTGTCACAATCATGCCTGTTCTTCCAAAAATAGTTGCCTGTTTCTAAGTTTTGTGACAGAAACTGGCGCTGTAGATTTATAGTATTGTCTTCTTCAGGACAACCACCACATCCCACCCTGCAGCAAAGTTAAAGCAACTAAATAACCATTTTTCTTCATTCCACTTCAGGTATAACTTACCTGAAAGATCTCTTTTGTTAAAAAAACATCAAGGCTCAATAATACAGCACAAAAGCCCATATTTGCACAGGTACAATAAGCACAGAAATCCATGCATATGATATAGATATTTTTACTATTTCACTGTGGAGAAAGGCACAATAACTTCAGCACCTTACTAAGACTCATAGAAATATAGAAAAATCTCACAGTCAAAAAAGAACTAGTATTGTCTGATTTGTCTTGAAAACCAGAGGAGCATAATGAAGGACTCATAACACTGTAATGTGGAACTGTTCCAGTTTGGAGTAAATACTGCCTACACTTTGAAAGTTTGTTCTGAAACAATAATTCTTAGGAACATAAGAGGCTCATCTAATTATGTAACTATCCAGCGCTTTAGCATGACTCCTTTACCTTAGAATGTAGCGGGAAAACATCTACCATGGCAGTTGTTTTTAAATGCATTAACCATAAAGAGGCTGACCAAGGGCTATCTAAAGTTTCACTGAAAGACAAGAAATGGATTTCAAAGCATACAGGGGTGGAAAGACACAGGGGGAGCTGAAAGCAACACAGCTGTCTGCCATAGTAACTATTATTACGGCTGCAGAAGAGAAAGTAACACAGAACGGAGGCTTTGCAATGGGGAGAGGGGAGTGCTCAAATAGTTAAAGGGACAGGACATCACAATTAAGAGCTTGTTTTCAAGAAACAAATTATAATCAAATTATAAACTCATTGGAAATAGCGCGGGAAATACCCCAGGAACCATAAAGACTTGTCAGAGGTTTCTGGGGGAGGTTTTGGTTGGTTGAAGTAGAGTCTCGGAAATACTGCCTGGCTGCTTTGCCTGGATCTAGAAATGCAGCAGGATGCTGACTATTAAACTATTTTGGTTTTGTTTGCAGCTTGGAAAAACGTAAGAACAGCTCACTCCTACTCTGTTATTCTACAACAACAATTAGTGATGGGGCGAGCCCAGCTCCTACTTATACAGCCCCCGGAAATCCCCAGCCACTTCCCGAGCACCTTACAAATGTTTACACCGCTGTACGCCCGGTTGCCGGGGCTGATCCCCAGGGGCATTGCGGTCACCCCGGAGAGAGGATGCTGCAGGAGGGAGAGGGGTTTGCAGGCAGCTACCGCTACGTGTCTGGGCGGCCGTTACCTTCCCCTTTGCGCTCCAAGAACACAGTATTTCCCAGTAGAGGGTAACAGGGGCTGACCCCCGGAATCGGCTTCAGCGCATTCCACTTCCCCAGGTAATCCAGCAGCAGGCGGCACGTGAAGGCTGCCAGCAGCGTGAAGAGCAGAGTGATGACTCCGGCCCCCCAGTAGAGCAGCCGGTCCCCCTCCTGAGCCAGGTGCAGAGCCCCCATCGCTGCCCCGAGCCCGGCCGCTGGGCCTGCACTGAGCCGCGGTCCCGGGACGCTGCACCGAGTGTAGGACCCGGGCTCCGACTCCAGACGAGGGAAGCGGAGCCCAGGGATGGGGCGCGCGGGGGTGGGGGAGAGGCTTGGGAACAAAGGAGTAGGAAGGAAGGAGGGATCCCCAGAGGCTGCATGAGGAGGGAGCAGAGCAGCAGAAGGCGTAGGTGCTGGGGGAGCTGCTGCACCTCCTGGCTTGAAGTGGTTTCCTTCACATACAGGGCTAACAGATGGTTCCATGGCTCTCAGCACCCGCACCCCCCTACAAATTGCTCCAGCAACCCTGGGGAATGAAACGCTGCTCTGATCTGTGGCTGCCCTTTTTCTCACTGTGTAACTGGGGATCTGCAGGAGGATTAGACTAAGCAGCCTAGGATCTGAACTTGGAGGGTCAGGTGAGGTCTCCCTGTAATTGTCAGTGACCCTAACTGCTGCTGCTCATAGTGAGAGGGGTGAAACCATTTTTCACTTGCCTACTGCAGGGTCCAGGGCAGAACTCCCAGCCTTGTGGGCAACATGGAGAACAGATTCAGGACACAGGCAATATTACAGAGGGGAGGAGAGACAAACCACAACAACCAAGAAGAATCAGGACAAGTATGAAAAGCTGGGATACACATTCTAGAAGGAACAACACACAACCACACTGAATTGGATCCATGGGAATGGAGGAGACTACCCCAGCCATCTGTCACACAGAGCCACCAGCATGGCCAACAAACACTGGCTGTAACCAAACAAATGCATCACCTGTAGACTCCACTGCATACCCCACATAGCCCAGACATACACATGTAAAGAGCTGTACATATGAAGTGCTACTGTTACCAATAAGCTCAGTCCCACAACTGTGACTGCCCAGGGCCTTGTTACAGAAAGGCTGAATTAAGAGGACTATAGTGATGGTGCACAGGAAGAGAGACTGTGCAGGTTGCCACCGTTATTGGCCAAATTCTCTGGTGGTGAAATGTGGTGCTGTGACACTTTACACCAATGAAGACTTTGGCCAGATACCTGTACCAAATGTGTCACTAACCCCAGCTTGGTTTCTCTGGATCCAGCATCCATTGTTCAATGCCTAGTCATAACTCATGGATCCACACAGCCAAAGGAGCCACAGCAAGCAGAGACAAGCATAGGTACAGGAGCCAAACAGGGCAGGGGGTAGCCATGCATTGCCTGAGCACCTCCAAGTACACCAGCACACATCTGTGTGTATGAGTATTAACTGTATTACAGCAGTGCCTACACACCCCAGGCGAGAGTGGGCCCAGTGTGCTAGGCCCTGTGCAAACAGACCTAGTAGCACAACCCTCTATAAGAGGCAGACTGCCTGTCTGGAACAGCTGGGAGTGAAGTCACAGGGACTGGGGAAGAAGGCTCTGGTGACTGAAGGCAGCTTATGTGAGAAAGGAGCAGTCAGTCAGTTGGGAGCTGTTGGATCAGACTGGGAAGAGCAGGTGTGAACTGCTGCCACATAACTCACTTGTGCTGTTGCCTTTGCTGCCTGAGGAGGTTTCAGAGCTGTCTGCCACTGCACCATCTGGGAGGGCTGGGGAGTGTTTGTTGCTCCTGATTCCCCATAGGGTTTGCCAAGTCAGACTCCTGTGAGACAACAGTGTAAAGTCAGACAACTCAGACAGAGAGAGGAAACAAATCTTCCTGAATGAAATAATGCAGCCACATCCTTTAGGTGTGTAGCAACTATTGCTTATTTACAAGATGGGAAAAGCTAGGCAGCTTGCTGCCAGCTCAGCCAAGTCAACTGTTCCAACCTTTCATCTTCCAGTCACCACATGTACTTCCCCTGTACGTCCCCTTGAACCACGTTATGCCAAAATCATCCCTTGTGTAACTCCACAGACACCTTTGCAGTTAAACCTATGAATTTGGCCCCTTAACTTTTATTGTTGTCGCTTGGTACCTGTAGACATTCCTCTGAGTTGTGGGGCTAGATTCACAAGGAGGACTTAGGTGCCTAAATGCCATGGAGGGTATTTCTACACGGCAATGACAAACCTGCAATTGGTCCAGGCCATCTGACTTGGGGGACTCGGGATTGTGCAGCGGCAATGGATTCTTCCTAAAAGGGGGACGGGGATCAATCCCTGCCTCTTCACTTCCCCCAGATGCCTGACCCAAGCCAGAAGCTGGAGCCACGCCAGGGAACCTGGGCTCCTCCACCTGACTGGGGTGTGGGTACACGAGAGCAGCCCCCACCCTCTGTCCCTGGTCCCCCCCAGCCCAGGGCAGGTGGAGGGTCCATGGCTCCCCACAGCTCCCCATGTATCTCTTAAACCAGCCTGGCCTGAGGGTGTTGCTTTGGGGACCAAGAGGAGAGGCACAGGACTGTGACACGAAGTGGGAGGGCCATTGCCTCCCCTTCCCCCATTCCAATGCCCCCTGCCCCTAAGTGAGCCCTCGTTACAAAATGAGCCCCAGCTGATACAAACCAGGTGCTTCCAATATAAAAGACGGCAGGGAGCTGCAGCTGGGGTGTGACTGAGAGAATAGTTAAGTCTGCCAAAGGTAGACAGTCTTGTAAGCTGGGGCAGATGGAAGGGGCAGCTATGAGGAGCAAGTGTGGCACCTACAGGGCCCTTCGCTAGCTAAAGCATATTATGCTCCCAGGTGCTCATAACAGTGAACAAACAAATTTCCAGAATGCAGTAGTAACAGGGATCCAATGTCAGAAGCCCTGCTAAGAGAGAATGACAATGATGGAACCTGGGGATGGTCATGACACCATGTGTTGCTGTTGCAAGGTCCTAGTCTGCACCCACTCTGCCACTGAAAGTACAGAGATAAAGGGATGCCAGGATCCTTAACCTGACTCCACCTGCATTTCAGTACCTCCAGTAAGCATGACAATAAGGGAAGAGTTTGTCTGGTTATTCTGAGAAGGCTATAACAGTAATACATGTAATGCCAACAGCACAGAGCTAATAATATTCACTAAGTATTTCTCTAGCACAGACAGGGAATTTGCAGGCTCCACAGGTACAAGATGTAATTGTATATGATTAGCATCTTTGTGCTTTTTGTGATCACATTTCTAAACAACTGTAAGCTATGTGTGCTTCTGTAATAGGCAGTCATAACCACCCTGGAAAGTTATGACCAATATCTGAGTGACAGTGTAGAAATTGTATCTTCTGGCAGACCTGTCAGTTTTTCTCAGCAGCTGCTGGTCCAGAGAAGCACATTTCATTTTGGAAACACCACCAGGCAGTGTTTCTCAAACACATTTTTTTTTCTTATTGAACTGAGAACCTGAAAAGCTGCAGTTTGACCCAACCTTAATTTTTGTTCTCCAGTTTTCCGTTTGGTCCCTGAACATAAGAACACCAAATTAATCATGAAACACCCAAAAATTCCCAACCTATAAACATTTCCCACCGGACAGATGACCATGGAGCATTGATTAAACACAGTATCACTCTCTGACATAAGAGCAACTTTTAGTGGCTTCTATTTGTACAGGGTTCCCATATCAACTATTTTTATGCAGTTAGCGGCATTACCTGAATGTTAAGACACAGTTCTGATATCAGTATATGAAGGTAATAGTTTGATCATACAACAACAAAGGTTATTCAGTCATCCATAAAAGGCACAAAGACACAGCAACAAAGGATCAGCAAGGCAAATTTCTTCACCTGGTTACTTTATCCCAGTATACTAACACATTAACACACTGCAGTTTAGTTGTCTGCATTCCACAGCAATGCAATCTGCTAATACAAAATAGTGAGTACATGGGACATATGCAAGTCATCCTGTCATTTGTGTTATGACATGCTAACTTCACAGATCCCTACATGTGACAGCCTCCAGCATTCTATAGGGAAAGATGGTGCAACAGACTATCAAAGCTGGTGACCCAGTTACACAATATTTTCCTTTTCACATAATCTTGCCTGCTTCAGCATAATACTTCTTTTATGGGAGCACGTAGGCCCAGCATTACCCAAGGGATTATGGCTACTTGGATTCCAAACATATATTCTTCTTTCCCCCCTTCTGTGAGGTGTGGTATCGATTGCTTTTGAGTAAGATAGACAGCCAAGATTTCTAAGAGACTAATGATTGTAGGCACCTCTATAAAGTATGCAGATCACTATAGAGTATCTGTACTCAAAAGTGCATCAGTTTTTGTCTCATTACTATTGCACACGCCTTACCATTGGATAAAGAAACCACTGCAAGTTAGTGAGCTCAATAAAAGGTGACAAAAAAGGCATTTTAAACTGCTATGGATGTTCTCAGTTTTGTGGATTCCCTACACTGACCAAATCCTGCAACTGGCATTAAGCAGAAATCAGTGAAAGCTACGGGTACTCAGCACTTAAGGCCTGATCCTGCACCATTAAAGTCAGTGAAAGATTTCCCATTGACCTCAATCTGCACAGGATCAAGCCCTTATAGAACTAGGTGCCTAACTCTAGGCCACCCAGTTTGAAAAGTTTTGCCTAGGGAACTCCATCAGGGTCGCAGCGGGAGATGGTGTCAAAAATGGAATCAGCCCCTTGCAGAGGGAACGTGCTTCTTCACAATGGATATTAACAATTAAACCTACTGAAACAGTGTATTGTAAAACAACATGTTATAAAATATGCCTGAATAGTCATCAGAATTTTGGACCCTATTGTGAGAACTGAAGGGCTCAAAACTGGCCATAGTTTTCCCACCTTGTTGAAACCTATTATTATGTTAACCAAAAAAATTTAAACTTTTTGCATGTCAAGGCCATTCAAAATCCCTTAAAATTTGTTGACACCCACTCTTGACCTTTTGGTGGCAGCCACTTGCTCCCGGAGTTCAGTACATCTGAAAATCTGATCCAAGCTCTTCTCTGCATTCCACTTCTGTAAACAAACAATGTGCATGGTGACACTAGCCTGAAAGACGACATGGGTAATTAGCACTTACCCTTACCAGATTCATTTTGGTGGGGTTCCTTTCAACAATACACTTTGATGTACCACATCATGTTCTACCAACAGGAAGAGAAGAGACTAGGGTGCTTAGGTGAAGCTAATGATTAAAGTTAGTGGCTTGGTTTCACTGCATAGCTAAGCCCAGAAGATACAAGATGCTTATTGGGATCCTCATCAAAGCATACTTCTTATAGTTCTCCATAGGAGGAAATTGTTAGTGCAAGCCAAATTAAATGCATACACACAAAGGTAAGGAGACTAGAATAGTATCTTAAAAAAAAATCATGTGTCTAAATGCAAAAAGAATATATAAAGCGGGATGGGCTGGGCTGAGACCCAAGCCAAGGGGAGCAAGTTTCATTCCATAGGTCGCACTGAAACAAAGTCATGATAGCCTCAACTTTTTGGAGCTCAGCTGGAGACACTTTAAATGGGGCTTGACTCTCATAGACTGCTGAGCACTCTGAAATCATGCCCCAAAAACTGAGGCAACCAAAATCATAAATTGCTTTGGAAAATCTTGGCCAAGATAGAGTTTAAGCCTAAATCATCTAGTCTGACCTCTTGCATATCACAGGCCTCTGAGCTATTCTCTGCTCCAGGGAAGTAGAAAACTATGACAGGCCTCAACTGGTGCAGCGTTCTTTAACAACCACTCTGGCCAGTGCATTTAGGGTGCATAGTCAAGTCCCTGACCTTTTCCCACCTCCTCCTGCTTCCCTCTTGGGCTGCAACTAGTGGAATAAGTATCCCATGCAAGAGAACAAGATGTTATCTTACACTCCCTTCCACCTATGCACAGGCACTTAGAGCTAGTGACAATTTAGCCCTTAGCTCTGTAAGGTACTTGGAGGTGGAATCATGTCTTCTTACATGTTTTTAAAGCACCTGGTACACCTCCTATTCTATGCAATTGATTTATAAAACAATGGTTATTGCCAGCCGCTCATTATACAGAATAGTACAACAGCAGCCAATGGAACGTATTTGGGATAAAATGCTACAGTGTGCTCACTGGGCTTGATCCAAAGCCTACTGAAGTCAATGGAAGGCACGACCTAGTGGTGCTGGGAGGGGGGCGGGGACTTCGGCGGCGCGGCGCTTGAGGGGGCGAGGACTTGGGCGGCGTGGCGCTTGGGAGGGGTGGGGACTTGGGCGGCGCGGCGCTCGGGAGGGGCGGGGGCTTCGGCGGCGTGGCGCTCGGGAGGGGCGGCGGGCTGATAAAGGCTCAGGTTTTTGATAAACTGAGAAACATTTTGCCCCTTTTTTCCTTTTAATGTTTATTAAGCTTTTTTTTTAAATAGAGGCTTAATTATTCGGTTTGTCTATCTGTCCAACCAATGTTTCTAAGATCAGATAAAATAGAGACATGAAATGTTCAGAATAGATTTGTACACGACAGCTAGATGATTTTTCAGTCCGGTTTCAAATAAAAATGCATTAAAATGTTGATTATAATTTTTATTATTACAAATCCAAAATCATCCATTACACTATCCTGCTTTAACTCCCAAAACCACCACATCCAATATAGAAAGAAATAAGAAAACTCTTCAATGAACTTTAACCTGTATTTACAAAACACTCCAAATAAAAAACACTCTGTGCTCATAAAACATGACTTTTCTTGCTTTAAGTTTTGAAAATTCTGTCACTAGTTCTTTTAGAATCAGTTTTCCAGCTATTTCATACTCTATTGACATTATGGCACCATTGTTGAACGCAGATATGTTTTTATCAATTTTAACTTTGAGAAGCTACATTCCCCACTAGCTACGGAAACTAGCAAAGTTGGAAAACTGTCTGAGAGTTTATTTTCACAAACAAACTTCAGTACTTCTTCAGGAGTGGAATGTTTCCTAAGTCGTCTTGAAAAAGCCTGAAGCTCACTACACAAAGCTGTAGCATCAATGTCTTTTGGATTTTCATGAGTCAATGCCAACTCCATTTTTATACAAAATTCTCTTATCTGTTTTGCTGTTTTCTTTTGCAAGCTGTGGATATCATATAGAAAGCCAAATACTGACTCTAGCTGCTGCATCTGTTGAAATCTTTTGTCAACCGAGTGAAACCAAGCAGTATCAAGGACTACAAAGTAGAAATTCACTTTGAACCTTTGTTTTGGGTTCTGAATGGCTCTGTCTCGTCCTTCATACAAAAACTGCTATTTCTTTTGTCGAGTGCAAACTGGCTCAAGCTCGAATCTACCAGTGTTCTTTTGAACCCTTCATCACTTCTGAATTCCTCCAGAATGTTTTTAGTTTGCTGCAGTTTTTGAATAGCAGAATGTATGTTCAAGTTCTTTTCCTGAAGCTGCTTACTAGTGAGGTTAATATTGAAAAGGATATTATACCACAAAATGAGTGAAGTCACAAATTTGAACTTGGAAAGGCCATTTGCAAGAGCTTCTGCATCTGAACGTGCCGTATTGCCAGATGATCCAGTAAAGGTAGTATCATCAGAAACTTCAATTAGGGCATCATAAATGTTTCCAAGTTCATATCGAAGAGGCTTCAAAGCATCTCTGTGACTCTCTCATCTTATCTGACTAAGTGGTTTCACAGTTAGAGAATTCACATAGCGAGTCAGAATCTCCCAACGGCATGTTGAGCCTGAGAAAAACACATAAACACATTGCACCAGGTCAGAGAAACTGCTTGCCTCCAAGCAGCATCTAGGAGCATCATTGACAACCAAATTCAGAGAATGCACAGTGCAAGGAACAAAAAAGGCCCTAGAACTGATTTCCATCATTCTCCTTTGCACACCAGTCTTTACCCTTCATATTACTCCCATTATCACAACCTGGGCCACATAAGTATTCAACAGATAATGACATTGTTTCAAGCTTTTGTAGAATAGTTTCAGTCATAAATGCTCCTGTCGTCTCCTTCAGTGGTCTCCTTCACAAAACTGTTCCTTTATGAGCACTTCAACATTATCTTCATCTGCAGACTTTTCCGTATCCACAAAATGAATGATCATCATCATTTGTTCAACATGACTCCCATCTGGTGTACAGTCCAGTATTATTGAAAAGTATTTTGCAGAATGGGCAGCTTCTACCATTTTCTTTTTAATGGCATTTGCTAGGATTTGAATCAGTTCATTCTGCATATTTTTTCCTGAGTAAGGAACCTGTGTTTCATGATCAGTTATTTTACGTAGATGCTCCTTCATGACTGGATCAAACAAAGCTAGGTATTCAACAAATTTTAAAAAGTTTCCATTACCTGGTGTGTATAATTTTTCATTTATACCATGGCCGCAGAATGCTAAATTTTGCCCACCGAGAACTCTCACTAAAGCAATCAGACGCTCTAATATTTGTTGTGTGAAAAAGCTCCAAGCCTGTATTGGTGGGTCCCGTGCTTCCTGGCAGAAACTCACTAAGGTCCTCAAGATGACCGCCCTCTCCCGGTATGGTGGCAGAGGTTACAACTTATTGAGCTATTTTCATCACAGGCCGGTATGGGAGGTGGTAAGGTGGGATACCCAGAGTCTCTGTTGCTCCTTAGAGCTCCGTAGGCACTGTTTGGTCTCCTGCTTGGACCAAAGTCTGTTTCCCCTTCGAAAGGGATCTCTGTAGATCATGCGTGGGGAGGGCGGGGGAAACCCGGGCCCACCCTCTACTCTGGGTTCCAGCCCAGGGACCCTAATGGTAGCATCTGTTATAAGCTTCCCTCCTTCACTGACACTGGTTTGATTCCCTGGGTCACTTCCCCGTGCTCCCCTTTTCCAAGCTTCACCCTTACCTCAGGGTTCAGTAATGCTTCCTCTCCTCCAGCTCCTTTCACCTGGGCTCCTCTCGAGAGAACTGGAAAGGAGAGCTTTTAAAGCAGTATAAGTGGGACCTTAATTGGTTCCAGCTGTCTCCATTAGCCTAAACAGCCTTAACTGACTCTTTCTCAGTTAATTGAGGTCAGGTGCCGGCATTAGCCTAACAACCTTAACTGGTTAAATTGGCGTCAGGTGTCTTGATTGGCCTGGAGTAGCCCTTGTTTGGCTATCCAGGGAATGGGGACCTGCTCATTCTGAGGCTGATATACCCGCCTTCCACTACCCTCTTATATCCTTCTGGCCTGAGTCCATCACAGTTGCCAATAGTCTTCTTTTTCCTTGATCACACATAAATTTTCTTCATCGATAGTTTTTCCTTTTTTTCAATCATAATTCAAGTTCTTTCCAATTTTGAAAACATTCCAAATGTTCTGTACTCGTTTCATGTGAAGAGAGAATTGAAGATATGCTTTTCCAGTCCTTCGAAACATTTTCAGTAAGTGATGTACCAAAAACTGTGCTCCCGACTGCAAGCATTATAGCGTTAAGGATGGCTGACACACCCATCACATAGTTGGCGATTTAGACCACATTGCAGACATCCCAACATGTCTTTTCACTCCTTAAAGGTTCAATGATTAGTAACATACACTCACTTACCTATTTAAAACAGTTAGTTACCGCATTTACATGGAAACAAAATGACCTTTTTCAACATTATAACCCGACACCAGTTGTTTGGAAAGTAATCCCCTTCCTCATGGTTACCTGCTTGGAGTGTGACACCATCACTTTCGTAGTCTATTAAGCATTAACGCTGTTACTTTTCTTGTATGGACCTAATTACATGTGAACCAGGTATAACAAAGAAAAGTTCATAATTATACAGCCTGATAATAATACTAAGGTTTAATAATGCTTAAAGTACTCACATTTTGGATTTATAATGCTAAAAGATGTTATTCTTTATTCTTTGGCACGAAACACAATTTTCCACAGTATTCACTTGATTCTTAACCATCTACCTGTGACGCGTGTTAAAATGACCGTTTGACATGTATCAACTTGCAATATCTCCGCTCTACATGAATTTCCAGCTATGCGACCTTGATGTATATTCGAGTTAGATGTCACTAGCATTGCAGCTCTTGCTGCTGGCAGATGTGTTTCATTGTGGCTGAGTTATTGCTTATCAAAATTGCAGAGTGGGTCATCTTGACCCTACATTGCAAATTGAAAAAAAAACGCTAAAATATTTATTTTTGCAGTAAATAAAAGATTTGACATATTAATAAATTCTCAGAAATGTAGAGAAATGAATTATAATTCATATTCCTCCGTTTGCGCACAGGAATTGAAATCATGACATCTTTGTTATTATATTTGTATTTTTTCATCTTTTTTTTTTCTTTTTCTTTATTTGATTTTTTTCCTCGAATTTGGCACCCTGTTTAACTTGACACCGCCTAGTTCACCTATATGGACGGGTCACCCCGACCTGGAATAAAGAAACTGTGCTTTAGAAGCAGCTGACTCTCATTACAGAGTAACTGGGAGGGAAACAGCTGGCAAGCCTTTGCCACCCACACAGCTTTACCAAAACCCAAAAAGACCTTTGAAAGGGGAAAGGGGCTCTGAAACTGCCTGAGGGTGACCCCTGAGACAGGCTCTGCCTATCACAAACTTTTTGATGGGAAGGTTGAGAAGTGTTTTGATGGCTGTGCTTGGGTACTTACTCATGGAAAAGATATCTGATAGTGGGGAGTTTTTCAATTATGCTGACACAGGCATAACAAGATCCAGTTGCTAGAATGCAGTGAGACAATTTAACCTTGAAATAGGATGCAATTCCTTAGGTCAATTCACAATCACTTAGTCTTTAAAGTGAGATTAGACATGTTTTCAAGAGATATGCTTTAGTCCAGCTTCTGGGAGAAATTGTATGGCCTATGTGTTTGAATGGGTGGGCTGCTTGGTCATGGTAGTCCCTTCTGGTTTTGGAATCTATGAATTTTATGAATGCCCTGGTTCATGCCCTTCCTTTATGGGCCATGAAAATAATAGGATTACTGCACTGCTTCAACATGCTCATAACACTTGCAGCTCTGCATTAAGACAATGACTATAATCAGCTCTCATGTTTACAGTTGGTCACCTACTGTGGCCAGAAAAGAATCTGTTTCCCTGATGCATAGTTGGCCAGATGTATTTTGGGGTTTTTTATGCCTTCCTCTGAAGCATCAAGAATTGGCCACACCTGGAGACAAGACATAGGACAGGTTGGACCAGTGATCTGAGATGGTACAGAGAAAATCCTTTTTCTCACCTGCCTGGCTGGTGTGTCTTTCTCACAGGCTCAGGGTTAAACTGATTGTCACATTTGGGGTCAGGAAGGAATTTTCTCTAGGTCAGATATGCAGGGACCTTGGTGGGGTTTTGCCTTCCTCTGCAGCACAGGGGGTGGATTGCCTGCTAAGATTATCTTGGCACAACTCACCTAAATGATTCCTCGCTCTTGCAGGAGACTCACACCCATTGGTGGCACGTAGGGGCTAGGAACCAGCTCCTTAAAGATATTTAGCTGCCTAACTCTCAGGAAAATCAGTTAGAATTAGGTACCTAAATACTTTTGAAGATATGGGCCTAGGTTCAATACGGGGATTTAGATTTGGTGTTACAATGCCTGAGGTTTAGGGCCCTGCCACCTCATGCCTGGGGAGAGCTAAGTGGCTAAGAAGAGGATTCATAAAATCCAGCAAGCTGAGCAGGGAGCCACATAAGCAAGCCAGTGGGAAATGCCTAAGTCCCCAGCCCTTAAAGGGATATTGGGCCTGAAAGACAGTGAGAATGACTCGATAGCCCAGGGACTAGAGCACTCACCTGGGTGACCCCAGCTACAGTCCCAGCGCCAATGAATACTTAAGTATGTTATACAAGTGGAACAGCTTCATCAGGAGACACTGAAAGACAACCTCACCAGAATACCCTACCCTGTAGCCTGGGGCTTTGGGCACTCACCTACAAGATGAGAAATGGAGGGGGGGGGATTCAGATGTCTGCTTTGAAGCAGGCAAAGTGGGGATATGAATCCATATCTTCCCCATCTCTAGTGAGTGCTCTAACTCTTAGGGTATGGGATGGGGGCAGCAGCACCTCCCTCAGCTGTGTTTTGTGTGGGGTACAATCTGGAAGACAGTGAGTAAGCATGCCTACCAGATCAGATAAGATAGGAGGGAGACCGCCTAGACTGAGGCTCCTGCTGGGGTTCAGACGTCCAGCTGCTCAGCTGTGTCAAGACAGGTTGCAATTCCTAGTCATTCATGATGACAATGGATAATCATAGGCTAGAGAAAAGCCAGACAATGACCCCATAGCCCAAACCCTGCACCATAGCTCAGAAGCTAGGACACTTCCCTGAATGTGGAGAGTATCTGTGAAGTTAAATACATTCTCTATATCAATAACTGGCTCTGCGGCTGAGGGGAAAGCAGTGGAGGTGTTATTCCTTGACTTTAGCAAAGCTTTTGATACAGTCTCCCACAGTATTCTTGCAGGCAAGTTAAAGAGGTCTGGGTTGGATGAATGGACAGTAAGGTGGATAGAAAGCTGACTAGATCGTCGGACTCAACAGGTAGTGGCTCCATGTCTAGCTGGCAGCCAATATCAAGAGGAGTGCCCCAAGGGTCGGTCCTGGGGTCGGTTTTGTTCAATATCTTCATTAATGTTCAATATCTTCATTAATGATCTAGAGGATGGAGCGGACTGCACCCTCAGCAAGTTTGCAGATAACACTAAACTTGGAGGAGTGGTAGATACGTTGGACGGTAGGGACAGGATACAGAGGGACCTAGACAAATTAGAGGATTAGGCCAAAAGAAATCTGATGAGGTTCAACAAGGACAAGTGCAGAGTTCTGCACTTGGGATGGAAGAATCCCATGCATTGCTACAGACTAGGGACCGAATGGCTAGGCAGCAGTTCTGCAGAAAAGGACCTAGGGGTTACAGTGGACAAGAAGCTGGATATGAGTCAACAGTGTGCCCTTTTTACCAAGAAGGCTAACAGCATTTTGGGCTGTATAAGTGGGGCCACTGCCAGCAGATCAAGGGACGTGATCATTCCCCTCTATTCGACATTGGTGAGGCATCATCTGGAGTACTGTGTCCAGTTTTGGGCCCCACACTACAAGAAGGATGTGGAAAAATTGGAAAGAGTCCAGCGGAAGGCAACAAAAATGATGAGGGGGCTGGAGCACATGACTTATGAGGAGAGGCTGAGGGAACTGGGATTGTTTAGTCTGCAGAAGAGAAGAATGAGGGGGGATTTGATAGCTGCTGTCAACTACCTGGAAGGGGGTTCCAAAGAGGATGGATCTAGACTGTTCTCAGTGGTATCAGATGACAGAACAAGAACGGACTCAAGTTGCACTGGGGGAGGTTTAGAGTGGATATTAGCAACACTTTTTCACTAGGAGGGTGGTGAAGCATTGGAATGGGTTACCTAGGGAGGTGGTGGAATCTCATTCCTTAGAGATTTTTAAGGTCAGGCTTAACAAAGCCCTGTCTGGGATGATTTAGTTGGGGATTGGTCCTGCTTTGAGCAGGGGGTTGGACTAGATGACTTCCTGAGGTCCCTTCCAACCATGATATTCTATGATTCTATGATCAGGGAGGGAGAGAAATGAATCCGAGTCTCCCACATCCTACAAAAGTACCCAAATCCCTCGTCTAAAGGTTACTAGGAAGCTCTTTCCCACCCCCTCTCGTGAATCCAGGCTTTGTTTTTATAAAAAGGCCCAAAACTAGAATGAAAATTTTCAGCTCAAAACATTTTGTTTTGGCCCAACTTAAAATTTGTTGACTGTTCAATACGCTGAATAATTTCATTAATGGTTCAATCCAAAACAAAATGTTTTTTGTTATTTTTTTGAATTGCCAGCAAACTTACAAATCCATTATTCATGCAGCTCTAAGTATGATACTGTCTTTAATTACATGATCAACATACTTGTTTTTCCACAGGACCTGGGTATCTCAAGAGATTTTGGCCCTGCATGCTAAATTGTTAGAATTATTTGTGCTGGCAACCAAACTTCTCATTTTGTGCACAGGCCAGCCAGATACAGAATCCCCACCTTGTTCTCCAGTACCTGCTCTATTAAGGGAGGGAGGTTATGATCGACACTACCTCCGTTTTCATTGCATCCTAAGGAAAGAAGCTCATTTGGTGAGGATTGCTGTGTGAACAAAGTGCCAGAAACAGAAACTGAACAAGAAAAACCCCTTCTAGTAATTTGATACTGAGTTCCTTTATAAATGGTTACAATCATTTAAAATGCAGAGATTTACATAAATCTCAAGAAGAATCAGCTGCTAGCTGAGATTATTATAGCATGTTTTAAGATCTAAAATCCTTGTGAGCTTTCTTCTTATGACACACACTCTCTTCTCCTCTTCAGTTGGATCCAGATGCCCTTATTTGGGCGAAGTATTAACTCTCCCACGAGGCCAAGCCCTTCTCGTTCTTGACTTGTTTCCACCCAAAAGTGCCGTAGGATGATGGCTAGAACAGCTTTCTCTTCCATCTGTGCAAAGCGTTGGCCTTCAGGTTAAATTGGAACAGAAACAGTAGTAGTTTAGTACTCGTAATTGCATGTCAAAGGTTTCCCACAAAATGCAGCATGGGAATAACTGTGCATCTGGTGTCACAGATTATAAACCAATATGGGCCAAATTTAGGTTTGAATAGATGTGCACGC
Source organism: Mauremys reevesii (assembly GCF_016161935.1). Classification (NCBI taxonomy): domain Eukaryota; kingdom Metazoa; phylum Chordata; order Testudines; family Geoemydidae; genus Mauremys; species Mauremys reevesii. The sequence continues at coordinate 80,708,253 of NC_052627.1, read as the reverse complement.
ACAGGAGGAAGGACAGAATTATGTCTATTTATTAATCCTAAAAATAGAGTGTGCTGGTGTGATAGAGGGGGGAGGAATTAGGCAGATGATCAAAGGTTTACGAGAAAAGAGGAGAGTCAAAAAAATAGAAATAAAAAAAAGAACTAAGCAAATTGACAAGGGTCACGGACCAGACAATTCGCCCAAGTCTACACTAGAAATTTACATCAGTATAGCTTCATCTCTCAGGGGTGTGAAAAATCCACTTCCCTGAGAAACGCAGCTATACCAACCTAACCCCCGGGGTAGACAGTGCTAGGTCGACGGAAGAATTCTTCCGTCGCCCTCGCTACCCCTTCTCGGGAACATGGATTACCTATGCTAAGGGGAGAATCCTTCCCATCAGCAAACGCAGTGTATACACAGAATGCTGCAGCTACGCTGCTGTAGTGTTTCAAATGCAGACAAGCCCTTAGCCAAAGATTTAACTCAAAAGAGATGTAGATTTAAAAAAGGTGCCTTATGTTGTATCTCACCATTCCCTCAACCCCTTCTCTGTACAATGTCTATTATTCAGACTGCCATCTATCTAGGCAGGAATCTTTATGTCTCCAAAGCGTCCAGACTTCTTTGGGTGCTCTAGAAACAATAATTAATTAGCATGGGTATAAGAAATAAGATCACCTGAAGAACCCCACAGGAAGAGAGAAAATGTTGCGACAATGAAAATGTGAGATCCTGGTAAAAATTGCTCTACTGCAGTTATCAGCCACAGAGACCTGAAATCTCCATTCAAATTCATAGGCTCTGTTGTGCGTACTACAGCAAAGGCACCTTCACCTAAGCGGTGAGAAAATAAACATATATGGGACCTATTACACTTTACTACGCACTAATACAGTTTCTGGGTCCAGCAGAGAACGGCACATATGCATATGGGTGCCTTCCCTTAGAATTCTCAGGGAAGAATCGCTCAGGCCTAAATTCTTCCGGGTCTGGAAAAATCTCCGGTTCTCTGTGCAGTACATAAGGAACCACAACTACCTCTGTTGCTTTTGGTATCTTAAATCCTCCTGCAAAAATAGTATCAACATGCCAGTGAAGTAAGTGGCTTTCTCTAAATGGATACAAAACTCAAAACCAATTCTTGATGCGGGCACCACCTTGATGGAGCAGATATTTATCATACCTAAAATGATGAATACACACAAAAGGCTGAGAACTACTTACTAATATGGCAATCTTCACTTGTGGTGCGGGCAAAGAATGGAACAGAAGGGAAGAGACGAAGGGCTTCCTTAACAACACACTCAAGATATCGGAGCTTCTTCAAGTCATCCATTGTGACAGGCCGGTCAGAGTTCCCTGATCAGAATCACAATAGGGGTGTGAGAAACAACTGTGCTAATCAGATTAAACACACAAGCTATTTTAAGAGGCTCACAGCTATCTTTAACAACGACCAAACTATAACTGCCCCACTGTACTTATGGGTTTGAATCATTTATCTCTATTTCATTCTTGTGATGTCCTTAAACTATTATTATGTATTGTTTGTATTGAGATAGCATTGAAGAGCCCCAGTCATGGACTAGGACCCCTTTGTGCTAGGCACTGTACAAAGATAGAAGAGATGGTTCTTGCCCCAAAAAGCCTACAATCTGAGTACTGAAATTTGTCACCACTCCCTTAGCATCCAACCAACTCCTAGTGACATTGAGTTCTCCGCAGAAGAGTTACAGCACATACAGTGGCAGTTCTGTGGTTTATTTGCCTTTTTAAACCTCTATACAGAAATGAATATGTAAACCATATCCTGTACCATGCAAACTCACACCCACATCCAAGGAAAGAGTAGAAACTTACCAAACACTTCATCCAATTCTCTGTGAACTTTCTTCTGGGCTTCAGGATGGCATCCAAGTAAGTAGATGGCCCAGTTCATAGCAGCAGCTGTTGTATCATGCCCCTAGAAGTACAGATTTACTCAGATGTTCAGATCTGCATTGTCCTCATGCATATGAAGATAAATATATACAAAGAATTAGGGATATCATAGTGGTGTAGCCTAACTGTACAGATACAGAAGAAAGGGTAAGACAATATGAATCATGTAACAATTTGGTACCCAAGACTGAACAAGAAATAACCAGTTATGTAATAGGATGGATGGAGACTAAGATAAGAAAAAAACTGAAGCAAATCATAATAATTAATAATCAGAAGTCCGTTTGCCAGCCCTCTTCTATTACTTAGCTTTTCTATGTTGGCTGGGTGAAGGGTCTTCCTCCACTTTCAGTCTCTATGAGGAAGAGGTTTGCTATTGCTTCCTTGTAGACATAAACTTGTTGACCCACTAAATCTCTCTCAACAGTCACAATAATTTAAACACTATATAGCAATCTTAAAGTCACTATTTTTTCCTCAGTCATCTGTTGGAAGGGCATTTGCACTTCTTCACCGCTTTACAATGAAATGTAAGTATACCTGACTTTTTAGTTACTCACTATCTTTCCTATCCCACGATAAAATATACAGTATTAACATCAATTATCAGAAGAGGGCAAAGCAATTTAATTTTTGCTAAGATTATATATTACAAAAATAAAACTCAGCCTTTCAGGTACTATATGCTAAAGAAAACAAGAGAATGTTCACTAGCAACAGATTTTAGTACAAGCTTAATTTTAATCAAATGTACTCTAATTATGACATAGAATAATAGTGACCACAGTAAAATTAATTCCATTGTCTCCAGGAGTACAGATTTACACCAGCAGAAAACTGGAGCAGTACAGCAGGGAACCAGATGCAGTGTGATCATTTCCACTCATCCTGTATCACAACCGATATAAGTGTAATGGAAAGGATCCAAAGACAGCTAACAAAAGTGATTAGAAGTATAAAGAGATTCATTGTGGGAAGAGATTGGGACCATTCAGTTTAGTTGGAGTACCTCAAACATGAAAGTATCCACTTCCTCTCGAATATCCATGTAGCTCAGTTTGTTCCCTTCATCATCAGTTGTACTGAGAAGCATATCAAGAAAAACCCTTCTCCTTTTGGGCCCACTTTGTTCGCAGTTGTCATCAAAGTCATCTTTCTGTTGTGTGTGGTTCTCTATTTCATGGGCTTTTTCTGCAATAACCTTAGATATAAATAAATCAATATACACCTCTACCTCAATATAACGCTGTCCTTGGGAACCAAAAAATCTTACCGCGTTATAGGCGAAACCGTGTTATACTGAACTTGCCTTGATCCACCGGAGTGCGCAGCCCCCTCCCCCAGAACTGCTTTAACGCGTTATATCCAAATTGGTGTTATATCAGGTGGCGTTATATCGAGGTAGCAGTGTATTATTTTTTCAACAGTTTAGATTCCACCATTTAAGTGTGTGGCCACTACTTTAAAATACAGGTACTTTAAAATATACATACTTTAAAATAACTTTTATCCCAGATATTTAAAGACTGACTCTACCGCTGACTCCATACTATGCGCTGGTTGGCGATATTAAGCGACATCTATATCCACCCCCTTAGTATTTGTTTTCCTATTGTACACTGAGTTTGCACAGGTCAGGGTTGTGAATCATGTAGAATCTGAGTTTTTAGGTCCATGCTGGCTCTTTGCTTTGATTCTGAGTCTTCAACACCGTGTCTGTAGTAAGCAATATTATAATACTGTACAGTGATAGTGCCTCACACAGAATGCAAATCAGCATCAAGTTGTTATAGAAAGAAAGACAGGATTTGACTGGTAACCCATGTTAAGCACACCATTATAGCTGGAGAAAATGAATTAAAATCAGATGTTACTTCTATGGATTTAAAATTAAGAGAAACTAGTGGACTTTTATAAAAAATAGGTCATCTCCATGTATTTTTTCCTTCCTGAAGTGTATTCATTGGGGTTTTTATATTTAAGTTTTCCATGCAGTCCAAATTTCTATCATTTTCTCAAAATTCCAGATCTGAACTGAAATATTTAAGTACTGGACAAAGCACCAGAACAAAGCAGAATGCCATTTTAAAATATTTTAGCTGTTACAGGCCTTAGGGTGAAGTGCTACAATTATTTAAAAATGTTCAGAACATTGTATGTTAACGCAATTAGAATGATTCTAGGTTTGTTTTGGGGGTTTTGTTTTTTTTAAACCACCAGTTACAACTAAGTTATACTATTACCATGTGAGGGGGACCCATTGGCTAAAACCCACACTCAAGGAACAAGTTCTAAGTCACATTCTCTCTCCTCTTCAGAGGATTTCTTTAGGGACTGAATATCATAAACATTCAGTTCTCCTATTATATATGTACCACAGATAAGGCGCTGTTCCCAATGGCTGATTCTCTGTCACCACATTCACAATCTGGAATCTCTAGATTTACTACATTATTTCTCTTCATTGCTGGGAACACAATAGAAAAAGGAATAACTGGTTACGTTGTCAGTAAAACTGTGAAGGGTCTTGAGGCTTCTATTATGTTCCCTTCCTTCTTGGAACATAGGGTACATCAAGTTAGGCCAAAGCCAAGGAGACTTCTGTCTATGATGAATGAGGTCACTCATCCTAGGGTAACAAAAATAGCATTATAATATTTATTTCTAAAAACATATTCACAACATGTCCACAAGAGTCTAATAGGGTCTAAATTTCCTGGTCCTGGACAGGATGATGCAAGTACCACTTGATGTAGCTGACACAAACCATTTTGTCTAATCTTTAGGGATGCCCTCAATCCACTTTTAATTAATTATAATGCTCAGTACCAGCTATAATACTTTTCACATTTTTATTTATAGAAATTATTCTGTCCAGTGAAATCTATTTTCCCATACAAATCAGTATTAATCCAAGAAGTTTGCCACTATGAAAAAAAACCCTAAGGCCAACTTTTTCTCTTGGGGCTTGGCTACACTGGAGAGTTGCAGCGCTGGTGGTGGGTTTACAGCGCTGCAACTTAGTCACCGTCCACACTTGCAAGGCACATACAGCGCTGCATCTCCCTGGCTGCAGCGCTGGCTGTACTCCTGCTCTGCCTGGGGTATAAGGATTGCAGCGTTGGTGATGCAGTGCTGCTCCGCAAGTGTGGCCACCAAAAGCGCTGTAATTGGCCTCCGAAGTATTTGGAGGTATCCCAGAATGCCTGTTCAGCCACTCTGCTGTTTTGTTGTGAACTCCGGGCTCCCGGAGCTGCTTATCTAAAAAACAAACACAGCTCCTGTTTGCTCCAGCAGAGGCAGGCAGAGGGATTCTTTTGGAATGTTCACAGCTAGTGTTTGCTTGAGGAGAGAAGCAACACGGGGGGGGGGGGGGGGGGAGGGTCCGTTTTGGAGAAGCTGCTTATATGGTATGAAGGCTATTTGCATTTAGTGAATAAGAGAGGGGTGGGGGAAGGGGTCCAAACTTTTAAAATGATTGAAGGTTGGTGCTGTGTATCTTCCAGTCCTTAGAACTTGCAAGGCAGGGAGCTGACACAGTGTCAGCTCCAAAAATCCACTCTCTCTGTCTCCCCCACGCTCCCTGTCACACTCCACCCCACCCCCATCTTTTGAAAAGCACGTTGCAGCCACTTGAACGCTGGGATAGCTGCCCATAATGCACCACTCCCAACAGCGCTGCAAATGCTGCAAATGTGGCCACATTGCAGCGCTGGTAGCTGTCAGTGTGGCCACACTCCAGCGCTTTCCCTACAAAAAGGCAGCTGTAACTCCCAGCGCTGCACATCTGCAAGTGTAGCCAAGCCCTTGGTCACACTAATGTAAATCTGGAATAACTCTACTGAAGTCCACAATATTGATCTGCATTTGCAATAGGATCAGTCACAAAACAAACCATTGTATTACCAATGCAATGCTTGGTCTAATATAATCTAATGTAGACCTGTATGGTCTGATGCTTATGGTCACTAAGGGTACGTCCATACTTACGGCCGGGTCAACGGGTAGCGTTCGACTTCTCGGAGTTCGAACTATCGCATCTAATCTAGACGCGATCATTCGAACTCCGAACGCACTCCCGTCGACTCCGGAACTCCACCGCCGAGAGTCGACGGGGGAGCCGCGGAGTTCGATCCCATGGCGTCTGGACAGGTAAGAAGTTCCAACTAAGGTAGTTCAACTTCAGCTACGCTATTCGCATAGCTGAAGTCGCATACCTTAGTTCGACCCCCCACCCTAGTGTAGACCAGGCCTAAGGCGCTTTTATACAGCTGTGGCAATAAAAAGGGGCCTTGGAATTAGAATAAATTACACTTACACCCAATGTAAGGTCACTTTACACTGCTATGGTGTGACTCTAATTTATTCTCACTTCACTGTTGTGTTGCACCTCCTGTAGTCTTTTACACTAACGCACGACGAGTGAAAAACATTACCATTCTAACCTGACATCATTTCACACCCACTTTGCATTGTGTCAATGTTTATACAAGGTGCAAATCAACGGTGAGTTGGGCTCAATGTGCCATACAGATTCAGTGTCGCCCCTCCTCCCCATTCCCCCCCCACCAAAGAAGGCTCAAAGGAGCTGTGGTGACTAGTCCAGCCAATATTAGCTATGGAAAGGCCAATTTGCAACTGCAACCTGTTCACATGTTATAGCAGCTGGCCTTGTGGAGCCATTACAGAGGTCTCTTCTGTGCACGTACAGCCTTCATAGGTTCTACCATCATCCTGCCACTCTACCTCCATATACACTCCCTCATCCCCACACATGGGCAATGAAAGACCTAACTTGCACAGTGGGCCTTGTGCGTAGGTGAACTGTTGCTCTTGTGCAGGCCTGGTTGTCCTACCAGATTTTGCTTTAGAAAGATTTGAGGTGCTATAGCTGACAGTGGCATTCTCAATCCTACACCAACAAAACTATAAGACAGACTTGAAAGATCTAGACTTACTTATAAATAGCACGGACATATTCAGAATCCCTATTGTTCTGCGCACCAACATTCTTGCCCATCGCAGTTTCTAGAAAGAGAAAAGAGAAATTTATTAAGAATATGTTAGCTGGGTGAAAAGCTAAAAGTACATTGCGAACATATGGCCAGGTGTTGCATGAAAGCATTGCAGCCATTTACAGCCTCATCTCATGGCGTTTCTCTTTTTAAAAAATGTGTACTCTCTTTGCGAGTCTAGTCCTAATATTCCTGTTCCTTTAACTCTCCCTCAAGTTAGATTCCATATCCCTGTTCCACTCCATAACACAATATTTGATTGTTCAGATAGACACAAACATAATTAAAACAGAAAAGATGTGTTCAGTGTTGATAATACAAAAATAGTGGTGGAAGACCAGCAGGACTTTTATGTCAATTATCTCAACAAATGGAACTGTAGCATTGTGGACAGCTGTAGTCTCGTCCTCATTTACAGCACTTCTATAGCAACTGTTGAATCATCACCAGGACTTACCACAGATTATATCCAGGGCACAGAGAGTGATGTCTAGAAAGCAATCAAAGGGCTCTTTGTCAACATTCTTTTCAAGTTTATCAACCAAAATATTGGCTTGTTCGTTCATAACTTCTAGAAAATCAGCTAAGATTGTGAAGTGGAACGTGGGAGTTATCATTTTCCTTCTGGAACGCCACTTATCTCCAGTGCTACAAAATAAAGAGTTGGAAATTAAGTATAAAAAACCTCATCAAAAAGGAAACAATTAATTGCTTGTGGAAGTGATCAGTGAATATACAATTTCTGGCACTAGAGTAGCTACAACTGGTAGATAGATTCTTACAGATAATCTTTTCAAATGTTGCCAGTAGACCACGTAGTCTTTGTCAGTCCGTCTTCACTGATGATAGTAAAGAGTGGCTCTAATGACTTGTAACATTTTTCATATATAAATTAATGTTGGTAGTTGCAGCCAGCACCGCTCACCATAAGGGGCAAAGTGGAAGTACATTTTGCTACAAAACTCTTGTAATCATACAGTGCTACTAACAGCTTGGTGCTAACTGTAGCTGCTGCAAGACAAATATGGTGAACAAAAAGTTACCCTAAGGCAAGGGCTCACATTGAGAAGGCACTTTGGGTGTAAGTGGGTGAGGAGAAGGGTAAATAAGAAGTCCCTTGTTAAATGTTTAGCAACCTAGCTCCGGCTAAGGTAAGCCCATCTTCACTGATAATCGTAAATGGTGGCTGCCCTCCTGTTACGGGATGGTCACCCGCTACTGCCCTGAAAGGGTTACAGCCAGCCCTGGGAGAGGGCTGGGGCTGCAAGCCAAAGACTAGGCTGATGAGGGAGGCAGCCACAGCTGGGGCCACGCCCCAATCAGGCCACAGCTGGCCCTATAAATGGTTGTGGGCCAGGAGCTCAGAGAGTGTCTCTGTAGCTGTGGAGAAATGGGCCTAGCTGCTTGGGAGCTCAGCAGGGTATGTAGAGTGGAGCAGGGCTGGGGAAAGGCCAGAGGAGCTGGGGAGCTCCAGGCTGGAAAACCCCCAGGCTGCAAGCCTTGGTAAAGGCCAGGAAGGGTAGTGGGGTTACAGAGGTGCAGCCCAGGGTATGCAAAGGCAGCAGGTCCAACCCCACCCCTTGCTGATGGTGAGTGGTTTACAGACTGCAGTCTGCCCCAGTGTGCAGGGGCTAGATGGTCACTGGCAGTAGACACTGAGGCAAGGTTGGGATAGAGGGTTGGGGGTTCCCCTGGGTGGAGAGACCCAGAGAGTGGGGGTACTGCCAGGGGTCAGCACCCATGATAAAGGGGCACCAGGGCCTCGGAGGGACACGGGGGTCTGAGGCATGCGGGATACCAGCCGGCAGAGGGCGCTCCAAGGCTGAAAAAGTTAATTTCCTGGACGACCAGCGGGAGGTGCCGCGCTGGTGAGTCGTCACCTGCTACACAGTGGTGGAGAATGCAGGCAAGTGCAGTCCGCCCCGATATAAGGGGCAAGGCAAGGATTGGGACGATTGCCAAGCAGAGAGAAGAAAGGGGTGATGAATCCCCGATAAGCAGAGGTATTCTTCACAGAGGGTTCCTGTGCCATTCCAGGCTGGGCTCCCGGGTCTGGTCCCCTGAGGAAAGGGGCATTCCGACAGCCTGAGAGGCTGGAGAGACTTGTACAAGAGCTCAGGGAGACTCAGCAGAGACAGTGGGAGGTACAGTGGACTTTGAAAACACAGTTGGGGCGGCTAGCAGAGGGGCAGCAGGCCCTGGGGAAACTCCTGCGGAGGGAGTTCCCAAAAGATCGCTGAGACTGGTGGGAGAAACCCAGCGCTGGGGCCAGGAGGCCCAGGGTAGAGCACCAGCCGTGTTACACCTGTGGGCAGTGTGGACATGTAAGGGTAACTTGTCCCTTTTGGGATGGGGCCAGGGAGCCGCACCCATGCTACACCCCCTTTTTCCACTATGTAGAAAAGTGAGGTTTAGGGATAGTTACTGCCTAATGTTCAGTTTATTACATCAGTGTCATCTACCAAACGTTTCTCAAAGAAGAGGATTCATCTCCCACAGAGCTTTTAAGGTGATGGGATGCAAACTAAATGAATTGCGGAGAAACTAAATGAATTCTTTGCTTCAGTCTTCACAGCTGAGGATGTTAGAGAGATTCACAGACCTGAGCCGTCCTTTTTAGGAGACAAATCTGAGGAATTGTCACAGATTGAAGTATCACTAGAGGAGGTTTTGGAATTAACTGATAAACTTAACAGTAACAAGTCGCCAGGACCAGATGGCATTCACCCAAGAGTTCTGAAAGAACTCAAATGTGAAATTGCGGAACTATTAACTATGGTTTGTAACCTGTCCTTTAAATCGGCTTCTGTACCCAATGACTGGAAGATAACTAACGTAACACCAATATTTAAAAAGGGCTCTAGAGGTGATCTCGGCAATTACAGACTGGTAAATCTAACATCAGTACCGGGCAAATTAGTTGAAACAATAGTAAAGAATAAAATTGCCAGACACATAGAAGAACATAAATTGTTGGACAAAAAGTCAACATGGATTCTGTAAAGGGAAATCATGTCTTACTAATCTATTAGAGTTCTTTGAAGCAGTCAACAAACATGTGGACAAGGGGGATCCAGTGGACATAATGTACTTAGATTTCCAGAAAGCCTTTGACAAGGTCCCTCACCAAAGGCTCTTACGTAAATTAAGTTGTCATGGGATAAGAGGGAAGATCCTTTCATGGATTGAGAACTGGTTAAAAGACAGGGAACAAAGGGTAGGAATAAATGGTAAATTTTCAGAATGGAGAGGGGTAACTAGTGGTGTTCCCCAAGGATCAGTCCTAGGACCAATCCCATTCAACTTATTCATAAATGATCTGGAGAAAGGGGTAAACAGTGAGGTGGCAAAGTTTGCAGATAATACTAAACTGCTCAAGATAGTTAAGACCAAAGCAGACTGTGAAGAACTTCAAAAAGATCTCAGAAAACTAAGTGATTGGGCAACAAAATGGCAAATGAAATTGAATGTGGATAAACGTAAAGTAATGCATATTGGAAAAAATAGCCCCAACTATACATACAATATGATGGGGGCTAATTTAGCTACAACTAATCAGGGAAGAGATCTTGGAGTCATCGTGGCTAGTTCTCTGAAGATGTCCACACAGTGTGTAGCGGCAGTCAAAAAAGCAAACGATGTTAGGAATCATTCTAAAAGGGATAGAGAATAAGACGGAGAATATCTTATTGCCCTTATATAAATCCATGGTACGCCCACATTTTGAATGATTAGGGGTTTGGAACGGGTCCCATATGAGGAGAGATTAAAGAGGCTAGGACTTTTCAACTAGAAAAGAGCTGACTAAGGGAGGATATGATAGAGATGTATAAAATCATGAGTGGTGTAGAGAAAGTGAATAAGGAAAAGTTATTTACTTGTTCCCATAATATAAGAACTAGGGGCCACCGAATGAAATTAATGGGCAGCAGGCTTAAAACAAATAAAAGGAAGTTGTTCTTCACACAGTGCACAGTCAACCTGTGGAAGTCCTTGCCTGAGGAGGTTGTGAAGGCTAGGACTATAACAGGGTTTAAAAGAGAACTAGATAAATTCATGGAGGTTAAATCCATAAATGGCTACTAGCCAGGATGGGTAAGGAATGGTGTCCCTAGCCTCTGTTTGTCAGAGGGTGGAAATGGATGGCAGGAGAGAGATCACTTGATATTTACCGGTTAGGTTAACTCCCTCTGGGGCACCTGGCATTGGCCACTGTAGGTAGACAGGATAATGGGCTGGATGGACCTTTGGTCTGACCCAGTATGGCTGTTCTTATATTCTTATGACTGTCCAAGTATATGTTTCTGTGGTCCCTGTCCCCTGCAAATAGCTGTTTCTATTGCAATGAGACCAACTAGTCTCCCTCCTCCCATAAAGCTCTTTCAGGGTGCTTGATACCAGCCTCCAAAGCCATCTCGCTCATTCCGGGGTGGGCCAAATCTATTCCACCTCCTGCTGGGGTGTCTAGTGGGTGTCACTGATGTTTCTCCTGTCCCCTCTCCCAACTACTGCTAGTCTCTGAGGTATGGATGTGCTTGATCTTGCACCATCACAACACAGCCTGGCCAAAGGAGCCAGTGGGCCTTCTCTCCTCAGCTACTCTAGCCTGTCTGCTCCTTATGCTGAATCCCTGCTGCAGTCTTAAGAGGAGTCCTAGCCTGTGTCTCAGATGGTTTCAGCAGGGAACACATCATCTTCCTGTTTCAAGCAGGGGAGCTCACAGCCACAACCCCAGACCCCGTGCCCAAAATCTCCTATTTTTTAAATGTCTATAGAGTGAAAGTCAGGAATGCAGCATTGCTGAGATCCAGCCACAATGTTAGTTCATTCTGAGTTTCTAAACAGCAAAACATTATGGGGGAAATAATCTCCAAAATATTTACAAAAGATCAGAAATGGCAGATACCTATATTAGACTTGTGCTTCCAGAATAGCATAAGTGGGTACTATTGCACTGGGGGAGGAGTAAAGTGGGGCCTAGCCAGGGCCAGCCCTCCCTCATGAATGCCATCCCCAGAACTGTACAGGGGAGACATCCACAGTAGACATTAGTTGCCTTCCCTCCTCAGGCACATATCCTCTGGAGAAAAAAACAGCAGAGAGGAGCCAGCCAGAGACCTAAGCCAGCAGAGCAGCAGCAGAAGCAACTGAAGCAGGCACCCATGAACACTGATAATATTTTCCACAGCTTTGACTGGACTTTCTTTGCCTTGTGCTGACTGGGGGAAGGGTCTGGAGCAAACAGCTAATGTCTCTATACCTCAGCTTCCCTCCACATCTCACCTGCCCCATATACCTTTCTCCCTTCCCTCTTCTCATCTGCTCTATCCCTCTCATCACTCTCCTTTCCTGCCTTTTTCCTTGTGTGAATCTCCTCCTAGCCTCCTTCAGAACAAATTATAGCACTAGTATGACATTTGTGCTTCCACATTATTCACTTTGCTTGTGGGTTACATCCCTTTCCCTCACCCTGTGTCTGTCTTGTCTACTTATACTGTAAGCTCATCTTCGGGGAAGGGAGTATCTACTGCTGTGAATGTGTATGGTGCCTAGCAAAAAGGGGCCCTGATATTGGTTGCTCCCTTGGCATTACCCTAATAATCATGATTCATAATAATAGGAGACTATCCCTTCAGCAGAGGTGATAAGTGCGTATAATTGATAAAGGTGGTGTGTTTATGTATTTGATATAGCACATAAATCCAAGCTGACTGTGAGTCAGATTCTGTCTGCAAGCTTGCTTTTCATTACACATCAGCAGCCACACTAAAGTTCTAAGAACAATAAAGTTCTAAGAGCATAAATGAAGGCAGAAATTAATAATTCTGAATCAGATAACTGGCACGGTGCTCAGGGTGTGCTTCCCAAAGGGGAGTTAGGTGCTGAATTCAGATACCTTGTGCAGAATTTAGGTCTAGTTTGCTACAAAGAACAAAAGGCCCTAATAATGAATGCAATGTTACGGTGGTGGCTAAGGAGTTGCTCTGCGGCTTTGAAGGGTGGGGAAGGATTCTCCTGCTCCAATCCCCCATACAGTAGTGCTCAACATGCGCACTATTCTCCTTCTTTTGAGCCCCAGGGTTTCAAAATGAGCTATTTATTGTGCCACTTGCTCTGCATCTAAGCTGCTTGGTAGTCCTGCAGAGAGGCAGTGTGGTCCAGCCGATCAGGTATTGGAATAGGAGTCAGAAGACCTGGAGTTTTGTGCCAATATTCTGCTAGATGACCTTGGGAAAGTCACTTCACCTTTTTGTACCTCATTTTCCCAATATGTAAAATGAGAATAATATTTACCCTTATTTTAAAGGCTCTTTGAGAGCTACAAATTAAAAGTGATCATAGAATCATAGAATTCAAGATCAGAAGGGACCATTATGATCATCTAGTCTGACCTCCTGCAAGATGCAGGCCACATAAGCCGATCCACCCACTCCTTAAGCAAGCGACCCCTGCCCCATGCTTCGGAGGAAGGCGAAAAACGTGAGAAGAAAGTAGAAGTAGCAATCAAACACACACACAAATATTTAAAGGATAGAAGGAAGGGGAAGTAAATGGCAATGAATACAAGTTAAAAATGTAGGCAACTGATATGTGAAGATAAAGAAATATATGAAATATCAATGTCCAAATGGGTTAGAGACAATAATAAGGTTTTTAAACATATTAGGAGCAAAACAACCCTATGTCAGGTATAAGAACATTGCTAGATGTAAATGATTTAATTGTAAATACTGATGCAGAAAAGGGAGAAATGTTCAACAGATATTTCTGTTCTGTGTTTGGAACCATGCAGCAGCTGTGAGGCAGTGACACTCACCTCTCACGAGCACTCTCTTCTGGTTGGATGTGTCTGCAGTCTTTCAGTTCTGGTGGCCCCTGTTGGTGGCTTCTCAGGTGGTTTTTCCAGTGATTCAGCCCTCTGGCCGAGTCACTCACTGTCTATATGTGAATCAGAACAGACCCTTTCTAGGATATACAGTCCACCAGAGGCCTGTCTCTCTACCCCTCCCCAAGCTCAATCTTTAAGTAGTCCCGGCCCTGATATGGGGCCATGCCCCCAGGGCTTCCTCCCTTAAGACACTATCTTCCTGCAGCCCTCCCCAGGCTCAGTCCCAGCAGCCAGCCAGGAGCTCCTCCTTAGCTCCCCCAGGCAGGGGCGGCTCTAGGCACCAGCAAAACAAGCTGGTGCCTAGGGCGGCCAAATCTAGGGGGCGGCAGGCTGGGCCGGCGGACCTGCCGCAGTCATGCCTGCGGGAGGTCCACCGGAGCCCCGGGACGACCGGACCTGCCGCAGGCGTGACTGCGGCAGCTCAAGCGGAGCCGCGGGATCCCCGAACCGTCCACAGCCGCGGGGGGTCCAGCCGAGCCACGCGGGACCAGCAGACCCTCTGCAGTCATGCCCGCGGGAGGTCCGCTGCTCCCGCGGCTCCGGGGCGCCTCCCGCGCATGACTGCTTGGGGCGGCCAAAACGGTAGAGCCGCCCCTGCCCCCAGGCACTGCCCAAACTGAGCTGTCTGTGGTCCTGCTCTACTTTCAGACAGCCAGTAACCTAGTCCTTTCCCTTACAGGTCCACGCAGCAGCTGACTGCTCTGGGCCTGTTGCTCCTTTTTATATTGCCCTTCTGGCCCCGGATTGGCTGCTCCAGCAGACTCTGATTGACTGCCTCCCTTGCAGCACTTCTCTTCTGCTCCTCTCTGGGACAGGGTGTTGCAGGACCCTAAGGCCTCCAGCAGGGGGCCTCTGGGCCTAGTCTACCCTGTCACACAGCATCTGCTTAAATTAAACATTTCCAAATCCATATATAACTTACACCCAAGAGCCTTAAATAAACTAGCTGAGGAGCTCTCTCAACCACTAATGTTAATTTTTAACAAATCTTAGAACAGGGGAAATGCCAAAGGATTAGAGCATGGCCAACCTAGTTCTAGTATTTAGAAAGGGAAAAAGGGATCACCCATGGAACTATACACAGGATAGCCTAATGCTGATCCCAGATAAAATGATGGAATGGTTAATTTGGGACTCTTATTAAAAAAAGAATTAGAGGCTACAAATATAATTAATGGCAGTCAACATGGTTTCATAGAGGGTAGGTCTCATCAAAATAATCTGCTGTCTTTTTTTTTTTTTTTTTTTTAAGAGAACAGTTCTTGTTGACAAAGGCAACTATGTTAATATAGTATACTTGGATTTCTCCAAGGCATTTGACTTAATACCACGTGACATTCTGATTAAAAATATCACATTAACAGGGCATACTTTAAATGGATTAAAAACTGACTCACTGACATCTCAAAATGTAGTTGCTAATGGGGATATATTAGTGAGTGAGACCATTTCTAGCTGAGACCCCTGAGATTGGTTCTGGGTCAACAGCTATTCAATATTTTTATCAGTGATGTAAATGATAATATCAAATCTTTGCTGGTAAAGTTTGCAGATACACAAACATTGGTAGGGTCATCAATAATCAGGCAGACAGGTTACCGTTACAGAGTAATCATAATCCAACTAAATGTGTTTTAAGAGAGCCAAATGAAAGATAATACTTCTGGGAACAAGGAATGCAGGCTATACCTACAGGAGGGTCACCTGGAGAGCAGTGACTCTGAGAAGGACTTATCAGTCATCATAGAAAATCACCTCCAGATGAGCTCTTGGTGCAATGCTGTGGTAACAAGGATTAGTATGATCCTTGGATGTCAAGAAGGACATTTGGAGCAGGGGCTGTCTTCTTATTGTATGTTTGCCCAGCACGTAGCACAATGAGTTCTGATACATGACGGGGGCTCCTGGGCACTATGATAATACAAGTGGAGGAGGAGGAAGAGGAGGGAAAGGACAGTTTGAAGGAGGGCCACAAAAATAAACCAGAGGCTGGAAAACAAGACTTACAATGTGAAGCTTTATGAGATCAATTTGCTCAGCTTATCAAAGAGAAGGATGAGAGGTGACTTGATCACTGTGCACAGGTACTTACACATGGAAAAGATATCTGATAGAGGGGAGCCTTTTCAGCCTTGCTGACAAAGGCAGAACACAATCCAATAGCTGGAAGTTAGACAAATTCAACCTTGAAATAAGATGCCATTTCCTAGCCGTGAGGGTAATTAGACTTTGGAACAATTTACCAACATAGGTGGTAGACTCACCATTGCCTGGAGTCTTTAAAATGAGATTCTATAGCTCTCTAAAAAATATGTTTTAATCCACCTTCAGGCTGGATGGTCATTGTGGGCTCTCTGGGCTCAGAATCTGTGAATTTATGAATCCCACCCTTCGTCCCTTTTCTTCATGGACCATGGGGAAAACAGGTGTGTCTGCATTGCCCTCAGCATATTCATTTACACTTGCAGCTCTGTAGTAAGACAATGATTATAATCAAATCTCATTCTTCAGGGTTTCACCAGTCACCTGTAATCATCAGGGAGGAATTTTTTTCCCAATGCACAATTGGCCAGATTTCTTGTAGTGTATGGTGGGGGAGGGAGGGTTCACCTTTCTCTGAAACATCAAGGATTGGCCACTACTGGAGACAACACACCAGACTGGGTGGACCACTGGTCTGAGTCGTACAGAAAATCCTCTCTCTGACAATGGCTGGTGTGTCTTGCACCCGAGCTCAGGGTCAAACTGATCACCAGATCTGGGGTCAGGAAAGAATCACCAAGTCAGATGGGAAAGGTACTTGGGCATTTTTGCCATCCTCCACAGCACAATGTGTGGATCACCAACGAAGATCATTTGTGCATAGCTTACCTAATCAATTCCCTGCCATTGCAAGGGCCTTGGGTATTGGTCAGTCTTTCTTGTTCTCTGCCTCTGGCATACAACAGTCTCCTGAGGACTGACATACTTTAGTTTAACCCAAGTGTGACAGATATGGCAATTTCCCGCAACATACTTGGGAGACCTTAGTGAATTAAGTTTACATATCTTTAGGGTCCATTGCATTAAATGAATGGTGGTGGGCTTGGATGATCAAATGACTATATTGAACAAAGTGGCAGACAAAAATGGATTTTGGGGATAATACCAGTGAAATGGATTTCCTAGGAAATATCTAGGGGGGAGGTGAATGCAAATTTCACCCCCACCCCCACCCCCACGGTTATGCAACTGCACCCTAAGGACAGGACAATCATCAGCTGATTCCCTAATCTCTGAATCCCAAAATCAAAGGACCAAGCTGTGTAAAGGAAAGATGAACCTATGCATGGCTGTGCCTGTTCTGAGCAAAAGCTGTAATGAACTTGTCACTACAGAAAAACCCTTTGGTGGGATTGGAAGGACTGATTCCTACCAAAGCCCCTGCTGGAGTAGGGCACGGTGGGGGTCATCTTTGGTAAGCTTTTCAGCATGTGTGTAGGTTCTTTTATTCTTTTGAATATGTTTTCCCTGTAATCCTTTCACCTTAAAAATAAATGTGCCTGCTTAGAAAGAGCTGTGTGGGAACGTAGAACGGTGTGCAATTCAACTGTCTATAGCCTTTGGAGAAAAAGCAAAATACAGACACTGGCCTGTTCAGGCAGTTGTGGCTTGCTGGGAATATCACAGTATAGGCAGGGAACTGTGCAGCCTAGAAAAACCTCATCAGGAAGGAGAGAGACACAAAACGGTGATGGGTGAGGAGTTCGGAGCCTCGAGTGGGTGCCCTTGCACATGGCTCGCCTTGAAGTTCATGAAGCTGAGTCTGAGGACAGCTGAGGGGTACATCAATAAGACTACATGTGTCATTTGTGTGGAGAGAATATTTGATATTGCTGGATTATAATTGACTGATATTCTTTTGCTGAAGAATTAAAAGTTGTTTCTACACCCCTACCATGATATAACGCCACCCGATATAATACGAATTTGGATATAACGCGGTAAAGCAGTGCTCTGGGGGCGGGCAGGGCTGCGTGCTCCGGTGGATCAAATCAAGTTCAATATAATGCTCTTTGGGCGTCTGTACTTTAGATTCTAATATTCAGACCATAATTATGCTTTTACTCTGCTTATTAGCAAATAAAATATAACACATTCTAGTCTTCAGGCAGTAAATATACATTATATCTTAGAATTTAACTTTGCATAACATTAAAGGTACATGACTCTATTTATATATTACTATACCTTGTTAGAAGTCCTGTGCCAAGCCATGGATGTAGAAATTTGTACGGAAAAGATTTTTCTATGTGCTTTGAACTGTTTAGAACAACCTACCAGCAGGAGAAAAGACAGAGGGGAAATATCTCTTTAAAAGAAGAAGTTGGTAACACTGTATACTCATTCTATTTTTTAGGAGGGGGATATTTGCAAAATATATTCAAAGCTATGACTGCTCTCCTATAAACCTGACCACCCATTTACAATCATAGAGTAGAAGGGTCTCAGGGTGACACTGGGTCAACCTGAATTTCTTGGGCATCTATTTAAAGACTGAATTATATACACACCTAGAGACTGATGGTAGTGGGCACATTTTATACATTTTAATACATAAACAGATGTCCTGATAATCAGTGGCAGAAGAGATACCTGAACAACAGAGTTACCTTAAGACTACTCTAAATAATGCATCCTCCTTTATAAAATAATGCCTATGGTTTTAATTAAAACACTTTTTTCAGTTTTAATCTGATTGATGCAAATTATATCATTTCCATCAGTCCTCAAGTCCTGTTGAGAGATTTTTGTATGCATTTTATTTAATAAATACATTAAAATGTATCTCACCCGTATATCACTTGCTAATAAAAAAACAACTGTACCTTGAAGATAATAGCACAACACTGACATTTTAAACTAGTGGATCATTAACACAGTATCTGCTGTCAGAACCTGTTATGTTGATAATGCGAAGTGAAGTTCAAGGTTTTCCACAGTCCAAAACCTGGATAAACATTTCCTCTCACTTAGTCAAGAATCATAGACGCATTTTTAATCAATGAAAAGACACAGAAGAAGAAATTCTGAATTTATCTCAAAGCAAACTACAAACCATTCAGGGCTAGACTGCACTATTTGCATGCTGTCATAGTAAAGGGGATGGCCCTCACACCCCTGCAAAGAGAACACCAGGGGTATTGTGTCTCAGTTGCACTGACAGGGAGTGATTTGTGTCATCCCTTTAGCTCATGCAACATACCACTGGGAGGAACATCCGGCATGCAGTCCCTGTGCTCCCCGAGTGCCTAGAGTTATAAAGCACCTGCACAAAAGTAGGCAGGGAGGGCAGGCAGGGAGGAGGAGGAGACCTGCATGAAGCCTAAGCTCTAGACCAGTGGTTCGCAAAGCCAGTCCGCCGCTTGTTCAGGGAAAGCCCCTGGCAGGCCGGGCCAGTTTGTTTAGCTGCCGCATCTGCAGGTTCGGCCGATCGTGGCTCCCACTGGCCGCGGTTCGCCACTCCAGGCCAATGGGGGCAGCAGGAAGCGGTAGCCAGTACGTCCCTCGGCCAAGGGCTTTCCCTGAACAAGTAAAAAGCTGGCCAAGGGCTTTCCCTGAACAAGCAGTGGACCGGCTTTGAGAACCACTGCTCTAGATGTAACAAGAAGTTTGGTGACTGTCATCTGCCCTTCATGACCAGCCATTTTCAATGTTTACTATAAAACCTGGAGATGAAACAAAAACAAAATTTTAAATTAGGGAATCAAGTATCACAGGGGTAGCCGTGTTAGTCTGGATCTGTAAAAAGCAACAAAGAGTCCTGTGGCACATTATAGACTAACAGATGTAGTGGAGCATGAGCTTTCGTGGGTGAATACCCACTTTGTTAGACGCATGTAATGGAAATTTCCAGAGGCAGGTATAAATATGGTTAGGGAATAACTGTCATAAATTGTCTAACTTGTACAAACAAATCTATTAAACATGAGATAGGAACACTCACCTCCACAGCATCTGGATGATATAAAATCACAAAAGGCAATGGTCCTATCCAAAGTTTTAGCAGGGGTAGATTCCTGTATTCTTCTAAGTTGGTTACTATTTGTTTAAAGAAATCTGTGGGGAGAAAAATCAATTTGAATGGGCCAAACCCAGAAGTTCTGTAATCATGTAATTGATCATGAGTTCACTGCAGTGTTAGTTTTGCTACTGTGACAAAACAAGTATGTTTTGCACTTATTTATTATTTTGATTACAGTAGCACTTAGGGGTTCCAGTCGAGATTGTGATAAGCACTGTACAGACACAGGAATCTTGCAACCTAAATAGAAAGGACAAATGAAAGAGAGTATAAAGGAAATATTTTATCTCCTTTTTACAGATGGGGATCTGACACACAAAGAAACTATGTGACTTGCCCAAGGTCACATAGGAAATCTATGGCGAAGCTAGAAATTAAATACATTTCTTCGGATTCCCTGCCCAGTGCATTAGCACAAGCCCATCCTCACGCTGATTAATTTTTCTGAACAACATGATAGATGGAATATAAATCCTTGGGGTTTAGGATCATCTATTAAGTACAAGAGAACCTCTACTGATTGACTTTAAAGACCTTAACTGAGTCCCTCTAAAATGGCACCAAGAGCATCTGAGATAAAAGGGGAAATGAGATTGTGCAGATTAATAGATCATTCCACAATCATGCTAGAGTCCACATTCAAGAGAAATTTCTACACAAAAGACCAGAGTGTCACCACCTATTATTAACGTTGCCGGACACTTTCCACCATAAGGCCTCATTTTTAGTTGCTTATAATTTTGCCAAACTTTAACAGTTTGGGTTGCAATTTCCCATGCCAGGTGCTCACCTCAAGCCAAATTTCAGCCAAAACCATTCAGTTGTTTTCAAGGACAAGGCTAAGTAAAAATATGTTGTTTTGCTCATGTTAAAAAAAATCTTGAGACCTTTACTTTTAAATGCTTTAACATCTCCACGCAGGGGAGTGGACTGTGTGTCAGGAATGTACCTTGTGCCATCCAACTAAAAATCCACCCAAATTTGATCATTTTTAGCCTTTGAAAAATCACATTTTGTATTTGTTCAGTTAGGGGTGGCTCCAGGCCCCAGCGCAGCAAGCGCATGCCTGAGGCAGCAAGCTGGGGGGGGAGCAGCATGCCGGTCGCCGTGAGTCTGGCAGCCTTCGGTGGCGTTTCTGCGGGAGGTCCGCCGGTCCCACGGTTTCAGCAGGAATTCGGCAGCGGGCACGCCGTACGCGTGGGACTGGCAGATTACCCACAGAACCGCCGCTGAATCCGCGGGACCGGAGTGGACCTCCCGCAGAAACGTCACCGAAGACTGCCTGACTGCTGTGCTTGGGGCGGCAAAAAACATAGAGCCGCCCCTGTGTTCAGTAAAGACTTACTGGATCTTAACAGCTAAAAATCTCTGAAGATTCCTTCTTCACTGAACATGCTTGAGTCTCTCACAGCTCCTGTGTGTGACCAGACCAGCCTCCTCCATCCCCTCACAGCTCCTTTGTGTAACCACACTGTGTACGTGCCATCCCTACAGAGCAACTGAGCCTCCTCCCCCCACCCTCACAGCTCCTACATGTGACAGGACTGCACATGTGCCCTGTCCACAGAGCAACTGGCTATGCTGCATCCCCTCCCTGCCCTCACATGTGACCACACTATGCATGTGCCATCCTCACAGTGACTGAGATGCCTCCATCCCCTCAACAGCTCCTGCATGGGACTGGACTGCACATGCCCTCTCCAGCCACAGGTTAGGAGGCTAAAAAGAACTTTACCCATAATGGCTGCTTCAGCCCAGGGTGCAACTGGGCACCATAACTCAGAGCAGGGAGCCTCTCTCTTCTGTGCTCTCCATGACCGTACTGCTGGTACCCAGGCAGCATGGAGGAGGAAGCTGCAGACGGGACAAAAGTCAAATGGGGTAGGGGGGAAGAGAAGGAAAAGAGTAGATTGGGACAAGAGATCTCATGAAACTGGGACTAGGGGGGGAGAGAAACTCTGACTGGGATTGGCCAGGAAAGACTGGGCAAGGAGACTAGGAGCTAGGGAAGGAAGGGCATGTTGGGATTTGTTGGGTGGGGAGGCTAAGACTGGTTAAGTGGGGAGACAGGAACTAATTGGGCAAGGAGACAAGGAATCATTGAGAGAAATGAGAAGATAGGGGACTAGGATACAGTTAGCTGGAGGGTTGAGTGGAGGGAGGGAACCTGGGACTCTCTGGCCACAAGACTGAAACAAGGAACCAGGGGGAAATGGGAGCAGGTGAGAGAAGAGACAGATCTGACAAGGAACTGGGGTAGGTGGAAAGAAATTAGACTGGATCGGCGGGTAGTGATCAATCTATTGGGGATCAATTTATCATGTCTAGTGTAGACGCGATAAAATCGATCCCCAATCACTCTGCGGTCGACTCAAAATCAATCATTCAAAAGTTAGGAAATGCCAGAGCTAAGGCTCCCTGTGTATCCTTAAGAATATATATTATGACACAGTCTTTAACTACATGATCACATATTTCTTCCATGGGCCCCATGCCTGATTCAGTGCATGGAATGGACCTGCTCTGAGGATTATTCAGGGCCACGTAAGTGAAGGAATCTGCTGTCTATAGGATCCGTGCCTCATTTGTTATAGAAGTTGAAAGGTGCATAGTAGGGCCATACCAAATTCACGGTCCACTTTGATCAATTTTATGCTGAGAGTATTTTAAAAATAATAAATTTCATTATTTCAGTTATTTAAATCTGAAATTTCACAGTGTTGTAACTATAGGGGTCCTGACCCAAAAAGGAGTTGGGGGGGTCACCAGATTATTATAGGGAGGTTTGCAGTACTGCTACCTGCTCTGCTGCTGGGAACTGCCTTCAAAGCTGGGCATCTGGCCAACAGCTGCTGCTCTCTGGCCACCCAGCTCTGAAGGCAGCGCAGAAGTAATGGTGGCAATACCGCGACCCCCCCCCAAAAAAATAACCTTGCGACCCTCCTGCAAGTCCCTTTTGGGTCAGGACCCCCAATTTGAGAAACACTGGTTCCTCCTGTGAAATCTGTACAGTATAGGATAAAAGCACACAAAAGACCAGAGTTCATGGGGGGAGACCAGATTTTACAGTCCATGACGCGTTTTTCATGGCCGTGAATTTGGTAGGGCCCTATGCATAGTGAATGAGGGCAGGGGGTTGCAGGAAGAGAAAGGAGTATCTGGTGGTTAAGATAGTGGAATTTTGCCCTGGAGAACTGGCTTCTATCCCTGCCTCTGCCACATAGTGTGATGCTAAGCAGGTCACTTAACCCAAATTTTCCACAGGTAGTCACTAATTGTGTGTTCCTCATTTTCTGGGGGCCCAAGTGAGGCCTGCTCAGGAGAAGTGCTGAAGTCAGCAAGAGCTGTGCTTGAATATATAAAGGGTGATACATTGTTAAGTACTATAAAAAAATCACGTCTTCAGCATCTCAGATTGGACACCTAAAATTAGTGGACGTTTTTAACCTTAATCTCTCTGTGCCTCACTTCCTCATAATAATACCCTCTCACTTCACAGTGGTGATGCAAAAAAATAATTAATTAATGTTTGGGAAGCAGATGGATACTACTGTGATCAGTATCATAGAAGAGCCCCTTCATATCACAGTTTGACTAGCATGCAGTAAATACGGCCTATGGCAACATACTGAACTGTGTGGTTAAAATAAAACATTGAACAGCTGCTCATTAATTGAGCACTGTCCATCCTACAGCAGAATGAGGCCAGGATCCAATGGAAAATATAGTATGGGATCATGTAACTAAAGTCTATATCATAATCCATACACACAAAGGAGCTCTTTTAAGTTTGCATAGCCAACCTTAATGCTGGCATTTCCTAACTTTTGAGTGCTTGACTTGGAAACCTTCATAAGACTCCTTTAAAATAAATGTGTGTGTGGGATAGATATAAATGCTGTCTTAGGCCCTGAACTTGCAAGGAATTCCACACAGGCAGCCCCCTGCACTTGTTCAGAGCAAATGGCAGGATTGTGGCCCTCGTGTATGGTTTTTTAACCCACTTATATCATAGAACAAAGTCAGAAATGACGTAAAAAGAGCAATTCTGACAACTAGATCTTCATCAGAATGTATGATGCAAAATAAACATATTTAAACAACCCAGAGCCTTGAAAATTTCCCTGGCACTGGCAAGACATTCCTACAGAAGCATTATTTATGCTTACCCTGATCAAAACAAAATTCTGCTTTTAAAGACACTCATTGGCTTTCCAAATAAAATACTATAACATTTCCAAAACGGAGACCTGTCCGCTCTATAACTGGTTTCCAGGCCCTGGGCCAGGAATTCAAAGAGGAAAACCTGGAATCTTCCCTAAGTGAGAGCTATTGGTTTCTGTAGAATCTATGCTTTCTGCTCCTTGTGGTTGTGAAGATAACCTTCCAAACCTGACCCAAGTATGATTTGATGCAGCACTGCCTGGTCTTTCTAAATCAACCGAGAGATTGTGCCAGTTAGGCTTTTGGAAGGGGGAACAGCTGCTACCGTTAGGAGCAGGGTTCTGTGTGTATGAGTATGTAGAAGGGCTGCACTTTCCACCTACTGGAACAGAGGCTTGAGTGCAGTCTTACCTCCTGAAGCAAAAGTCCATGGGAACATTCAACCACCCAAGTAAAAGGCTCTTTGGGTGTAGGTGAGGACATCAACAACACCTCATTGCCCCTTAGAGACAGTTCTGTGGAGAAGAGTGTCTCTTGCCACAGCAACAGAGGATTCAGGGAGGAGGATGCCAAGTCCACCAACCACAACCTACCCCAAGCAGAGGTTCATCTAAAGGGGCCCCAACACGGGGCTCTGAGCTGGAATGTCTGCTCATGGTTTTAATTGGCCCTCACAGGAGTTTGATTAAAGGATAAAGGGCCCCTGGGTCTTTGAGGCCTCTTGAGGGGCTGGTGCTTCAAAGCTCCACTCCCAGACGACCTGTGCTGGCCTGGTGGCTAATAGAAGCTGCTCTTTGTGAGGAGTTGTGCACCAACTGGGACCCAGAGTCTCTAGATGGGTTCCCTGCCCAAGTGTAAAGGTCCAGGCCATTGTAGTTTCTC
Organism: Mauremys reevesii; assembly: GCF_016161935.1. Taxonomy (NCBI): domain Eukaryota; kingdom Metazoa; phylum Chordata; order Testudines; family Geoemydidae; genus Mauremys; species Mauremys reevesii. Next base: position 80,683,313 of record NC_052627.1, on the reverse strand, counting down.
ATGGTAGCTGTACTGCGGCAAAGAGCTCTGGGGCAGCTTGGAACTTTAAAGCTCCACATCTAGAAGGCCTGTGGTGGCAGCTGTCGGGGCCATGGAGTGGGAGGTGCTGAGAGGAGCCAATGTGCCCGGCTGCATTCGCCTTAGCTCCAGGAGATAGGGAAGGGTCCAAGAGGTTACATAACAGTTATTTATAATGTGCTATAAATGGACTTTGTTGTTTCTCTAGTAAGAGAGTTGTGACAGATGTATGTTAATTACACATAAAATAATTACATAAGATACTAAGTTCAGGAGTTATTTAGTTCTATAAAATGTGGACTTCATATTTTACAGATAGACGAACACAACGTGAAATACAGCTCACAATTTATAACATTATTAATATCTCTTTAGAACCATATTAGTTTTTGAAACTAAGTTATTCTATCCCTCTTATTTCTATATCATCTAAAGAAAGCAGAGTCATTTAGAGTCTGTCTAGGAGATCGGCTTGCAGCTCATGGTCCAATATATGCAACTGCTGGCAACAGAGCCAAATGGAAAATTCTCTCTTACCTATAGTACATCTACTATAGTTCTGTTTTGCCACAGAAGCATTTTGAAGATGCAAGACTATATTTTAATCTATACTTTAATGAAAATTTTACAAGTGTGAGAAGGGCAGGACTGAGCCTGTATATTTAGCAAAAAGCTGGGATATCCAGACACCAAATAAAATTCACTGCGTTAGATGTTCAGTTGTTGTAAATCAGCAGCGCTCCATTGAATACAGCTGCAGATCTGGCCTACTGTTTTCCCAAATGACATCAACAAGAAAAAACTTCACCAGCAAGAGCATTAAACCTACAAAATTTTGCAACACACCTAGAACTTTGGACAGTTATTAATAAGCTGATGTTAACAGAACAATATATTAATAATGTCGTAATGTAAACAACAATTTGACAAGACTAAAATACAACCTCGATTTGCTTTTCTAGGATTACAAAGGATAAAGGGATGACTGGGCACATTAATAATTATTATTATTATTTGTATTAACATTTGTATTAACATAGCACCCAGGTGCCCTAGTAATGGAACTAGACCCCACTGTGCTAGGCACTGTACACAAACAGAGCTAAACGGCAGTCCCTGCCCCTCAGAGCCTACAATCTGAAGCCAAGGGGCGAGGTCTTGTGACTTACCTTAATGTGGGTGTGCAACTTCCTGACAATACAAGGATATCTACAAACAGTCCTCTGTCACAATCATACCTGGTCTCCCAAAAATAGTTGCCTGTTTCTAAGTCTGTGACAGAAACTGGCCCTGTGCATTTATAGTATTGTCTTCTTCAGTAAAACCACCACACCCACCCTGCAGCAAAGTTAAAGCAACTAAATAACCCTTTTTCTTCATTCCACTTCAGGTACTCTACCCCGATATAACACTGTCCTCGGGAGCCAAATTTTTTTTACTGCATTATAGGTGAAACCGCGTTATATTGAACTTGCTTTGATCCCCCAGGGCGCGCAGCCCCACATGCCTGCAGCACTGCTTTACCGTGTTATACCTGAATTCCTGTTATATCGGGTCGCGTTATATTGGGGTAGAGGTGTACAACTTACCTGAAAGAGCCCTTTTGTTAAAAAAAAAATCAAGGCTCAATAATACAGCACAAAAGCCCATATTTGCACAGGTACAATAAGCACAGAAATCCATGCAGATTGATATTTTTACTATCTCACTGTGGAGAAAGGCACAATAACTTCAGCACCTTACTAAGACTCATAGGAATATAGAAAACTCTCACAGTACAAAAAGAACTAGTATTGTCTGATTTGTCTTGAAAACCACAGGAGCATAATGAAGGATTCATAACACTGTAATGTGGAACTGTTCCAGTTTGGAGTAAATACTGCCTACACTTTGAAAGTTTGTTCTGAAACAATAATTCTTAGGAACATAAGAGGCTCATCTAATTATGTAACTATCCAGCGCTTTAGCATGACTCCTTTACCTTAGAATCTAGCGGGAAAACATCTACCATGGCAGTTGTTTTTAAACGCATTAACCATGAAGAGGCTGACCAAGGGCTATCTAAAGTTTAGTTGAAAGACAAGAAATGGATTTCAAAGCATACAGGGGTGGAAAGGCAGCTTCTGAAAAAGGCAAACTTCAAAATGTCCTTTTGAACTCTTGAATGTTAAAAAATATTTGACATCAGTTAGGAAATATTTGGTAAAAATAAAAACAAACAATTCGTCCAAGTATAATGTTACGTTTGGACCAAGACACAGGGGGAGCTGAAAGCAACACAGCTGTCTGCCATAGTAACTATTATTACGGCTGCAGAAGAGAAAGTAACACAGAACAGAGGCTTTGCAATGGGGAGAGGGGAGTGCTCAAATAGTTAAAGGGACAGGACATCACAATTAAGAGCTTGTTTTCAAGAAACAAATTATAATCATGTTGGTGCCACTAGGCCTGAGTAAACCAAAGTTGTGACTTTGGGCCTATGTGACCCAAAGTACCTTTATGTAAAGTGCTTTTGTTAGCCTTACTAAACTTTTGTAACCTTTTGTGTTATGTGCTAATTACTGCAGTGGTAAGGTTGCTTGATACTAGATGTAGCCAATATTAAATAAGATAGGCGGAAAGCAGGTGCTGTAATTAAAGTTATATGCATGAGAACGTAGCCCCCACGGTGGGAAAGTACAGATAACTGATCACAGAAAAGTTGCTAACGAGCTAAGGTGGTTTTTTGCCAAGTATGACTTAACTGCTTCATGTGATTGCTATTGCAAAGTGTATTTGCTGCATGGGAATGAAAGGTGGGGGGAGAGGAGGAGTGTGGGGGTAATGGGAATGCGTAGCTGAAGTTCTGTATAAAGAGAGGAAAACCGCTTGTATCGGGGTGCAGGATTTGAGAATGCTTTTCTCCCTGGCACCTATTTGGGCTTAAATAAACCTGGTTTTGCTTCTCCACCCTGGTGTGATAATTAGTGCTACGCACACCGGGCAACGAACCCCCACTGTTGCTCCGCCTCGGGCTCTTTGAGTCAGCAACAATCAAATTATAAACTCATTGGAAATAGCTCGCGAAATACCCCAGGAACCATAAAGACTTGTCAGAGGTTTCTGGGGGAGGTTTTGGTTGGTTGAAGTAGAGTCTCGGAAATACTGCCTGGCTGTTTTGCCTGGATCTAGAAATGCAGCAGGATGCTGAGTATTAAACTGTTTTGGTTTTGTTTGCAGCTTGGAAAAACGTAAGAACAGCTCACTCCTACTCTGTTATTCTACAACAACAATTAGTGAGGGGGCGAGTCCAGCTCCTACTTATACAGCCCCCGGAAATCCCCAGCCACTTCCCGAGCACCTTACAAATGTTTACACCGCTGTACGCCCGGTTGCCGGGGCTGATCCCCAGGGGCATTGCGGTCACCCCGGAGAGAGGATGCTGCAGGAGGGAGAGGGATTTGCAAGCAGCTACCGCTACGTGTCTGGGCGGCCGTTACCTTCCCCTTTGCGCTTGAAGAACAGAGCATTTCCCAGCAGAGGGTAACAGGGGCTGACCCCCGGAATCGGCTTCAGCGCCTTCCACTTCCCCAGGTAATCCAGCAGCAGGCGGCACGTGAAGGCTGCCAGCAGCGTGAAGAGCAGAGTGATGACTCCGGCCCCCCAGTAGAGCAGCCGGTCCCCCTCCTGAGCCAGCTGCAGAGCCCCCATCGCTGCCCCGAGCCCGGCCGCTGGGCCTGCACTGAGCCGCAGTCCCGGGAACAGTTCCGCTCTCCCCGCCCCCGAGCTGGGGTGCTGCGCCAGGGGACTCCACGAGGCGGAGGCGGAGCCCGAGGGGAAGAGGCCGGGGACAAAGGATTGGCAGGGAAGGAGGGATCCCCAGAGAAGTTTGAATGAGGGAGAAGAGCAGCAACTGTAGCAGCAGAGGAAGGAAACGCTGCTGTGATCTGTGGCTGCTCTTGTTCTCACTGTGTAACCTGGGATCTGCAGGGGGTGACACGACCACACGGCAGGGGAAAGTCCACGAAGGTGGGAAGCATCAGGGCGGACAGACGCAGCGAAGGCACAGACCCCATGCAACTCCCTCAGCTTCAGTTAGGTCATAAGCCTGCAGCAAAGGGCAAAGTGTGGCCCTAGGAGTAAATGCTTCAGCTTTCAGCAGCCGTGGACCAGGAGCCCCAACTCTGAATGTGATACCCCTGAGCCTGTGCAGCCTGGGATCTAGGGTGACCAGACGTCCCGATATTATCGGGACAGTCCCGATTTTAGGGGACTTGTCCCGCGTCCCGACCTTACATCGGTCGGGACGCACTTTGTCCCGATATCGGGACCGTCTGGCTAGAACCGTCTGCAAGCTGCCACCGGCGCCACTGGCTCACCTCCCTGGGGCAGCTCCCGGCGCGCGCGCCCCCCGGCAGGAGCCTGCAGTGCAGCCCCAGGCAGGCGAGGAGGTCTCCGCCGCGTGCTGCGGGGGCGGGGCTTGCAGGCGCCGGCAGCAGCAGGGCCAGCTCCACGGTTTTGCCACCCCAAGCGGCAGGAGAGGGGGAAAAAAAAAAAAAGCCGCGACCGCGATCGGCGGCAGCTCCACCGCGCCGCTTTCTTCCCCCGCCCCGCCTTCCCTCCTCGACCCGACCTGACCCACAACCCTAGGAGCCAGAGGGACCTGCCTGCCGGATGCTTCCCGGGAGCCACTCCAGGTAAGCACCCGCTGTGACTCACCTTGCTCCTTGGCAGGTCCCTTGGAGGGAGGGAGGGGCTCTGCATAATGCTGGTGCCTGCAAGCCCCGCTCCGCGGCTCCAGCAGCTCCCACTGGCGCCTTTCCTGGCCAATGGGAGCCACCAGCCACGGAGCTCGTGCTTGTGGCGGGTGCAGCACGTGGAGAGTCTGCAGACTCCATTTGCCGCTCTCACCCTAGGAGCCAGACACCTCCCAGCAGGGCTGGTGAGTGCAGCCAGGGAAGGGGGCAGGGTGTGATGGTGAGTGTCTGGGAGGTGTGTGTGGGGATGCTGGGCTGTGAGGGTGTGGAGGGCGCTGGGCAGTGGGGGAGGTTTGTGTGTTTTGGGGTGCTAGGCAGTGGGGGCCTGTTGGGGTGCTGGGAAGTGGGGGAGATCTGTGTGTGTCACTGGGCAGGGGGGATCTGTGTGGGGCATTGTGTAGTTGTGGTGGTGGGGCTGTGGGGAAGGGCACAGGGAGGGAGGGAGGGGAAATCTGTATGTATTGGGAAACTAGCAAGTGGGGGTGTTCTGTGTGGGGTGCTGGGCAGCTGTGGTGGGGCTATGGGTGGGGGGCTGCTGGGTAAGGGTGGTGGTGTGCACAACACTGTGCATTTGTTGTGGGGGAGCTCTGGGCATAGTGGGTTCAGGGGGTGCAAGACATAATGGATCCAGGGGGCACTGGGCAGGGGAGCTGTGTGGCGCAGCATGGGCCCACCCCCAACAGGAAGGGGCATGCTGGTAGCACAGGGCCAGCCGGACCAGTGTGCCTCTGGCCACGCCATGCATGCCCCATTTCCTGCCCTTCCTGCTGCTCACCTCCTCAACTGAAGGCGGGGGTAGGGAATGCAGGCGTGGGTCCCGGCAGTGCTTACTTGAGGTGGCTCCCAAGAAACGGCCGGCAGGTCCCTGAGGTAAGTGTCAGAGGCTGCATCCTCCTCCCCAGCAGAGTGTGTGCAGACCGGTCCACCTTGCTCATGGCAGAGCTAAGGAAAGGAGGCACCTGCCTCTGCACATGCTGATTCTACGCAGGGCAGGCTGGGGCTGAGAACTGCTAAGCTGCTGCCCAGTTCACTTACCCACATTAGCAAGCAGGGATTGCACCTGGCAGCGTACATCTGCTTGATGTACAATCGGGACGCCATTTGTCCCGATATTCAGGTAAAATTTTACATTTGGTAGTGAAATAGAAAATTAGTTGTTTGGGAATGTCCCATTAAACCCGATTGTGATCGGTTATCTACTGGCAATTTTGGTTTTTCAGGTTGTTTTCCGGTGTAACACAAATTTACAGTAGGAATATGTAGTTTACAGTTCTGAACCACAGTGCATACCGTAGGACAAACTACAGTGAGCACGTAATAACACGTAAGAAGCACAGAGACTGCTCAGTTCTTTTCAGTGGCTAGCTATCTAGCTAACGGTCTTCAGCCGAAAACCCCACCTGAAATGGCAACGGCAAGGGAGGAGCGAACTACCAAAAAACAAAAAAGACAGTGCAGATACAGGACAGAATGGGAAGCCACTTACACCTGGATTCGGAAATCCTATGAGTGTGATACAAAAGCCTTTTGTAAAGCATGCAGGAAGGAATTTAGCATTTGCCATGGTGGTGAGTCTGCTGTTAAGCATCATGCTGAATCAAAAAATCATGGACAAAACACCCAGACTCACAAGAGCAATACCCTGGTCTCACATTTTTTCAGCAAGCCAAATGAATCCTTCAATAACAAGGTTATCGCTACTGAGCTAACTCAAGTTTACCACACAGTAGTCCATCAACACTCCTATCGCTCATGTGACTGTGAACTTAAACTGGCACCTACCTTGTATCCAGATTCAACGATTGCGAAGCACGTCAGCTGTGGCCGGACTAAAGCGGAGGCATTGATCAAAAATGTGCTGTCACTGCTCTCAACAGAATTTTTAAAAGACCTCAGCAAACCAGATGGTCCCTATTTCTCAGTTGCCACAGATGCATCTAACAAGGGCAATGTGAAAACTTTCCCCTTATCACTGAGATACTGGACACCTGAACATGGGGTCCAAGATAAACTGTTAGACTTCTATGAGCAAAGTGAAGAGACTGCAGAGGCAATAAGCACCACATTACTTGAAAAACTTGCGACACACAAACTAGACCTAAACAAAGTGTCTTCCTACTGTGCTGATAATGCAAACGTGAATTATGGAAAGCGACAATCCGTGTACCAGAATTTAAAAAAACAAAATGAAAATATCTTGCCAGCAAACTGCCCTGCCCATGTTGTGCACAACACCGTGAAACATGCTAGCAATACCCTACAAGTTGACATTGAGACTCTGGTGATTAAGATGTTCAATCATTTCAGCAGTTCCGCTAAGAGAGTAGCAGCATTGAAGGATATGTTTGACTTTGTGGATATGGAGTATGCCACTTTACTGCACCATGTTCCGACGCGCTGGTTGAGTCTTTTCCCAGCTGTAAACAGGCTTGTAAATATGTGGCAGGCTGTTAAGTGCTACTTTGTTTCTCTGGGCAGTGAGAAGTGCCCAAAATTTCTATGGATGCTGTTCTCAGACAGGGAAAATGGTGAACAAGGTGAGGGGCCTAGCAAAGTTGAGGTTCAACTGTTTTTCCTCCAGAATGTCCTGAAAATCTTCAATGATACTGTGCTCTGTTTGGAAAATGAGAGTATGATAGCCTGCGAAGTGTATGCCATAATGAATACTCTGAGAATTAAACTTCAGCAACGGAAAAATGACATATTCTTTGGCTCCAAAGTTGAAAGTGCATTAACTGAGATGCTGCCTGTCACTGCTGCATGTCTCCAGAAAGACTTCATGAAATTTTACGATGTGTCGATCCTATATTTGGGAAATGGTTTGATTTTTCAACAACTGGCTACTTGTTCAATACCCAGTGCTTGAACATCAAAGTTAATAGGGTATTCGAATACAAGGATCTATCTGCGGCCGTGACAGCTGTAAACCTTCAGAAAACAGTGGATCTTGATCAGCCCTATGATGAATACTGTATCATCAAAGACATCAACTCCAAGTTGGAGCCTGGAAACTATTCAGTTGGGGAACTCTGGTCTCAAGTGCTGAGAAACAAGGACAGTAGCACTGAATTCCTGAACATGGCAAAGCTGGTGTCATACGTGCTCAGTATACCCGTAAGCAATGCATACTCAGAGCGTGTATTTTCAGTCATGAAAGGTGCATGGACTGATGTCCGGAATCGAAGCAGCATAGACTTGGTGCGGAGTGAAACCCTTGTCAAAATGAATTTCCGGATGAGTTGCAAGGACTTCTACAGCTTTGTGATTGCCCAGAAGCAAGTCATGACTATGGCAAAGTCATCCAAGAAGTACTAGACTTCTGGCATATCTGAGAGGTCTGCAAATTGGGAAGTTGATTTATTGACTGAATAAAAAACCCGGCCCTTTACCCCTGTTGTTTGTTTAGTGTACAAATAAATCTGTATGTTTAAATATGTATTATGACTAAGTCTATAATTTAGACTCACTGATTCCAGACCTGTGTGATGTAGTTTGCTTCAGCTGTCAGTGGCTGAAGCTGGGGCTGAAGGCAGGACTGGGGGCCTCCCCTCTGTGACTGCGGCTGGAGCCAGAGCTAGAACCGGGACCCTTTGCTCCCCTGCCCTGCAACTGGATCTGACTTTGCAACCAGGATTCTGTGCCCCTGTCCTGCAGCTTCAGCCGGGGGCTGGAGCTGGAACCCTGTGCCCCTGGCCCCATGGCTTCTACTGGGGGCTGGAGCTGGGGCCATGAGTCCTTGCCATGTGGCTTGTGGTGTGGGCTTCAGCAGGGGCTGTACAACCCCTCTCACAGCTTCCTAGGGCTGTGGGCCCCCTCTCATGGCTCTGGTCGGGGCTGTGCACCTGTGTTTATCGTCATCGTCTCTTCCCCCCCCCCCCCCCCCCGCTCGCCCAATGTGTCCTGATATTTCACTCTTGTGATCTGGTCACCCTACTGGGATCTGAACTTGGAGGGTCAGGTGAGGTCTCTCCGTAGTTGTCAGTGACCCTAACTACTGCTGCTCATAGTGAGAGGGGCGAAACCATTTTTCACTCGCCTACTGCAGGGCGCAGGACACATAGCACAACTCCCAGCCTTGTGGGCAACACTGAGAATACGTTCAGGATGCAGGCAATGTTACAGAGGGGAACAGGAAGAGGGACAAACTACAACCAAGTGTAATCATGAGTTGATACCCTGTGAGGTGGAGGGTCCCAGAGCTTGGTCCTCCATCCCAAGCCCGGAAGTCTACACCACAATGAAACAGCCCTGCAGCCCTACCTGTGAGCCCAAGCCCACTGGCTCCCCTCTTAGGTCAGTGGAAGCACTCCTGGTGAGGATGCGCACCACTGACTCAAGGAGGGTAGCTGGATGTGAATCAGTGCAGAAATTACTGCGGTGGCTGTTGTAGTACTGTAAAAAGTAGTTAGATGAGGCCCTGAAACATAAACCCTTGTATCAGAGGCCCGGTATGAGGCCTAAGGCCTGAACTAAACTAATGGTCAAGACTTTAACATAAAGCAAAGTTAAGCTGTGAGCAAGAGGCAGGCCCCGCTCAGAGTCTGGCAAGGAGAGGGCTGATGTTGCAAACACACACATACCTAAAAGGTATTGGACACTAGAGATATAAACGTGCCAGGATGGTACCAGAACACTCCGATACTTGCATGTTCCACACAGATAACAAGGAACAAGCTGACCCATCCTAAAGGCAGGGGCAAAAGGGTAATATGATGGATGGGGTTGTTTTGATCGAACCAACATGTACAAGGTGATAGGCGGAACCTTACTACGTAGAGGGGTTGTACTTCAATATGTCAGGAGTGAGGTGTAACTTGTTTGCACCTTTGTATAAGAATGCACCGCTGAGGGGTTGTCTTTGTCTGGCCTAGGGGGCAGTAGTAAATCCCGCCACTGACTGAGCCGGTCCGTTGTCAGGCAGCACATATGTACTAGCAGAACTGCAGACATCTGATCCGGGGAGCTAGAGACTGTGTTTCATTTGGCAATAAACCTTGTCAGCTGCCTTCATACCTTATCAGAGTCTGTGGTCCTTGGCATTTCTCTCGGGGTCTGCTGTGCCAATTATCTGCGCAGAGCCGGGGCAGCATGCAGAGGGAACACATAACTGACTGTTATCAACATAGATAGATATTGGATAGAGCAGACCACCACGCTGGTGACACTTGATGACAGCTGTAAGTCAGCCGAATATAGGTCAACTTTCTAGTGTAGACATACCCTAAATCAGTGCTTCTCAAACATTGCAGGTTGGCAACCCTTTATTTGAAGTCAACATTTTTCACAACTCCATTACATTTACTATAAAAAGTAAGAGTAAAAAATATATAGATAGTAACAATCATAACCCTATGTACTTTATAATTTATTTGGGTGCGTGGTTTCAGAGGTTGCCATAGAATACTTGATGTTATATGGTAAGGATGTGTGGGGAGTGAGATTTTCTTTACAATAGATTGTAATAAAAAATTTTATGCTTTGTGACTCCTCCACAAGGGGATCACAAGCCACTGGCTTAGAAAACACTAATCTAAATTGTGTAGGAAGTCAGACTAGAGATGATCATAATGACCCCTTGTGGACTTAAAAATCTATAACTTCTCAAAGTTATTGATTTTCTTTCCAATCTTAGTCTAGTCCTTGTTGCTGAGGTACACAGCTTCTGGCATATCCAAGTAACTTAACAATATTTTAGTACATTAGGTAGAGATCCCTCCTTCAATGCCCTTAGTGAAGCCAACTCTGCTACATTTCCTCCGTGATGAAAACTTGTCTCTTTCCATCCAAACGCACATTTAAGCCTGTCTTTCTGACATCTCCTTGTTGATGCCTAGCTAGCAATTTATCTTCAGCATGGCCAAAATTGAGCTTACCATCTTCACTCACAAATTTTCCATCACAGTGGATCACACCACCATCCTCCCAGTCACTCATGTCCATAATCTGGATGTCATTTTTGACTCAGCCCTCACCCTGGATGTGTGTGTGTCTAGAGAATCTCCAAGTATCACCACTTCTGTCTGCATAATATTTCAAAGTTTTAGCCGTTTTCTGTCTCTCTGGATTGCCAAGGCTGTTGTTCAGGCCTTCATCAGCTCATGCTTTTGTAACATGTTTTTGTATATGAAATAAGTTATATAAGTTGTTTTGTGCTTTAGAATAAGTTGTACTTTATGCCTTTACATTTGGTTAAGGTAGTTGACCATGTATTAGACATGGAGTCTGAAATTCAAAATGGTGTGTCTGCCAAACAGCTCGACTCCATCTTTGTTTAGCTTCTTGTTGAAGTTTTCGTGTCCTTTTGGAACTTTGGCGGGAAAGGCAGTAAATGGTTAGCACAGAATTGGTTCAAACAGGTTCCAGCAGGGGAGCTGCCAGTTTTACTTCAGAACTTTGGTGCGCTTGTTCCTATATAAACTCTGAGCGCCCGCGGCCTAGTTGCTGTCTGTCCTAGAGGCAGCCACGGTACCGTTGTATTTGTGTGGCCACATGGACCAGAAGACCAGCATCTGAAGACATCAGCATTAAAAACTGTAACTGTGCTACCACTCTATGAACCCCACATTATTTTCAGAGAAAGGTACAGAAGTCCTGTTGATTGCTCACCTGTGCGTGATCGCAGAGCCAGGGCTCTTTTCAGCATCAGCAGATCCTGTTGATCTCCCACTAAGAAGCGGTTGAGACCCATGGTCCATCAGTTGACTGTGACAACGGTGTCGTACCATCTACTGCCTATCAACACCTAGAAATGGTGGAGTATCTGGGGTATTTTTGTTTTAGGTTTATTTGTTTATTGCCAGGGTATCTGTTTGGTTGGGCCTGGATTTTAAATCCAAACTGTCAAACCACATCTCGCTGTTGTTTCTTATTAAGTTATGTGTTCTAAATAAAAGCTGTCATCTGTTTACTTTATTCTTCTCTCTTCTTTATCCATTTGCATTACTATCTTTCCCTATTCAGCATAAGGGGCCAAGATCCTGCTAATTAGCTGCAAGGTATAGGTGGCCTATAGCATCTTCACCATCATAGTTAACGTTGCAGGGTTAACACTTTCACTACTATAATCTACTTTTCTCTGGCTTTGAGGCAAGACAAATTGCCATCTTAAAGCCATTTAAAGTGTTCCAGCTAGGATTATCTTCCTGGCTCATCACACTCAAAACTTCTGGGCTGCTACTGACACAGTTCTAAAAATTTCTCCTATTTTAAGGGTCTAACTGAGCATTTCAACACTCTGCTGCATGATCGAATTGCCACTTTTGAAAATCACCATGCCTGTGGCTTGCTGAAGGTCTCACATCAAGTCAGTAATACGGCTGGTGTGGTCCAGAAATACAAGTCAAGAAATACGAATTCTAGTCATAGCTCTGCCACTGATTTGTCTTGTGACCCTTGGCAAATCACATACCCTTTCTGTGCCTTCGGGATTTAAGAATACCGGTGAAGGAACAGGAATAATCTGTGAGACTGATAGTAGCTAGAGGGATTAGAGACAAGAACATAAACTAAAATGAGATTCAGCTTGGTAAAAGGTATGTTGATGTCACAGTTAACTCTGATTACTTCTGAATATTAAACTGAGGCTACAGCCTAACTTCCTCAATCCCTGTAACTCTGTTTCAAGGGCAATCACAGTAGTTATCTTCCTCCCTACTTAATTGCTGTCCTGAATAACAGTGGGGGAGGTTTAGGTTGGATATTAGGAAAAACTATTTCAGTAAGAGGGTGGTGAAGCACTGGAAGGGTTCCCTAGGGAGGTGGTGGAATCTCCATCCTTAGAGCTTTTTAAGGCTCAGCTTGACAAAGCTCTGGCTGGGATGATTTAAGTTGGTATTTGTCCCGCTTTGAGCAGGGGGTTGGACTAGATGAACTCCTGAGGTCTCTTCCAACCCTAATCTTCTATGATTCTTACATAACATGAGGGAAAATGGAACAACCAAACAGGAATACAGGACTAAGTCTGTCATAAAACTATTGGTCACATAATTGTGCCTCCAGCCTGCTTCATGAATAATAAAAAGCCCTACCCTTACAGTGAGCTGCAGTAGCCACAGGGCCGGCGCTTCCATTTAGGCGACCTAGGCAGTCGCCTAGGGCGCAAGGATTTGGGGGGGGCGACATTTTGCTGGGAGGGCAGCAGGCGGCTCCGGTGGACCTCCCGCAGGCGTGCTGGCGGAGGGTCCGCTGGTCCCGCAGCTCCAGTGGAGCATCCGCAGGCACTCCTGCGGCAGGTCCACCAGAGCCGCAGGACCAGCGGACCCTCCGCAGGGATGCCTGCGGGAGGTCCACCGGAGCCGTGGGACCAGCGGCGAAATGGGTAGAGCCGGCCCTGCGCCTAGGGCGCCAAAAACCCTGGCGCCGCTCCTGAGTAGCCAGGAGGAGGAAGAGTCTCTCTCTCTCTCTCTCTCACTTGTTGGCATGCATGTACACTCAGCCCTGCCCCTGACGGTGATCATGCAGGCATGAACCTCCAGCCCACTGGAACAGACGTGCTTCTGGGGAAGAGGCACGTGTCCCCCCGCAGAGCTTTTTTGGTTTTTCTGCACAAGGGTCACAGAAAAATGTGAGCCATATGAATTCTGCGCCCCTGCATTGATGCAGAATCCCCCCACGGGTAACATATGTATAAGTGACTAAAGTGAAATCCCTGCAAGTTGCATGGGCCCTTTTTAAAGACACCACAATAGAGGCCCAACTTCAATGTATACCCCAAATTAAGAAAAACAGTAAAAGAACTAAAAAAGAGCCACCGTGGCTTAACAACCATGTAAAAGAAGCAGTGAGAGATAAAAAGACTTCCTTTAAAAAGTGGAAGTCAAATCCTAGTGAGGCAAATAGAAAGGAGCACAAACACTGCCAACTTAAGTGCAAGAGTGTAATAAGAAAAGCCAAAGAGGAGTTTGAAGAACGACTAGCCAAAAACTCTAAAGGTAATAACAAAATGTTTTTTAAGTACATCAGAAGCAGGAAGCCTGCTAAACAACCAGTGGGGCCCCTTGACGATCAAAATACAAAGGGAGCGCTTAAAGACGATAAAGTCATTGCAGAGAAACTAAATAGATTGTTTGCTTCAGTCTTCACGGCTGATGTTAGGGAGATTCCCAAACCTGAGCTGGCTTTTGTAGGTGACAAATCTGAGGAACTGTCACAGATTGAAGTGTCACTAGAGGAGGTTTTGGAGTTAATTGATAAACTCAACATTAACAAGTCACCGGGACCAGATGACATTCACCCAAGAGTTCTGAAAGAACTCAAATGTGAAGTTGCGGAACTATTAACTAAGGTTTGTAACCTGTCCTTTAAATCGTCTTCGGTACCCAATGACTGGAAGTTAGCTAATGTAATGCCAATATTTAAAAAGGGCTCTAGGGGTGATCCTGGCAATTACAGACCAATAAGTCTAACGTCGGTACCGGGCAAATTAGTTGAAACAATAGTTAAGAATAAAATTGTCAGACACATAGAAAAACATAAACTGTTGAGCAATAGTCAACATGGTTTCTGTAAAGGGAAATCGTGTCTTACTAATCTATTAGAGTTCTTTGAAGGGGTCAACAAACATGTGGACAAGGGGGATCCACTGGACATAGTGTACTTAGATTTCCAGAAAGCCTTTGACAAGGTCCCTCACCAAAGGCTCTTACGTAAATTAAGTTGTCATGGGATAAGAGGGAAGATCCTTTCATGGATTGAGAACTGGTTAAAAGACAGGGAACAAAGGGTAGGAATAAATGGTAAATTTTCAGAATGGAGAGGGGTAACTAGTGGTGTTCCCCAAGGGTCAGTCCTAGGACCAATCCTATTCAATTTATTCATAAATGATCTGGAGAAAGGGGTAAACAGTGAGGTGGCAAAGTTTGCAGATGATACTAAACTGCTCAAGATAGTTAAGACCAAAGCAGACTGTGAAGAACTTCAAAAAGATCTCACAAAACTAAGTGATTGGGCAACAAAATGGCAAATGAAATTGAATGTGGATAAATGTAAAGTAATGCACATTGGAAAAAATAACCCCAACTATACATACAACATGATGGGGGCTAATTTAGCTACAACGAGTCAGGAAAACGATCTTGGAGTCATAGTGGATAGTTCTCTGAAGATGTCCACGCAGTGTGCAGAGGCGGTCAAAAAAGCAAACAGGATGTTAGGAATCATTAAAAAGGGGATAGAAAATAAGACTGAGAATATATTATTGCCCTTATATAAATCCATGGTACGCCCACATCTCGAATACTGTGTACAGATGTGGTCTCCTCACCTCAAAAAAGATATTCTAGCACTAGAAAAGGTTCAGAAAAGGGCAAGTAAAATGATTAGGAGTTTGGAGAGGGTCCCATACGAGGAAAGATTAAAGAGGCTAGGATTCTTCAGCTTGGAAAAGAGGAGACTAAGGGGGGATATGATAAAGGTATATAAAATCATGAGTGATGTTGAGAAAGTGGATAAGGAAAAGTTATTTACTTATTCCCATAATACAAGAACTAGGGGTCACCAAATGAAATTAATAG
This sequence comes from Mauremys reevesii, assembly GCF_016161935.1. NCBI lineage: Eukaryota > Metazoa > Chordata > Testudines > Geoemydidae > Mauremys > Mauremys reevesii. Next base: position 80,668,048 of record NC_052627.1, on the reverse strand, counting down.
GCAGCAGGTTTAAAACAAATAAAAGGAAGTTCTTCTTCACGCAGTGCACAGTCAACTTGTGGAACTCCTTACCTGAGGAGGTTGTGAAGGCTAGGACTATAACAATGTTTAAAAGGGGACTGGATAAATTCATGGTGGCTAAGTCCATAAATGGCTATTAGCCAGGATGGGTAAGAATGGTGTCCCTAGCCTCTGTTCGTCAGAGGATGGAGATGGATGGCAGGAAAGAGATCACTTGATCATTGCCTGTTACGTTCACTCCCTCTGGGGCACCTCTCTTTGGCCACTGTCGGTAGACAGATACTGGGCTAGATGGACCTTTGGTCTGACCCGGTACGGCCATTCTTATGTTCTTATGTTCTAAGAAACATAGGGGATTAGGAAAGTAGGTGTGAGCTCTATACACCACAATCATAGTGAATAGTTTGTAGATATATGCAAATATGTCCCCATTTTATTAAACAGCTATTTTATTATTATTTTTATTTATTATTAAAGATGCTATTTGTGATTATCATGTATTTTACCATCCAGCACTTATTCAGTATTGAACCCAGAAGGAAGCCTCTAACAGACAGAATAATTTTCCGTCTCTTACTCCTTTATCCATGATAAAGGATAGAATCTAGTAAAGGTTCCTACTTATATTAAACTGTTTAGGAATCCTTATTTCTTTCTTATTCTTCCCTAGGATTTCTACCACCTTAAAGTTACAGTTTTACTGCCCCTCACAAACACAATCTTCTTTTGTGGCTTCCTATTTCTGAACTCCCAGAGTTCATCACCCCTCAAATCTCATTTGCTTTGGCCTGTGTCTATTCTCTACATGAAGTGGAAACAATTACCAAGACCTCCTTAAAGAAGATACCTAGGATATTATTTCTCCTTTTCCTCAGAATACTTGTCAGGATTCTTAACTAAGTTCTACAATAGCTGTACTAAGAACATAAGAACGGCCGTACTGGGTCAGACCAAAGGTCCATCTAGCCCAGCATCCTGTCTACTAACAGTGGCCAATGCCAGGTGCCCCAGAGGGAGTGAACCTAACAGGCAATGATCAAGTGATTTCTCTCCTGCCATCCATCACCACCCTCTGACAAACAGAGGCTAGGGACACCATTCCTTACCCATCCTGGCTAACAGCCATTTATGACTTAACCACCATGAATTTATCCAGTTCTCTTTTAAATGCGGTTATAGTCCTAGCATTCACAACCTCCTCAGGTAAGGAGTTCCACAAGATGACTGTGCGTTGCGTGAAGAAGAACTTCCTTTTATTTGTTGTAAACCTGCTGCCTATTAATTTCATTTGATGACCCCTAGTTCTTGTATTATGGGAATAAGTAAATAACTTTTCCTTATCCACTTTCTCCACATCACTCATGAATCTTACTGGGACTCTCCTATATCACACTGTGACACAAAGACTCCTTGCCAAAGGGCCCCTCTGTCTTTGCAAACAACTCTCACCCCAGACCTGATGAACACTACACCAAAGACATCTAAAGGATATTTATCCATAAAGAGTAAAATGTAAGGTATCTACAGAAAGCTCATAACTTCTCAAGATTCATAATCATTGCAAGATGTATGTACAGGTAATATTTAAGGCATAATATATCTATACAGAAAGTATGCTTTATAGACTTGGAGTAAAAGTTAGTCATCAAGGGATAATATATCTCAGTGATGACCCATTCAAGAATGAGGGAGTTGCCACCTTGCCCTGGTTAGCCAGTGATGCAATACCAGGCTCAGTTTTCTAGCCTTGCTCCATCCCTAGACTATCAATGGAAAACATCAGAGACAACTACAAACAGTCGAAACCACTTGGATGTAAAAAAGGAACATTGCAACAGACAGGGGGTTGCCATGGCTGTGAATAAAGACAAAAAAGACTGATTCAGAATATGGGTGGTGAAGAAAGACCCTCTGCATCCTTTCACTGGTGACATCTTGGGGATCAGTGTTGTTCTCAAGAAAAACTGGATCCTGGTTCCTGTGAAGCCAGCCAAGTCTCCAAGAGACTGACCGTGCGGAGGTCGGGGGGAGTAGGGGGATGACCCACTTGTACTTTATTAGATAGGAAAGGTAACTATTAATAAGTATAGACCCAGGTTTGCATTTTACTGTTTTGTATTACCACCATTTATTTCCATCACTCTCTGTGTTTTTTTTCTAATTAACTCTCCTTTCTTAAATAAACCTACTTTGTTTTATTGTAAGTGCTCACAAGCACTATATGTTACACCAGAGTTGGGGGGCGGGAGGGGATGAGGGTGTTTAAGGTAAAACTGGTAAAAGGATACACAACACTGTTAGGTGCACAGGATCTGGGATTTTTGTGAATAGCCACTGTCAGGGACTGGATATCACAGGAGAAAGATTCAAGGGACTGGTTTGCATATATTGTTAGCCTGCAAGTCAAAGCCAGGGCTGGCACAGCACAGAGGAGAGTGCTTGAGTAGCTGGTGGTGTTAGGCTGCTGACACCCAGATAGGGGCAGGCAGGACTCCCTCAGGCTGGAGGCAGGGGGAACAAGGTGACTCACAGGCCTGGGTGTTCTGAGAATCATCACACACACCTCTTATACAATAAAGTTGGGGTCTTTTTCACCTCTATTTTCCACTATTCTATGTCTCATACAGTGAAGCAATACTATATAATACTAACTAAGGCTAAGATTATGTCACGGATTCTGTGACTTTCAGAGACCTCCATGACATTTTCTAGCCCCAGGGTGGCAGGCAAGAGCTGTCAGCCAGTGGGGGCCCTGGAGCTCTGAGCCATCATGGGAGGTGGGGGCCCCACAGCTCTCAGACGCAGTAGGTGGCAGGGGGACCCAGAGCTCTGAGCCACTAAGGGTGGCAGAGGGACATTGGTGTTCCCAGTCACTGCAGCTCTGACCTGCCACGGGTGGACCCCAGAGCTCCCAGCCACCCCAGGCGCTGGACACCCCCCTTCCAAAGTAGGGCTCAGGCCTCCTCCCATCAGTCCCATTTTGTCAGTTATTTTTCTTCCATTAATTTTTATTTTTAATTGCTCGTGAGCGGTCCCTGACTTTTTTTTTAGCAAAACTGGGACAAAATCTTAATACTAACTAATCTATATTTTTGTGAGACATGGCCTCTTCTATCAATAATCTGGGTTCTTGTGTTTCCATCTCACTTGGAGGCGATGCCTTGTGACTTTTAGAGCAAGACCTAGACAAATTTCTCCATTTGACCTGTCTCCAAGGCTTCAGACACTAGGAAAGAGCAAAAAGTATTAAGGAGCTTATGGCTAATTGCTTGCTAGTCTGTTTGGAAATGTTTATACAATCTTGAATCCAACAGAAAACATATTTAACTTGATGTAGAGTACTCAAGAAGTGTCTTAATTTAACACAGGCATAATATTGAGTTTGACACTCAAACACCATATCCAAGATAAACACAACACTCCTCTTATGAGTTAAATATCATCACATATTTGCCTTAGAATATTTTAATACTTAGAAATGCTCATTAAAAAGGTTATTTTCCCGTAAAACTTGCTACTTTAAAAGGCACTATAAGTGTAGACACTCTTTTAATTGTAACAGATTGTACTATAGACTCTACCCTCAGCTAGACTTGCTCAATTTTTTATTTTTTGGGGGGTCAAATTTTTGAAAGACTCCTACCCATTCTACTTTCCACCCAGTTTCAGAAGTGGTTTAATAAAACAGCACTAGTTCTGTTAGCATAGTATTGTTTCCCTAAATCATGTATAGTCTCTGTCTCAGGAGAAGTTTTGCCCCCCCAGACAGTTCACCCTCTACAGCTGTGACTAGTGTTGCTTCAGCCAACCAGTGGTGTTCATGCTGTGTCAGTAAGATTGCCATTTTGTTGAACAAATTTTGCTTTTGCTGTCAAAAAATACATACCAACTCAGCTTCCTCTCCACTGTTCTTTTTCCATCAGCCACCTAATTCCTTCCATACTGGCTTTTCACCAGTTCCCTGGCCCATTCCCTGTTATTTCTCATCCCAGACACTTTAGTGATCCATACACGACATAGTGATCCCAGGCTCAGACTCAGGTTTAAGCCGAAACTCCATTGTCCACACACAAAGCCTTATGACCTGTGCCAGAAACCTCTCAGGCCTGTAGCCTCACCCAGGCATATGGATCCAAGCCAGAGTCCTACTGTGGCATGGGTAAAAGCGAGTCATTTTACAGTGTGGACACAGCTGATGCCTGGGTCGCCAAGCTCACATCCAGAGAGTCCGTCAGCACTATCTCACAATCCCCTAGGCTTGTGTCCCCCAACCCTTCTACCCCAAACTTAACACTTGATTCCCAGGAACCGGAAGCACTCTCCTGGTTCAAACACAACTCTCTGTGTTTAACCATCCTTTCCACACAGACTGCTCAACTGTAAACACAGTTAACCTACTGTGTGTTAGCTATGTCCGTCACTAAGAAGAAACCCTACATCAAGCACACTGCTAGCTGACCAGAGGAACACAGCCAGATTCTGGTAAAATTGCAGTGGAAGGAGAGCAAGACATCTGACTTCACCAGAGCACAAGAAATGATCATGGGTACAAAAGTATCTTGGAAAACCTGGGAGCGTTGGGGAACCACCAGCATGTGATCAATACCGGGAGCCAGTTAAGCAGCTGAAGACCACTTATTGCCAAACCACGGGTGCTAACCACACCTCAGAGCACTCCCCATCAGCGTCCCCTACCTCTTCTACAAGCAATCAGATTGGCTGCTGGAAACTGTGCCAAGCAAAGAGCCCACAGTGCTGCATGACAATTTCCTGAGCAGTGACGGCTGATAAGAAGTAGTGTTGTTCCATGAACAGGGGACAGGACTGGGACTCAGGAGACCTGGATTCTATTCTCACCTCTGTTACTGACCTGCTGGGTGATTTGGGAAAGTCACTACATTTCTCTGTGCCCATTTCCCCTACAACTTTTAGTCTGTCTTGTCTATTTAGACTGTAGACTCTCTGGGGCAGGTATTGTCACCTATTGTATGTATGTACAGGGCTGACACACTGGAGCCCTGAGCCTGCCAGTGCACTCTAGGCACTACTGCACTACACATAATAAATAACAAAAAATTTTAAGTTACTTTTTTGTATGGTCTAAACAGATGCAAGGAGTATGAAATGCTGCCTCTATTCATTAAGTAAATATTTTAATGTTAAAATAAATCTGCTGAAGGATTAGATACAGGATTTTTTATTAGGTTTCACATTAGTATGTGACATTAAAAAACTTCAATAATAACTGGTTTGGTAAGTGAGAACTGTCTTATTCACAGGTCAGCGAGCAGGTTCAAATCTTGAGAATGTATGGAATAATTCAGCCTGACAAGACAACTGTTGTTTCCTGAGAACAATTCCATTTGAGCTACAGAACACTTAACATACTGAACAGATTAATTACTAAAAATGAATGAAATACAGTTCTCTAATCACTGTTCAGATGAAGATAAATTAAACAAGGAAGAAAGGCTAGGGAAAGGCAATTTTTACAAAGAGCAACAGGAAAAGTCTGACACTAAAAAAGAGAAAGGGCATAATAGGGATAAACACAGGGTAGTACAAACTCTTATTTAAAAAGACGTTAACTTTGTACATAATCAGTGCAGGGACAATCCAAAATGCCTGTAACACTGGAGAGGGGAAGGGGAATACAGCTACAGGGATTTAAGCAGGTTGTTACTTGCTTCTGCCAACAGAGAAGCAGAACTATGAAGTTGCTTCCCAAATGAAGGACTAAGTCAGTGTATGTGTGTGAAAGAGACAGTGGCCTCATCTTTACCCTGGAAAGACACCAAATCCCTACAGTCCAGATTTAAACCATTGGTTTTATTTTCTTTTTCTTTCATTTTGATCCAGTCTCTGCTGATGCTACTTTTGAACAAGGCCATACACATATGCCCAGGACTGGAAGACGAAGCAGCATACAGTATGCTGCAATACTCTTTCTTTATTCTTTGTGACGATAGCTAGTAGGCCAAGAAGTATAGTACTCCATTTAGTGCCATGGATTTTCTGTCTCTTTCCAAGTTGTATTAAGAAGCTACTTGAAATCTCTTCCTGGAAGTGGATGGATTTCTTTGAAAGGATTTGGAGTAATGTTGTGAGCCTGAAAATACAAAACATTATTTGGTAAGTGTACTATAACCAAAAGTCACACCAACCCTGTATTTGGGTTGCTTCTATAGGCCTCCTTTAGAAGAACATTTACTAGCTGATTGTATTTTCACACGTCACCATTTTTTATTCAAGTAGTTCTTTTGGTTTGTATTAGTTTCTCTGCACAATGCTTTAACTAAAGGATTATCCAAAACTCAGGAAAACCTACAATTCTCAGAAATGAGAATGGACACACAATGTATGGAATGGCAGACTTTCATTAGCTGAATGGAAACTAACATAAAAAGTACTGCTTTATCCCAGAAGTTAGAGAGCCCCATATGAATAGTGAATTCCACATCCAGTACCTGCTTGCTTTGCTGGTACAGCAAAGGAAAGACCTTAGCTGAAATCCAACAATGATTTAATTTAAGATTTGATTTAAAGAACATTATAAACAAAAAAATTCCATTTTCTTTTTCACGTTAAAATTACTTGATTAAGTTCAATACACTAATAATGAATGAGGGACTTGTACACTTTGTAGCTCATGTAAGCCAAGCTTATCACACACATCAGGGGCTCCTTGCATCCCTCCATTTCCTCCCACGTCCAGCTTCTTGTGTGTCACCATATCATCCCCCTCTTTTTCAGGGACTCCCTGCAACTACCCCCCAATCTCCTCACTGCCAGGGGTTCTGTGTGCCCCCAATTTCCCCTTCCTCCCATGTAAGGGCCAACCCTTTCTACCCGCTAATGCCAGTGGCTCTGTGCCTCCCTATTCCCACTTCATCCCATGCACTCCTCCCCCCATCTCCCTATGCCAAAGGGTCTGTCTCCCTCCTTCCCCCCATGCAAGGGGCTCCCAAATATCCCCCCCACCACCAGGTTTCCCCCACTCTCCCCATCCCCCTTGGCAGGGACTCTGCTTGCAAATCTTTCACCTTTTCCCCCATGCCACCCATACCAATTGCCACCCATTCCCTCTCTTGCCCTATACCAGGGTCCCCCTGAGTGGCAGGGGCTCTGTGTGAACACCCACATTCCCCACATCAATCATGTGTCAAACTCTCTTGGGAGGATGAGCAGGAGTACTGTGATGCAGGAAGGTACCAATGGGTGCCATCAACCAGATGTTTGATCCACAGACAACTGCAGAGGTGCTTGAAGCTGTGTCTGTGCTAGACAGATGGCAGTGCCCACACTTCCTCCCTTGCAGTGTTCTGATTTCCCCCCAAAAAACAATAGGGTTCTGGCCACTGATGCTTAAAAGGAACCCTGATATTTTGGAATTCATTAGATTCAGTGTTCAAAAGTTTTCGAATTACATAGACAGACAAACAGAGAAATGCCATCAAGTTGGGTGTAAAGTTTTTTCAATCTCAGCCAATGAAAAAGCATAATTATATGGAGTATGTTTAGACATTTTATAATCTAGTGTGGAATGTCATGTGCAATACACATCTATGAGTGTCTGAAAAGTTTTATAAACAAACACTGCCACTGTTGCCATTTATATGGCACCTACAATGAAGGGGTTGCACACTTCATTGCTTTTGTAGGCCGAGCTTATTATACACACCAGAGGCTCCATGCATTCCTCCACGCCCCCCATCTCAACCCCACAAAAGCTCCCTGCTTGCTGCCCGCCCATTCCCCTCTATTTCAGGAACTCCACCAATCTTCTCCCTGCCAGGGGCTCTGTGTGCCTATTTCCCTCTCCACCCATACCAGCGTCCCCATTATCCCCACCATTCCCACTTCTTCCATGCCTTCCTTTCTCCTCTTCCCCCCCATGTCAGAGGCTCTGTGTGCTCCCCCACACCAGGTTCCCCCAATTTCCCCCTCACCAGCAGTTCTGTGCTGTACAGCTTTTTTAAAATTAATCTTTTGGTTTTGCTTACCTGTTAAAAAGCCTTGACCTGTCCATGTATTGTTTGCAAAATCCATAGGTGTCAATGACCTTTTATGAGGGGTGTCTGACTGTAAAAAGGGAGAAAATATTTTTGTTCATTATGGCTCTCTCACAGATTAAGGATTTGGTTGTGACTTTCGCACCACAGCCCAGCACAGAGGTCAGTGGTGGAGTTGCACTGCTCTAGAAGGAGTATAAGAGAAATTGTGCCTCCACAGGCATCTTTCTTGCATATGGAGGCGGTGCAATTTGCTTCATTCATTAGGATACAGCAGATCTCTCTTCCCAGCACACTAACCCCACTCTTCAGACCAGTGCAGGAACGTGGTCCCACCCTCTTTTAGACATCCCGCTCTCTGAGATCATAAAGTCTGCTACTGTGGGAGGCTGTTTTGCAGTCATACAAAAGTGGTGGTGGCAGCGGCGGGGAGGCAGGTGTCCTGCATCTCTTTCTGCCCCAGCCTTCCACAGATGTCTGGCCCAACATCTCTAATCACACAAAAACCCACCCTGAATGTGTGAGTTGTGTTGGGTCTTGAAAACTGATCAATGAGGACAGTTCGTTCTCTAAATGGTCGTCGCTCTGCACTGTCAGGTACTGCGCTTGACACTCTACTATGAGGATATCGCCCTCTATGCTGAAAGAGAAAAAGAAAATTGAGCATTGAAATAAATGCAAATATTGGCATAGCTAAAATAAGAATCCTTTTGACCTTTGCTTTAATTAAAAGAGAAGAAAAAAGCAAAGAGCTAATTCTCCACTAAGTAAAAGGCTCAGTTAAGAGTTTTTAAAATTACTAGGTTGGGATTTTCAATTGGATTTCAAGTGTCTACAAATTAAGGTAACATGTTTTATAGAGAGGGTAGGAGAGGGGTAAGTGTAATTGCAAGAGGTTTTATTTAAGACTAAGAATTATAGCTGTGTTAATAGCATTTGTCTATGTCTCATGTTCTACATAATTTGAGAGGGTTATGCTAGACCCCACTGTACCTATGATAAAAGATGGCTAGGAGGGTCTCTCACCTCCCAGGTGAGTCCTCTAACTACTAGGTTTTTAGTAGAAGGAGTGGGGGTGCAGGAACACCACCACCACTTTTCATGAGAAAGGACTGACTTGGCGATGATGCCTATTTCCAGGAAAGAGGTTACTGCAAGGAATCCTGAGCAGAGGAAAGCACCTCCCTCCCAGCACCAAGTTAGGCACCTAACATCCTTTGAGGGGCAGAGCTTAGACCTCACCCCTCTCCTCAACATTTCTACTGGCTAGGTTACACAGCGCCTGCTCAGTTCACTGACTTCTGTGAATCCCTTTTTAGGCATCTAACTCTCTCCAGGCATTGTATAGGGAATCTGGGCACCTAATTTAGGGTTGCAATTTCCACTAGGCGACAGGATGCGAAGTGCTAGGTGCTGCTACCTCACAATCTTTAACATATCTATCCTCACAACACTCCTGTGAGATACAGCAGTGCTATTATTTCCATTTTAGAGATGGGGAAGTGAGGCACAGTGACGCTAAGTGACATGCTCACAGTCACACAGGAAGTCTTTGCCAGAGTAGGGACTTGAACCAGGGTCTTCTAAGTCCTAGGATAGTGCCCCAACTGCTACACCATCCTTCCTCTCATAAAGGACCATAAGAACATACAAAGCCATAAAGGTTATGGGTTTCTTCATGTATGTCCATATTTATAATTTTAAAAATATTGGGAAGTATATTATTCAAACTGAAATAATTTCAAAATTCTAGTTTACTTCCATCATTTTTCTCTTTTCTTGTACTTCATGCTTCTTGGACACTTATTTATATTCACTTTTAGTCAATTTCATTTTCTACTTCTACTTCTCACACACTAGCACAATGTAACAAAACACTGCAAGACAATATATAAATCTAAAACACAAATACAAAATTAATTTATATCTGCTCTTTAAAAATTCAAGAAAAAATTATTTTAGAAAAATGTCTTTAAAATGACCTACATTTGGGGCCTAAAATACCTTGCAACGTCCCTTCAAATGTAACTATAAACTCTCACATATGTTAAGGCCCTGTATCACAATAAAATATGATTGAATGCAATTCTCCCAAAGTACTAATTTCAAATAGTGATACAAAGTGGGTTTGGGGAATTTTTTTGTCTGTTTGTCTTGTTCAAGTTACTGATGTTCTTTAACAATATTAACAAGTACACATCTTACAAAGCCTTGCCGTGATCCAGGTACTGAAAGATACTGTTCAACAGTCTCTGTGTTTATTGGTGGTAACTTGTTCCGGGCTGTATGTACAATAGGAGAGGACAAGCGATCTAAGCCAGTATACCTGTAGGATTCAAATTAAACAGATTTCATATTCCATCTGATACACTGGGGACAACATTTCTTAATACATTTAAGTTACTGTAAATAGCAGAACACTTAATGCAGCGGCAGCTCTCAGAACAATGCTTTATTCTGCTTCATTTTTCTGTATGAAGTGTGGAATCTTTCAGAAATCTCAGGGCTAGTTCCCAAATCTTTTACAGTTCTTCACTAAGCCCTGTAACAATGAATGCTCTTGTTCAAGTTCAACAAGGTCTTGACCTCAAGGAAGAAGAAAGTGAAACTAAAAACTCACAGTTTAGTTCCCCTAAGGACTTCATCGCTGTACACATTAGGAGTCTTTGAACATAGTGGGTCTGAAGTGAGAGATGGTAGCCTACGATGGGTTGGCATTTTCCTAGAAGATGCCAGCAGTATCCGAGATGATGAGAGAATACTGTTATCAGTAATTCGCCCCCGCCGATTCCGCACTGAGTTGAGAACACTGGAGCCTATGCTATGTTGTTTGTCTTCTTGTTCATTCCTAGAGAGAAAACAAAACAAACACACACTTTTTAGAAGACTATAATTGTTACTTATACAAATTAAAACTCAGTCATATCTATTATTGACAGAAAGGTGTCTGCATTTTTAATTACATTTTTGAAATCCCAAAGCATATTTTATATGGCCAAAATGACAAAGTACATCATAAAAAATATACTATTTTCATATCAATATTTACTGTATCTTGTCTGCCAAGCTTGCATGCCTCTGTTGGAGTGGTTTAGCTTGAATTGTCATGACGCCATTCAAATCACTATAAAAATTGCTGGAGAAACGGTGAACCTAAAGAGAGCAAAAAAATAAATGCATTTAACCTTTCAGTCTCATTACCTTCTTCAAAGCAAGGCTTCAAAAACCCCAAAACCCACATAGTTAGGTCAAAATATGCTTAAAAACTATGCAAGAGAAATCCCACTTCAGATCACAATGGAACATTTCTCCCATATATAAGATAAAATGCAAACAAATAAGGGTCAATACTCCACAAAACAAAGCTTGAAAACTAAGACTAACAATGAATATTACAAGAAATAATTATTTAGTATTATCACTGTAAACATAAGTAATATGTACCCCACTATTTATTTCTACTATAGGCACAGTTGGCAGCAATGACTATAATTAAGGTTGCTTTTCCATTCTATTGTACGTAATTGAAAACAGGGCCCTATAACTTTGCCTAAAGTTTTTTCTTCAGGCTAATTTTTTTTTTATTATGTGTCCACTTCAGGCTATTATATATAATTTATTTGGTTACTTTCTGAAAAGTTTCAGATAAAATGGTTCAGCCATTTCTGAGAATGAGGTTAGTGAAAAATGTTTTGTTAATATTAAAAAATTCTTACAACCACTTTACAGAGAAGCTCTACCATGCTTTGGAGTAAGGACTCAAAAATTGAGCAGAGGAGTTGCTGTGGGGACAGAAAGGTGACTTGAAATGCCCCCATGAAAATCCATCTAAATTTGGCTACATTATAAACCTCTGACCATTGCTGTCTGCATTTGCTTCAGTAAATGTTTGTTAGAGGATGGCAGCCAAATTCTCAAAATATTCCATTTTCACTGGGCATACTCAAGCTCAAGGCTGCAGGGGCTGAACAGGACTTTTTTTTGGTTGCAATTTACTCCTGGCTGCTGGGCCACTACAGTACCAAGCACTGGAACTACACTACAGGGGAAATACGTGAATAGCGTAACTCAAATTGACGTAACTTAGATCTACTTATTGCAGGGTCGACATTACGCGATGTCGATGGGAGATGCTCTCCTGTCAACTCCCCCTACTCTTCTCAATCCGGTGGAGTACAGGAGTCAACAGAGGAGTGATCTGCAGTCAATTTAGCGGGTCTAAGATCCGCTAAATCGACCACTGATGCATCGATCACCATTCACTGATCCCCCCATTAAGTGTAGACAAGCCCTAAGAGCAGAGAAGCTGTCTCTCCTATGTTCTCAAAGCTCCCCCTGTGGATGCCTAGGAAGCATGGAGGAGAATAAGAAAGCTGCTTGAATGCAGGGGCAGGGACATGATGGATGGAATAGGGACAGGCTATGGGAAACAGAAGCATAGGGGACAGAGTCAGAAAGGGACAAGCCAGAGGAAAGAGGCAGAAGCGTATGTAACTGCTAGAGCATACTCACCTCCAGAAACTCAAACAGAACCCAAGATTCCCAAGTTCCAACACTGAGGCAGACACTGAACAAGTCTCTTTGTCCACCAACCCATAATGCAGTGGGAAGCGGAGAGAGAAGAGGACCAACTAAGACAATCTGATGTTAGGGGTTTTGAACGAGGGGAGTTAGGCTGGAACTTCACATGCACCTTGCAAGGAAGAGTTCTTTCATGGTTCTACTGAAAGGGAAGGGTTGTCTCTCAATATAAAGGGTATGATTTTCTGGGAAAGAATAGGGAATATTGTGATCTGTTTTTATAGCACCTAACACAATAAGGTCTCAGTTCTAATTGGGGTCTTTGGGCTCTAATTGGGGTCCAAATAAAAAGTGGTTATAACAATGATGTAGACTTGTGTTTTTTTAAAAACCAGACTCAAAGGTGGAAAGTCAAACTAAATACCTTAAATATGCATAATCAATAAAATGGAAAGTTTTCTGATTTAAGTTAGAAAAGGCCTAGGCCAATTGAAAATAGAATTCTGTTTTGTGGAACAATATTTTACCTGAGATGGAACAAAATGCGAACCAAAAGATGTGCTTCGTGCCTCAGAGCCTCTTGATGGGGGGACGCTTGCTGTATCTGCTGTAATACGGGAGACTAGTAGATGTGGCAATTTACTTGTAATAGCTTTCAATTTCTCCACCTGCTTATCATTCTCTGCACCAGTGTAGAATATACAAGTGATTAAGAAACAAAATTTTCTGCAGTTATACAAACTGATAGTAGGAAAATATCAGTGACTCAGATTTGACATATCTGCTAGATAAACAGTATTCAACATTTATTATAAATGTTATGACATTTTGTCTTAAATCATTTTAGTTTAAGTCTTTATGACATTTAAAAATAAACTAGTTGTCAGATTAAAGGCATTTATTTCTAAAAACATTTTCAAAATGACTATTTTCTCTGTCAATGATAAATCAGTTGGGCCATGTATGTGGAAGAAATGTAATTTGTTTTTATTTTTTAGAAAACACTGGTAAAACAACTGGAACATTATTGAAACATTCTCATGTAAGGTGTGTTAGAAACAGAAAAACGTATGAACAGAAGCAACCAAACATCCTCTTAGTCCATTCCTGCCTGCCAAAAGCTGCATTGCTACCTTTCCAGTGAGTATAAGCCATTATTTCTATCATACCCTTAAATTTCTCAACGGTCCTAGCCCACATTCTTTGCTTGGCATCCTATTCTCCACAAGTGGATGTCCTTCTTAGAGGAAAACGTAGCAAACCTAAATCTCCTCCTCTTTAATTCATAATATTGAGCTAAACAATTCACTTGAGGCCTGAACAATTCTTGTGTAGTCTGGCAATAACACATGCAACACTCAGTTCTATCAGCATAGAATACTGCAAATATTTAACTTCTGCTTAGATCATGTCTACACTACAGGGGCTATAGTGGCACTACAGCACTGTAGCTATGCCAGCATAACTCCATAGTGTAGACACAGCTTAGAGCAATGGAATGGGTTTCTACATTGCTTAGGGAGGTGATGTTCCTCCTGAAATAGTAACTAGGTCAATAGAAGCATTCTTCTGCCAACCTAGCTGTGTCTATGCCGGTGGTTAGGTTGCATAGCTACACCACTCAGGGCTGTGAATATTTAAGTGTAGACCAGCCATAGTTTTAAAATGAATTTGAAGTTGATTATTTTACTAGTTTCCATTTATATATTTTCCTTTTTATTTAAGATTGATTTTATGTATGTTTTTCTGGCATTGTTTCTTCTGTTAATACACATTTTAAGAAACAATGCAGATCCCATTAGCTTCTAAAGGCAACCCCATGCACATGCCAAAGCACAAAATTTCACCAAGAGTTAGTTCTTTACCTTCTGCTTTTCTGAGCAACAGTCTGTTAAAAACACCAGGAAGAATTAAATTTAATCACAGTGAACTATGTTCTTTCATCCTGTGTTAATCGCTGCATGACCCACAGTCAGTGTGGCTCTCTCTCTCCCTCTAGTGGCTGGACCACACAGAGTTTGATGAGTCTATACTGTGATTTTGCTAACAAACTCGGGTCTTTTAGCTTAAACACTAGAAGGAGCTTTTAGATACCCAGGCCTCAGATTCAATCTCTACTGCTGAAGAGCTTCCGAGGGGCATCATGTTACATATTGCACCAAGGATCTCTTTGTGCCTACTTGCACTGAAGCACTTCTTGTGAGAGACCTCCTCTCTTTATGGGCCTGATCCAAAGCCCACTGAAGTCAGTAAGAATGTTTTCATTGGGAGCATGTGCATGCATTTTTAAAGTGCCATGTAAACACACAGTGATATTTAAGAAGAATAAAGATGTTTGCTAAGCCATATTTAATTAACACTAAATTACTGTTCCAAGTTCAATTCTATAAATGCCATCTACAAAAACTCTGCGTACCTGTGATAGCAGTTTCCCAGTTTTTTCTAATCAGCTCCTCCAATATTTCAACTATATTGCTCCAGACACCATCAAACACTTCAGCAGCCACTGCATCTTTGATACAGGCATTGGGAGAAACAGGAGGAATGCCACGTTTATTCCTCTTTCGAGCAAGCTGGGCTTTCTTTTGTTCCAAAGTCTCATCATCACTAATGATTGAAGTAAATTCAGCTTTATTAACAAGTTCTACATGTTTTTGTTAACAAAAACAGTGAATCTAACATACTTTCTTATGGGTCCAGAAAAGCATAAAATAGATTTATATTTAAAAGATCAAGTTTCATATTATACATGATCCAAGTACTGTCGGAAGAAAACAGAACTGCTCCAAACTGAAATTATGAATTGGTTTTACTTTGCTTTGTTGCCTCTTGCTGATTGAATGGCGGTGGTAGCAACATGAAAAATTAAACTGGGGCATTATAGCAAGTAATTTTTGAGACTCTTGATATAGCAGCCATACACATAGATTGTATAGCAGGAATGAGACAAAACTGATGGACTTGGGCATTTGGGGCTAGAATCCCACACCCCCTTACCTCACCACCACCTAAGGAAAATACCATTCCACCAATTTTGAAGGGGAGAATATTGTGTAGAGCAGATTCTTAGCTCTACATCCTTTTCATCCAGACACATTTGCCATGACCATGTGGAGTGACTTGGAGGGATTTCTGCAGCTTTGCAGAAGCAGGGGACCATGTAACCTCATGTGCCACACCCACCCTTCCATTATATTATTATATGGACATTTTCACCCCTCTTTATTTCTCTCTCTTCCTGCCTGGACTGGGGAACAGGTGCATCACAGAACCCTTACTCACTGCCTCATGATACACTTAGTATGAAAAGAACTTTCTGCAACTAAATTTTATTCTATGCTTGTTCTAACATTATATCATATTACAATTTAAGAAAATGAAAAAAAATATATTAAAAACAATCTCTATAATCTCAATTCAGAAAGGTCCCATCCTTGGCTGCATTCTAGATGTGCTGGTGGAAAGTGACGCTAAAAATGGTGTAGCTGGCCCCAGAAGGATCAAACTAGTTCAGGAACAGGGGATCCTCTCTTGTGGAGAAGGCACAATGGTCCCTTTACCATAACTTCCCAACCTTACAGCCAGCGCTGGGGATGTGGTTTCCCTGCACTCTCACAACCATCTTCAGGCTGCTTTAACTTATTCTGGGGGACACATAGGTAGCCCAGGGTTGGGAGGAACAGAAAGGGGGCTTAAAATCACTTTTGCATCTCCCCTTTTTGAGCTACACGGTATACTTCTGAACCACAGCTGAGAGTGAGGACTAAAGAATTTTCTAAATTAATTGGAAGTAGGTTTAGAGAAAAGCAAAGCACAGGTTTTAAGCAATTTCATGATAGTTTCTCATTATATTCTTCAAAAAATATATAATTTATTTACAGCTCCTTGTTGTCAAAAGCAAGATATTCTTCAATTTTTCCATCGACCTCATAGATTTCTTCTTCCAGGAATGAATACTCAGATGAGCCAGAAACAGAAATCCTTGGGGAACCACAGTCTAATGATTTGTGTACTGGGGATGCTACTGGAACTAGTTTAGATCCCGAAATGCACAGCCTGAAACAAAAGAATTAGAATTAAATATACATGGAAAGAAGTGTAAATAGGCAGCTTCTGCATTATACTGAGGTGTTTTAAGGTTATTAAAATAATATGCGTATACATTTATGAAAAGATATGATAGATCAAAGTGAAGTGCTTTTACTAAGTAAATTTTATTTCCATTACACAAAGACAATATACTGAAATGATAGCCTAATAAGGTCTTAAAAGCCCACAGTACAATTACTGCACAATCAAGGAAACTCTTTGATATAGCATACAAACTTTTCACTTATTTGATCATCTATAAGAGGTAATGTTTATGTATTTGTGACTGAGGTTTTTCATGTTAATGTAGTTACAGTTTAGTTGCTGTAAATATTAGAAATATATGAAAAAAATGTAATGTCAATAGAAATGCTTAAAAAGTAACATATATGAAAATGTTAACATACTCTTTTGTGTTGCTAGTGCTTTCACAGAGGCCAAGTAAAGATTTGGTGTACACCGAGCAAGTCGTTTGGTTCTGAAAATGCTGAAAGCCTTCATCTCTAGGAAAAAGGAGCTGTTTTCCTAAAATCCTGCAAAATATAAAATGTGAGGTAGTTACACGTAATCAAATCTGAATAACAGGATGTGCAACAATGTGAAAAACACAGACACCTGCAATACAAACAAACAAACAGGTAGAAATAATTTAATAATAGCTCCCATACATTTATTCTGAGTAATTAATGGATATAAGGGGCCAGATCCTCAGATAATGTAAAGTGGTGTAGCTGCACTGATACCAGTAGAGCTATGCTAATTTAAACCAGTTGAGGATCTGGCCTGTAAGCTTTAAAAATAGCCAGGCATTTAATGAAAGGACAACAAATAACACCCACACTAGCTAAATGAACTATGTTATAAAAGTTGATTTGCATACAGAACATAAAACTCTCTCTCATATCAATAGTCCATCAGACGACATAGAAAGAGAATTTTTTAAAATAGATGGAGAACACAATTCCAATAGGGTTACTTTAAGATCACTCTGCACAACTCTAGTAACACAAAAGTGACCTCCATGGGGACAAAGGTTCTGACCCAAAATATTTATAAAGGTGGCTGCTAATGTACGATATTGAAATTGAGACCAGATAAGGCTTCAATGTGTAGGTTGCAATTGGGGGAAAAAGTTTATTTTTCTTTTAATATATACACAATCACTTTGTGAAATAGAAAATTTCAGATCATTATCTGATTAATGCTCATTACTTATTGCATTGCTTTCCACTGAACATTTGCAAGGGCTCTTGAGGGGAGTCTACAGGTAATAAGCAGGAACTTGTATATTTCAATCTGAGATTCTCAGGTTCTTTCAAATACTTGGAAACTTTTCCTTGAGAAACTTCTACTTTTTCACTGAATGTTCTGAGTCATGTTCATTAGTCACTAACTCATTAATCATTAAAAATTTTCTACTTTATAAACTGACTCAGTAAGGAAAGGCATTTTCTTTTAATAGGTTTGATCCCGTGCCTATTGAAATCAATGGCAATGTTCAGACCCAGTCTTAGCTACTAAATATGTTTACCTGTTCATATGGAGACCAGTATGACTTACCTATTTTACAGAAAATGGAAGGACTGATTGTGAACCTCTTACTCACACTGGGGAACAATTACTCACAGCAGCAGTACCACTAGAGTCAATGGGGAAACTCCTGTAATTGCTCAACAATGTGAGTAAAGGTGTTCACAATCTAGCCCTAACTAAGGACTAAGGGTTTTTTTTAAACCTCAGAGTTAATTATTTTTGTACATGGCACACCATGCATTTTTCAATATCAGGTGGTACAAAATTACTTAAAATAATCTTGCTTAGCACCTGTAATTCAGCATTGGAATGTTCACATAACTTCTCGTACCTGTAAATTTTTCTTCTAAAGCTGACATTCATGTCAGACAGGCTTTTTCTATATCACTAGAATTTTTCCAAACCTTTCCAGTAATTCATAGATTCCGAGGCCAGAAGAGACCACTGTGATCAAATAGTCTGACCTCCTGTATTACACAGGCCATAGAACTTCCACAAAATAATTCCTAGAGCAGATATTTGAGAAAAACATCCAAACCTGATTTTAAAATGATCTGTGTGTGTGGAGGGGAGATATAGCTCTGAAAAATCTACATGACAGAATTTGCAAGAGTTTGTAAGAATGTTCCACTCAAGTGACAAAGACAAGGGGATATGAACTTGGAAGCCCAAAGTCCACAGAGAACTGAAGGGCCAATGCAATGGA
Source organism: Mauremys reevesii (assembly GCF_016161935.1). Lineage (NCBI taxonomy): Eukaryota > Metazoa > Chordata > Testudines > Geoemydidae > Mauremys > Mauremys reevesii. The sequence goes on along the minus strand of NC_052627.1, from coordinate 80,649,166 downwards.
CTCTCAAGTATCTAAAACGACAGTGCTGTGTGGCTCTCTTGCTATCACCTCCCCTAGTAGGATGGCTCCTTCAGAAATCATGTTGCTATAGTGCTAGAGCTGTGGCACTATTCCGCATTTGACAGGGTATTAGGTTGCAGAGGCAAAGTTAATGTTGGTTCACTCATTAACTTGTACAAATTTCCAAGCAGAAATCTGCCAAGTTCCCAAGGGAGGCAGTCACTCAGAACAACTGCTTCCAACCTCCATCCCCAGTCCTGACAAACAGTTGCAATCCTTAACAAGAGGGTTTGGCAGGTGACTGGAAAAGAAATGGAGCATACAGAAACAACCCAGACTAGAGAAGAAAATGAGAACCACAGTATCAAGCTTACTTTTCTACTATACCCATATTTTTTTCAAAATAACTTAACAAAATAGTTAATGACACTCACTAGAATTTTATATCTAGTCTACCCAGTGTTGTAGCTATGTCAGTCCCAGAATATTAGAGAAACAGAATGGGTGAGGTAATATCTTTTATTGAACCAACTTGTCCCTCTCACCAACAAAAGTTGATCCAATAAAAGATATTACCTCATCCAGCTTGCCTCTCTACTATCTAGTCTATAATCTTTAAATTGGCTCAAATTAAGTTAATATATTTCCCTCCTGAATCATGTACCGTAGGCAGGTTCAATCTACCTATTTCCTGGTGCTCATTAATAAGTTCCATTTACTTTTTACCATCATTATCAGAGCTAAGCCAGGAAATCATAAGTACCCAACTTTCATATGAAATCTAGTCCACTGAAAATACTGTAAAAATATAATCAGCTGAGAATGAATATATTGAATTAGCTACACTTCTACAAAACAGCTGGATTTCTGCATATCCTGTGAACTGTTATAGCATTTAAAGAAAGGAAAGATTTTGTATAACACTATGGAAATGTTGCTTCAAGTTTATGTATTTAACATATCCTGAATCACATAAAGGGTTGTAGTATTTATTAGTTATTATTATTGTCAACCTTAACAATACATTCTAAACCTTTTTTCATTGACATTTTGTAATTATGATTGTCTGGAATCTTAAAACTAAAATCCTTTTAAAGATTAAGGGCTAGGTTGTCCAGATACACATAGGCTCACATTAGAATGGGTGGAGCCACCCTATGACCATAAGAGTGTGCATATGTGCGCACACAAAGCAGTACCACTTTAATGATGTTGTGTGACCCTCTGAGCACATAACAGGGTATCATCCCATGGCTAATTCTCTTCCCTGCCCTCGTTGGGTGGTTTGCTGTGCTAGGGATCGAAGGAAAGAGCAGTCCCTGTGTTCCGCAGGCACCTTGCACCACCATGAAAGAGCCAAGGACACTTTCTCACTAAGTACATATTTCTCCATTTATAGAACTACTTACTGCTTTGCTAACATTTCACTTTGGTTCATACTGGTTTACATGACCCAGGATGGTGACATCACCATGGCCAAACACTGTTCCTGCAGCCTATGGACACTCTTTTCCTCACTACTCCTAAAAAAGACAGCATTCAAAGGGCAGTGTCGTTGTATTGACTTCAGGGCAGTCAGGATTTTGCTGTATGTCTTCACTGAGGTTAGTTTTTATAAATATAGTATTAATTGCACTATTAGATATATTCTGTAAATATTAAAAGTCACTACTGATATATGTTTCTTCTTTTCTCATATTAATTTTCACACGACTATTCTCATGATATTGCATTAATATAAAATCTTTTGCAATTATTGCATTACTTAGGATGAATATCATGAGCAGGTAGAGGGCTGAGAGCCCATGCATGGCGAAGGACTAACACACAGTTTGACCACTGACCTGCAGATGAATTTGAACACAATTCTGAAATTAATACTACAAATATAAGCCAATAAGAACAGCTCAGATTAAGATACCTAGAAAATAAATAAATTAATCAAACAAAATTCTCATAGCTTAGAACTAATTCTAGTAAGCAATTCCCTTACCTCAGATGAAGAGACCGTTTGGTCCACTCTTTACATTCTGTCTGCAGACTCTGGGTTTGAGAACTCACTTTTCCTTCAAACAACATTTCATCCACATCCCAGAATGACTGATGCACTCTTTGTGTATTAGCGTTGTCAAATTCCTACAAATTATAAGACTATATTTAGGAAATACATTTAAAATGATAACCATATAAAATATACAACCTTTTAATATTTTTAATTATAATTATTATTATTATTAGTCACTGGAGATACAGTTGAGTTAACAAATGACCTAGTTACTAATTTGGTTTTCTTTACTGCTAAAGCAGCTGTCCTGCACTGGAAAAAAGTAACTTTTCGATTACAAGTCATGTGCTATATGACGATTCAAAAACTTAGTTTTCTGTAAAACAGTTTAATCTTTCATCAATAAATTAAATAAAAAGTACTATTAATAAAAAATTCTGTGACATACATCATCCCTCCAAGAGTAAATTGAGCTTCTTTCAGTGGACAAACCAGTAGTATAGCTTTGTATTCCAGACCAAGAATTATTCAAGTCTGTTGGTGTTATAGGACTGCTAGAAGACAGTGACGAAACAGTTTCACTGTGGAAAGCAACAAAATAATCAAATATATTTTACACAAACATACTAAAAGTAACATTGCACATATTCATACCATATATACGGTAGCGATGTATGCCAGTGTGTGACACACGTGACTTTCAGAACATGCTGTGAAATCCATCTGTAGGTAAGAGTGATGAGATGGGTACTGGTTTTTAGGCTGAGTGGGATGGGTGTATGCTGCAATCATACCTATCACCCAAAGGCTGATAGGTAGGGCCCTACCAAATTCACAGTCCATTTTGGTCAAATTCACAGTCATAGGAATTTAAAAATTGCTAATTTCATGATTTCAGCTATTTAAATCTAAAATTTCATGGTGGTGTAATTTTAGGGGTCCTGACCCAAAAAGGAGTTTGGGGGGGCGGGTTTGTGGTACTGCTGCCCTTACTTTTGCATTGCTGCTGGTGGCAGCGCTGCCTTCAGAGCTGGGCAGCTGGACAGCGATAGCTGCTAGCCACGAGCCCAGCTCTGGAGGCAGAACCGCCTCCCGCAGCAGTGCAGAAGGAAGGATGGCATGGTATGGTATTGCCACCTTTCCTTCCACGCTGCTGCTGTAGAGCTGGCCCCTCAGTCAGCAGCTGCTGCTCTTCAGCCACACAGCTCCGAAGGCAACACAGAATTAAGGGGGGGAAATACCGTGAGCACCCTAAAATAACCCTGTGACACCCCAACTCCCTTTTGGATAAGGACCCCCAATTTGAGAAACTGTGGTCTCCCCCTGTGAAATCTGCACAGGATAGAGTAAAAGCACACACAAGACCAGATTTCACAGGGGGAGACCAGATTTCATGGTTTTTTGAATTTGGTAGGGCCCTACTGATAGGTTAACTTTTCTACCATATTACACTGCTGGGTGATTATCATTTTAACTATTACCAGGACACCCAGAACATGTGTATAGGCATTTACTTTACACATGCACCCATGTACATGCATACATCCTAAATATGTGAAAGGTGCTGAAAGAATGTGTCCCCTTCTTCACAGTAAAGTCAGTGCAGCCAAAACTGTACAAGTTATAGACAAGTAAATCTTTCAAGATCTATTAGAAACTGCATTATTTCTTATAGTAAAGTGTTTAAAATTATAAAAGTTTCAATTAGTATTGCTTTATTATATTTACTGCTATGTATTATATTTTACTCATACAGAGAGTGGGCTTATGATGGTTTGGGCCCTTTGAGGTGTCACCCGATGTGCTGCGGTGCCAGAGTCAGTCTATTCTGCCAGCCTGAGTCCCCTTTACCTGGCCTTGCTGGGCTAGGCTCACAAGCCTCTTCCAGGCAAGCACACAGGCAGGGCCACACCCACCTGCATAGAGAGACAGAGAGCCGCTCTGGTGCCCACTCCCTTTAAGGGGTACAAACCCAAAGGTTTTATGAAATTCGCCCCCTCCCTCAATGTGGAGGGAGATATGCACAACTTCTTGCCCGCCCCCCAGATAGAAATTGCATAAACTGGGTTATATTAAGCAAGAAATAAGTTTATTAACTACAAAAGGTGAATTTTAAGTGAATATAAGAGATAACAGACAGAACAAAGCAGATTACTGACCAAATAAAACAAAGTACATAAGCTAAGTTCAATATACTTAAGAAACGTTACAAAATGTAAATTCTCACACTACATGTTATTTTAGGCAGGTTGCAAAGTTTCTGTGGTTCAGATTTCCAGTTATATTTCCTTTTCAGACTGGACTCCATATCAGTCTGGACTCCCCCCTTGCCTTCCCTTCAGGTGGCTTTAGCAGTCTTTCTTCTTGGGCAGATAGGCCATGAAGAGGAGGAGTCTCGTTTGCCTTTCTCCCCACCCTTAAATAGGATTTACATAAGGCAGGAATCCTTTGTTTCCCAAATTGACTCCCCTTCCCTTCCAATGGAAAGTTACAAGAAGTCCCAGGTAATGTTTAGTATCAGGTGACAAGACCAGCTGACTCTGTAGTGTTATAGTGTCCATAAGTCAGTGGCAGTATGGATTGTTCCTAGGAAGGCCAAGCCTTTCACAATCCACTGTCCTCGTTGATGGGTCATCAGCCCTGTCTGGCTTTTCTATTGTCATACCTAAAGTGTTAGCAGAGGGTGTCACTCAAAGTAGCATAGTTGAAATACAGATACACAGTAAACATTCCTAACTTCAGATACAGAAATGATACAGGCATACAGATTGAATAATCACATTCAGTAAATCATAACCTTTCCAATGACACCTTAGAACACCCCATCTTGCATAAAGTATATCTCAGTTATGTCACATTCATATCATAAGCATATTTTCATAAAGAATATGCAGTGAAACATCACAGAGCCCATTGCAAACTTTCAGTTATGGGTTTTTAGTTTGTCAGGAGACTTTTAAATGGCTATACTCTGGATCCTCCAACACTGGAATGCAGTGAAGATCCAGGCAGTCATCTTTGCAGACCAGCCAACTTCTAGGCAGTGGTAGCTGGAGTGAGGCCTCTTTAAAGTTAGCTGATCTACAAAAACAGTTAGCTTTTTCTTCACTGAACTCTGAAGTTTCAACCTGGACTCTCCATGCTGGCTGGTGCCTGTTCATTTTGCTCTGAGGTTGTGGAGTCCAAGAGCATAGTTCAAACCCAGAGATATTTACAGGAGCTCTGATTAACGAGAACTTGGGTAAATTAGGGTTATTTGTATTTTATGCAGTACAGAGCCTGTGTGTTTCTGTTCCTAGATTAAATGCTTTGAGATACAATAATAATAGTTTTATTAAAAAAAAAAGAATGTGGGATTATGTTACTCAGCAAGTGGGGGCAGAGGTGCGGAAAGGAAAAATAAACTCTGAGATGCAAAGAATCTTAGTTGTACAAAATATTAAGTACATTGGAGAAAATGCAGACCATAGGTAAATGTGATCAGCCTGAAATGCAGAGAAGACAAACTTTGAGTTAAGCAGACTAATAAATAAAAAGGTGAATTTACTTGCTATCTCAGCTAGTTAAACTGCTGCTTCCCTTGCATGGCATAATGTTTATTTGGAAAGCTGAAGTCCTCACTTAACACCTGTTATCCATGAAAATGACCTGGAAATGACCAATGAAATCCAAGAGGTAATCTGAAAATAATCACTAGAATTAAGAGATGATGTTTCTTGATCCATTACTCCTGCAGGAAAAATTTACTGAAAAATGATTGATGACATTCATTTTAACTATGTTAGAGAAGGTACTTTAGTGAAAAGAAACTGCACTACATTTGTGTAAAAGCATAGTATTAAATGTAGCCACTTTTTTTCCAAAATAATAAAGCAACCTGTTAATTATCCAGATTTGCTGTAGATACATTGTAATATTTAGCTATAATGGATTATATTATCATACTTAGCCCAATGTTCTATTATTAATAAGTACTATTTCAGAAGTTAATGCATACCAGGTAAAATTGTCAATGGCATCCTGCACATTTCTCATAAAAATTGCTGGAAGATCTCCACTCTTCCCTGGGAAACAATGATCTGTAGATCCTTTGGACAGCCCCTTCCTGAAAACACCACAAGAAAACAGTATTTATTCTACAGTCTGTACATAATCATAACTCATGTCTCACAATCAAAAACAAAGGATAGAAACTAACTACTGGTACAGCAGACTACTGTATAGCCAAATGACAAGAGCGGATCTGATTTAAAAGAGGTCCAGAGCAAATGATTTTCACACTGGAATTGATAATGTAAATTCCAGTCACAAGTGAAAGAAGAGAACTCTGGATTCCTGTACAACACTCGAGAATGTGCACTTATGGTGAGAGTGGTAGTACAGCGCTGTAAGACAGAATGAATTTACTCCCAAACTGGCAAATACGAAGGCTTCTGCCTAGGAACTAGTACTATAATCAGGGATCGGAGAGGAGATCCTACAAACCTTTTGCACACAATCATCAGAGTCAATGGGATTATTCGTTTAAAGGACTGGAGGACTGGGTGCCAAGGTAGCAACGAAAAAAGAAAATAAATTAGCTTTGCATTTAGTCCATTTATAGGGAAAAAAACAGTATTATTTTTCATCTTCCTGCAACCTGTTTTTCTTTATGGACTCAAGTATCAGAGGGGTAGCCGTGTTAGTCTGGTTCTGTAGAAGCAGCAAAGAATCCTGTGGCACCTTATAGACTAACAGACATTTTGCAGCATGAGCTTTCGTGGGTGAATACCCACTTCTTCGGATGCTTCGGCTTGCATCCAAAGAAGTGGGTATTCACCCACGAAAGTTCATGCTGCAAAACGTCTGTTAGTCTATAAGGTGCCACAGGATTCTTTGCTGCTTTTATGGACTCAAACAATATATTTGCAGGATCTGGACCGACGACTGTACGATTGCAGAATAAAGCCTCTCTCACCACTAGACAGGAACATTGGCTGAAAAGTATCTGATCAATGAATTCAGAACAATTACTTGAATTTCCGCCTTGGCCAACTCCTTAAAAGTGTTAATTAACAAAAATGTTTGCTCAAACAATTTTAAGATATAGTAAGTCAATTTACAAGAGCTTTCCTGAGGAAAAAAAAACGGAGTGTACTTTTAATGGAATTAAAGGCTTATTTTAAGAGTGGTATTAATCTGTACAGAAATCTACATGTTTATTCTTCAAACATTTCTTTACCCTGTATTTTGCAGTTCAGAAACCACAGGAAAAACACTCATGCAGTATTCCCTCCCGGCACCAGAGGTACTTCAAAAGTACAAAACAGTAATTGTTCACACAGTACTTAGTTAAATAAATGTTGTTGTTCAATCATTAACCTGCAGCTGGTTTCACCACCTGTAAAGTCTGCAGGAAAAGAAGTTACAAATATGCTACTAAGTGGAATAGGGCCTTTTCAGAGTCTTTAAACAGTCAACTTAACATTTTCATTAGGAAATCTGAGATGCTAGTTAAATATCAAGATACGTGCACATATCAAAATTTTCCATGAGCTGCTAAAGCACCATTACTTCAGTTCTGAAGAAATGTGGATCATTTGCATTAGGGAATAGGCCATAAAATTTTTCATTACTCTGCCCTTTCCAATGTAACAAATGTAAGTACTGATCTTCTGACTCATTTTGATTGCTTCTTATAAAATGTAGTTCAATGTCCCCACCCTCAATAACTTAAAAAGTCTATAAACCTTAAAGTACATATTTTAAAATACACAGATGAGGAAAACTCTACCATTGCTTTATTGCTATTTCTACTACAATATCTTACTGTGGAGAGAAAAGTTAGTATTTTTTAACTGGAGTAGTTGTTAGTTTACAATCCTAAAAGGCTATAATCTAACTCAGTTGTGCAATTATTAAACTCATCCATTTAGAACATACAACACTGAAAACTCCCATATAATAGCTCTAAGAGTACCCTGACAATCGTTAGACTTATGACAATCACCCAGCGACCTTACTGCTAATATACAAATAACATTACTCTGCCAACTAGCGCCTTAAATAGTCAAATTCATGAAACAATTTACCTCAGCCAGCAGACAATAAAACGAGAAATACTCCAGAAAAGCATCTCACTCTTAGATCACACACAGTAATATAACCAAAAACCCTATCAAACACAATACTAATTTTTTTCCTATATTGCCATGATAATATAATCTCAGATAACATTTTAATTTTTGATACTTAGTTTTAGTTAAATTTGAACACACAATTTCTATTGAATATAGTATTGTTAAATCATTATATAGCAGTTTATGAAGTATAAATATATATTCAGAACACATACAATATTTTGCAGAGACACAGGAGAGGGTTCTATTTGAATAGGAGAAGCTATTTGAATGGTAGCTTGATGGGACAGCTGTGTTCTATTTTGATGCAGATACTTCTTAGGCATTTTTCTTAGATAATAAAAATAAATGAGCTAAATAAATATATACAAATAACTAAACTCTGATATTTATTAGGATCTGCTGTGGTGTTTTCATGAGCTCCCCAACATAAATTATTCCCTAAGCTCCTAACTCTAACACTGCATGTAATACTACAAAATAGCTTTCTTTAGAGAAATCATCTTGCTCAGAAAAAAAATGGAAAGAAATCTCTTTAGGATTGCATGCATTTGTAATTAGAAATACATGCATTTGTAAACACAATATATAGACTCAATCCTGCAACCTTTTCTGAGATGAATAATTACTTACTTAAGTAATACCCATGTAAAGATTGTATGATCAGCCATACTATTTTCCAATTTGTCTTAGTGTTGACTGAGATTGAATGCAATCCATAAAGCTACTGTCTATGGTTATGAGAAGAGTTCTGTGAAGAATGACATGAGCACTGATTTCAATTGTACATATTTGTTTATTTCTAAAAAACAAAGGTCAAATACAGCATTAAGTCACTACTCAGACATCAAAATTATCATTACATACCTGTACATTCTTATTTAATCCTGCATCTATTATGCACCTTTGACTGCCTCAGCCGCACTCTGCCCTCTACTCCATCTCCCCAGCGAATTCTAAAATTCCAAATTTCTGAACAGCTTCAAAACAGACACCATTACTTTAATTAAATCCACTGGCCACAAAAATGTTTCCTTTTTTTTTCTTCCCAGATTTGAAACTCACACCTTACACGCCTATGATTAAAATAACCTGAGGCCCCAGTTGGACAACAGTCAGTCTACAATGGTGATGGTATTCATGGTCAGATATCTTGTGCCTCCTGAATGCTAGAAAAAGAATCTCATACTTTTCAAAAGCAGACAATCCAAAAGATGCTGAGATACTGAACTGGAAATCATGACATCTGTATTAATAAACAAAAGCTATTTGTACAGAATTTTTAATGTAAGAGATTTTCTCGCTCCCTCAGAGGTCTGTGTGAGTTGTTCTCCTGGCACTGGGAGAGCCTGGAGCTACAGGCTGAGGTATGAAAAAGTAACAATAAAAAAAATGCAAGTGCTCTAAAACAGGCTTTTTGGCCAGGAAAAACACTTGGTGGTATCCTATAAAGGTTTTACCGGTGATCCTCTGGAATGACTTATAGTTAGTAATACAATCATGCCAAATTTACACCAATACATCTTACTGCCACTCCACCCCATCATGTATTTTATACACCATTCACGTACCCTATTCATAATAAACTGTACACACTATCCATATTTGCATACGTGTCCACACACTCCATATTCTCACACACACTGGACACGTGTAACACAGCCCCGCACACGCACTGCCCCCGAGAATTCTGACCTCCGCCTGCACACGCGCGGAGACTGAGGCTGGTGTCTCTGCAGGGAGGGAGCCCCGAGGCCCGGGGAGCGCGCGCAGCGCAGCCCCCCTGTTTTCCAGTCTTACCCTATGACCACCAGCTCTGGATCTGGGGCACGCCGCGGCGGGTCGGAAGTCACGGGCGGGGGGCAGGGGCGCCGCACCCCGCTAGCCACGCGCATGAAAGGCGCAGAGAAGAGCGGCGCCCGGGCTCGCAGCAGCCCAGCAGGGTCCCTGCCCCTCCTGGCGGCCCCAGCGCGGACGCGGCTGCAAGCAGCGCCCCCCTGTCATGTCTCATTGTGACCCTCCATCTCCCGTCGGGAGAGAGGCCAGGGCGGGTGGGGAAGGGTCTGCGGGGTCGGGCTGCTCCGGAGCCGCTGCAGCTTCACCCTCCGCTCGCTGCGGGCTCTGAGCGCCCCTTCGCGCCGGCCGCAGGTGGCGGGGCGCGGAATTCCGCAACAGCTGCAGTAAGCCGGGCGGGCGGCTCCTGTCCAGGGCGCGGCTCGCCCCGGGCAGATACTGTGGCTCGCGGGCCCACGCGCCAGGAAACCCCACTCTAGCCAGCCTCCTCCATTGCCCGAGCAACTCTCGCCACATCCAAGTGACCGACCCATCCAGCTGCCAGACCCTGCCCTCCTGTCTCACCCCTAGGGAGAGCCTTGACCACTACCCCTTCACCCCCCCCCCCCCACACCCGTCCCTTCCTTCCTACCAATTATTCCCCTCCTTCCAGGACCAAGAGCCTTAATGCCCTAATGCCAATGCCCCCTAAACCCAACAAAGCCCTAGCCACCCCCAGGCGTGCTGAAGCAATTTGTAGAGTGGGGGTGCTGAGAGCCATTGAACCAAACTGTTAACCCTCTATATAATGGAAACCACTTCAAACCAGGCGGTGCTGAAGCTCCCCCAGTTCCAGAACCTATGCCACCCCCCACCTTTGTGTTAGCCAATAAGAAAAGCCATTTTCACCATCCTAACACACACCTGCCAAGTCCTTCCACCCCACATGACATCAGAATAGGTTCCCATCCACAAGCGGGGGGGGGGAGTAGGGAGGAGTTTTAAGGAGACCAGTGGCTCACAGAAACCTGTGCGGGTCAAGTCCATTATCTCCCTTCTGCCCCTTCTTCACAGGATTTTCAGAGCATGGCTGCTGCTGGACTGCTCACCCGGGTCCAGATTCTGCCAGCATTGAGTAGCACTTTACTGCCCTCCTAACCCTACTGAAATGACAGGATTACTCACAAAGAAAAGTACTACTCACTGAATACTAGTGGTTGAATCTGGCCCACCTTATTTGGATGGGAGAAATGCAAAAATAAAACAAAAAGCAACAGAGGTAGGAACAATTGCTACCAGAAACAGTGGTTAAAAATACTCCTGTTCTGGAAATAGTACCAGGCATAGGGTTGGAATGAGCTACAGCATCAGTCCAGGCAACAAGAATGTATGCACACCCTTGATGCACAGTAAATCATAGATATATGGAGAAAAGAAGATAATTAGTGTCACTCTGGGGAATGATGGTGATTCCTCCTTTGTCCAGGTGTTAGAATTTTTATTTCAAAAGCACCATTTAATAAAGAAATTCCAAGGGAGATTTCCACCAATTGACTTTAAATGAAGGTTTATTTCAGAAATGAGTTTCTAATGCAGTTTATTTACTACAAAATTCCTGTGCTTGCCCATGGTCCTGGCAGGTGTAGCCTATTGAGTATTTCCTAAATGTACCATTTAAAAATTTCTCTGTACCTAATGATATGCCTTATTAAATAATTCCACACACTCCCACTCCTACCCTCATTTCCCCAGCTGTTTCTGAAACAATTCTTTTATGCTTGGTTTGATGCAAGAGAAAGGCGAAACACCAGGTAACAACTACATCAGGCCTTGGCTTTCCTTTGCAGGGGTTAATGAATTTGGGAAAACAAGTCAATCCAGAGCAAAGAGTTGACTAGTAGCCTCTCCCTCAAAATCCTGCTGTGGGGGTAGGAGGAGGGCCATCTCAGATAAACTGGTATGGGTTAATTTCCCCTCCACTATCCCGGTTTAAAGTATAGCTAATCTTCATGCTACGGGCAATGGGGGAATGTGTGTGACTGCATATTTACTCCAGAGCACTTCCCACTGCTGCCAGTGTACAGGTTCCAACAAAACATGTACATCTCAGATAAATACTATACATCTCTCCATAAATACTACCAGGAAAGGGAGAGGTCTCAGGGGAGTTAAAATAAACTGCTAAAATAGGAGGAATATATAACAATTTGCTAAGCTATATTAAAATAATATTTAAATCTTGAAAATGTAATATTTAGATTATAGGGTTTTTTATTTTGCTTTGTTTTAAAAGGAATGAAAAGGAAAGTATGCAGAAATATTTCTAATGTTTACAAATACAGCTATACTCACAGATAAGATTGAAAAACATTTACTTTACACATTCTTCTGAACCACTACAACACTAAATAATAACAAACACATTACACAATCCAGACAAGCACAAAAGAGCATTGCAACATAATTTTAATTGTAAGCCACTATGAATAAAGACACTAACAAATGCAACTTATGAACTGCACACTGTATATCTGAGTATAAATGAGAAATATTTGCATTGTTCTAAACTATAATGTAGTTTTATAGTGCCACTAAGTGGCTATTTTGTTTATCAGAGTGTTACACTAACACCACAATACAGCAGCCCTTATGGACAAGTCACTTCAGTTATAAGACCCGAATTTACAGGTCCTTACGACAGTCTTGAAAAAAAAAAAAACCTAAGGCTGACATTTTTCATATTTGGTCACAGTCTAGTGATGAATTTTATGAGGAAAATTTGACAAAAATTCCATTTGGTTGCCTGAGATACTGGGGACAGAGGGATTTTCACCAGGTAAAACTCATTATTTTTAACTCTACTTGGATATCACAAATACTGAGGGGAATCGGGGAAGCTGAATCAGATGGATCACAAAGGGAGGAACCACTAAAGTCATAATTCCAATGTGGAGCTCCACTAGTGGTAGCAATTGTGAAAGCTGCAATTAGGACATGGTTACCATGGTATCTTAAAACACTTATGAAATGGACTAGGAAGAGGACAGGATTGTGGCTAACAGAGAGCCAAATTTTCATCCCCTACATGGAGTTCAAGTAAAAGGGTTTTGCACAGGAGACTTATACAGTGGCTTGGAGGACAAAAATCCCCTCACCCAAAGAGGAAGGCAGGGCATGAAGCATCTGCACAGGTTGAGGTGCAGTGAATTTCCCAAGGAGGGATGAGATGTTAAATACAGTATCATTCAGTGGTCATTAAGGGCTACAACCTGCTCTAAACAAGGAAAGAGAGAGAGAATGCATGGCTCTTGAGGCCTCTACAGAGTGTGCTGGGCCCTTCTCATTGCTTCCTAGCCACTCACCAGGCAGCATCTCTTTCATGACCCGTACTGTCAAGAGTTTCTACCAATCCCTCCAAGTGGAAGGAGTTTGGTGTGGAAGTCAATGCAGACTGAAGCATCATTAACTCCTGTCTCAATATCCTTCACTGTTGGAGTAGCGTGTTCTGCATAGAGTGATTGCTTCCCCACGGCTCCATCCTCAGTATGTATCCTGAATGCTAGCTGAAGCCCAGCTGTACGGAGCTGGTGCAGAGCGCCTTTTGCTGGCTCAGAGAAAATGAAGAGTGCATTTTGTGTAGACTCCATTGTACCCATGGGCTTAGAACCCATCCATGTTCTTTTTTACTCTGTTTTGTTTCAACACCTTGACGTAGAGGAGAATATAGGGCCTCAAATCAGAGAGCAGAAGCATATGGTAGTGCATAATGCCAAAGAAGTTGCACAGAGGGTGCTGAAGTACTCATGGAAGAATTTATGAGTTCTCAGGAGAGAATACTGGGCTCTCTATAGGAAGGGTGCAAGAAAGCACCAGAGGTTTGTATAAAAGAGTACAGAACTGCTGTGTTTTACATAGGGTATTTTAGATTATAAACTCCTGAAGGCAGGGACTGTCTCCTTTTGTGTTGGTACAATGCCTAGCCCAACGGAGTCCTGGTCTATGACTGATCCCTCTAGGTGCTACAAATGCAATACAATAATATCTATGAAATAGGTCTGGGAACACATAAGGGAACACTTTAGGGGAATGTGGGAATATCTCAAAAATCTCTAAAATGTGTCAGCAACCTTTGAGAAGTGGTGTGCCAAGTCTTCATTAATTTAAGGTTTCGCGTGCCAGTAAAAGGTTTTGCATGCCAGACCGGCTGTGCAGGCAGCAGACGAAACCCCAGACCAGCAGTGGATGGGGTTCCAGCCGCCAGCCCCGCTCAGCCCGGGTCTGGGCTGTTGGCCCCACTCAGCCTGCTGCCGTCTGGGTTCCGTCCATCTAGGTCGGCAGTGGGCTGAGCAGGGCTGGGACCCTGGTTGGCAGCAGCATGCCACTAAAAATCAGCCCGCATGCTGCAGGTTGTTGACCCCTGCTCTAAAAGGAGGTTTGTGAGCATAATAGGAACCTTAGGAAATGGACATATTCAGGAAAATACTGAGGAGCATCTACAAAGCTGGAGCACTTAAATTAAGTATTAAACAGGAGGGGTGCAGAAGAGGTATTCACAGGGGATGTTGAATTACACGAGGGAACTCTGAAAATGTGGCTGAAGTGCACAGGAAGGCTTCTAAATGGTGTTCAAAAAGCATCAAGAATTTAAAAAGAAATAGAGGAACATAGGGTATCTCTATAAGAGAGGTGTGGTAAAAGTTTCTAGGGGAAAGTTGTGGAGCACTTCAAGGTCTCTAACCAGGAAAACAGACTACTGAAATTTTCAAATGAATTAACAGAAGTGTATGGCTGTGATATAGAATTGGGGTCATTAGAGGAAGGGTACAAAAAGGACTTGGAACTTCTACAGTGAGCATATATGGAAGTGTATGGGTGATCTCCAAGAGAAATGGATACTCAGAGCAAAGGAAAGTAAACAAAGGAGCACAACATTTTTAAAATTAGGGTTGTTGGATATACAGGAACTACAGTGTTTCAAGCAATCTTTAGAGTGGTGGTAAAGCACATTGGAGAGAAAAAGTGGCAACATGAGGTCTTTACAGGTGAATTCAAGAGCACACTGACTGTCCTTAAAGGGCAAGGCAACTTTGTCTCTTTCTTCCTTTTCTGACCCATTTCTCCCTTCCATTACAGCATACTAAGCTACAGAAAAAAATTAACAATCAACACGAATTTGCCCAATACAGTCTTGAGCAATATTTTCCCAGAAGCACTGTAGTAGTAATAAATTAAACTAGTAGTGTAAATTAAACTAGTTTTGACTAATCAAAGCTGCTGCTGCAAGCACATCTGAGGAAATAATACTCTGCAGGAGGACAAATACAATGTTGCTGATGGGAGAATCCTGTGGAAATAACTATTAGTGTGTGTGGGAATGTGATGGGGAGGGAAACTGCAGGTGCGGCAAATGTAGGATAACTGCAATATCATATCTTGTTTAAACTCCTGTATCCTCAGAGTCTATACTATAATAGATGTTAGATAACTGACTATGCTACAAAATGAAACCCTAAGAAGAAATCAGTGGCAAGCTTCCATGCCTGAAATGACAACTGCAGTCACCTCAACTTCCTTTTTTCCCTCCTCTCAAGTTATATCTTGTGCCTTAAAATATGCATTTTATAGTGGTTTGCAAAGATCTAAAGAAAATATATTTCTAGAAGGAAGATTGTAAATTACAACTCTGTTACATCAAAAAATAAATAAGAAGAATAATATTATGGAAATGATAGACTGTCATATCAGCTGAACAAGTGGGTGCCAAAGGAAGCAAACTATTAGAAGAAAAATATTTAGTGACTCTAATATGATTTATTGCAGGCTGTAACATACATGCTCTAGTTTGCCAAAGGCAATAAAACCCAAAGAGGAAGTTCAAGATATGGAGAATTACAGATGGAAAAGGGAAGTGAAAAAAGGCTGTCTATAAAGCTACTATGTGAAAACTTAAAGAAAGAAAGAAAGAAAGAACTGCAGATGCTAATTCCTTTTATTTCTCTAAAGCCATGCAGTTTGTTGAATGGCCATTTTACCACATTTATTAACAAAGAACAGTATGACCTAGATTGCATGTGGTAACAAACCGTTCAACAAAGCTTCCTTTAAAAGGGGGGGCATATTGCACAAAATCACTATCAACACTCCAAAAAATAATGCAAATGGGAATGCCACTTGAATTTACAGTCCCAACAGAGATGCAAAACCTTCACAACTGTATTTAAAACTTAAGTTAGGCTCAGTACATTATAATTTACACAATAAATATTTGCAGTGCAATACAGGGGACAAAAGAGTCCCTCCCCTGAAAAGCTTGCTACCTAAGTTAAGAAGAAATTGACCAGCACAGGTACACATACATAAAATCATAGAAGTGTAAAACTGGAAGGGACCTCAGTAGGTCATCTAATCCAGTCCCTTACACTCAAGGCAGAACTACATAATAACTTGACCATTCTTGATAGGTGTTTGTCTAATCTGTTCTTAAAAACATGCAAGTATGGAGATTCCACAACCTCTCTAGGCAATTTGTTCCAGTGCTCAACTACCCTGACAGTTAGGAAGTTTTTCCTAATGTCCAACCTAACCCTCCCTTGCTACAATTTAAGCCCATTGCTTCTTGTCCTATCTTTAGAGGTTAAAGAGAACAATATTTTACCCTCCTCCTTGTAACAACCTTTTATGCACTTGAAAACTATTGTAATGTTCCCTCTCAGTCTTCTCTTCTCCAGACTAAACAAACCCAATTTTTTCAATCTTGCCTCATAGGTCATGTTTTCTAGACTTTTAATAATTTTTGTTGTTCTCCTCTGGACTTTCTCCAATTTGTCCACATCTTTCCTGAAATGTGGCACCCAGAACTGGACACAATACTGGAGTTGAGGCAATATCGGTATGGAGAAGAGTGGAAGAACTACTTCTCATGTCTTGCATACAACACTCCTGCTAATAAATCCCAGAATTATGTTTGCTTTTTTTGCAACTGTGTTACACTGTTGACTCATATTTAGCTTGTGATTCACTATAATCCTCAGACTGCTTTCCTCTGTACTTCTTCCTAGGCAGTGAGGGGAAGGTGAGAGAACAGGAAGAGAGAATGAGAGTGATTACAGTAAGATCACATTATTACTGTTTTAGGGATTAATGCATATAGCATTGAGAGTTTCATGATTCCTCTGCGATGTCACTGCTTAGCAGGGAAAACTAAGGTTTATAGATCTCACACTATGTGAGGGACTTGACAGAGTGGAGAGATGGCAGAGAGGGTCAAGAAAGGAGTTCCAGACTTAGGAGTCACATAAAAGAAAGTGAGGACAAGAACATGTGAGGAAGAAATGAAAGAGGTTATTAAAACTGTGGCTTAAGCTGAATGAAGAGGTGAGGGGAAGAGTGAAGAGGATGGGGAGGAGCATCAAAATAAACGCAAATGGAGAGAGTTGCAAAAGCTAAGACTATGTCTATGCTACAGACTTCTGCCAGTATAGATATATGTTGATTGGGGCATGAAGAGGTGTGATCACTGACTGATACAGCTATGCTGACAGACATCTGTAGCATAGATACAGTTATACTGGTAAATCTGTGATTTTACTGGTGTAGCTTGCTTCACTTGTAGGGGGTGGTTTTACCATACTGGTATAAAGCACATCTTTGCTAATATAGCTGTAGCCATACTAGGAGTTCTTCGTCAGTGTAGTATACCGGTATTCCTAGACCAGTAAAGCGCTGCTAGTGTAGACTTAGCTTGAGTTGTGCCTGGCCTTAAAGGAGTTTGAATTTGTTACAAAAAGCAAGAGAAAGCCAGTGAAGAGTGACTGAACGTCATAATAAGAGAGATAGGTCATTTTCCCATCTAATTTTGGACAAACTAAAGAGGAAGAATAATCAGGGAGACCAGAAAGGAGGAAGTACTTTAAATTCAAGAAAAGAGACTGGAATAGATAAGAATGGCTTGAGGTGGACAGCATCACAATAGCAACCATCTTATTTGATTTAGACAATGTGGGGAGGATGATGTAGGGTACCCCACTTCGGCAATACTAAGGGTATGGTCATTGACACTGCCTAAGTCAAAGTTCCCCCAAGCCAATGGTTCATTGGGCTGACACAGTGAAGGCAGGTCAGTTTCATAGTCAACAGTACACAGGGGAGTGACGTGGCCAACATCATGTCTGACTGTAAGGGATCAGGGCATAGGCAGTCTTGCCTAGAAGTCACAGCTGGGCCAACCCACCTGTCAAGGATGGCTACAAGGCAGAAGTCAGCAAGCAGGGATCAGAATAATCACTAGAGACAAGATCAATAAGCAGGAGTCCGGGTCAGAGTCAAGGCGGGGTCAGAGGCCAGAGATCAGAGGTAGTTAGGCTGGAATCAGGACGCAAGAAGAAAAGTGAGAGTCAGGCAGGGGTTGGAGACTGGAGATCAGAAAGATAGTGAGGTCTGGAGTCGCAGCAGGCCAGAAATCTGTGTAGTTACTCAGACAACTTCCTGTTGTACCCTCTAGGGTTAAATAGCGAGTATGGGCCAATCAGAGGGTCGTAGGTTGCTGTCACTCTGGACAGTACTTCTGGCAGCACCTAATCTCCATAGTGCCCCTTGGATGTGGCAGTGCATGGTCTCCTGGTGCAACATCACCTGTCCCAGGTTCTGCAGACCTGGGTTCTAGTCACATGGATCAATACATTACACACACACACCCCACTTCCTCTGGGTTGGCCTCAGGCCTGTTTTATCCAGCTGGTCTTGAGGAAACCTTTTCACCAGGTCAGGGCATGACATGGGCAGCAGCAATGCTCTTCAGGATCATAACCCTCCCAGTCACTGAGATAGTACAGTCTCCCATTCTGCAGTTTAGAGTATGGGATCGTATGGACTATCCTCATGCCCTTGGACCTGGAATGGTGGGGGTGGCTGTTTGGACTGGTCAGGAAAAGGGTCCTCCATGTCAGGCTTCAGGAGGGATACACTGAAAACATGGTATGTCTTAAGGGATTGAGGAATCTGCAGTTTGAAGGTTACAGGGTTGATTTGCTGATAAATCCAGAATAGTCCAAGTAACTGGTGGTCTAGCTTGCAGATCAGCCTGTTCATACAAAGATGTTTTGCTGCAAGCCAGATTATTTGGCCCACTGTGAGAGCTGGGCCTTCCTGGCATCAACAGTCCACATACCACTTGTAGTCCTTTTCCTCGATGGTCTTTAAGCTCCTCCTGGATAGGATTAATTCATTGGATCCAGTCAGTGGCTGCTGGGTTTGGGCAGGCTGTCGGCAAAGCTGGGTGGAAGTGAGGGTGGAACCTATAATTTGCAAAAATGAGACTTTGCCCTGTGGAGGCATGGTCAGCATTGTTGTATGAGAACTCAGCATAAGGCGGGGGGGAGAACAGTTATCAGAATGGTAGTTGACAAAGCACGTTAGGTATTGCTCTAGTACTTGATCCACCTTCTCTGTCTGCCCATCTGTCTGAAGGTGGTATGTAGAGGAGGTAAAAGCGCAAATGTTCAGTAACTGGAGCATTTCACGCCAAAAGCATGACACAAACTGCTGACCTTGGTCCAAGATAATACAGTCCAGAAGACCATGAAGATGGATTAACATGAACCACCAGCAGTTGAGCCATTGCTTCAGCAAAGGGCAGGGCACCAAAGGAGATTAAAGGCATCATTTTGCTCACTTAGTCCACAATGGTCAAGACTACTATGTGGCCATCAGAGTCAGGGAGTTCGTGGAAATCCAGGGTGATCAAGGCCCAGGTTATAGATGAGGAGAATGCCAATGGGCTTAGCGTAGGGTATCTTGGTGTGTGCACCCAGGTCACAAGAATCAACATAATCCCAGACTTCAATTTGTATATGGGGTCACCAGAAGAAATGGAAAGCCACGTGGGAAGTCTTAAGGCAGCAAAAATAGCCCAACAATGGAATGTCATGGCACATATGATGCACTTCTAGCCTGGGATGCCCTGGTGGAATGTAAATATGCACATTGAGTTATATTATTGTATTCCATGTGAATCATTGCATTTTGGTTCTGGCTCTCATTTGTTCAGGCTGTTCCGTCACCTCCTGGGTTTACAGATCATCCCACAAAGCAGATCAGATTAGACCAATAAGGGCCTTGTGTATTGCAACACTAAGGAAATTGCAAGCTTTTAGGAAATAGGGTGCCTCCTCATCCTCTTGGTAGCATTCACCCTTTTGGGATAAGGCATCGTCTTTCCCATTCCTGGCTCCTGTGTGATAGGTAATGATGAAATCAAACCAAGAGAAGAACAATGCCTATCTGAGCGGTCTTTGGTTCAAGGTTCAAGTCTTATGAGGCTAATCAAGTTTATTATGGTCAGAAAAGACTTGCATCAGGTGTCAGATTTCCTTGAGGTGATGGCACCACTCTTCAAAGGCTGATTTAATCGCAAGCAGTTCGTTGTCTAATATTTCGTAATTCCATTCAGCAGAGGTGAGTCTTTGGAAGGAGTTTGAGCAGCAGTACAGCACGTGCTGTAGCCTGCACCTCTGAATGAGCATGGCCTCAATGACAACATTGGATGCATCAGCCTCCACTATGAATGCCTAGGACAGATCCATATGTACTAGATCAGGAGCAGTTATAAAAGTGGGTTGGGCTATTCAAAGGCATGGCGAGCTTCAGGCATCTAAACAAATTTGATGGCTTTCCAGAGGAGGTTTGTCATGGTGGGTATTTGCCCTGAGAAGCCTGGAATGAACTATCGGTTAAAAATTTACAAAGTCCAGAAAGCTCTCTAACTCCCAGGGGGACCTAGGAACAGCTGCAGATGGCCTCCACCTTTTGCGGGTCCATCTTAATGCCCTCTGGGGAAAGGATATAACCCAAACATTCTGAGGAGGACTGGTCAAAGGTACATTTTTCCAGTTTCACATATAATCTGTGCTTCCGTAGTCTTTTGAGGATGGAACAAACATGGTAACAACGTTGATCAGGGTTCTTTGAAAACACAAGTATGACCCCAAGATAGGTGACTACATACTGGCCCAGAATGAAATGTTGAAAGGTTATGGGAGCATTGGTCAGACTAAATGCCATTACTAAATATTCGTAGTGCCCATAGCAGGTTCAAAAGGCCATCTTCCATTCGTCTCCTGCTCTAAGGTACACTAGGTTGTAAGCCCTCCAGAGATCGAGTTTGGTGAAAATTCAGGAAGACCATACATGATCTAATAATTCTGAGATTAGGGGCAGAGGATACTGGTGTCAGACCATCACGTGGCTTAGGGCCCGACAGTGTACGCAGAGGCGTAGCATTCCATCCTTTTTCTTAACAAAAAGGACCGGAGCCCCTGGCAGGGAGGTGGAGTGCCAGGTGAAGCCCTAGGCCAGATTTTCCTGGATGTATGAACAAAGGGCTGCCAGTTCTGGCTCAGACATTGCATAGACCCATCCATAAAGGACCTTCATCACAGGATGCAGGTCTAAGGGGTATTCATAGTCCCAGTGCAGATGTAGCATGTCTGCATTTTTCTTGGGAAGCTTAGGAGCAATTCCTTCTGGCTAGCCAATGCCAGAAATCTGTATGGTTGCCCAGACAACTTCTTGGAACACTCTCCAGGGTTAAATAGTGATCATGGGCCAATCAGAGGGCCACAGGGTGCTTTCACTGTGGAACTTTTGTGTGGTATTTCCTGTGGCGCCTAAGCTTCACAGTGTTCCTTGGATGAGGTTCTGCATGGTCTCTCTCTGGTGATGTGGAAACATCTGCTATCCCAGACTCTGCAGACCTAGGTTCTAGTCCCACATATCCTTACACTTGCCTTTGACTGCCCTAACCCAATGGATCAGGTATTCATTTTGCAACTGGGTGAACTGGAGCTGGCCGTTCAGTGTAATATCAAGGGAGATTTAAACACATGATCTTCAGGCTTCTAGTCAAGCACCTTAACCACTCAGCCACCAACAATTTTGTTTGTTTTAAACTTAACTGGGTTTTTATTCCCCCTCACAAGCCTTCTCTCAATAGTGAGGATTTAAGAACCTAGCATAATTCCTGATACATATATAAAATTAAACTCTACATAATAGCATCTGAATAAAGGAGAGACGGAGAACGCAGTCCCTTACATATGAAATTTAATGTTTTTAAATGAGTATTTAGCACTTACATCCCAGAGTGATAAGCAGATTAGAAATACATAGACAGAGAAAGAAAAGGGAAAGTTATCTTGCCATTGAACATTTCATGAGTTTTCTCTCTGAGTCTGGATGTCATATCAGGGTTCTAAATGAAGGGAAAACTCAGGAGAAGTGTAATTGCATTTGTAAAAAGATGTTTATTACATTAAATAACAGGAAAGCGCATGGCTGATACCCGATGCCAGTTTTCAAACTGTATGCATACTCAATATGAAGATACTGGGTCAGATTCTCAGCTGGTTTAAGTCAGCACAGCTCTACTGAAGTTAATGCAACTACACCAATTTGCACTAGCTGAAAACTACCTCTGTTTATGTGTAGAATACAGCACTGTATAATACATTTGTTAGTCTCTAAGGTGCCACAAGTACTCCTCGTTATTTTGCTGATACAGACTAACATGCTACCACTCCGAAATCTAGCAGTTATAGTTACAAAACTAGATGGTCACTAGATGTCATTATTGTTCCATAAAAGAGTAACAATATGCACTGACATTTCACTCGAGAAATTCATGGATGTCTTCCATAGTAACATCTACATGGCTAAAAGGAAACTTTAATACAATGACAGTATTTAACTTGTCACAGAACACTGTGATGAAACTAAAATGCTTGAAATATTGATTCTCCACTAGAGATGGACCTGCATCCAAACCCAGGATCTGATCCCTCTTCCCACAAAATTTCAGTGGGGGTGGGGTGGGGTAAAAGGGGGAGTCAAAATCTAGATCTGAATTTTGCAGCTTTCAGGCCTATCATGTGCCTCTACTTTATAGCAGGGGGACTAGAGGTCAGTAACACGGAGTGTTATTCTGAGCTCTTTTACTGTCCTGCTATGTAAGTTTGGAAAAGTCACTGTCTCTTTCTGTGCTTCATTTTATACACATAATAAATGAGTATATTACTATTACTTGCCTCACAGACTTTTTTTTTATAGAGAGCTTTGAGATCCATGAATGAAAGCCGCACTATCAGAAGCTCGTTCACCTGCACATCTACCAACGTGATATATGCCATCATGTGCCAGCAATGCCCCTCTGCCATGTACATTGGCTAAACCGGACAGCCTCTATGCAAAAGAATAAATGGACACAAATCAGATGTCAAGAATTATAACATTCAAAAACCAGTCGGAGAACACTTCAACCTCCCTGATCACTCAATTACAGACCTCAAAGTCGCAATTCTCCAACAAAAAAACTTCAAAAACAAACTCCAATGAGAAACTGCTGAATTGGAATTAATTTGCACACTGGACACCATTAAATTAGGCTTGAATAAAGACTGGGAGTGGATGGGTCATTACACAAAGTAAAAACTATTTCCCCATGCTAATTTTTCCCCTACTGTTACTCACACCTTCTTGTCAACTGTTGGAAATGAGCCATCCTGATTATCACTACAAAAGTTTTTTTTCTCCTGCTGATAATTGCCCATCTTAATTGATTACTCTCGTTACAGCTGGTATGGTATGGCATTTTTTCATGTTCTCTGTGTATATATATCTTCCTACTGTATTTTCTACTGCATGTATCTGATGAAGTGGGTTTTAGCCCACAAAAGATTATGCTCAAATAAATTTGTTAGTCTCTAAGGTGCCACAAGCACTCCTCGTTCTTTTTGCTGATACAGACCAACACAGCTACTACTCTGAAACTTAGTCATCTTGCTGAACAAATGAACCACACAATGTCTTTAACATAAAAGCAATATATACAATCTATCTGAGGAGACTAAATATTGAAAAAAAAATCCTTTGACACTAATTTGGAAGAATAAATATTGATACCCAGTTTTTTTGTTTGTTTGTTTTGGTTTACCCGATTAAAAGTATGTTTGTTATTTCACAGAATCACTTTGCTAAGTGTAATGTTCACTATGAGTAGTCTCAAGGAAGTTAATAAGACTACTCATGGTAATGAGTGGCATACCTGATAGTAAGTGCTTACAGATCACTTCCTCAAGCAGAAGCACTAGGTCTTGGGACCTGTAATGTAAACTTAAGTTCCTTCCTTTCTAGTGCATAGCAACAACTAACACATCTGATTTTAGCTTATACTTTTGAACTATTTTTATTGTCTTTTGTTTTATTTTGTCAGTAGTGCACTAGCCTTTCACAATTATGGCCTAATCCTGCATGCCCTCATTCACATTCTATGCAAATAGTATCTGAAACCTTTCTCACAGCTGAATGACTGCCCAAATTTTGGACATCATCCTGAGGTACTGTACAAGGTTTCAATCTAACATTACCCAAAAATAGAAATTGGGAAACAAAAAACTTGGTAACAAAACTGCCTGAAAGCAAATACTAAACTATAACATGCAATAACCTGAGCATTTGCTGAGTATTAACTCATGCATTTTTTATCTCGACTTGGTGCAAAAAACTTGTATTTCCCAAAGCAACAGGGTCATCTGTCAGATGATGTATTACATACGTTATTTCTTAGACTGAGCTTCTGAAAGCTACTGAGATAAGACATACATACTTAGGAGTTCATTTATCTTGGGAGGCAAATCTGACATTTTATCATATTTTTACATAAATTATTAATTAATGTCAAGAAAATGCCATCATCTTGATTAACTACAATAATAAAAAAGCTAATTAGTGTTTTGGTAGAGGTGTTTTTTTTCTTTTGGATCTGATAGGAAGCATTTACTGCAGCAGGATCAAGTGTCCCTGGAACTGAAGGGAGAAGGAACAAAAAAAAAAGGTTGAATAAAATTCTTGGAAATGGTCCATAAGGCTTTTAAAGCACATCAGTAATAAGAATACAATGATAAAATAGAGGGAAAACACAGTTACTATTATTTTCGCATACAACAGATTTCTTTTATCAACATAATGATTATATCAAAGTGGTCAGTAAATCTTTCTTTTCTCTTTTTCTTAACCCAAAAATCCTTGATAATACAGCCATCAGAACTATTTGATCTACTGTATATCAGGTACTACTGAGCAGCTAAGATAAGGGTGTATTTTAGAGTTTGCATTGTTTCAAATAAACCTCCACCACTCACAGGAGGTCTGAGCACAGCAGGAGTGCTCAAGCTATGTTTGGAGCAGGCCAGAGGAAGAGTCTGCTCTAACTTGTGCAAGGAGCCCCTGGCAGTCAGGGCACAGGAAGGCCCATACCTTGGTCACTGTACCAGTCTCACCAACAGCACATGGGGTTATTTGGTCCAACATGTGTGCAGCAACAGACCAGACAAAAACTTGGTTTAATCTGGATGGGTGTTCAGAGGTGAAACAGGACAGCCTGTGCCCCAGAGCAACAGCTATCCCAAGACATGCACACAAGGTGAGTATACTCCAACAAATCAATATTTAATGTGTGATGCCTCAGACATTTGATGTCCCTGACCTTCTTGCAACTCATATAGTACCAAATACCAGACTGAAAACTATCCCCACAGGCATACTACTGTTTGCCTATTCTGGGGATTGACACCTTCTTTAAAGGATTTGGGTGCTTTAGAAAGGGCCAATTTCACAAAGCTGAAAACAATTATGAGCCAAATCAGCTAGGGAGGTGGGAGAATTTAGAGAGAAAAATGCAAATATCTGTGAATGGTTTATTAGATGCTCAAAAAGCAACAACAAAGAAAGAAGTCTGCACTGTTTAAAAAAACAACCTGGCTTAGAGGGGAAGTGGAGGCAGCTATAAAAAATGAAATATATGTAACAAATGAAGGAAAGTAAAGATAGTAATGAATATAAATCAGAAGCTAGGAATTGCAGAAAATTGGTAAGAGAAGCAAAGGACACACGGAAAAAAAAAAGCTATGGCCAGCAGAGTTGAGGATATTAAGAAAGATTTTTTAAGTACATTAGGAACAAAATGAATCCTGAAAATGGTATTGGTCTATTACTAGATGGAAATGGTAGAATTATCAGTAATAATGCAGGAAAGTCAGATGTGTTCAATAAATATTTTGTTGTTCTAAATCCAGGGGAAAACAGTGATGTAGTCATATCATATGATGATAAACTCTTCCCATTCCACTACTATCTCAGCTTAGGTTGTCGGTGTGCAACCGCAGCCCCTGGCTTGAAGGGGTTTCCGTCATATACAGGGTTTACAGTTCGGTTTAACGGCTCTCAGCACCCCACCCCCCCCGTATATTGTTCCACCCCCCATCTCAGCAGCTACCACATTTAGAGATTTTTAAATCAGCAGGTCCAGATAACCTGCATCCAAATGTTTAAAAACAACTGGCCCCAGAGCTCATTGGACAATTAATGTTGCTTTCCACTAACTCTTGGAACACTGAGAAAGTTCCAGAAGATTGGAAGAAGGCTAATGTTTTGCCAATATTTAAAGAGGGCAATCAGAATAACTTGGGTAACTACAAACCTGTCAGTCTGACATCGATCCCAAGCAAAATGATGGAGTAGGTGATACGGGACTCAATTAATAAAGAATTAAAGGAGGGTAATACAATTAATGCCAATCAACATGGGTTTAAATAGATCCTGTCAAACTTTCTTGATGAGATTACAAGTTTGGTTGATAAAGGCAGTAGTGTTGATGTAATATATTTAGACTTCTGTAAGGCATTTGACTTGGTACCATATTATATTTTGATTAAAAAATTAAACAAACAAAAATCAACATGCTTCACATTAAATGTATTAAAAACTAGCTAAATACAAGGTCTCAAAATGTAATTGTAAATGAGGAATCATCATGGAGCATGTATGTTTCTAGTGGAGTCCCATAGGGATTGATTTTTGACCCTATTCTATTTAAAAATATTTATCAATTACTTGGAAGAAAATAAAATAATCACCAATAAAGTTTTAAAAGAACAAAAAGATTTGGGGAGTGGTAAATAATGAAGAGGACAGGTCACTGATACAGAGCAATCTGTATTGCTTGATAAGTTGGGTGCTAGCAAACAAACATGTTTTGATATGGCTAAATATCAATGTACACATCTAGGAACAAAGAAAATAGACCACACTTACATGATGGGAGACTCTATCCTGAAGCAGTGGCTCTGAAAGTGACTTGGGGGTCATGGTGGATAATCAGCTGAACATAAGCTCCCAGTGTGACACTGTGGCCAAAAGGGCTATTGTGATCCTTAGATGCATAAAACAGAGGAATCTCAAGTAGGAGCAAGGAGGTATTATTGCCTTTGTATTTGGCACTGGAGCAATCATTACTGGAATATGATTTCTAGTCCAGGCATCTGCAGATAAAGAAGGATGTTGATAAACTGGAGAGGGTTCAGAGAAAAGCTATGAGAATGATTAAAGGATTGGAAAACATGCCTCATAATGTCAAGTATCAGAGGGGTAGCCGTGTTAGTCTGGTTCTGTAGAAGCAGCAAAGAATCCTGTGGCACCTTATAGACTAACAGAAGTTTTGCAGCATGAGCTTTCGTGGGTGAATACCCACTTCTTCGGATGAAAGAAGTGGGTATTCACCCACGAAAGCTCATGCTGCAAAACTTCTGTTAGTCTATAAGGTGCCACAGGATTCTTTGATGCCTCATAATGATAGACTAAACGATTTTGTATCTATTTAGCTTAACACAAAGGCGGCTAAGGAGCAACTTGATCACAGACTAGAACTACCTACATGGAGAGCAAATATTTGATAATGAACTCTTTAATCTAGCAACATAGGTATAAAGAAGAGCCAATGGCTAGAAGATGAAGCTAACAAATTCCGACTGGAAATAAGGTGTAAATTTCTACACGTGAGCATAATTAGCTATGGGGACAATTTCCCTAGGGTCATAGTGGATGCTCCATTACTAGCAATTTTTAAATCAAGATTGTATGTTTTTCTAAAAGAAATCCTCTGTTTCAAACTTGAATTATTTTGGAGAAGTTCTATGCACAGAAGATCAAACTAGATTATCAGAATTGTCCTTTACAATCTATGAATCTAATAGTGGCCAGTGCTGGAGACAGGGCACTAGTTTATCTGCATCATTGATCTGATCCAGTGTGGTGGTTCTTATTTTTCCTCTGAAGAAAGCCAATATAACAAAGAGCTAATAACTTCATTTGTTCAGCTCTCAATTTTACATATAAAGTCTGGGGTCACTTCCCTGATCTAGTTATGGATGGATAAAATTTTCCTGGTCACAAACATTGCATTAAATTGCATAAACACAAGAATACGGTCACTGTTAGCAGATACTCACTTTGCTTTCATACATAAACACTTGAAAATAATTCACTCACACATAATATGCTACCCACACCCCACACCAAGATCAATAATCTTCTGCTATCAGGATGGCGTGCCTGCCATGTTTGAATGTTTATTTATTAATTTTTATGGGAAAGTTGGGTGTTTGGGTTCTGCTGTCTAGCATGGATTTAGTGGCAGGAGGGCCATAGGCTTCAGTTATTGTTCCAGTACAGAGGTCTCTAATTGTAGTGAGTGGAGGGACCAAGAAGAATCTCAATGGCTATCATCCTGAAAAGTGCTTGGATTTCAAAGTCTCTTCTCTACCACTCTAGAGCTAGGTCCTGTTAGTGAGTGGTGGAGCAGAGGCCATGGTGAAAGATGTTTACAGAGAAAGCCATGCATGAGTCTCTCAACTTACCACCATTATTTACAAAGGCCCAAGACACAAGATAGCAGCAGCATATCCTGAGAAGTCCAGGGGATGCCTGTTGTTATGTCTCCTTAATCATCCATTATATAAAAAAAGAAAAAATCCATGAAGGAGACCCCATGGTACACTCCACAATCAACAACCAGGTCTCAGGGAGTCCTGCTGGTAGGCCTGATGGATGTAACTCATATATAGACCCACCAGAAAGTATATGGGGTTCCCAGTACAGGGCCACAGAAGCAAAATGTTAAGAACACTATTCTTTATGCAAGTTGCAGAGTCAGCTGCCAAGGAAAGTCCTCTCTGCTCTAGGGCAGCTGAATTTCAGAATAGCTCCCCCATCCCACAAGGATCATGGCAAAGGTGTCTGTGAGGGAAGTACTAGTTATTTAGTTATTTCTCTTTTTAACCTTTTCCACAGTGAGTGGTGCCAGAACATTAACATTCCAATCCTTTCTGAGTCAAATATCCAAGTGCACTCTTGTCACCAGCCAATTCCAAATAGAACACAAGATGACCTATCACAGAGAGGCAAAAAATGTCATTCAGTAAACTTCTTCAACTTGTTGCTACCCAGTAATATGAGGTAGTGGGAAAACTATAATTTGGTGATAAAGGCTTCAATTCTGTTTTCTTCTTGGCAGTTTGCTAGAGCCCTCATTCTTTAAAAACACATAAAAACAACAAAACGACAGTTAAGACAAATAATTTTCAATTGAAAAATTGCTAAAGGTTACAAACTACATCCTGACTTGTCTCTCTATTTTCTTAAAAATTATGTTCTGAAACTCCTGGATTTCACAGCACTCGTGTACTCATTTTCAAAAACACCATTCAGTATTATGGTCTGTCAGCTTACAAAGTACTAATTTTCTTTCAAGTGGTAAACTTGTTCAATAACTTTATGTCTATTGAGGCATCTATTGAGAATATTGAGGCATCTAACAAATGGAAATATAAAACACTGATAGAGATTGGACCTTGGTACAGTTGTCATCTTTTAAGAAGCATATCCTTGCTTTCGTTTATTGTAGGCTACTATATAATAATACTCTGTCTGCTGAGTTGACAAGTACTTTTAATATCAAGCTTCAATGAATGTAAAATTCCTTTTCCACAATATTACATTTTACGAAGGAGCACAAGCACATCTTCCTAATCCGCCCATCTCTGGAACAATTACTACTAAAACTAAGAATCCAATTTAAATTCTGCAATTGCCATGGACATAATACAGGCCTGAGTATACTTTGAAATTGATGTTAAGAGGTACTCTTCTTCCAGAGCCTCTTAACTCAATTCTAATCATAGAGCAAGTTCTCTTCTTGGATTTACTTGACAAATCTTTACTCCAATATTCTGCTCTCCCTTTGTGTAAGGAAACACCTCTCCTTCACAAACACTGCATCAAAAACATATACATTTTTAAAATCAGATCTGTTTGATACTTAATTTCATTATGGTGAAATGGAATTGTCTCAGCCAGAGTGAAAGGAAGATGTACAGTTACTGACTGTAAATGTGCAATCATTTTGCAGTTATGCAATTCCCTGCACAATGGTTGATGTGAGTCTAATCTGCATAATCTTTGCATGGTTATTGAGCAATAATCACTTGTGATTATGCAAATCCCTCTCTCTCACTGGATGCAGCCTTCACCACTCTGTATCCAGAAGCCAGAAACAAAGCCACATCAATATCTGACCCCATTCCCACCTATTGTCAGCACTTAAATACTACAAAAACAATGAGGAGTCCAGTGGCACCCTGAAGACTAATAGATTTATTTGGGCATAAGCTTTCATGGGTAAAAAAAACCCCACTTTTTCAGATACATGGAGTGAAAATTACAGATACAGGCACAAATATACTGGCACATGAAGAGAAGGGAGTTACCTTACAAGTGGAGAACCAGTGTTGACAAGGCCAATTCAGTCAGGGTGG
Organism: Mauremys reevesii; assembly: GCF_016161935.1. Classification (NCBI taxonomy): domain Eukaryota; kingdom Metazoa; phylum Chordata; order Testudines; family Geoemydidae; genus Mauremys; species Mauremys reevesii. Next base: position 80,618,570 of record NC_052627.1, on the reverse strand, counting down.
ATGTGGTCCACTCCCAGTAATTGATGACGAGATGTCAATACCACATTCTACAGGGCACTATCCTCTGATTCCACTGAGGAGTACCAAAATAAACTACACCATCTGCTCAAAAAACTCTCTGCTACAGCACAGGAACAAATCTACACAGACACACCCCTAGAGCCCCGACCAGGGGTATTCTATCTGCTACCCAAGATTCATAAACCTGGAAATTCTGAAGGCCCCATCATCTCAGGCATTGGCACTCTCACAGCAGGATTATCTGGCTATTTGGACTCTCTCCTCAGACCTTACGCTACCAGCACTCCTAGCTATCTTCAAGACACCACCGACTTCCTGAGGAAACTACTATACATTGGTGATCTTCCTGAAAACACCATCGTGGTCACCATGGATGTAGAAGCTCTTTACACCAATATTCCAAATGAGGGTGGACTACAAGCTGTCAGGAATAGTATCCCTGATGAGGTCATGACACACCTGATGGCTGAGCTTTGTGACTTTGTCCTCACCCACAACCATTTCAGATTTGGGGACAACTTATACCTTCAAGTCAGTGGCACTGCTATCGGTACCCACTTTGCCCCACAGTATGCCAACATTTTTATGGCTGATTTAGAACACCACTTCCTCAGCTCTCATCCCCTAGTGCCCCTCCTCTACTTGCGCTACATGTATGACATCATCATATGGACTCACGGGAAGGAGGCCCTTGAAGAATTCCACCTGGATTTTAACAATTTCCACCCCACCATCAACCTCAGCCTGGACCAGTCCACAGAAGAGATCCACTTTCCTGGACACTACAGTGCAAATAAGTGATGGTCACATAAACACCACCCTATACCAGAAACCTACTGACTGCTATACTTACCTACACACCTCCAGCTTCCATCCAGGACACATCATATGATCCATTGTCTACAGCCAAGCCCTAAGATACAACTACATTTACGCCAATCCCTCAGACAGAGGCAAACACCTACAAGATCTTTATCAAGTATTCTTAAAACTACAATACCCACCTGGGGAAGTGAGGAAACAGATTGACAGAGGGACACGGGTACCCAGAAGTCACCTGCTACAGGACATGCCCAACCAGGAAAATAACAGAACACCACTGGCCATCACGTACAGCCCCCAGCTTAAACCTCTCCAGCACATCATCAACTATCTACAACCTATCCTGGAAAACGATCCCCCCACTCTCACAGACCTTGGGAGGCAGGCCAGTCCTCACTTACAGACAGCCCCCCAACCTGAAGCAAATACTCACCGGCAGCTACACACCACACCACAGAAACACTAACCAAGGAACCAGTCCCTGTAACAAACCCTGTTGCCTACTCTGTCCCCATATCTACTCTAGCCACACCATCAGAGGACCCAACCACACAGCCACACCATCAGGGGCTCATTCACCTGCACATCTACTAATGTTATATATGCCATCATGTGCCAGCAATGCCTCTCTGCCATATACATTGGCCAAACCAGACAGTCTCTACGTAAAAGAATAAATGGACACAAATCAGACATCAGGAATGGTAACATACAAAAGCCAGTAGGAGAACACTTCAATCTCCCTGGACATTCAATAACAGATTTAAAAGTAGCCATCCTTCAACAACAAAAAACCTTCAAAAACAGACTTCAAAGAGAAGCTGCAGAGCTACAATTCATTTGCAAATTTAACACCATTAATTTGGGCTTGAATGGGGACTGGGAATGGCTAGCTCACTACAAAAACAATTTTCCCTCTCTTGGTCTTGATACCTCCTCATCAATTATTGGGAGTGGACAACATCCACCCTGACTAAATTGGCCTTGTCAGTACTGGTTCTCCACTTGTAAGGTAACGCCCTTCTCTTCATGTGCCAGTATATTTATGCCTGTATCTGTAATTTTTGCTCCATGCATCTGAAGAAGTGGATTTTTTACCCACAAAAGCTTATGCCCAAATAAATCTGTTAGTCTTTAAGGTGCCACCGGACGCCTCATTGTTTTTGTGGATACAGACTAACACGGCTACTCCTCTGACATTTAAATACTGTAAAAGTTGCAACAGAAATAATGAAGCTATATTCCCAGATATTAAATGCAAGTTGATTAACAAAGGAATTTCTCTTACTGAGTAGAAGAAAGGGGACCTTTATACAGCAACTAAACATCCATGGCTGGTCCATGCCAGCTGACGTGGGCTCACGGGGCTTGGACTGTGGGGCTGTTTCATTGCTGTGTAGACTTCTGGGCTCGGGCTGGAGCCTGAGCTCTAGGACCCAGCAATGTGGGAGGGTTGCAGAGATCAGGCTCCAGCCCAAGTCCGAAAGTCTACACAGCAATGAAACAGCCCCGAAGCCTGAGCCCCACAGACCCAGCCAGCTGGCACAGGCCAGCTGTGGGTGTCTAGTTGCAGTGTAGACATATCATCCTAACGCTATCTTAGAGTAAAGAGGGCAATGAAAGATGGTGACAGGTTGGAGAGTCTATCAGAAGCTATGGGGACCACGTTTATTGAGATGAGCTGTTCTGAGGCTAGCAGCCAATCAAAGTAGAGGTAGCTGTTTTAGGGTTCTCTGTTCAGTTTCTTAAGGTGAAAAGTTTAAACAAGCCCAGAACACAAGGCCTGGAAGGGGAACATTAAGGGTGAAAGGACTTAGTGGCCAAGGTACAGATAGTTGGGAAAGGCTATAGGAGAAAGGATGATTAAAGGGGAAAAATAAAAGAAAACTGGGTATTATATTATAGCCATTGTGGTAAATAGATTTTTAATAGAGAGCAACAGATAATAGTAAATATCTTTTCTTCTCCTCCAGTTTCTTATATTTTTACCCATATCTAATTAACTGGGGCTATGTCTATACCACTTATGAATTCTAACGGATATTGTGAAGTTGTATTATGAAAAAAAAATGTTCTATTGTGAGTGCCTATATGTATGTGAATCCATCTTTTGCTGACAGTGCCTTTAGCATGTACATTCCAGACAGACACAAAGAGAAACACTTAAGGTTAACAACAGTACTTAGACCGCACAAGGTTATGCAAAAAAAAAAAAAAAAGCATCTGCATCCTTCAAGAAACCTGTTTAGCTGATTCCTCTGAAGAGAAGGGGGCAGGTGAGCAGTGGAAGTTACCCTGAGGAGAACAAAAGAGGCCAGGAGACCAGACGGGGTTTAAAATATATGAACACACACAGAAACAGAACAAGCAGCATGGGGCAGGAGAAAGCAAGATCACAGATGCTGGATAAAGGGTTTCATGAGGGAGAGAGGCAAGCTAGCATGCAGCAGACTGAAGGAGGAGGGAACATCCTGCTTATCTGCCTTTTGGGACCCTAATTGTTCCCCAAGAACTCACAAGGGACAGATAATCTAGAAAGTGAAGGACATTTGCAGTTTGAGATGTTCATTATTTTTGATCTGTATTCTCCTGTTTTACATGATTAAGTATAAATGAGAATAAAGGTTTTACAGCATACAAAGTCTGTGTGTATATATGCTTCACAACTACTGGGTGCCCCAAGAGAGTTAAAGTGTAAACCAGAAGCTTGACACTTTTGGGGTGGAGTGTTGGTCCATTTAAGTAAGTGAAGATATTTCAGGGTCAACACTGGTCCCAGGGCCTAGGGCACGTAGACTAAGGAGACCCATTTCCAAGAAGTAATAACAGACTGAGAGCCAGTGCCCAGGAAACGTGCCAGAGAGACCAAGGGAAAGGCCAGTGCTGCAATCTGTTGACGCTCTAGAAGCTTAACACACCCCAAGAGATCCACAGCACAGAGACCCAGATAGTTCTCAAAGCAGTCCTAAGTGGATGCCAGGAGGGAGTGCTTGCTAGAGCTGCAGGTATTTATTTTAAGGGAGAGAGGGATGAAATCCTAGTTATGTTCTATTGGGAGTTGGTGCATGGTTGTGCCATCACCAAAAAAGCCTAAGCACCCTAAACAAACCCATGGCTTTGAACAACTAGTATCTCCAACCATACGCTAATAAAACTCATTTCCCAGTCATGAACTAGGTGTCTTTTTTAATTGTCTGCTGAACTGCAAACATGTATTCTCTCAAACCCTACACATGACCTGTTTTTACTGCACCTCAATATTTATGCATTATTTAATGTTTTCTTTCTGCATCACATAGGTAGTTGAACATGTTCCAGAGAATGACTAGTGCAAGTTATTGTAGTTCTGCTGATAAAATAAACTAGAACTTGTTCAGCCTTGACATATGTAACCAGATACTTTTAAACCATTAAAATTTTAAAACACTTTTATATGGGCTTCTTAGTGAAGGCTATATCTAACTTTTGTCTCACGATGAAGGTTTCAGTCTGGATGGAAACACCACAACAATATTCTCTGAAATAGTTAAACTGGTTCATTGCAAGATATTCTGTTGTGCTGTTCAAAGTATTGTATTTAAGATTCCACTCTTAAAGCTTACAGAATATAAGCTTTTACACTTTAAGCTCTATCAGAATAATGTGCATGATATTTATTCAATTATTAATATAGCTTGATCTAGCTCATGCAAAAATTTAGTGCTGATTCTAACATAGTTCCATGTTTTTTTAATAAAATTTGTAAAAATTAAACAAACATGTGAAGCAGTCATTAATAAATATGCATTCCATATTTGAATTTTATTGCAAATTTCTCTTTCAGAGAGAAATCAGTTTGACTTCACAAAGCTTTTAAAACATTGTAAATAAAGGGCCTGATTATCAACATCATTTCCAACCTAGCTTTTCTCTGGGCACATGCAACTTTGTGCACAAGCATGCACATACATTGTTTCTACACTATCACTAGAGTATTCTAGTGAACGTTATAAACTAATGCACATGCAGGTGTGTGCACCTACGATACGGCTCACACACAAATGAAAGCCACCTTTAAAATATAATTCCCTACGTGTTTTTTGTTGTGGTGGTAGTGGTAGTATAGTTGATTCCATTTTGTTTATATGCCTGGTACTATGGGAACATCTTATCACAGTTTATCAAAACTTTAGTTGGTTACTCAATATGTTTTATTTTTATGAATAGCAAGCTAAAGCCACAAACACTACACATTGATCAGCAACTGAAAATACATTATAGGCTTTATAAAGTAAAACATACTTCTTACACACTAACTCACATATCTTAGAGGAAATCATGATCAAGGAATCTTTCATAACACCATCTACTAATAGATTAACTACTTGACTGTTCTCCAACATTCCAGATATACCCCAGGTAGACAGCACCTGCTATGCAAAGTTTCAAGTTTAGCAAAACATTCTAGTTACTTTAAAAGAATGTTAATAGAAAGAAAGGGATTAATCATTTTTATAATACAGTTAATAAAATCAAAGGAGCTGTTGTTTTGTTAAGAACTGTTTCACAGTTTATAATAAGGTAATCTAACAGTAGAGCTGGTCAAAAAAATATTCAGTTTTGAAATTTCAAACTTTTCCCACAAAAACAGGGACTCCACCCCCCCCCCAAAAGTGTCCTGTTTTTCAACCAGCTCTACGTAACACTTTTGAACAAATGTGCATCATTCAACAGATATGATTTACAATGAAGAGTAAGGCAATTACAGAAAGCATATTAAAAAGATAAGGGTTTGATTTAACCACACACAAGGCAAGTCTAAGTTATGTCGACATACAGGCACCACAGTAAATGAATGGGTTTTACATGTCCAACTACGCTCCTTGTGTCAGTGGCGCATGTCCTCACCAGGAGCACTTATACTGATTTAACTGCCAGTCTGGGTATTTTGGGATGGTTTCAAGGTGTGTGGGTTACAGATGGAGTGCATGTAAGCAATGCAGTGTCTACACCAGGGGTTGGCAACCTCTGGCATGCGGCTCACCAGGGTAAGCACCCTGGTGGGCCGGGCCAGTTTGTTTACCTGCCGCATCGGCAGGTTCAGTCAATCGCAGCTCCCACTGGCCGCGGTTCACCGCTCCAGGCCAATGGGGGTGGTGGGAAGCCACGGCCAGCACATCCCTCGGCCCACACCGCTTCCCACAGCCCCCACTGGTCTGGAGCGGCGAACCGCGGCCAGTGGAGGCCGCAATTGGCTGAATGTGCTGACGCGGCAGGTAAACAAACTGGCCTGGCCCGCCAGGATGCTTACCCTGGCGAGCCGCGTGCCAGAGTTTGCCGATTCCTGGTCTACACTAAGTACATCAATTAAAGCAGTATGCCTCTCTCAGAGGTGGAGTTATTAAGTCGGTGTAGTAGATGAGTTACGTCAGTCGGAGCCACATTTTAGTGTAGATGCTTACAGTGTTAGGTTGATGTAAGCTGCCTTCTGTCGACCTAACTCTGTAGTGTAAACTTGGCCACAGTTAGAACATGGAGAAATTTCACATTTGCCACGTCCAAACACTGAAACACAAATAAGGGCAAATTCCTTTAAATCAGTGGGTTCTCCAGAAAATGAGGGAAGTAAAGATATCCCTATAAAAGTTATATCCTTCCTTTAGCACTCTGATAGTTCTACTGTTTTCCAGGAGGAACTTTTTAAAAAAATAATGTTTAAGAAATTGATTTTTTTGTGAAATAAATCTGTTTCTTTATAATTCCTAATATTAATGAGAATTGTGTGCAAGGAATGAGTGTACAATTTGGCTCTATTTATTTTTTAAAGTTTGCTGGAATATGGGAATATTTGTACAATACCAGCAATATGTTCAAAAATATTCTTAAGTATGCATTCCTTTTAATTCAATTTCACGCTGACAGAAACATTTTACAAGATTACTTAACACATCTGACTCTACCAATATTAAGGAAATTTAGATAATAATTTTAGGTGATGAATGCTTACTACATTTATTTTATTTCTAGTAAATCATAATTTTGCTGAAGTTCACAGTTTTATCAGTCTGCTAAACTAAAAAGCCTGAATACTCCAGTTTACCTCTGCTATTGTAAATTATGTAGATTTTGCCAACATGAATCTGCACAGAACAATAAAGCAAAACATGTTCATACACAATTTATTGGTAACGAATTGTATATTCTACAAATTTGCCTCTATTACTGATTTTTAAAAACAACTCTTCTGTTCCACATTAAAATTGCTACTCTTGGATAATATTCAAGTCATATCAAATATATTTCTTACTGGTCCAGTACCCAAAACCACTGCAGCCAGGAGTTGCAATTGCAGGGAAAGTCCTGGTCAGCAACTACAGTCCTTGGTTGCTGTGAAATTCTGAACAGATTAATCTTTTGAGAATTTGGCTGCAAACTCTAACAAGTCTCCACTTAGAATTTTCAAATTGAGATTTTTCAAAGGCTTATCATTTGGATGCTGTTTCCAAAAGGCACAACTCTGACACAAACCCAACCCCCCAGCCAAATTTCAGGCCCTTTCTCCAAAGCATGGAAGCACTAGATATTCTCAATAAAAACAATTGTAAACATTTTTAACATGGGAGAAATAATATTTTTCTAATATTGTTCTCAGAAATGGCTGAACCATTTTTGCTGAAATTTTCCAGACAAATACAGCTGGCACAAAGTATGGAAATTTTCAGCCTAAACGAAGTGTGGCAGAGTTATAAGGTCATGTTTTCAGTTGCCTATAACAGAAGTATCAGGCTACCTTAATTAAGGATGGTGCTGGTGGGGATACCTATAATACTCTGGTTCAATATTTCCTGAACAAAGCTCACATTATTAATCAAAGTCTTAACTCGCAGCAACCAAATCAAGAGACAGTATTGTTTTAATTTTTTATGTAAGCAGAGTCAGGATGAGCTCTACCCTGACATCTGGTGGTGAATTATGGGGAGTGTGGAAAGGAATTTCAGGTATTTGCATTGGCACACCTATCCCACCTAGGATAGTATACAGCAGCCTGGGATGGTTATTTTGACAGCTCTGGGATCCCCAATTTCTTTGTTATTGGGGCAGGAGGAATAAAGTGTTGTCACCCTGATTATGTGAATGAGAAACTATGAGACTGCTTTATGACAGAGATGTCTCAACATCAATTAAGTAGCACTCGCTAGACAAGGGACATGGGTGCCAAAACCCAGTGAAATGAGAGAGGTTGGGGACTGGTGTGTACACCTGATGGTATGGGCCCCTTTTGAGGGCCTGGAACACCAACTGCACATCCTCCTCTCTCCACTGTTAAAGAGCAGAGCTGATTTTAATTCCATTAGGAGTCCATCTAGAGGCTGCTGAGCTGAATTCATGTTGGGCCAATGGTGCACCAGCACCGGGGCTCCCCTACTACAAGCTGAAATCACTAAGAGCTGAAATCACTAAAAGAGCTAAGCTTACTGAGCTGAGATCACTGAGTGCTGTGTTAACTAGTGGGGGAGCCTGAAGATCTATCGCTAAGCGGCTGGCAGAGCGGAGCAGTTTGCAGCATGTTGGAGCAGCCCACGAAACAGTGAGCAGAGCGGAGTGGAGCGGTTTGCGGGGATGGCTGGAGCGGCTCACGGGTCGGCTGGAGGAGCGGCACAGCTGGTGGAGTGGAGCCAGTCGTGGTGAAGGCTGCAGCAGAACTCCACGGAGAGGCGGGGCAGTCGGCCCCGGCCCACATAAGGTGCCCCTTAACACTCTGTGTGTGCCCACCCCCATTTCCACCCAGGCTGGAGGGGTAAAACTCTGCAGATAAACTTTTTAACTCTGGGGTGGCACTGACCAGAGACTTTCGGGTTGTTGGACTTTGGGGTGATTGGACTTAAGATCCTAAGGGGGAAAGGACATTGCCAAACGTACTTGGAGGTGGGTTTTTTGCTTATGGTTTGTGTTATAATCCTGTTTGTGGTGTTTCTCCAATGTGATGCCGCATTGTTTCCCTCCTTTATTAAAAGGATTTTGCTACACTCAGACTCTGTGCTTGCGAGTGGGAAAGTATTGCCTCCTAGAGGCGCCCCGGGGGGGGGGGTGGTATGTAATTGTCCCAGGTCACTGGCGGGGGGCTCGAGCCGGTTTTGTATTGTGTTATTAAAATGGAATCCCTGGATACTGAGCCCAGCCCTTGTTGCTGCCAACTCAGAGGGGAAAAAGGGTTACATTTAAAAATCACCACGTGTTCAGTCTTGATATGTTCAGCTGACAAATTGTACAATACTTGTTTATGGTGAATGGAGACTCTCAAGAGTAGCATTACCAGCAGTAAATAAATACATTTCACTGTAATTATATCAGTTATTTGCATGATATTCATATAGTTCACCTCACTGCAGTATATTTTCAGCCAAATTAATAAAGTATATCTTCATAATGCCCTTCTTATAATCATTGAACTGAATTTTGTAACCCTGCCATTACCAACAAACTACCTCAGAAACTAGAAGGACTATATACTCTGTACTGTACTCTGCCATATCAAGGTCATAAATACAAGTGTATTACTGCTTTTCAGAATAGGCTATTAGAAGAAACAATTGAAAATACACTACAGAAATACTGAATGAGCTATAAAGGGAAAGTCAAAACGTAAAACTTTTTTACTTGAGTTTAGCTGTCTCACAAGTAAAATAAAAACCTACTGTAAAGAGGGGGAATTTGTTTTTGTTTTTTTACATATATCAGATGTATTAGCTTGTAAAGTGCTCAGATATCATGGTGATGAGCTCAATATAAAAACAATAATGAGGTGAAATTTATGTTACATCTTATTCTAGGATAGGAGAATTATTTAATCAGATTGCAGGAATATATTTTTCACAAAGTAACTTTTTTCCCCAATCCATAAATTGCAGCCACAGCAACAAATGCTCCCTTTCCATGGCAAAATTCCACACCATACAGAAGCTTGACTGAAAAAAATCTGTGTGGTCATCTAACAGAAGCACCCTGTATTTCTTCCTTCCAGAAGCAGGGGAATGTGGCCATGTGAAGAGCAGGGTTTTACCAACATTCCATCTTGATCAGAAGAAAAACCTTAATTTTTGGTAAAAATGGAGCAAATGAAGCTACACCACATACTGGAGGCCGAAAGATTTTAAATATGAAAAAGCACAGACAAGGTATTTGTGGTCAATATATGCAGAAAATAATAGCAACACTTAATACAGACACCATCAAGAAGTAAAAAAGGGAATCTGAAAAAAACATTCAAACTAGCAGTATAAAACTTTCTTTCCCTAAAGGCAGTATGTTTCACAGACAATCCAGCAATGGGCTTCCTTCCAAATTCACTCTGGCTGTAATTCTTCAGTTTCAGAGTCAATTTCCATATCAAGGCAAAGATAACTCTTTGACAGTTCTGTCAGACAGGCCCTGGATGCTGCAATCAGCTGCACACAGGGCCGGCTCCAGACCCCAGCGCGACAAGCACGCGCGTGGGGCGGCACTTGCCGGCAGGGGCGGCAGATTAGGCCAGCGGACCTGCCGCAGTCACACCTGCAGGAGGTCCACCGGAGCCCCGGGACGACCGGACCTGCCGCAGGCATGACTGCGGAGGGGGCGCTCCTCCTGCGGCTCCAGTGGACCTCCCGCAGGCATGACTGCGGCAGCTCAACCGCAGCCGCCGGACCAGCGAACCGCCCGCAGCTGCGGGAGGTCCAGCCGAGCCGCGCGACTAGCGGACCCTCACCAGTCAAGCCCGCGGGAGGTCCGCTGCTCCCGGGGCTCCGGGGCGCCTCCCGCGCATGACTGCTTGGGGCGGCGGAATATGTAGAGCCGCCCCTGGCTGCACACTGTAGTGGTATTTTTTCTATTTAAATTTTAGTTATGGCAGCAAAGTGGCCATGTAAAAAATATCTCCCTTCCAACAGATCCTTTTATTATGAGTCATACTGTATCTGTTTGTTGTACTTTAGTGACAAAAAGTAATTTTTTTACTCCTGTTAACACTATGGAGTTCATCCAGCTATGGGAATTGAGCTGGCTTCTCTTATGGCTCATGCATCATCAACATAATTGTTAACTAAGTGCTAAATTACACAAATTTATTACTGATGTGTGAATATAGCTTGATTTCCAGATCTTAGGAAGGATCCCAAATCATGTGGTCACTTTCTGTGCATGCGTAATGCCAACAGACCCCCTCAAACTAGGGACCTCTGGAGCTTACTGCGTGAGCCTCTTCTGCATGAGCTAAAAGCCAACAGGCAGTTAGTTAAGGCTGTAGAGCAGACTCATTTTCTCTCTCTCTTAGTGGTCTCAGTGCCACTAGATGGAACAGAACACCATACCCACAAGGTGTGTGGGTTACAGATGGAGTGTCTAGAAACCACACATGTACTAGTTAAAGCCCCCTTGGTTGTCTAAAGGTTTGGTGCAAATTCTCTTAAAACGGATGTTTTGGGCCAAAGTTCATGATCATTCAGCAGAGTAGGAGAAACCACATTTTTCCATGGGATGATCAGTTTTATACTGCACAAATTGAAATGCACTTTCTATTCCCTTTCATGTCCCCAAACCCCTTCCCAAGGAGAAGATGCTGAACTGGCAATGAGGAAAATGGTTCTTTTACTGTGAACTAGAGTTGTGAATAATTTTTACCATTTTTTTTTGCAATTTCCCCCCCCCACACACACACACACACAAAAACAAACTTTTTTGCCCAGCTCTACTGTAAACAAAAGTCACCTTTAAAAGTAAAAGAGAGGAGGTTAAAATTAAAAGAAAATCCTACATCACAAACTGGGTAGGAGTTTTGAAACCATAAGATATTGACCACTCCTCTCAAGCATTTCCAAACTTTTTGACATCAGTATTTCAAGTGACATCACCTACGCAGTTATATATTATTGTTTTGTAATCAGCTTTCTGGCACAAAAGGAGAAGGAGGAGAATTGAATAGAAATACCAGTCTTAAGAGTGTGTAAGTATTATTGCTAAAAAAAACCAAAAACGATATGATCTGTACAAAATTAGTAGCCAAGAAAGAATAAAAAGGGCTGTTTATTAGAAGGATATAAAGTTTGCTATAGTTCTTAGCCACGATATTCAAAATGCTGTGAAGTACTTTCCCTCGCTCCCTACAGCCTATGCATACCAACACACACAACACTGGAAATTCATCTAATACTGTCTTTTTTCTGTACAGAGAAGGAGTAAATTATACACCCGTGCCCACATTTTGAAATACCAGAGAAATCACATGAAGATAAATGGAACACAATCCTCTCAATCCAACAAGGGACAGCAAGTTCTGTGCTGCCCTTCCTGACGGTACGTCTCCACTACACCCTCTTTATGGTGGCGATTAGAGTACATACACTGCACACTTCCCAGCACAGGTATAAATACCAGTGTAGATGATGAGCTGCTGCTTATGCGAATACCTTTGGGTATGTACCCTACATGGCTCTCTACACACTCAAGCAGTGCCTCCCCTGTCTACACTGCTATTTTTAGCAGTGTTGTGTCCCACTGCCAGAGCCTTTCCCCACCACAGGAGATGCCAGAAGCTTTCCCCGCTACTGCCCCAGCACCAGAGCCTTTCATTGACACATGTAATTAATGCCACAATGTGGGCATAGCTTGCTTTTCACTGCAGTGTGTTGCTACATACATCCTACACAGAGCCGCCAGTGGTGTGCAGTGCAGACATATCTTAAGAGGCTCAGAAGGCACAGTTCAGGGGGAAAAGGAGAAAATGTGGCATTAAGCTTGTTTTCCACTGCCCAGATTCTGGCTTCTGTGACTTCTGCAGCAGGCAGCGTTGCTGACCCCAGGGCTGCCCAAGCAGCTGGCTCTGGGGCCAGCTGATCAGGTGGCTCTGGGGACAGCCATGCTGGCTGCTGCTGGAGCAGCCCCACAGCCAGCTGCACCAGCAGTCCCAAAGCCAGCTGGACCAGCGGCGGCTTGAGTGGCCCCAGGGCCAGCCAGACTGGCTGCTGTTCGGGTGGCCCTGGGCAGGTAGCCCCGGGGACCAAACCTTCTTTTCATGAAGAGCACTATCCAAAGAACAGCTATATAGGAGCAAAGCCTAGTCCCAGGCAAGTTAAAAGGAGAGTTCCCATTGATTTCGGAGGTGTTGTGTACTTAGGATTTAGCACTAAAGGACTTAGCACTAAATATTTTGTTACTGATATATTTTCACTCAATCCCAAATCCAAAATTATCCTGCCAATGCACCACAAATTATTTTAAAGCTTTCTTCAACAGTATTTTTAAGTGACACTATAATGTTATGTATAGGATACTACACATTAGAGTGAAAAAGATATATGTTAATTGTCTAGCACTTGGAAAAGGAGACTGGGTCTCAAGGGATTAGGATTCTGTTTCCATCTCACTCTGTCACCTTCCGCAAGTCACTTATGCCCCCTTTTTCAAAGTGACCACTGATTTTGAATGCTGAAGCCAAGACTAAGGGGAACAAACTGGAGGTGGAAGAGGACATCATGGATGGAACCTGATCTTCTAAATTCTAACATGAAAAGTTAAGTGCACAGTTAAACAGGACCTCCAGGGTTTAGTACCACTTTGACAAATGGGGGCAGATGCTTTTGATAAAAGGGGGAGGTTGGCTGTGACTCAATAAGTTCTTCAAAGTATTTCCCTCTTCCAACCAATATCACTCCTGTCTTGTTCACTTTAAGTTTGAGCCAGCTGTTCTTCATCCATATGCTGATCTCCTCTAGGCATTTTTCATCCTTAAAATAGCACTGGTTGCAACTCTGGAAGAGGACATATACAGCTGGGTGTCACTAGTGTATTGCTGATGGTGGAGTCTATGGCATCTCATTTCCAAATAATTTCATACTGAATAGTGCAGAGCAGGATAGATTTTACAGAAATCTGCAGGGGAGGGTGCTTTGTTTTGGGGTTGGGGGAGAGGGGTTGGGGTGGGGGGAGGAAGACAAACAATTGCATATTATCATTCTTGGACCCTGTTGGAGAGGAATTCATTATATACTAGCCAATCAGGCAGTGGGGATGGAAGGGTGGAATCCTTTTTGACCACACCTCTTCCAGTGCTTCAGACTGTTCTCTGATTATTATGGAATTGAGTGATTGGTATATTCAATATTCAGCCTATGTAAATACAGTAGGGAGAACTGAATTTCAGATTGTGTGTCTTTTTGGTATTTCAATTTATTCAGGATGCAATCATGCTAAAGTAGTTGAGGAAAATTATAATGAAGTAGAATATGAATACTTATTTAGCTGAATGATTACTTTTCAATAAATGTTTTTTTAAAAAGACCAATCACATTTTAATATTAAAAAAACTCATGGAAAAGGATTTTATGTTTGGATGAGCAGAAAACTACCTCATGTGCTTAAATACTAAGCGAAAAAAATATACTTTGTAATTTAGACCAACTTAAATCTGAACTCAAGGTAAGGAGGACTATAGTTATCAATATTTAATTTGGGTGCTTCTAAAAGCTTAAGTGGAATCATCTAATTAAAAAAATGCTAATGTAGAGGTATAGACTTTCCTTCTCCAAGTACCATATCTTATTCCTTCTGCTGTGTACCTTTTTGGTATGTTTTTTTTCTTTTTAAGACAGACAATACATGTTTGTTACATGCTTTGTGGGTATGAATAAAATATTTGATTTGCTATTAAAAATACACAAAGAACATAAATTATATCAAATAGAGGGGTCTGAACTCTGAAGGACATAGTTTAATAAAAGGAAGCAAGCATTTTGTAGTGCATGTCTATCTTAGATCTTAGCAAGAATACGCAACCAATTTTAAATGACAGAAAGTATATTTCAAAGTGTTTACTGATCAGCCCTTGTAAGATAGGCAGCAATTTCTCTTCAACAATTAACTAACAATAATCAGATCTGTCTTTTAATTTGTCTAATAAATTACATCCTCTACTTTTCACTAGGAAAATAAATTCAGATTGCATTATATTCTGCTTTATTTTTCTTACTCAAAAAAGAAAAAAAAGGATAACTTTAGTATTCATGAAATTAGACACACAGCATTGACTTGATTCAGGCATGATGTATGCAGGCACTGCACAGCCTTCCTCAGACAACTCTGCCGATGAACCTCAATTCTGACCTACAGCAAGCCTGCTATGCCAGTCCTGCCTTCTTTGAGCAGAGTGAAAGTCATGCACTTGTGCAATTATCTGAGCTTTTGTGATGTGCACAAATGGAGATGAGGATCAGACCACTACACTCATTTTTAACCATTATTGATATTTGTATTGCAGTAACACAGCTAGGAGTCAGGTTCTGTATAAACCTATAGAGAGCACAGGCAATGCCCCAAAAAGCTTGCAAATTATTTTGAAACAAGACACAATGTAACAAAAAAGGAAGGGAAGTGGGCAGGGAGGATCAGACATAAAGATAGACCCATACACTTATGTAGGTTAGTGTGAAGGGGCACACCCTCACTTTAGTATAGTGGAGACTAACAAGCTCTTCTGTGCTTCTTCAGCATAACTAGGCACACCTGTAAGGCTTGCTATGCTTGGAAGAGGATCTTAAAAAGGGAAAACCTGCCACAGGAAGGGGTGGTGAACAAGAAGATGACTGCTGTACCTCAGAGACTACTGAGCACAGAGACAGCTAAGCCAACAGAAAGACAGTTGCAGGCCTTACCACCCCTGAATTTACATGGACCAGCTTTAAAGCAAGGTGCCCCCAGGAGGAGGGGCAGGAGGCAGATATACCTGCTGATAAACCAAGCCCCAGAGGGATGACCCCCAAAAAAGACTGACTACCTAAGAGACAAACCACCTTTGCCTTTCTTTTCTTTTACTCTGATTCCCCTCTCTCTTAAGGAAAAAAAAGACCTTTCTTTTGTTTGTGTTTTTTTAAAATTTTTTTTGGAGAACTCCCTTGCGAAATTGTTAGGCAAAGAGGTTCTTTTCCCCAAGAATCAGGCAACCACAGACAATACTGATGGGGGTTTATTCACGGTACCGGGAAGACTGACAATCAGCTTCAAAAATAAGGTGCTCTAGTGGCCAGTTATATACATTCTCTTATTAATTCGTTTGCATTTATCTGTACATACAAAGACAGATATTGTTATAAGTCAAGCGAGAACCTTGAAAAAAGAAAAAAAATAAGAAGAGTACATACATATAGAGGTTACCCTAATTGCATGAAACGTCTATGACTACCTTGCGGGGGAAGGAGGTGGGATGGGAGGGGGGAAGGATAAGTACTTACAGATATCTGGTGGGCTGTGACGGGAGGGTTTATTCTGTTCGAAGAACTGAGTTACTGGGAGGGCATTGACCATATAAGCTTATTAATTGTCTACAGTTGTCAGTGCCTTTTGAGCTACTGAAATATTCTTGCTTGTTCTGTGTTTTTTGTCTTAGCTGTTAGCTAAATTATCATGTATTGACAGAAACTATATCCTTGCTTCTTAGCAGCTTCTGGTTTTTTCTGCTGGCTAAATTTTAACTCCTTCCTGACAGTACAAACAGGGGAAGGACACCATTAACAACTCGAATTGGAATCTGGTGGGGACTCAAAGGAGTCCCAACCATCACCCCACCGTTAGCTATTACACAACTTTTAGGTTCCAAATCATCTGTGTTGTTTTGGTTCTAATAAATAACTATGGGTTGTTTTTGTTTTGCTTTTTATCTAGCTATATTCTGTACTAACAAATACACTTAGAAGTGTCCTATGTATGTGGAGAGCACCCGAAACACACTGAGGCCCAAACTCGCATTTTGGATGAAAGAGTGGGAAAATGTGATCTTAGAGATGTCTCAATTGTTCAAAATTTGTTGACATTCTCCGAGTGCTCTTCTTCAATATGAATGCTTTGTAACTGGATTATGAAGCTACCGAGCACATGATACTGGCATTTTGATAATATGCATTTTTATACAACTCCTCTACAATTATCTGTGTTTGTGGATATATTTTAACTTTTTAATAGGAGCTTCAGTAATATCTATCATTTTGAAAGCTTACATTTATTTTTGCTTTGCCTCAATAGAGCTTAGTTTTATTTTGTATAGCTATTAGACTTGTTAGGGATGAATAGGTAGCTTAGCCTGAGTGTTTCTGCTGGCATTTCCCAAACCCTTGGCTTAAATTATGCCAGGTGAGATTTTAAAACTATGCATTTAGTCGATAAATTAGCAAAGTCTTTTATTTTTAGGGTTTGTTCATATATGTTCTAGTGTTTTTCCATAATTTATTTCTAGCCCCAAGAGGTAATTCAGGAAATCTTTTGTTTACAGGGGCTATTACTATCAAAGGCCCCAACTCAGCAAGGTACTTCAGTAAATGCTTGTTTTTAAGTATACAAATCGTCCCACTGAATCAGGGCCTAAAATCATGAGCCAGAGTCACTGTAATCAATGAGAGTCTTTCAACAGCTTCAATGACTACTGAATCAGACACTAATTTAATCAAGTCCTAGGTGGTTAGTATCCCCACCTAATAAACTGCTCATTTAATGGCCACAAATCCTTCCCTGTTTTCTTCTGCTAGTGTAACCCTAGAGCATCTAAAAAGCAAACAGAAAGTCTTTAATTATTATTTGCATTATGGTAGAATCTAGAGGCCTCAGTGAAGGATCAGGCCCCCACCATAGTAGGCACTGTACATACATACATAAAATGGAAAAAGATGTCCCTACCAAAACCTCTGAGATACTAAATGTCTTCATAATTATATTTGGTTATAATAATTCAATGTGTGTGTTACTTTCTGTTCCTATTTTTTTAAAAAGATGGAAGACTATGTTCAGGTTAATTGATACAATCCAATAAAAGGATAATTAGTTGCAAGTCTTGTGTGTATATAGTGCTGATCAGACTTTCTGCATTGCATAGTGCCCAAAACACTGAATTTGGATTTTGACAACTACATAACAATTTTGAAAAATCTAACCTTTGAAATAGACACAAAGTTGACAAGGTCATTAAAGTGTAAAGAAATAAATGTACACTGTTATAAGAAAATGTAAAAACTTTTTTTTTGCTGTGTACGTTATTGACACAGCTTTCAAAGGTTGCATTAAAAAAGCTAGAAAGTTAGTTTGTCTTTTCTACAGTGGATTCTTGGCTTATGTAGACAACAGGGCAAAGTGAAACAGACAATATGTAATTTACTAGCCAGATGCAAGGAAGAATGACTAGAGAGGATAATCACTGACTGGACAATACTAGTCAGCAATTCCAAGGCCATAAGAAGCACATAAGTAACAATAAGACAACTGTTGTAAGAAATAATGAATAAATGAAAGCAATGAGTTAAAAAAAGATAAAGAGCCACCAATCAGAGCATTAGCAGAATAAGTAAAAACATATTAGAAAATATATTTAGAATGAACTATTTACAGATGAGGTAGTTTTAATAAATTGCACCTATGCAATGTTACAAGACAAGATAAAGGATGTGTGTGTTTAATGGAGAGGGGGATGGAACAATCCAGATCAGACCACCTTTATGATGACAAGTGGCTTACCTGTGCCACATTATGGTACCTTGCTCTATCTGCTTTACTTATGTTTTATGCTTGATTAAGATGGTAATTTATTGTCCTAAAATATAAAATAAATATAAATTATGCTTATTAAAGCTTTAAATTAGTTTGGCTTAGTAACTGGTGTTGACAGTGCTTTTCACCCCCCAAAAATGTAGTATCACTGATAAAAATCACATCTACTAATGATCAAATGTGACTCACAAGACCAAAAGAGAGAGAGAGAAAATCAGATCACAGTAAATATAGTGTTGGAGACTTTACTGTTCAATTTTTTAGATAAGCAGAAACTGTTAGCTGGATTAAAATAATACCATTAAGATCATGTCATCCACATGACAGGGTGCTGTTGTTAAAACTTACTGCTGGTTAGCTGCGCAATAAGCAATATTTTTTCTTCTTATCCTAAAGGACGGATGGTCAGTCGTGTCTATTGTAATACAGTTCTCAACACTGCGATTACTACTCCATCCCTGCATAAATGCATACCAAATAAAAGGTCCCCAGAAATAACATTAACTTCAAAGGCATCCCACTGCAACAAAGCAAAAAGCACAAGGCAGGATGTGAAGTGTAAACCCTAAGTACTTGCCAAATGGACTTTCCAGATTACAGATAAGCACCTTTTTATCACCTACATGATATTTTCTGCTTTAAAAGGGAAATATCACAAATACCATGATAAATTCAATTACAATGCTGTGGTATATGTTCATAATTTTAGTGGATAACACCAAGTCTATTCTTTCACCAAGGCCTCTTTTTGTTCATGTAAAGACCAAGTTTTGCAACACACAGCAATCACGGCAAGAAGACTACAGCCTTCTATTACAGCAACAGCATTTATGTGGGCGCTCAAGTCCAAACATAACCATTATGAACAGGAATTTCAGGAGTTATGCCAGAGGAAATTTTCTAACACACAGCTCGTCATACAACTGTATAATACAGAGCACAGGCTATTCCAACTAAGAGTAGCTTTAATCTTGTTTTGGGCATTTGGCACTTAGGTTCCAAGTCCTCTCTAATTTCCTTTAAAAAAATGTGCAAAGTGTAAGTCTCATTCTCACTGACCTTTCTGCTGCTTTGCCTCTAATTCTTTTGCCCTTTTTCATGACCTCTCCTTTCTCAACTCAGGACTTTCCTCCTTCTCCTCTTACCTTACAGCTTGTTCTTTCAATGTCTCTTTTGGTGGCTCCATCTCTTCTTCCACATCTGTTTGAGCCCAGTCTATTCTACAAACTTTTGCCAGAATAGCTATGCTGGTCAGAGCTGGGTGAGCTATGATCTCTGACTGACAGCTATGCCGACAAAATCCCATACTACAGATGCAGTTATACTACCAAAACTGCACTTCTGCCAGGGCATGTCTATAGGAACACTTAGTTGCAACAAGCTGGAGTGTAAATCTACCTGGCATTGGCCTCCCACATTCTACCTGTCCTTGCGGACCCTGCTGCCGCACACTGTAAGTTCCCTAGTATACTTAAATCTTCTCCCATTTTAAAGCGGAGTAGATCTGTGTATATCCATATACCAGCAAAGTGTCCCTAGTGCACGCTCAGTCTGAGTCCTATAGGATCCATCCACTGTCCCTTCTTTTTTCATACTACACTCTGTTCAACTATGTCATCTCATTCATTCCCTTGACTTCAACCACTGTCTTTATGCTCATGACTCCCAAATCCACTTCTCCTTTCTTGACCTCTCATCTTATACTCCTGCCTCTCTCCAACACTTCCCCCAGATCTCTCCCCAGAACCTCAACTCAATTAATCAAACTGATTTATTTTCACTCCTAAATCTTTTCCTCTATCCCTTTCTCCGTTTCTGTTGATTTTACCACTATGTGTTATTACCAAGAGTTATAACCATGAGTCATCATCAACTCCCATGAAGTCATCTTCAACAGCCTCTCCTCCCCTTCTATCTAGGCCCTTACCAAGTCCTTTTGTTTCTTCCTCTACAATACCAAACTTTGCCACTTCTTTTATGATTACTGCCAATATACTAGCCCATACCCTAGTTTTTCTCTCTTCTTGACTACTGTAGCCTTCAGCTCTCTTATCCAAAACTGTTCCCAAAAATCATAGAAATGTAGAGCTGGAAGGGACCTCAAGAAGTCAGCTAGTCCATCTTCCCGCACTAAGACAGGGCCAAGTATATTCTGACCTTTTATCTAACCTGTTCTTAAAAACCCTCAATGACAGGGATTCCACAACCTCCCTTGGAAGCCTATTCCAGATCTTAACTATCCTTACAGTTAGAAATGTTTTGCTAATACCTAACCTAAATCTCCTTGCTGCAGATTAAGCCCATTATTTCTTGTCCTACCTTTAGTGAACATGTAGAATAACTGAACCTCTTCATAACAGCCCTTTAACACATTGCAAGATTTATCAGGCCCTGCTCAGTCTTTTTTCAAGATTAAACATGCCAAGTTTTTTAAGTTGTCCTCATAGGATCAGGCTTTCTGAACTTTTATAATTTTTGTTGTTCTCCACTGGATTCTATAAATTGTCCACATCTTTCTTAGCGTGTAGCACTCAAAACTGGACAAAGTACTGCAGCTGAGGCCTTACCAGTGCAAAGTAGAGCAGGACAACTACCTCCTGTGTCTTACTATATGGCAATCCTGTTAATATACCCCAGAATTATATTTGCCTTTTTTGCAACTGCATCACATTGCTCACTCATATTCAATTTGCCATCCACTGTAAATATGTGTATTTGTTTTTGTTTTTCCTTCCTAAGCACAGTACTTTGAACTTGTCTTTATTGCCTTTCATATTGTTGACTTCAGATCAATTTTCCAGTTTGTCAAAGTAGTTTTGAATTCTAACCCTGTCCTAAAGTGCTAGCAAACTCCCCCAACCTGGTGTCATCCACAAATTTTACAATCATACTCTCCACTCCATTCTCATGGCAAGTTATGAGAATGTATGGCATCCCTGAAAAATTGATCAAGCTGATAGAAAACATCTACAGCGAGTAGACAAGAAGCTGATGAAATGGTTCGGTATCACTGGAGGAGCGACAAAAGGATGAATGGTATCACAAGATTTGTTCAACTTGGTACTGGAAGCAGTAATAGCTGTAGCACTGATAGATGAAATGGGAAGAGTCATGTTAATATGTGACAAATTCTCGGCTGGGGGGAGGATGTAAGCAGAGTCAGGATGAGCTCTACCCTGACATCTGGTGGTAAATTATGGGGAGTGCAGAAAGAAGTTTCATGTATTTGCATTGGTATTTCAATTATTTGCATTGGCACTCCCACTCCCATTAGCATAGCTCACAGCAGCCTGGGATGGCTATTTTCACCGCTGTGGGATCCTCAATTTCTTTGTTACTGGGGCAGAAGGAATGAAATGTTGTCACCCTGATTGGGTAAATGGGGAACTACAAAATTGTCTTGTGATGGGGGGTTTCATTGTCAGCTGGATAGCGCTTGCTAGATGGGGCACATGGGTTCCAAAACCCATTGAAAAGAGAGAGGCTGGGGACAGATGTCTGTACTTGGTGGTGCAGGCTCCTTGTGTTAGCCAGAAGCACCAGTTCCACCTATGCCTCTCTCCACTGTGGAATGTCAGAGTTAATTTTTTGATTCCCTTAAGAATCGAGATACCAGTTACTGAGCTGAACTCATGGGCAATGGGTTCCCCTACTATGAGCTGAAATCACTGAAGAGCTGAAATCACTGAAGAGCTGGACTTGCTGAGCTGAGAGCACTGAGTACTGTGCTAATGAGTGCGGGAGCCTGAAGCCATACTGTGGAGCAGAGCAGCTGGCAGAGCAGAGTGGAGCAGTTTGTGCAGCCACTGGGTGAGTGGAGCCAAGCATCTCACGAGGACGGCTGGAGTGGCTCACAGGACAGCTGGTGGACCAGAGCAGCTGGCAGAGTGGAGCTGTTTGTGGAGATGACTAGTGGAAGCAGAACCCCATGAAGAGGCAGGGCAGTTGGCCCTGAAACCACGTAAGGTGCCTCTTTCTACCCAGGCTGGGGAGGGGGACCTCTGCAGAGAGACTCTTGAGCTCTGGGGCTGCACTGACCCGGGACAGAGACTTTTGAATTGTGGGACTTTTGGGACTGTGGGTGATTTGGGGGTTGCTGGACTCAAGGGCCCCGAGAGAAGGACCTGGCCCAATTTGCTGGAGTGGGTCTTTGCTCACGGTTTGACCTATGAACTCTAGCTGAGGTATTTTCCCAATTTAATGCTTGTTGTTTGTCATGTAATTAAACCTTTTCTGCTACACCAAGACTCTGTGCTTGCGAGAGGGGAAGTATTGCCTCTTCGAGGCGCCCAGGGGTGTGTGTAAGATTTTCCCAGGTCACTGGGTGGGGGCTCGAGCTGGTTTTGCATTATGTTGTGGGGAAGGGACCCCTATGTATTGAACCCGGCCCTTGCTGCTATCGTTTCAGCCCGGCAGAAGGGTTACATGTAGAACAACAGTGCATAGCCTTAGATTTGCAGAGGATATTGACCTCATGGTACTGAGCAAGAAGGATTTACAGAGCATAACTGACAAGGCAACAAAGAATCCTGTGGCACCTTACAGACTAACAGACGTTTTGCAGCATGAGCTTTCGTGGGTGAATACCCACTTCTTCGGATGCAAGTCGATGACAAAAGTTGATGATAAAGGCAGAAAATGCATACTGAACATCAGCATGGAGAACACAGAAAATTATGGCACTTGGAAGACAAGAGAAAGAGGTAAAGATTAAACTCAGAGACAAAAAACTAGAACAAGTGGGAAAATGTGCATAGCTTACATACCTCTATCAAAGAATGGGAATTGTGAAGATGACATAAAAAGAAAAATCAGACTGGCCCTACTGCATTTGCAAAACTCTGCAAGAGCTGTAAGGCTAAAAACATTTCAATAAAAACAAAAATCAGCATATACCAGACAACTGCCATGCCAGTAATGCTCTATGGGGTCAGAATGCTGAAGTACGAGTATATCTGACAATGAAAGATTTTGATTGCAGAAATTAACTGGCTCGGGGTTAATACTGACAGTTTCAAAACTGCAGAAAATAAAAAGATGAAGAGATAAGAAAATGGATAGAGCAAGAAATAATGCTATTACAGAAGATTCAGAAAAGACAACTGTGGTGGTTTGGAAAGGTGTTCAAGACTGCAGCTTAAAAGTATACCATACATGACAGTACATACCACAGTGCAAAAACTGGAAATAAGAGGAAGACCAAGGATGTGTTGGATAGATATGATGAAGAATGATATAGAACAGGGATAGGCAACCTATGGCACGCGTGCCGAAGGCGGCACGTGAGCTGATTTTCAGTGGCACTCACGCTGCCTGGGTCCTGGCCACCCGTCCGGGGGGACTCTGCATTTTAATTTAATTTTAAATTAAGCTTCTTAAACATTTTTAAAACCTTATTTACTTTACATGCAACAATAGTTACATATTTTAGACTTATGAAAAGAGACCTTCTAAAAACATTAAAATGTATGACTTGCAAATCTTAAATTAGAGTGAATAAATGAAGACTCAGCACACCACTTCTGAAAGGTTACCCCTGATATAGAACAAAAAGATTTCAAGATGTACCAGCTTCACAGCTTTTTTCAAGACAGAGTTGAACATTCTTGCCATTGTTGCTTTTGAGCTGACAGACAGGAATCAAAGAAGACAAGTCCTCCACTTCATTATACAAGTTTTCATTAATGGAATATTGAATATTATCAGACCCAGGACAGACCCTTGCAAAACCTCCTAGATGCACCCCCCTGGTTTGACAGCAAACCTTGATAACTACTCTTGGAGTACAGTCTTTCAGCCACTTGTGCACTAACCTTATAATTTCACCTAGACCACATTTCCCTTGTTTTCTTTATGAGAATGTCATGAGGCACTATTGCAAAAAGCTTACTAAAATCAAGATATATCACATTTACATCTTTCCCCTATCCCATAGGCCAGTAACCCTGTCAAAGATGGAAAATAGATAGCATTGGCATGATTTATTCTTGACAAATCCATGTTGGCGATTACTTAAAACCCTATTACCCTGACACTCCTCTGCCTTTTCTACCAGTGTGACTTTCTGTACTTCCAGAATTCCTGTTTACCTCACAAAGTTCGAGTTACTTTACTTTCAGAACACTGCACATTCTCCTCCTCCACATGGTCCCATCTTATATTTAATTACCAAAAGTTATGAATATTAATATAGTATCACATTGATATATATTCAATTTTTATGCTGAGAAAGTCAAGAAAATTGAAATTATAAGTGACCTCAGCAATCAATGTTACAGCTTTGTTCAGCATGATTTTCACATCAAAATAATAGTAGATTTCACATATCAATTTTATATTATATATTAAGGTCTAAAAGAAATCCAGACACATATTTTGCAACACAAAGCTGTTTTCAAATACCCCAATTAAAATATGTTCTCACTAGTAGCATTACCAAATATTTGTTTTTCTCTGTTCATAACTGTGCTAACTTTAGCCACAACTGAAGCATGATATGGGCATAATATAATATCCATAACTTTATAATTTTAGCATGTATTTTTCTTTTAAAACTGTAGACAAGGTAATTAGCTGCCAAATTGGTTTAGCTAGACTTGATGTTATTGGAGCTCTGCTGCTTTACATCAGCTGAGAAACTGCCCTGTTTTCTAATGTGGCACAACTTTCTGTAAGCAGAACATCCCACAAAATGCACATTTAAGTTGTTGGATATGTGTAGTTGTCTTTAACTATAGTCAAAGTCAAACATTTTCAAACTCAATGCTGGAAAAGTTCAGATATAAAGAAAGTTTCCAATCGGTTTTAAAGTATCTTTTTAGATTATATGTATGAATATAATTCAAATGTATACTTCAACACACAGCAGGCATGTTGAAGCAGCCTTTTACAATGAGCACAAGTGTAAAAATAATCGTATGGCAACACCTCTTCATTTAAACTAGCAGGCCCTTTTACTCTCTCCTTTGCCTTAGCTGGTTTCTCTGCTAAGCCCCATTTCTAACAGAATGATTTTACCTTGCCAAGTTAAAAAGAAATACGTGGAACTTCATTTAGGAGAGTATTACACATCCTGGGAGGACAGAATCTGATCTCAGCTACCCTGGCATAAATCCAGTCGCCTTGTTGATGGTAGCAGAGTTGCTCTGGATTAATTATACCTGTGTAACCCAGTGCAAAATCCAGGCCTCTGTCCCTAGGAGCACAGCTGATTTGCACAGGAGCATTTTAAACCTTTCCCCCAAAACATGGGTCCTTCCCGGAGGGGAAAGTTCATTAGCGCTTTGGGCACCCCAGGGGCTCGTTGCATGATAGGGGCGGTTAGGTTACCCATTAGGTGGGCAGGACGCAAGCTCCATACTTCTAAGGGAGGGTAACACCCCTTACCCTAGCGCCCCCCCGCCACACACAAAGCTGAGCCTTTCCTCGACCAGAGAGCCAGGCTCTCCCAACGCCCCCACCCCCTGGCTGCCTGGGCAGGGGGAAATCCCGCGCCATTTGAGAGCCAGACACAGCCCCCCACCCCAGCCATTCCCCACTCACGCTAGGTCGGTGGCGCCAGGGGCGCAGGCTCCGCCCTCGGGGTCGCTCTCGGCCACCCCCTCCTCGTCGATGTCGGGCAGGGTGACGAAGAGCAGCGGCTTGGCGCCGGGGGCTGCCCAGGCGCTGGGCTCTCTGTCCGCGGGAGCTGCTGCCTGGCGCGGGGAGCTGCCGCCTCCGCCCGGGGGCTGCGCCACCCCAGCCCCGCCACCGGGAGCCGCCCGCCCCGGGAGCGCCGCGGCGGCGGAAGCCGGGAGCCCCGCTAGTGGGGGGAGCGGCCGGGGGCTGGCGGGCAGGGAGCAGGGCACGGGAGCGCGGGGGAAGGACGGGGCGGGCAGAGGGTGGAGGGGAGACGGGGGAGGCAGCGCCCTGGACGCGGCAGGGCAGCCGGGAGCCGCCCCTGGCACGGGGGAGCAGGAGGCGGCGGGGCCCGGGGCTGGAGCCGCGGAGGGCTTGAAGAGCCTGGCGAAGATGGTGCCCAGGTCCAACACCGCCACCTTCATGGCTGCGCGCTCGGCTGCAGCCGCTCGCGGTCCCGCGCACAGCGAAAGCAGAGCCCGGGGCGCGGAGGGCTGAGCCTCCTCCCCCCACCTCCGGCCAGCCGAGCCCGGGGCCAAGGCGGGGTGTCCCCCAGTCACTGGCGAGCGGTGCCGGCCGCGCTCGCTGCTAGGGGCTGCGGGCTGGCAGGTTGCCGCAGGTGCCGGAGAGAGAAGCAGCAGGGAAGGGGCGGGGGTTGCTAAGCTAAACAAAAAACGAGGAGCTGCGGTAATTGGGCGCTTGACTGTAGCTTCGGGGCCTGGGCCGTGCGTGGAAATTGACAGTGTGCATCACTCACAGCTCCAGCCGGCATAGCCCTGAACAGGGGAACTGTTGCTGAAGAAACAGACCTGTCCAAATTATACATCATCTAGGCTGGACAAAAAGAGTCTGCTGGAGCTGAACAAACCCCCTTGGAACAATTCCTGGCTGGCCAAAGCAAGAGCTCTGTGGGAGGCGGGGAAGGGGAACGTGCAAAAGAAAATGGAACTATTTCTGCATGGCAAACAAAGCATGTTTCTGAAAAGGCTTTTGGTTTTAAATAATGTACTCTGTTTGGAATGAGGAACATAATTCTTAAAGCTAAAATCCCAGCCAAATCAGCTCTTAGGCGAGTCTGTCAAACAAGGGTTTGTGGTAAAAGGTGTTAGGTGTTCTGGCCAAGTGACAAATCACTCCTGAGACGAATGGATGAAAGCTGGCTGCTTAGGCTCAATCGTGCAAAATCTGGAGATGTTGGGTTAGGTGAAAGGGACCTTTAATTAAGGTAGAACACCACTCCTAACACTTGGGTGGATAACTGCATAATGAGGCTCTGCACAGGCACAGAAGTCCATCTGCAAGCTAAACATTTCAAGAGTGGGGCCTAGAAGCCTAAATGGCTTCTCAATTGTTCATGGATCTTTGGATAGCAATAATGAAGAGTGCAGTTTTACATTTGTGCTTGGTTGAGACATTGCAACTTTTCCTATAAGATGCAGACCTCACAACCACAGTTATCCATGCCATAGTTTCAGTTCTGATTATTGCAATGTGCTTTATTGGCTAGAACACCTGAAGACTACTGTTTGAAGCTGCAGCTAGTGCAGATTGCAAGTCAATGTGGCTTGGAGATTTTAGGCTCTTGGAATGTTCCCCTTAAGACCTGCAGGCAACATAAGTTAGAGTAGCCTTCAAATCTGCACACTTTGCCCCAAGATGTGGGGCCACAAAGATATCTGGAAGTCACCTTTGCACATCACCCCTCATTTTGTGTCAGCCACAGCCTGGTCGGACCAGAGAGTCCGGTCAGGTGTTTCACTATTGATTGGTGCCTCTCAAGGGGTATCACAAACTAAAATTATGAAAATTTTCTTCCATTTTGAGTGTGCGCACTCACACACTAGTTTAATACTGTTGCTTGTGCATAAAGATCTACCTTTTTTAAAGAAAAAACATTAAAGTATTTAGTGAGATCATTTAGATAGTTACAGTTTACTCATCAGGGAGTCTCCTTGGTGAGGCTAAATAGTCTATATTATGATTTATTACCGTAAATCAAACTGCAGTTGATTTCTATCTTAATGTTCTTCAATAAATTTTCAACAAAAGAGACATTTTGAAAATATGCATATCTGAATAAAGTTTAGATATTGGGGGAAATATTTCAAACAGGTTATTACTATGAATATTTATCACTATACAAATAAACAATCATAATAATCTTAATGACAATAAGAATTAGTAATACAAATACCATCCAGAAGATTCATTTAGGATTGGACCAAGGGAGAAGTCAAAAAGAGTACAGCAGTCAAGACCAGAGATGAGCCTGCACAAGACTTTTGGCAGCCAAATAGAAAGAAAAATATGAAACTAGAGAGAAACTCTATGGCAAAAGAAGCAGCAGATTTGGACACAAAGTGGAGTGTGGGTGTAGTGAAGCAGAGTGGCTTCCCTCCCATATCCACGGGAGGGCAAGGGACCACTACACTTGGTGGAGATCACAGGTAGTGCCTCCTCCTCTGAGATAAGGGGATGAGCCAACGGCAGCGGTAGACAGAACCCATTCACCCTTCCTCAGTTTAGGAAGGATGGAGGTCAAGAAGTTGATTAAATGGCTCACCAACAGCCAGCAGCAGCAGCAACTGCTGCAACAACTCAGGAATCAGCAACAGCAACTGATTCGAGAACTGGAGGCCCAGAACTGTGAGCAACAACAACAGTGCTTGCAGCACTTCTGCCGACCCCCAAAACTCCAGGGGTGCTGCAGCCCCGGCTGACCACACGGTGCCTATGCGCTTGGCAAAAATGGGCCCCAAGGATGATCCCAAAGCCTTTCTTACCATGTTTGGCAGGGTCGCCTACACAGGAGAAATGGGCCATCCTATCTGGCTCATCCCAGGCCATCTACTGGGGGCTCCCGGTAGGGAAGCCCAAGAGTATGGGTAGTTGAAGGCTGCCATCCTTGATGCACTTAAGATCACACCAGAGACATTTTGGTGGTGACTCCAGGAGAAGAGCTACCCTCCTGGGGCCCAACCGAGGGCGGCAGCCCAGCAGCTGAAGGATGCCTGCTGGTGCTGGCTGCAGCCCAATGGGGGCCAAAGTCACTGAAAAAGTGCTCAAACAATTGATACATATCCTTCCAACACGAGACCCTGATGGATGACTTGTTGGTGGCAGAGGCCACTGTTGGGCCTGGGGCTCGGCCTGTGAACCTGTTGATGAGGTTGAACCAGGAAGAGAAGACTAGGGCCCAAAGTAGCAAACCCCAACCCGGAGACACTCTGAGAGATGGGAGGTCAGTAAGCCCCAATGCCCACTCTCTACAGCACCGTCATGGGGAAGGCCCAGACTGCAGGCACACCAATGCCCTCACCCAGCTCTACAGACTGGCCCCGTCACCCCGAGATCAGCCCTTGTTTCACTTGCAGCCAGTTTGGACATCTCAAGTGAGACTATCCCATGATGGACTGCAGTTTTGGCCAAGTCTGTTCTGGGGAGCCCCCGGGCCCATAAGCAGCCCATGGATAAGCTGATAAATCCCCCTTAGTATGAACAGAGTTCAGATATCCACTCTCCTTGATTAGGAGTGCAGGCAGACTCTAATCCGCCAGGATCTCACCCTGTGTCCAGACCTGCCATTGGGTGTCATTCAGCTGCAGTGCATCCACGGGGATGTGAAGCTCTATCCCAAGACCTGGGTCACCCTGACTGTGAAAGGGGAGACATGGACCACAGTGGTTGGGCTGGCACAAAGTCTGGCATACCTGACTGAGGAGCAACTGAGGCAGGCCAGGAGCCTGTTGAAGTCATTCCCCAAAACCTTCATGATGTAGCCATGGCACACCACGCTAGTTCAACATAGAATATTGACAAACCTGGAAGAAGTCATCTGACAGACCACGAGGCCATTGCCTAGCCACACCGGTGAAATAGTGGAGAAGGAGGTCCAGACCATTTTTGGAGAGTCAACACCATCTCAAAATTCAGTGCGTACCCAATGCCATGGATTGATGAGCTACTAGACCACCTCAGTGATTCCCAATACATCAGTACTCTGATTCTCACAAAGGGGTACTGGCAAATTCCCCTGGACCCGATCTCCTGGGAGAAGACTGCCTTTGCCTCCCTGACCGGGTTGTACCAATTTTCCTGGGTGCCTTTTGGTATCCATGGGACC
Source organism: Mauremys reevesii (assembly GCF_016161935.1). NCBI lineage: Eukaryota > Metazoa > Chordata > Testudines > Geoemydidae > Mauremys > Mauremys reevesii. Next base: position 80,588,452 of record NC_052627.1, on the reverse strand, counting down.
CCGGCCACCTTCCAGTGGCTGATGGACCGGATCCTACAGACTCCCTGTGCCTACGCCACAGCCTACCTCTATGACATAGTGGATTTACAGCAGCCCCAGGGAGGACCATCTCAACCAGGTAGCTGTTGTCCTTAGAGCCTTATGGGATGCCAGCCTGACTGCCAATCCCAAGAAGTGTGAAATTGGTTGGCAGGAAACCACCTATTTGGGGTACACCCTTGCACAAGGCCAAGTACGACTCCTGGTAGTGAAGGTCCTGGTGCTGCAGGCCCCTACCACAAAGAGACAGGTGTTGCAATTGCTTAGGATAGCAGGCTACTATCGCTGCTTTGTCCCTGACTTTGTCTCAATTGCAGCACTGCTGACAGAGCTCCTGAAGAAGGACAGCTCCGGACACGGGTGTTGGACCGACGAATGCAGATGGGCCTTCCAAACCCTCAAAAGACCAACTGTGCCAAAAGCCCATGTTCTTCAGCCCGCACTTTAACCGGGAGTTTCTGTTACAGATGGACACATCGGAGGTGGGCCTGTGAGCTGTCTTCTCCCAGGAGGTAAATGGAGATGAGCACCTCATATTATATATCAGCTGCAAGTTGTTACCCCGAGAATGGAACTACTCGGTTGTTGAGAAGGAAGCTCTGGTGGTCAAGTTGGGCTGTGGATGCCCTGAGATACTTCCTCCTAGGGGCACCCTTTATGCTAGGGACTGACCATGCCCCCCTTAAATGGTTGAACACTGTTAAGGAAATGAACCTGCAACTAATGTGCTGGTATTTGGCCCTGCAGCTGTATGCTTTCACGGTACATCATCGAGCAGGTAGAGACCATACCAAGGCTGACAACATCTCTCAGTTGGAGGAAGGAGACCTTGCCTTCCCCAGAGACAGACTTGAAGGGGAGGTGTAGTGAGGCAGGGTGGCCTCCCTCCGGACTGCAGAGTGAGGGACCACTACACTCCCATTGGTGGGCAGAGACAAACCTGCCCCATCCCCCTCACCAAAAGTACCGGGGCGGGACAGGAAGTATAAAGGGAGGGCCCTGCAGCTCAGGTGAGCGGGAGCCAGCTGAGCAGACGGACGCCTTTGCCCTGCTGCGGCGCCCGGGAGCTGAATCTACACTCTGCTGCACACTGCCCCTGGAGGAGACGGACCCAGACGAGGAGATGCTGGGACTACTGTTGGCTGTCTACCCAGAGGAGCCCGAGGACTGGTGGATGCCAGAGGTACCAAACCCGGGGAGGTAGGAAGTAGCCCAGGGGCAGCCGATGACTGTCCAGCTACCAGGCTGACTGCTTCTAGGTCAGCGTGTTGCGGCTGTATCCCCGCCGTCCCAGTGGCAGACCTCTCTGCTACTCTTAGGGCCCTCGGCTGGGATGTAGTGGGGGAGTTGGGCGGGCCCGCATCTCCCTGCCACCCCAACCCTGGGGTGGCCGACTCCCCACCTTAGGCCAGGAGGCCGTGACTCTTGAATGTTCCTGTCAGCACCCTAGACTGCCTGCTGGGTGCTCAACCCCTTTGGAGCCCCTAGACTGTGTGGGTGCTCACCCCTATCTGAACCCTAAGTCTGTCCATGTTTGCTGGCTGCCTGAGCCCACAAGCTTAAGCTAAACCCTGCTCTGCCCTGCCCCAAAGAGCTAGAGCTTATTAAGTGTGTCTGCCTGCTGGCTGCCTGAGCCTACAAGCTTAGGCTAAAGCCTGCTCCCTGATCTGCCTGCCCAGAGGGCAGACTATGTGTTTGCTGGCTGCTTAGGCCTGAAGGCCTAGGCTATAGCCTGCTGCTGGCCCGGCCCCGGCCCAAGGACTGGGGCCCCAGACAGTTAATTGGTGTCAGTCCCAGCTGAGGGGCGGTAAGCTTAAGACTATATTGGGCATGGCCCCGCCCAAGGGTGTGGACAAGAGCCCCAGATATTGGTGTGTGTTTGCCTTTGTTAGCCAGACCCAGAACCATAGACTGCATACGGCTTGGACCCGCTGGTGCGGCCCGAGCCCAAAGACTACTGCCCCTTACAACGAGGCAGAGCGACCTCCCTCCCCACTGGAGAGCGAAGGACGACTACAGTGGGGCAAGAGAAAAAGGAGTCAAAGATGACTGAAGTTATGGGCCTTATTGTCAGTGAATATCAATGGTATTGTCACAAGTAACAATAGGGGGAGGGAAAAAAGTTTTGTAGGAAAGATGCCCCCTTCTCCATATCTCTAACCATTGTTGTGGGGCAGATATTTCTCAGCCTGATCCTGCAACACTTTACCTAAGTAAGTATTCCTTGTGGGAATAGTCCATCAGCTCAGGCCCTTAGTTCATAACTCTAAAAATAAATAATATTCTAAGAATAAATAACATAACTAAATGTTTACTGTTATTTAAAACTGCTCTTGGTATTTTACCTCTCTCAATTTATAACAGTAGTGAGTAAGACAGTAGAGCTTCACTCTAATAGCTCTATCCTGAAATATTTGGCCTTACAACCATGTGCAGGAAAATCACTACGTATGGGGCACATTGTGGTTCATCCTGTACACTTGCGCAGGAGAGTAGCTGCCCTGCATGAGTGCACAGGATGAACCACAAGTATATAAAAGGTTGTTACAAGGAGGGAGAAAAATTGTTCTCTTTAACCTCTGAGGACAAGACAAGAAGCAGTGGTCTTAAATTGCAATAAGGATGATTTAGGTTGGACATTAGGAAAAACTTCCTAATTGTCAGGGTGGTTAAGCACTGGAATAAATTGACTTGGGAGGTTGTGGAATCTCCATCACTGGCAATTTTTAAGAGCAGATTAGACAAACATCTGTCAGGGACGGTCTAGATAATACTTAATCCGGCCATGAGTGCAGGGGACTGTACTAGATGACCTTTTGAAGTCCCCTCCAGCCCTATGATAATATAAAAACAGTATTAATGTATTGATTATTTAAAATAATTTTACTTGTCATTTCAAGCACTTGATGTTTTCCTTGAAATCCCTTTTGTAGAACAAACAATTTTTGAAGAACTCTATGAAAATTTTAATTTGTAAATATTGAAGTACACACAATATTTAGTCTTTGTTTCACAATTAATACCTTTATTACTCATGTTAATAGCTAACATTTGTTAGCATGTTATATTGAATTGGGATGAGAAGTCTAATTTTGCTATTGTTTTTCATTACAGTAAAGATTTAGAGAACGCACAAGGAATGTTCCACAAGTTAATCTTTAAATAGAGGAAAGTGTAAGTGACATGGTGTAAACCTGGCACCACATCTTTAAAGCCTCGCCTCCTCAACTTTCATGGCTTAAACAAGAAGAGAGAATGTGTCGCTTGGACTGAAAAGACGATGAGAAAGATGAGATGAGAGCATCACAATGAGGATAATCCTGTTACTGTAATTAAGGAATCATCACATATCAGTTCATCTGTAAACAAAGCCCTTTATTTTCATGTTAGGTCTTCTGTAATCAGCTGTATGTATCCTTCAATCTCTACCAATGCACACAAAGTCTATTTGTTTTTGTTTGTTATTTTTTTCTCTTTAGCTAAACTTTATTATATGGCATCTATTATCAGAGAATAGGTGCATTTTTGAAAAAGCTGTTAAAACTGATGCTTTTACAAATTGGCGTACATTTTATAGGCAAAACAGCTTTATTATTTACATAAGAAGTTTGTTACTGTAAAACAAATGGTTAACTCAGAAGTCCACGAGTAGTCAAACAGTCCCCTTTGTGGGGGCTTTGCCAATTCCCAACTCCCTCCAGAGTTATGCATCTGCCAGCGGCCCAGGTCGACAAATGGATTGGGACATTACAACACTCAGTATTGCAACACCTTACTTTAGCTGCCTAGAAAATCACTGGAACAACAATGGACTCCACAAACCCTGAGTTAGGCACCTAAGCTCCCTATACAATGCATAGGGAGAGAGACATTCCAAAGAATGGGATCTACAAAAGCCAGTACACTAGTTGCAGAGCTGCCTAAGCTAGCCAATGGGAGAAGCTGATGAGAAAGGTGTGTCCAAAGCTCCATCCCTGTCTCTGAGTTCAGTACCTAGGTACAGGTTGCAGGGAGGTGCCTATGTCTGCTAGCAATCCACAACCAAGAAGAACCCGTCTCCTGCAGTCAGGTGAATTAGGCCACTAAACCACTTCTTGTGAGAAGGAGTTAGGTGCCTGCCTAAGTCCACATAAAATGACCGGGGGAGTGGAGGTGGTAGCCTTCCTCATAGCCTTTAGCCCAGTGTTTAGGGTATTCACCTAAGATGTCAGTGTTCTTAGCTCAATTCCCTTCTCTACATCATAAGAAGGGAGTTGAACAGTGATTTCCCACATCTCAGGTGCCTGCTCTAACTACTGAGCTTTAGAGGGGTTTTCACTCTTTCTTGGGCCCACTTAATATTTAATTATTCAATTAAAGCTTCAACAAGAGAAACTGGGAGAGCCCCCAAACAGAATCTCCTAGAGATCAGTGAGAGTGTTTAAATCTCTTCTCTTCAAGCAGAAGGGGGAACTGAACCAAGGTTTCCCACACCCAGATAAGTACCCAAGGCTATAGCTTGTAAGGGAATGGATGTCCTCTGACCCCTACCCCTAAATCTGGTGTTTAATACCTAGCTTCCTTTCAGGATTTGAGCCTGAATGCTTTGCTGAAGCCAGCTAACCCATATTTGTGTGGATTCTATACATATAGTAAAAGTCATACAATTAAAGCAGAAATAAATGAGTTCAGTACACACCCAGCTGAATTATAGTATTCTTTATAATTCTTCCCTTCCTTCTGCCAAAGGGAAAAAAAAGATTATGTATCAAAAGAAAGAGATCCAAAGCAAAAGTCAATAGCACAAACAACTGGATAGTTAATTTACTTTTAAGATTTTTCTCTCCACTCACATCTACAGCTCTATAGTCTTCAGCTACAATATTAACAAGATGTTTATACAGGCAACACAAATTACTATTTCTGCTGTTCTTCAAGTCAGCTATCCTGAATTCTTTCCTTTGCATGTTTCATCGGTAATAAAGGTAATGGTGATGCAATTGTGCCCGTTGACGCAGAGAGATCCCACAGCAACCCCTGTCCAACTTCACTGCCTTCATTTGGTTTGTATAGATATAACTGATGGGCCTTGTAACTGCAATTTAGTGAACAATTCTTTTGATTTACAAGAAAGAATAAAACTCGGTTTATTCTTAGTTTTGTGGATCTCCAGGAGTAAAACAAAACCCTCACTTTAGTCCCTAAATTAAGCAGTTATTACTTTGAATATATACACATACCCACAGAGTAATGCTAAAGTTTAATTGACTCCACTAGTTTGCTCACATACTTATATTGCAATATAATGACAATTATTTTTCAAATAGAAAAGATATTTCTATTACAGATGAGAGAAAATGTTTGTCATATTTCAGTTATAAAATCAAATGCGATTTTGACTCATGAATTTAAAAAAACGTTCAGAATCTTTGGGAGATCCTCAATCCATGTTGAGCTCAAGTAGACTAGCAGAGGTGCCGCCCACAAAACATTTTCTAGTACATTTTGTATATAGACAATTTATATTCATATACATTTTGGTATCAGAGTGGGAGGAAGTTCAACCAAGCAGGTTAATTCATAGAAATTCTTAATTATGATCATAAGAAAATATCCTTCCATATGCTTGCTTTGGGAGTTTGTTTTGCCCATGAATATCTTTTTCTCAGGAGAATATTTATGAGGAGTTTCCTGCAGAGGTTATGTCCTGATTTTATAGGGACAGTTCCGATTTTTGGGTCTTTTTCTTATATAGGCTACTATTACCCTCCACCCTCGTCCCGCTTGTTCAGACTTGCTGTCTGGTCACCCTATTTAGTATTGATTTTTTCTTGCTATATGATATAGACCACAATGCATTCATCCAGCTCTCTGTCTCAGTCATGAATGATCCAGCCAAGTATAAGTTACCCAGTGAATTACACAATATCTCAGGTGAAGTTAGGATGTGGATGAGAGAGAGTTGTCTGTGATTTAATCTAGACAAGACACAGATAGGAGGGTGGGCTTGGGGAAAACAGCCATATGGCTTAGCAGAATTTATATGAGCACCCCATCACCGAGGGAATGTGACCATCATTTGTAAAAGTGTTGCTAAATCCTGAGTTGCTCTTGGATGTTCAGATAGTGGTTGCAACCGTGGGCACTTTTCTGTCTGAGCCTGGTGAGACGCATGCAGCCTTTCCTCTCTGGTGCTGCTGCTCATGCCTTTGTCACCTCAAGATTAAATTGCTGTAATATGCGGTATGGGAGGTTACCTTAGGACTAGTCAGAAGCTGAAGCTAATGCACAATGTGGTGGGCCACTTATTCAGTGGAGCTGCACCTTGAAAGCATATTAAATAATACTCCAAGATCTCTGCTGCCTCACAATAATCTTCTAGGTGGAATTCTAGGTATTGGTTTTAACCTATAGTCATAAATAGCTTGGGACACAATTACCCTGAGAAACCACCTCTCTTTCCCTGCCATAAGCCATTGTAGAGATCAACATGAATACTCATGTCTCAGCACCCTCAATGTAAATGAAAGAGAGTTGTTGTCAGGGTGTTCTCTGAAAAGGGTACTCCACTTTGGGACCCATTTTCCCTTTGGTCCACCAGATCCTGTATTTGGGAAGTCTACAGAACCTATCTGTTCTCAGGTTATTGAAGAGGAGATGGGCTGAGGATTTGATGGATGAATATGAGAAGCCTTCAGTTGTCTATTTCTAATTGGGAGAGAACTGCAGAGCCAGACATGGGTACCTATAAATATTTTTTTAGGAACACTAAGAAATAATAGTAATATTGGTTAAATAGTATGATAGGGTTTTTTCATTCTCTAACTAGATATTGATTTCTGGTAAGTAGTCTATTCAGCTGATCACGGGAAATAGCAGCTATTTCTTATCTTGCTTGTAGAGTTTAATGCATATTAGAACAGTTTTCATTGAAGGAGGAAAACCTAAGTGAACTGTGTATATATATATAAATATAAAAACTCAGGGCTGAATTAAATACATCTCAGTGTTAATTGTAAAACCATGAGGATTTGCAAAGCTCCAGTTTGCAACATCTTACCAAGAAAAATAGATATCTGAAAACTACAAGGAAAAAAAGAGTTAAAATTCCAATGTAAAGTTGTAACAGGGTTCAAGTCCCACCCCTCTTCCTGGGGCCCGCTTGCTGCCCCCCAATAAGGCTCAAAGAGGCTTCAGGGTCGTGAAACACCCGTGTCTTTATTTATATAAGGTACTCCCACCACTAGCTATATACAAGTCTTGCAGGATTAATCACCTCCTTTACAGGTCCAGCCAGCCATCTCCCTGGTTGCCCCCCACCTTCTGGCTCCCTCACAGCCCTTATAGCTCTTGGCTTGTCAGGCCAGCAGGTGTTGCCAATACTCAGGCTAGCATCAGGCCTTTTCCATCAGTCCCAATCTTTTTCTCCTGATTGGAGCTGACTGGGCAGGGGCTTATTAGGTGCTTATGCACCAGCACCCTGCTACATAAAAGTCTACACATTTCAACCAGTCTGTTTCTTAGTTCAGGGTTCCTCAAAGGTTCCCCCTGCCCCTAACAATCATCAAATTTCAATAGAAAGATTGTGATGTGGACCACCTCCTCTATCATTGGCTATCATACAAGCCACCTCCTTTGCTAGTCATAGCCCCATAGTTTCCCTGTGGCAAACAAAGAAATTACACACTTAAATAGGAATGTATTTTTATCTGCCATTTGATGGAAGCTGGCAGCAGCAGAAGGGGAGCTGACTGTTGCTGTCATTCACACTAAGATTTATGTGCATGTAAAATGTCATGCAAATCAGGATGCTCTGGTTTTCTTTCATTGATATAATCCACAAGAATTTTCCTATGTTTTAGTAATAGATTTCTAGGTAAAGTGGCAACCTCTTTGTCATAGGTTTATTCCCCACTTTGAACTTTAGCATTCACAAGATGGGGACCTACATGGACTCCTCTAAACTAAAATCCTAGTTTAGATCTGGTTCTCGCTGCCACCAGTCAAGTTTTAAGTGTCTGACACACTCCCTGTTCCCCCCAAAAACTTCCCCTGGGGAACACAGATCCAAACACCTTGAATCTCAACACAAAGGGAAACAAACCATTTCCCTCCTCCCCTCTCCTAGTGCTTAGGAGAGACACCCGATTCAAACACCTTGAATCAACCAAAGAGGGATTCACTTTTCCCCCTCCCCTTCCCCTGAAAATCCAAACAAGGGAAGAAATCAATCAAGTTCTAAAAAGAAAAGATTTTATTAAAGAAAGAAAAAAAAGTACACTCTCTCTGTATTACCAGGATGCAAAAATACGGGGTTTAACTTATAAAAACTGGAGAGACTTCCCCTCCCTCCTCCTCAGCATAATCAAAGTAACAGCAAACAGAAATAAAGAATTCCTTCAGCAAACACCCAATTGCAAATATAGAAAGCAACTCAAAAGACTAATCCACCTTTTTAACTAATACTCACTATACTGGATAGTAGGAAATACTCCAGGAGAACTTGGAGACATGTCTGGCCTCTCTTAGATCCAAAGAGAGCACACAGAGCAAACAAGGAACACAGACAAAGCCTTCCCTCCACAGAGATTTGAAATTATCCTGTCCCTTGATTGGTCCTCTGGTCAGGTGTTCCTCAGGTTACTGAGCTTGTTAACCCTTTACAGGTAAAAGAGACTTTAACCCTTAACTATCTGTTTATGACACTCTTAAAGAGACATATTGCATTTCAAATAGTATATGATTATGTCTGTACAAAAACACACAGGCCCCATTTAGTGCACAGCACAACTAGCTGGCTGAATATCAGTGAAAGCCATGGAGACCAAGGCAGAAAGAATCCTGTCCACAGGGCTAGGAAGCTGGACTCGTAGCACCACAGAAGGTATATACCCCTTGCATAGACTTCCATGGTCTAGGCACCCAACACAGCAGAACCATACCAATTTCTCAGTTTATGGGGGACTTCCATTATGGGAGAGGGAAGATTTGTCCCTAAAAGGGTTTAAAAGGTTTAAGGACTGATTCTTCACTGCCTTGCAGTTTGTATAGTCATTTATACATGTGTCAAATGAGTCTGAAACTTCACCAAATCAGAATAGTAGCCTGGTACAAGGGAGTGGCGAATTAGGGCCTCACTGTTTGATACTGTCAGAGCAATAGCCTGGTTCCTCCATCAAATTCTGTCCTACGGGTAGCTGTGAGTGCACTCTAGTCAAGTCACTGGTAAGACTCTTTTTCCCTTTGACTATTAATTGTACTGTTTACAGAACACATGGTACCAGTATGCCATTCTTATTTAAACACCGTTTTCCAACTCAACTCATTTTAAGTGGAAAAACCAAAAGGTAGAACTAAAAAAAAATTACATAATATCTAAGAGACACTAAAAATACACGCTACACAATAGAAGCATCCATACTGCATACATGATACAAAAGATTAAAACAAAGCACATTTCATTTCTTTGATCCATATCCGCTCCCACTGAATTGAAGCAAGATTAGACACTGTGGATGATGGCAATAGCAAAATGTCACTCACTTCAGGGGAGCCAGGATGTCCCCTCTTCTCTAATATTATTTGTTTTATATACAAAAAGTTCTGTGTAATCATAATATTTCAGGAATTAGAACTATATGCACTATACCTGTGGCAATTAGGTCCCAATCCTGTGATGTATTGAACTTAATGGGAGTTGAGGGTGCTTAGAACTTTGCAAGGTAAGGTCCTTATACCCAGAAAATGTATTTTGGATAATAGCTATCTGCTATGGAAGCAATATTTATCAGACTGCATCTTCCATTTGAAAAAAAAATTAAGGGACTAGAAATATCAATTTACTGTTCTTGAATTTATAGAATACTAAAACATTTCCTTTAGGGATGCCCTAAATTCAAGCTATTTTAGAGGGGAGGTATCTAGATAGAAGACTATTAGAATTAGGAAGCAGGAGAGAAATTCTGGATCCTCACACATTGCTTAAAATTCACCTTAAGCCAGAAGACCTGCACACTGCCCTCTCCAACATTGAAGGAATTAACAAATGAGGTCTACATGTCCAGGCGCATACTCCCACTCTAGCATTCATTAGTTTGTATATCTGTATCACATTTCCTCCCTCTTATTCATTTCCTCGCTAAAGTAAACAGTCCTAGTCTTTTCAGCACCCCTTTATGTGGAAATTTACCATGCCACTACTCATTCTCCCCACCCCTTTCTTCACTCTATTTCTGCTCTATTTTAAATAAGCTGATTCTTTATGATCACAGTTTGAAAGAGTTGTCGGTCCTATTTTTTGTGTTCATCATGACCATTTTATAAACTCAGAATAAAGGTGAAACAATATATGAAGGATAAGAACAATTACCAATTAAAAACACATAATAGGAAAAATAGAGGAGTTGCTGTGGATTGGTTTAATTTTCCCCATAAGAACTGTTGTCCTTTAGTCAGTCTGAAATGAAGTGTCCTAACAGTTCAATATTATACTTTAGAAATTCAATGTATGTTGCTGCTAGATTTAAGTGCCATTTTTAATTGCTGATGAAATGCATTGACACGTTCTTTCTGAGCTGGCCAATCCAAGATGCAGCGAGATTTGAACATTCCTCTTCTCAAGCAAAGTGCATGATTCAGTTTGTAATCTGGAATGTCATGAAGAAAGATCAGTATGATGGAATCCCGACTTTGCTCAATAGCTTGCTGGACAGCATGGTACACCTTGAACCTTAAGCAAAAAATAAGGCAATTAAAAACTGGTGTCTTGAAAGTACATGCTATATAACCCAGAGCTGATGAATGATTGAATCAGCTGACTTACGTAGGGATGAGTGACATCAAATAATTTTCTGTGATAGCCTCACAAAGGTCAGTGCCGAATCAGGGCTTTAATTTGTATATAGTTTTTAACATTTAACCTTTATGATAATACTGGTATTACGTAAATAAATCACTCATTTTTTAATTTAACTAAAAAAAATAATTTGCCCTCCAAGAAATTAACCCAAAGTTAACGGTCTCAATTTTAGTCTGTCAGCCACCCAAACTGGCAGTGGTAAGACCCTGGCTCAAAAAATGATCTTTGTATGTTAACAACCTCACCAATCACTGTCTTGTCTCAAACATCTATTTTTAGGGAAGATCATCTGAAGGGAAATGATGGTTTGATTGACTAGACAAGCAGGTAGATTATGAGCCAAATTCTGCTTTCAGTTACACTGGGGTACATCTGGAGTATCTCCATTAAATGTCAGACAGTTACACTCATGTCACAAAGTATAATTTGCCCTGGACTTTCTGTTTTCAAGAAAGTAGACCACTGTCTTAGAGATGACTGCATTAAAGATCTGCTGAACAAGTGTTATTCACACACATGCACGTACACGCATGCACATACTCACTTTTTGCACCAGGGATCTTTTAAGAGATGTTCAGTGACAACAAAGATAATCTTCCGACTTCTTTTTATACTATTAATAGTGGCTTCAAATTCAGATATGCCTGCTTCAAAGTCTCGTTCCTCTAAACAAAACCTAATTTGAGATTGATCATTTTCTTCCAGAGGAATGAAGTTCTTGGACACCCAATTCCTGTCCCTTCTTGCATGAATAACATAGGCATCATAATCAAATTCTTCCTGTTGCCTGTCTATTTCTGTAAAACCAAGTACTCGATTTACTGACACATTCCAGTAAAATGCTATCCTCCAGCCTTCAAAATGGATAAGAATAACAATAAAGATGAGGAGCATTATCACAGTGGTGCTTATTATATACAATAATTTAAAAGGGGCACTATCTTTGCAAGGTGAAATGTCAAAATGCATCACCAGAGTACTATGATATTTAGGTGGGGTGTTGCAAAGGTAATGGGTATCTAATCCAGGTATGTTTGTTTGGGTCACATTAAGCCAATTAACAAACCAGGAGATACTTTCACAGGTGCAGTCAAATGGATTGGAATCCATCTCTAGTTCTTTCAGATTCTTGAAAGCTGTCCCAAACACTTTTTCTTCAACAGATGTTATAAGATTTTTCTGAAGGATCAATGAATTCAGAGATATCTGGTCATCAAACAAAGATGCTGGAAGCAAGTTCAAATTATTTGATCCTAAATCCAGGCTTCTTAATTGAAACAAGCCCTTGAAAACTTGTACTGGTATCTCATCCAAGCCATTAGATTTCAAATTAAGTATATGCAGGTTAAGAAGATCTTTTAAAAAAAGGACAGGGCCACCTGGATTGGCATGTTTCCAAAGTCGAGCCAAATTATTATGTTGCAAATCCAGAATTTCAAGTTTGTGAAGTCCATCAAACAAATCCTCTTTTACATTAGCTAGATTGTTGTTGCTGATATCCAGGATGGTTAGATTCCGTAGAGGGTGAAAAGGTGAAGGGGAGAGATCCAGATTGCTACAAGCTACCTTCCGTAGCATCAGTTTTCTAAGGCTAGGAACAAAAGCAAACGATTCACTTGTCAAAGTCAACCATTTGTTGTAGGAAAGGTAGATATCCTCAATATTTTGCAGACCTTTAAACTCATGACCTGTAAGCACCTGGTTTATTTCATTGAGTCCCAAATCAAGAATTTTTAGGTGTCCCAACCAAGAAAATGCACCACTTTCTATTTTTGTGATTCTACTTTTCGTAAGATTAAGAAACTGAAGAGTAGAATTAGCAAGTGATGAAAATGTTTTATTAGTTATTATTTGTAAGCCATTGGTCCAGTTACATAGACTCAAATATTTCAGATTGTCCAAGGCAGTGAACATATTGGGAGTAATTTCTTGAAAATTATTACCATCTATAAGAAGATACTCTAAATGGCTTAGCCAACGAAAGGAGAAATCATCAATTTTTCTGACACGTGACCTTCTCAGATTCAAATATTTGACACTGGACAATCCATACAATGAATGAGAAAATAAGTGAGAAATCCTATTATCCTCTAGGTTTAAATTCTCTAAGTTTGAAAGCCAGGTAAAAGAGTCATTTTTTATCACGCTCAAATAATTTTTGGAAAGGTTTAAAACTGTGATGTTTGTTGTTTGCAGTCCGTGGAAGGTTGACTTGTAAATACAAGAAAGCTGGACCTGGCTCAGTGACAGATTCTGAATTCTTGTGCCTGATAATTCCAAGCAAAGTTTCTCTGTGTGATTTTCGTCAAGCTTAACATTGTTCAGCACAAGGCCATACAGATTTCCAATTGCATGTAAACAGCCTGTGTGAAACTAGAAGTGAAAAAAAATTAATGATTTTGACATTAAAAGAAAAAAAAATCACCTAAGAAAGTTGTTCCATAAAGCCAAAACCTGGAAAGTTCTTCAAATCACAACAACAGATGAAGAACACAATTTAAATTAACTCATAGATTTTCACTAAATTCCACAGGACTTAACCAAACTTTGTTTTAAAATGTGTTATATTTCTATAGTAATGGTTCAAAACACTGTAGTAATACCCTTGAAAATTAATATTTTGCATCAGTAATGAAAAAACCTACCTTACTTTTACAGTAGATACATGAGAGTGATTTGAAATTCTGTGTCTAATTCTGATTTAACGCTGAATCTTGAGGTAACTTGGAAATATATATAACAAATCTCTCTGCCATCTATTTCCTGTTACTGATTTATTGTCAAGAAGTGTCAAAATGGCACTAAATGAAAGAGAACATGGAATACTTTGGAAAAAAAAAGAGGGGGAAAAAAATAGTATTTAGGCCTACAACAGTCAAGATGAACTCAGTCTCTTTTTTGTGGGCCCAATATGCACTCATGAAACTAGAGCCCATACATTTGTTTCCACAAAATGAATGGCAGGTACAAATCAGAATATTTGCCCCTCTTTTTGATTCATTATCAGAATTGATGAGTGATAGGCACAAGTACTCATTTGTGCTAGTACATGAGTCTGAAAGAACATAGTTTGACTTTCAGAGCTGACAGGGAGGTTGAAGGGAGAGACACAACAACAAAACAAAACCAACACCAATTTACTTGTGAAATGAGTACACTTATCCTGAAAGTCAGGGAGAGAAATTCAGAACTCAACAATGCCATTTTTGCAATCACTTTTCAGAGCAGAACCATATTTTAATGCTGCATTGACTGGAGTGTGCATGTGTAGTACATAAAATAGCATGCAGGCAGTAAACTTGGATAGAGGACATCCACTTTTTAATCTATTTGTATGCTTTTCTATGTGCTCATTTCCACAGTCTCTGAGCACTTTGCATACATGAACGAATTTAGCTTAACGCCATCTCTGTGAGCTAGGTAAAGGTTAGGAAATGAAGGGACAGACTGATTAACTAGTTTGTCCAAGATACCAGAGGACTGTTTATGGCAGAACTAGGAATAAAACCCAGATGTTGGCAGTTCTTGTACAATGCACTGATAACCAGAGCCATTGGAACTTCAGTTAAAAGAGTCAGAGAGGTGATGTGATGCTAGGGAAGATGCCATAGGAGGGGGAAGAAATACGCAGGAGAGAGAAGAAAGGAAGACAAGAAACAGCAAAACGAAAATGGGCAATGGCACACAGGTAAGAAGCCAGGAATGAGGGTGACAGTGAACAAAGGAAGGGCAATGGGGAAGAGAATACATGCAAAGGAGAAAGAGGGAAAGGAAAATTGATGCTTCTTTTCAAGAAAAAACTAGGGAGAAACATGAAAAAAGACAGACAATATTGTGGAAAAAGGCCGACATCTCTAAGTCGGGGGGGGGGGGGAGAAAAGAGATGAAATGGCTATTTTGAGCACACATAGTACATTAATGTTGCTGCTTATCTTCTCTAGCTACCAACGTTGAATGTATTTTCTTAGGATATGTCCACACTACATTTTAAAATCCACAGCAGCAAGTTTCAGAGGCCTGGTCTATAGACTCAAGCTCACAGGCCTTGACCTATGGCACTAAAAACAGCAGTGCAGAAGCTGTGGCTTGGACTGGAGCTCAGCTCTGAAGCCCTCCCCAACCCAACCTTCAGAGCCTGAACCCTTTGTCCACACGTAGCTGTTTTTAGCACAAGCCCAAGTCTCTAGACCTGGGCTCCGAGACTCACCGCCACAGGTTTTAAAATGCAGCGTAGATGTACTTTTGGTTACTAATTGTGACAAGATCCTGCTCCCATTTATTTCAGAGGAAGCTGGGTCATGCCCTTTACTACTAGTTAAGACTGAGTGATAACAATATCCCAAATCCCAAATGCTTAAATAAAAGGAAATGAGTAGTTAAGTGCATCAGAAATCTTACTTCACCTACATAATAAACCAACTCACAATATCAAGAATAAAGTAATGTGTATTTTATTACAACAGAACAATATTATCCCTGACCAAAATGAATATTATTCTTTTAGCAGTGACTGCAAAATAGAAAAATTATGGGTCAGATCTTCAGCTGGTGTAAATGATTTATACCAGCTGAGGATGTGATCTTGTATTTCTTACCTCTTTCAGTGGGTTTGATGATAAGTCAAGCCTATTTAAGGAAGTGTTGCTAAGAAAATCTAGTTCTTCCTTTTTTAACTCAGTGATTTTATTCTCTGACAGCACAAGCTCACGAAGGCTCTCCAACTGTTGGTGGGTTCCTAATTTTGTAGAAAGCAAACGATTATGAGATACATCCAGTATGTTCAAATTCTGGGGGTAGAAAAAACAGATGAAAATACAGTAACAAGTTAGATACCTTTGGAATTATTTTAGCCATTCTGAGGTTAAAAATTGGTCACATTATCACAATTAGAAGAGCAATAGAACAAGAATTGTAACAGGGAGAAACACATACATTGGAAGGCAATAGTCTGTCTACATCAGATGTCACCCATTATGGGAATCTTTAAGCTAGATGACCAACATGGCTGCAGGCTGCCAACCTCCAGATTCCTGCAGGAGAAAGCCCCTTGACATCACACATAGCGAGCTACCTCCAGCCTCAACCACTGGGTGATCTTGACCTGCCATGACATGGTAAAAAGCAAGCTGCTTATTTAAAACTCCTCCTCCTGCTAAAGGCCTAAAGGACAGCAAACAGTTAGCCCAGGACTTGAATTCTATTCTCTCCACTCCCTCTGAGTGGCCTTAATCCTTTTACTTAGTAAACATTATTTAGTTGCATTTCAACATTCCGATGAGGTAAGTAAGTATCTACATTTTACAGAGCAGTTAACTGGAACACAGAGTTTAAGGGGGTTGCTCAGACTTGCCTAAGGCAGCCAACCAACGTGAGAAAAGTGTTTAGAACCTACCCATTGGCCCAGTTCTCTGTTGTTCTAAGGCCCTTTTATGCAGCTCCCAGATTGATGCTGAGCTGGTGGAATAGCCCTATGTTCACTCTTATCACAGACCCCCCATGCTATAGTAAGGTGACGTTATTCAGCCAAGCCAGAACAGCAGGAACTAGCACAAATGAGGCTTAGAACCATTTTGGCCTTCCTCACTCTCTCCTGCAGTGCCAGCCCACAACATTTTGGCACCTGAGGCGGGGAGCTCAAACGACGACTCCATTCCTCCTCACTTGGGCCAAAACTTTGAAAGGTCTCAATTCTGCCTTCCTCCTGTTCTACTCCTCTCATGGTACTGCTCTGCTACCTACCCCAATAAAGGAGATCTAACAACTTAAAATGCCTCATCCAAAAATGTTAAGTAACACTTAACTTTCAAACGCCTGAACAGCAAATGTAACTGTTCTTGTCTGCATAGTAAACACTGGTATTTTTTTCTGTTTGAATAATCAAAGTGGTGCTTTCTGTGTCTTCTTGGTTGCAAAGATTTGAACTGCTTCCTGCTGAAGGTCCCCAGTCTGGGCCAGCTCATGCTCTATTGAGATGATTGCAAGGCCAAACAGCCTCTCCTGTGTCATTGTGGAGCGTAGATGTGTTTTTATTAACTTCAGCTTGGAGAAGCTGCGTTCTCCACTGGCAACTGTTACAGGAAGTGTTAGAAGTATGCACAGAGCAACAAAAGCATTTGAAAAGAGGGTGATCATCTTATTTGTGCACATATATTCCAGAACAGCCTTTGGAGTTGATCCTGTTGAAATGTATCTTGAAAGGGCTTTCAGTTCATCACCTAAATCACTCGCATCAATACTGTGCATGTCATCATGTGTCAACACTGTCTCTAGTGCCCTGCTTTGCTGGCGTAGGTCTTCTTCAGGTATAGTGAGGAGTTTTGGAATATTGTACAACATCCCAAATATACGGCTGTGTTCCTTGAGCTGAATGAAATGTTCTTCAACTGACTGTATTGCACAATCTAGCACCTGGTTAAAGAATTCAACTTTGAATTGTTGTTTGGGGTCTCTTATGGGATTATCCCGAGCCTCGTAATCAAAATGTCTTCTTCGGTGACTCTTATATTCTTGAATGGGTGGGAAAATAGCTTCAGTGTGAAGCTCCTCTGCCAACTTCGGTGCACTCTTCAGAATGTTTTGAAATCCCTCATCTAACCGGTAAGACTGTAGGTATGACTTTGCTTCATTGTTGTTGTTCCATTGCTTCAGATATATCAAGGTCAACACCTTGGAGTCTCTTGCTTACAACATTTATTTCAAACAGTGTGCAACAAAAAAACAATATGCAGCATTCTGAGTTTTTGAGTACATAAGCCATGGCCTCTCCACTTTGTCACCATTGAGGATTTCACGCCAGTAACATGTTGGATGGAAACTTCTGTTTTCATTGTCTTTGGGGAACATGAAGTTTTCCATTTGCTATGGCCCATGCAGTACAAGGAAGTCCCTCAGGCTACTGCTCAACTGGGTCCACAGTCCTGGATCATCTAGACTTAAGGAACTAAACTCAGAAAGCAGCTGTTTCTTGCACCTCCACCACAGGGTATGTCTACACTACGGGATTATTCCGAATTTACATAAACCGGTTTAGTAAAACAGATTGTATAAAATCGATTGTGCGCGGCCACACTAAACACATTAAATCGGTGGTGTGCATCCACGGTCCGAGGCTAGCGTCGATTTCGGAAGCGTTGCACTGTGGGTAGCTATCCCATAGCTATCCCATAGTTCCCGCAGCCTCCCCCGCCCCTTGGCATTTCCGGGTTGAGATCCCAGTGCCTGATGGGGCAAAAATCATTTTCACGGGTGGTTCTGGGTACAGCCTCACCCCTCCCTCCCTGAAAGTGGCAGACAACCGTTTCACGCCTTTTTTGCTTGGTGAACTGTGCAGACGCCATAGCACAGCAAGCATGGACCCTGCTCAGCTCAATACCGCAATCGTGGATGTTTTAAACACCTCGCGTACTCTCGTGCAGTATATGCTGAACCAGGACCTTCGAACCGAGGCTAGGAGGCGGCGGATACGGCAGCGCGGCGATGACAGTGATGAGGACGTAGACACAGAATTCTCTCAAACCGCGGGCCCCGGCGCTTTGGAGATCCTGATGGTAATGGGGCAGATTCTATCCATTGAACGCCGATTTTGGGCCCGGGAAACAAGCACTGACTGGTGGGACCGCATTGTGTTGCAGGTGTGGGACGATTCCCAGTGGCTGCGAAACTTTCGCATGCGTAAGGGCACTTTCATGGAACTTTGTGACTTGCTTGCCCCTGCCCTGAAACGCCATAATACCAAGATGAGAGCAGCCCTCACAGTAGAGAAGCGAGTGGCGATAGCCCTGTGGAAGCTTGCAACGCCAGACAGCTACCGGTCAGTCGGGAATCAATTTGGAGTTGGAAAATCTACTGTGGGGGCTGCTGTGATGCAAGTCGCCAAAGCAATCACTAAGCTGCTGCTACGAAAGGTTGTGACTCTGGGAAACGTGCAGGCCATAGTGGATGGCTTTGCTGCACTGGGATTCCCTAACTGTGGGGGGGCGATAGATGGAACCCATATCCCTATCTTGGCACCGCAGCACCAGGGCACCCAGTACGTAAACCGGAAGGGGTACTTTTCAATGGTGCTGCAAGCACTGGTGGATCACAAGGGACGTTTCACAAACATCCACGTGGGATGGCCAGGGAGGGTTCATGACGCTCGCGTATTCAGAAGCACTACTCTGTTTAAACGGCTGCAGCAAGGGAATTACTTCCCAGACCAGAAAATAACAGTTGGGGATGTTGAAATACCTGTCGTTATCCTGGGGGACCCAGCCTACCCCTTGATGCCATGGCTCATGAAGCCATACACAGGCAGCCTGGACAGTGGTCAGGATCTGTTAAATTACAGGCTGAGCAAGTGCAGAATGGTGGTGGAATGTGCATTTGGCCGTTTAAAGGCGCGCTGGCGCACATTACTGACTCGCACAGACCTCAGCCAAACCAATGTCCCCTATGTTATTGCTGCTTGCTGTATTCTCCACAATCTCTGTGAGAGTAAGGGGGAGACCTTTATGGCGGGGTGGGAGGCTGAGGCAAATCACCTGGCCGCTGATTACGCGCAGCCAGACACCAGGGAGATTAGAAGAGCACACCAAGAAGCGGTGCCCATCAGAGAAGCTTTGAAAAAGAGCTTCATCAATGGCCAGGGTACAGTGTGACTGCTGTGTTTGTTGATGAACACTCACCCCCCCCTTGATTGACTCATTCCCTGAAAGCAACTCTCCCTCCCCCTTCGAGTACAGCTTACTTATGCAAATAAAGTCACTCTCGTTTAAAAATCATGAATTCTTTATTAATTCATTATAAAAAGAGGGAGAGAAGTAAGGGTGTGGTTTGGGAGGAGGATAGGAAGGATGGAGAAGGCCATTAAAAAAATTTCACATTAACAACAGCCTTCTGGTTGGGCTGTCCACGGGGGTGGAGTGGGCGGGTGCACGGAGCCTCCCCCCACGCGTTCTTACACGTCTGGGTGAGGAGGATATGGAACATGGTGAGGGTTGAGGGTGGTTACACAGGGGCTGCAGCGGCACTCTGTGATCCTGCTGCCGTTCCTGAAGCTCCACCAGACGCCGGAGCACATCAGTTTGATCACGCAGCAGCCCCAGAGTTGCATCCCGCCACCGCTGATCTTCCTGCCGCCACCTCTCATCTCGGTTGTCCCTCCTGTCCTCACGTTCATCCCTCCTGTCCTCACGTTCATCCCTCCTGTCCTCACGTTCACTGGCCTCTTTCCTGTAATTTGATACCACGTCCTTCCACTCATTCAGATGAGCTCTTTCATTGCGTGTAATTTCCATAATATCCGAGAACATCTCATCTCGCGTCTTCTTTTTCCTCCGCCTTATCTGTGCTAGCCTTTGGGATGGAGGAGGGATGGTTGAAAAATTTGCAGCTGCATGAGGGAGATAAATATTTAGAAAGATACATTTTACAGAACAATGGTTATACTCTTTCACAGTGAACAGCACTATTCACCTAGCACATGTGATTTCCCTACAAGGTCGCATTTTTCATCTTAATAGTGAGTGCTTGCAGCTCTGGAGTTACAGATCTCACAGACACAGGTCCAGGCATCAGAATTCAGCTTGCATGCGGCCATGGTAAGCCACTGTCTTTCGGCTTCTGTAGTGATTTACCCCTCCCCCCCAACGCATGGCTAATACCACGCTAGCTCCCCGCTAATCAACAACCTTCCCACCCCCCCACCCACTGCGTGGCTGGTAGCTTGGGGAAGATCGCCGGTGACCAAACACAAAAAAGATCATCGGCATTTCACTCCTCCCCTCCCCCCGCTTCGCTACGTGCAGGAAAGTTTTTTTTTTAAGCTGCTGCAGTCCACGAACCCATTAGAAAAATGGCCACCCCCATTACTTAGATTCCTGATTTTTAACCAGGTTATCCTGAACGATATCACTTTGCTGAGGATAACACAACAAGATAAAGAATGGATGCTTCTTGAATGCCAGCAGTCACCGGGACCATACGCTGCTATGCTTTGCCATGCAATGATACCTGATTACTTGCTACATGCATGGCGTGGTAAAGTGTCCTACCATGGTGGGCGGAACAAGGCTGCCTTGCCCACAAACCTTCTGCAAAGGCTTCTGGAGTACCTACAGGAGCGCTTCATCGAGATGTCCCTGGAGGATTTCCTCTCAATCCCCGGACATGTTAACAAACTTTTCTAAGTAACTATACTGTCTGTGACCGCATCCCAAGTCCTCAGGGCAAATCAATCATTAAGAAACGCTTGCTGAAAAAACAATGTTTGCTATTTACAAAGGTACACTCACCAGAGCTCCCTTCCATGGCGTCATTGTCTGGGATAGTTGCTTGTGAGGGCTGGGAGCAGGGTAATTCCATCAGGGTGATAAAAAGCTCCTGGCTGCTGGGGCTCACGGAGTGCTGTGTGCTCTCTGCTAGGTCTTCCTCCTCTTCTTCTTCATCTTCCCCGTCTGCATAATCCTCAGACATGGCAGAGATTACAACCCCCACCTCGGAATCCACGGTCAGGGGTGGGGTACTTGTGGCGCAGCCCCCTAAAATTGCATGCAGCTCAGCATAGAAGCGGCATGTTTTTCGACCTGCCCCGGACCTTCCGTTTGCTTCTTTGGTTTTCTGGTAGGCTTGTCTGAGCTCCTTAACTTTCACTCTGCACTGCACTGAGTCCCTGCTGTGGCCTTTATCCGTCATAGCCTTAGAAATTCTTTCAAATACTTTTTCATTTCGTCTTTTGGAACGCAGTTCTGTTAGCACTGAATCCTCTCCCCATATAGCGATCAGATCCAGTACCTCCCGAGCGGTCCATGCTGGGGCTCTTTTTCGATTCTCAGGAGACTGCATTGTTAACTGTGCTGATGAGCTGTGCGTGGTCACCTGTGATGATGAGCTCTCCACGCTGGGGAAGCAGGAAATGAATTTCAAAAGTTCGCGGGGCTTTTCCTGTCTACCTGGCCAGTGCATCCGAGTTCAGAATGCTGTCCAGAGCGGTCAGTGGTGCACTGTGGGATACCGCCCGGAGGCCAATACCGTCGATTTGCGGCCACACTAACCCTATTCTGATATGTTAATCCCGATATTAGCGCTACTCCTCTCGTCGGGGAGAAGAACAGAAACCGATTTAAAGAGCCATTAAAATCGATATAAGGTGCCTCCTAGTGTGGACGGTTGTGGCGTTAAATCGGTTTTACGCTCCTAAAACCGATTTAAACGCCTAGTGTAGACCAGGCTACACTCTTCTCTGATCTACACTTTTCTTCAGGAATGTGCATGGTTACATCCATTTGAGATGGAGATATGGATGCTGCAGTAGCTGCCAGGTCACCTGCACACTAACTGGAAGATCAGGCATCTCCTCACCACTCACATCCTCACTGGGGCCGGAAGGCTCACCATGAACAGTTGTGTCTATGCATCTCAGGAGAGCTCTTTCCTGCTTAGATAGAAAAGCTTCCTTTGCATGCTTTCTTTTTCTGAATGCTGTCCCAGAGGGGCGTTTTCTTCTTTCACTCATGACTGCTGTTCTGTGCCAGCTATAGTGGCTCTCAACACTCAATTGAAGGGGACAAATAAGCAGGCGGGTAGCAGGGCCTGAGTGAGGGAAGATATCAGCGTCTTAAGGGCCTAACTGGCTCCTACTACTTCAGTTGCCTGCCTGTTCTCCTCAAGTGGGTTCAGGGAAGCAGCAGGAAACAGGAAGCTCCCCGAGAAGCTGGTGTTAATCAGTCCAGGCTCCTGGGGTTGCTAGAGAGGTACATAAGAGGCTCCTCCTCCTCCTCTCTCCCTGCAGCTCCTGCTGCTTTCTGTTATTCCCCTCTCACCTTTTCTCCTGCCTGCCTATTATGCCTCTTGTGCCCTCCTTCCTCCAGCACAGCACTCCACCATCTCTGTGCATCTAGAACACAGATAATGCATATGCACCAGCAGCAGACACAATTTTCTACACTCTGGGTCCTAGTGGCGCTCTCCCCAAGTCTGGCACCTGAGGCGGCCACCTCAGTTTGCCTCATGGTAAGGCCAGCCCTGCTCCCCTGTGCTGCATTAAACAAATGAAATGGAGAATAAAGTCTTTTGTCTTCTACACAGTAGGCCATAGCTTATAAAAACAATCTGATTTAGTTGGGGATTAGGTCCTGCTTTGAGCAGGGGGTTGGACTAGATGACCTCCTGAGGTCCCTTCCAACCCTGATATTCTAGGATTCTATAAGAACAGCCATACTGGGTCAGACCAAAGATCCATCCAGCCCAGTATTCTGTCTTCTGACAGTGGCCAATGCCAGGTGTCCCAAAGGGAATGAACAGAACAGGTAATAATCAAGTGATCCATCCCATGACCCATTCCCAGCTTCTGGCAAACAGAGGCTAGGGACACCATCCTGGCTACTAACCATTGATGGACCTACCTCCATGAACTTATCTAGTTCTTTTTTGAACCTAGTATAGTCTTGGCCTTCACAACGTCCTCTGGCAAGAAGTTCCACAAGCTGATTGTACTTTGTGTGAAGAAGTACTTCCCTTTGTTTGTTTTAAACCTACTGCCTATTAATTTCATTTGGTAACCCCTAGTTCTTGTGTTATGAGGAGGAGTAAATAACACTTCTTTATTTACTTTCTCCACACCAGTCATGATTTTATACACTTCTATCATATCCTCTCTTAGTCGTCTCTTTTCCAAGCTGAAAAGTCCCAGTCTTATTAATCTCTCCTCATATGGCAGCTGTTCCATACCCCTAATCATTTTTGTTGCCCTTTTCTGAACCTTTTCCAATTCCAATATATCTTTTTTCAGATGGGGCAACCACATCTGCATGCAGTATTCAAGATGTGGGCATACCACGGATTTATATAGAGGCAATATGATATTTTATTTCTTATTATCAATCCGTTTCTTAATGATTCCCAACATTCTCTTCGCTTTTTTGACTGCTGCTGCACATTGAGTGGATGTTTTCAGAGAACAATCCACAATGACTCCAAGATCTCTTTCTTGAGTGGTAACAGCTAATTTAGACACCATCATTTTATATGTATAGTTGAGATTATGTTTTCCAGTGTGCATTACTTTGCATTTATC
Organism: Mauremys reevesii; assembly: GCF_016161935.1. Taxonomy (NCBI): domain Eukaryota; kingdom Metazoa; phylum Chordata; order Testudines; family Geoemydidae; genus Mauremys; species Mauremys reevesii. Next base: position 80,564,522 of record NC_052627.1, on the reverse strand, counting down.
AACATTAAATTTCATCTGCCATTTTGTTGCCCAGTCACCCAGTTTTGAGAGACCCTTTTGTAGCTCTTTGCAGCCTGCCTGGGATGTAACTGTCGTGAGTAATTTTGTATCATCTGCAAATGTTGCCACCTCACTGTTTACCCCTTTTTCCAGATGATTTATGAATATGTTGAATAGGACCGGGCTCAGTGTGGGACACCACTATTTACCTCTCTCCATTCTGAAAACTATCAATTTATTCCTACCCTTTGTTTCCTATATTTTAATCAGTTATCAATCCATGAGAGGACCTTCCCTCTTATCCCATGACAGCTTACTTTGCTTAAGAGCCTTTGGTGAGGGACTTTGTCAAAGGCTTTCTGAAAATTTAAGTACAATATATCCACTGGATCCTCCATTTCTACATGCTTGTTGACCCCCTCAAGAATTCTAGTAGATTGGTGAGGCATGATTTCCCTTTACATGTTGACTCTTCCCCAACAAATTTTGTACATCTATGTGTCTGACAGTTTTGCACTTTACTATAGTTTCAACCAGTTTGCCCAGTATTGAAGTGAGGCTTACAGACCTGTAATTGTTGGGATCACCTCTGGAGCCATTTTAAAAATTGGCATCACATCGGCTATCCTCCAGTCATTTGCTACAGAAGTGGATTTAAATTATAGGTTACAGACTACAGTTAGTAGTTCTGCAATTTCACATTTGAGTTCCTTCAGAACTCTTGGGTGAATACCATCTGGTCCTGGTGACTTATTACTGTTTAGTTTATCAATTTGTTCCAAAACCTCCTCTAATGACACCTCAATCTGGGATAGTTCCTCAGATTTGTCACCTAAAAAGAATGGTTCAGGTTTGAGAATCTCTCTCACATCCTCAGCCATGAAGACCGATGTAAAGAATTAATTTAGTTTTTTCCGCAATGGCCTTAACATCCTTGAGTGCTCCTTTAGCATCTTGATCGTCCAGTGGCCCCACTGGTTGTTTAGTAGGCTTCCTGCTTCTGATGTACTTAAAAAGTAATAGCAAAAATTTTTTGAGTCTTTAGCTAGCTGTTCTTCAAATTCTTTTTTGGCCTTCCTAATTATATTTTTACATTTCATTTGCCAGAGTTTATGCTCCTTTCTATTTTCCTCACTAGGATTTAGCTTCCCCCTTTTAAAGATGCCTTTTTGCCTCTCACTGCTTCTTTTACTTTGTTGTTTAGCCACGGTGGCACTTTTTTGGTTTTCTTACTATGTTTTTTTAATTTGGGGTATACATTTAAGTTGAGCCTCTATTATGGTGTCTTTAAAAAGTTTCCATGCAGCTTGCAGGGGTTTCACTTTTGGCACTGTACCTTTTCCTTTCTGTTTAACCAACATCCTCATTTCTGTGTAGTCCTCCTTTCTGAAATTAAATGCTACAGTGTTGGCCTGCTGTGGTGTTTTCCCCGCCACAGGGATGTTAAATTTAATTATATTATGGTCACGATTACCAAGTGGTCCAGCTGTATTCACCTCTTGGACCAGATCCTGTGCTCCACTTAGGACTAAATCAAGAATTGCCTCTCGTCTTGTGGGTTCCAGGACTAGCTGCTCCAAAAATCAGTCATTTAACGTGTCAAGAAGCTTTATCTCTGCATTGTGTCCTGAGGTGACATGTAGCCAGTCAATATGGGGATAATTGAAATCTTTCATTATTATTACTGAGTTTTTCAATTTTAATAGCCTCTCTAATCTCCCTGATTATTTCACAGTCACTATCACCATCCCGGTCAGGTGGTCGGTAATATATCCCTACTGCTATATTCTTATTATTAGAGCATGGACTTACTATCCATAGAGATTTTATGGTACAGTTTGATTCATTTAAGGTTTTTCTTTATTTGATTCACAGTTTCTTTCACATATAGTGCCCTTCCCCCACCAGCACAACCTGTTCTGTCCTTCCGATATATTTTGTGGCCAGGTATGACTGTGTCCCATTGATCATCTTAATTCCACCAAGTTTCTGTGATGCCTATTATATCAAGATCCTGATTTAATATGAGACACTCTAGTTCACCCACCTTATTATTTAGACTTCTAACATTTGTATATAAGCACTTTAAAAACTTGTCACTTTTTAACTGTCTGCCATTACATGATGTAATTGAATGGGACTTTTCTTCATTTGACTGTTTCTCATCAAATCCTACCTGTATTTTATCATCTCCCATTCTCTCCTCCTTACTAGGATATAGAGAATCTCCATTAGTAGATCCTCCCCTAAGTATATCACTGTCCGAACCATGTGCTCCTCCGCACCTGTCGGCTTTCCCCTAGCCCTTATTTTAAAATCTGCCCTACAATCTTTGTAATTTTAAATGCCAGCAATCTGGTTCCATTTTGGTTTAGGTGGAGCCCATCCTTCCTGTATAGGATCCCCCTTTCCCAAAAGTTTCCTCAGTTCCTAATAAATCTAAACTCCTCCTCCTTACCTACACCATTGTCTCATCCACGCATTGAGACCCTGCAGTTCTGCCTGTCTAAGTGGCCCTGCGCGCGGAACTGGAAGCATTTCAGAGAATGCTACCATCGAGGTTCTGGACTTCTCTCTCTTACGTAGCAGCCTAAATTTGGCCTCCAGAACCTTTCTCCTTTCTTTCCCTATGTTGTTGGCACTACATGTACCATGACCACCGGCTCCTTCTCAGCACTACACATAAGTCTATCTACATGCCCCGAAAGATCCGCAACCTTTGCGCCAGGCAGGCAAGTCACCATGCAGTTCTCCCGGTCATCTCAAACCAAGTTATCTACATTTCTAATGATTGAATCCCCCAAAACTATTACTTGTCTCTTCCTATTAACTGGAGTTCCCTGCCATAGAGAGGTATCTTCAGTGTGTGAGACTACCACGACATCATCTGAAACGAGGGTCCCAACTATGGGATCATTACCCTCTGCTCCAGTTGGATATTCTCTTTCCCTGAGACTTTCATCCTTCTCCGCAGCACAGAGGCTGTCAGACTGGGGGGTGGGACCGTTCTACTGTGTCCCAGAAAGTCTTGTCTCTATACCACTCTGTCTCCCTTAGCTCCTCCAGTTCAGTCACTCTGGTCTCCAAAGCTTATATATGGTTTCCTTGCACCAAATGCACACTTACACCATCTGCCCACAGGGCAGGTAATTATACATGCTGCATTGGGTACAATAAACTGGATAGCCCCCAGTCTGTTGCTGGACTTGTGCCTCTATTATCTTTTTACTCCTGCAGCTAGTTCCTTTGTTGTTGTTTTGTTATTATCAGGGGGTTCTTGGCTTTAAGTTTAAAGAACGTTAAGTGTATCTAGCCCCTCAGTTCACACTCCCTCCTCTAAAAACTCCCTCGTGAAACTCTGTTAGCTGCTCCTGGTCACTAGCTCCTCTGGTCGCTTGGGAGCGGGCTTTTTAAAGTCCTGGTCTTCCTGAGTAGCCCTGCCCCGTGGTTAAGGGTTGATGGGTGCTAAAGTGCTTAGGAATCAAAGCCTCGTTAAGAAGCTCTCAACTTTGCCTAGCAGGCCACTAGGCTCATCACACACACACACACGGTCAGCACACAGTCCCCCAAACAAACAGACACATGGTCTAGTTCAGTCAAGCAGCAAGTACACCACAAGCACAAACACACATGCTACAGACAACAAACTTACCCCAACCATAATCACTCCTCCTTCACCTGGAGGACTCCCACACAAAACTCTCCTTATTGTGTCACTTAGCCCACATGTAAAATGTAGATAATAATTATTACCCACTTTTGCTATGTCCTTTGAGACTACAATTCCTATTTTTATAAGTGGTCAAATAGAGAGATAAAGTAAACTGGGAGGCACTGTATGTTAGTACATTAAACATTGGTCTTCACAGTTAGACTTGAATTCTAATTACTTATAACCTTGGGCAAGCTTGTTAATATCTTTGAGGCTCTATTTCCTCAAATTAAAAATGAGAATTAGAATACTATTTTACCAGCCTCACAGTATTAGCTAAGGCTAGACCGGGGGTTGGCAACCTGCAGCCCGCATGCCAAAGACAGCACGCGAGCCAATTTTTAATGGCACGCTGCTGCTTGCTGCCTGCCAGGGTCCCGGCCCCACTTAGCCCCTCCGCCCACCACTCTCTCCTGCAGGGGCAGGAGGCAGAAGCTTGGTCTTGCCAGCAGCCAAGCTCCCCCCTCCCCTGCTTCTTCCCCCAGTGTGATGCTTTCCTGCCCCTTCCCCTCCCACTCCCTCTCCCCTGCCGCTGATCAGCTGATCGCCCTTGCAAGGGGGAGAGTGAGGGGGAGCAGAGCCGCAGCGTGCTCACTGCTCTGCGGAGGAGGCAGAGGTGGGGATGGGCCAGGGGGAAAGGGGTGGAATCGGGGCATATCCCCTCCAGCCCACTGCCGTGAGCACCCCAGCCCTCTGCCCTGACCCCTCCCACACACACCCAGCCCTCTGCCCTGACCCATGCACCCCCTCGCACACCTCCACCCCTCTGCCCTGACCCCTGCACCCCCCCAACACACATTGCCACCCCCCACCCTGAGCACCCAACGGGAGCTCTTGCACCCCTCACACACACATTCCCACCTGCATCCCCAGTCTGGGGTCCCAGCTGTTGGCCTCGCTCAGCCCGCTGCCAGCCCGGGGTCCTGGCTGCCGGCCCCTTGCCAGCTGGGGTCCTGCAGGCCCTGCTCAGCCCACTGCCGAACTAGGTGAACGGAACCTCAGGCCGGCAGCGGGCTGAGTGGGCCGCCGGCATAAGATCAGCATTTTAATTCAATTTTAAATTAAGCTTCTTAAATATTTTGAAAACCTTGTTTACTTTACATACAACAATAGTTTAGTTATATAATATAGACTTGTAGAGAGACCTTCTAAAAAAACATTAAAATGTATTACCGGCATGCGAAACCTTAAGTTAAAGTGAATAAGCGAAGACTTGGCACACCACTTCTGAAAGGTTGCCAACCCCTGGGCTAGACTGCTTATCTGGTCAGGGTAACCACAACACTCATTTGAGCTGCTGAAGATCAGTTTACTGATAAATAAACTGTGGTTACTTTGACAACCACCCAAGGCAGAAGAATGCTGACAAATTCTAAGCAGATGACCATGTTGGCTAGCAGCTACAAATTCATATAGGCCTCAAAAGCTCATAGAGGCCTGAAAAAGGAAAGAATGTAACCTCTCAGCTTGGTAAAGAAAGTCACAAATGTGTATGCTTGGAATATGAAAAGTTGACACACAAAACATACTACCGTCTAGACTTGGCCAAAAAGGAGAAAAACTTGCAGTAAATTTAGGAGATTTTAAGTCATTTTACATTTTGCTGTTTTTCCTATCTGATTTTTCATTTTCCTCAGGTTGTATTATCTTCTCTTATTTCCACAGGGGCTGAGGGGGAATGATATGGAACCTCAAACTCTGCGTCCACCTCACCCACCTCTCCAGACCTGCCCACTCGCCACTCTTCCCCTGTCACAGACCATGGACCCTGTATACAGAGAGCCCTCAGAAGAGGAAGAAGGGGATAGAGGGAAGGACCCCACAGAGGTGGCAGAGACCCCATTCTGCTCTAATCCAGTGGGCCTTGTCTCGAACATTCTTTGGGAAAATAAAAGGGCTAAAGAAGTTAATAGTAACAATAGGTTGCTTCTTCTCCAGACAATGAAAAAGAGTATATTTAGGCTTAGAAGGCATAGCTATTTATAGGTAAATGTCGATAAACATCAATTTCACTGTACACACACAAACTGATTGATGGAAATATTTCCATCAATTATAATAAAAATGTACAGATACACAAAGTAAGAAAAATGCTGCTTGAATTTGATTTAAGGTTATTTACTTTGTATATTTTGACATATGATGTTAACAACTTGTGTTTTAACAGTTATAAAGTTTAAACTTTTTGAATCTCAACATCTACTGCCATTAAATAATTGTCTGGCCTCACCCATAATTTCCCATAGCTGTGAACATTCAAACTGATAAAAATAATAAAATGCTTAAAAATAAACATCAGTATTAGCTGACAAAATTATAAAAATTAAAAATTGGATTTTAAGTGTATTGGACCTTCCCAGATGAGGACCATGACCTGCTCTGGAGATGCACTGGATTCTAATTCAGTAATTGCTTTTCATTTTCTAAAAGGGAAGAGAAAAAATATTTCTATATATCTTACCTTCAGGTTTTTGAAAGGATTGCTTTTGATCTCTATTATGTTGTACCCTAAATTGAGCTCAGTGAGGCTGGAACAGGAAGCAAAAACATTGTCAGTGAGCTCATGCAACTGATTATGTTGCAGCTTCAAAACTTTCAATAGGGGCAAAGTTTGGCACAATTCTTGCTGAAGTTTAGAGAGGGTGTTGGATCCTGCATCCAAGTAAATAAGCTGGCTGTACTTTGTTAAATTTGCAGGTGGTAGCTTATTTAGCTGGTTATGAGAAATGTCCAACGCTGTTATATTAATTGGGAGATCTGAAGGAATTTGTTTCAGCTTTAGATGACTGCAGTCAGCCACTTGATTTCTGATCTTACATTGGTTCTCAGCTGTTACACAAAGCAAGGAGAAGGTGAACAGGCTGTAAGACAAGCAGGCCCAGCTGGGAAGGGGATCTCTCATTGTTCTATCTACAAAAGAAAAATGAACACATACAGTACCAGTTATAATCATTTTGGTAAAGTATGTACATTAACATTTACTGTAAAGTAAGACAGACTTATAATCAAGTACTCTCACTTATGCTATGTACACTACAACACAATTTGATAATTTTAAATTACCTAAAACATTTAATCCACCCCTCCCATACAGTAGCAATACCTTGTTGAAAAATTAAATTAAATCACATCCCAAAAAATTAGGTTTTGTTTAAACTTTGTTTTTGTTGTTTAAAGTCTGACTGGAAATGTGTCAACTTTTTTATTTCAGTGAAAACGGGGTGGTTTTTTTTTAAATGCCTATTTAAACTTGGCCCAAAATTAAAATTTTGTAAAATCAAGGTGTCACAGAGTGGTACCAGCCCTAAAGAAGAAAGAAGCCAGTGTGCCTGTGATTCACCAGCTGCCTCCTAAGTGAAGCTTAAGAGTGGGCACCTAGGTCCTATAAATAGGAGGTCCTTGAAAGGTCTGTCAGGACAGATGAGAGTTGCTAGGGTCTGTGAAGGAAGCTTTAGGTAGCTCCTGAAGATAGGTGAGTAACAAGAGGGGTGAATTCCCAAGCCAAAGACCCAGGACTGGAGAGGGTTGAAGGCCAGAGGGACTTGCTTGTGACTTCTAAGCCAGAAGGTGAAAGGCCAGGGAACAGCAGAGGGTCTTACTGGTGTCTCCATGCATGGGCAGCTGGGCCCAGATGACCAATGAGAAGGTTAGGGGAAGTAAGGGATGCTACCTTAGTGAAGATGAACTCCCAGCAGAGAGGCTGTGGGGATTCCTCTGAAGAATAGTAGGGTTTAACTTTAGCTAGAAGGGCTGGGGTGACTGTTGTGGTAAAAGGACAAGAGATGACTGAAGAAGAGCCTCTGTGTGGTATGTGTTATGGGGATGGACTACTAGAGCCTATAGGATTTTACTAACTATATCACTGGGTGTGAGAAATGGACTGGTTGGGGCTTTTGCTATGGATTATTTCATTTAGGTTTTAGTAAATTGTCCCCTGCCTGCCCCTGGAGGGGACTAGTGAATCAGAGAAACTTGTGTGGTTTACTGGGGACTCTGAAGGAGGAATGCTGAAACAGGGGTGCCTGTTCTGCTGCAACCTGATGCTGGAGGATGCTTCAGATGAGGTCACCTTATCACAGGGGGATTTTTAATAAAACCTAAAACCAATTGAAATGTTCCAACATTTTAAATAAAAGGAGTATTTGTGGCACCTTAGAGACTAACAAATTTATTTCAGCATGAGCTTTCGTGAGCTACAGCTCACTTCTTCGGATGCATAGAATGGAACACACAGACAGGAGATATTTATACATACAGAGAACATGAAAAGATGGAAGCATGCATACCAACAGGAAAAGTCTAATCAACTTCCACATTTATACATACAGAGAACATGAAAAGATCTCCTGTCTGTGTGTTCCATTCTATGCATACGAAGAAGCGAACTGTAGCTCACGAAAGCTCATGCTGAAATAAATTTGTTAGTCTCTAAGGTGCCACAAGAACTCCTGTTCTTTTTGCAGATACAGACTAACACGGCTGCTACTCTGAAACCTAATATTTTAAATAGCACTCTTAAAACAGCTGTTTTTACAAACAAAAAATAAACACTTCCCTGTAGTCTTTGAAACCTCAATCTTAAGAATCCAGTAGTGAAACTGACTTAATTCTCTCTGTCCAAGTTGAGAGAAATATAAAAAGCAAGTTAGTGATGGGTATATTGGATTTTTAACATTTTTCCATTTTTAATATTCTAATGTATTAGTAAGAGATTTATTTACAGTTAGTCTTTTAAACTAAGAATGTTTCTTTAAACATCCCCTTTTGGAACCCAAATATTTCAGCATTGTCCTGACTTGCATCAGGATGAAAGTGAAACTAAAGAGTCAAAATCTAAGTTAAGAGCACCAGACAAATAAAATGCAGAAGTGGTAACTTTTACCTTTAAATAAAATTCTTCATCTGACTAACCAGTGATGTTACTAGCAATAGAGATAAGAACATTTGTGATCTTGCAAGTATATCAGACCAAATCATGCAATTAGGTACACCCATGTATCCACAATGATTTTAGGTCCAGATTCAGTAAGGTGCTTAAGCACCTGCCTCACTTTAAACACGAGTAGTCCCATTGGTTAGATTGCTCATGCACTTAGTTACCATGTGCCTGTGTGCCATACTGATTAGGGATTAAAATATGATGTATGTATGTATGTATGATTAAAATACATAGTGCTTTGTAGAATCAGGGGCTAAATAAAGTCACAGATAGACCTCAGAGCAGAATTTTGCCCATTTATATTATTTACACACTTTCAAATTTAGAGTGTTTCCAATGCTTTATTAGGATAGGTATTCTGAAGTCAGATATCTTTTTGATTCTTGTTCTCAATACAACAGAACATGCTTTTTTTAAAAGTCTTTTTGAAAGACTACCAGTAGATGGTCAGTTTCTATAGAATATTCAGTTAGCTCATTTGAAAAGATACTATATTAAAAATAAATTTGTTTAAACATGTTAGACAAAGTTGTTGGGGTTTTTTTTTTTTACAGTAGAAATAAGTCTTTCAAAAAGGTTTCAGAGTAGCAGCCATGTTAGTCTGTAACAGCAAAAAGAACAGGAGTACTTATGGCACTTTAGAAACTAACAAATTTGTTAGTCTCTAAGGTGCCACAAATACTCCTGTTCTTTCAAAAAGCAAATTAAGTTACAGGTACAGCTTCTATACCTATGTTCTGCTGCCAAATTGTTTTACAATAATATTTTAAATCTTTCTCTCTCTTGTTGCTCCATGAAAGCTCTGATTTTCTTGAAGTTAAACAAGAATAAACTCTTATAGATCTTATTACAGGCCTAATTCAGTGGAATTCTTCTGTATTTACATTTCTATAAAGGAGAAGAACTTGACCCATTATGACCATTGGTTCAATTAACGTATTGATACATTGTATGAACCACTAACAGATTTTTGCATTGAGTTTTTAAATTCTTCCATTTCCCATATTCCCACCATGTGATATAGCTAAATATTATATACTGTTGGATTATGGACTAAATTTAAAATCTACCATAAGTGGACCACACACCTACAGTCCTACTCCTTTAATCAGATGTGGGGGGGGGGACCCTTGAACCCAAGCACAGCTCCATTAAACTGAATGGGACTTCATGTAATTGCAAGGATCTGACCACAAAGATCCTACTGCAGAATCTGAGCCTGTGTTTGCTGCCAGCCTAACAGAAGCACCATTCTGCTAAGCGCAACACAACTTCAGTTAAATGTGCCATTTCTGCTTTCCCCTGCCCCATGTTATGTTGTATCTGGTTTTTTTAATTTTTCCATCAGATCTATTATGTAAGAATATATGGTCCCCTGTGATAAGAATACATTCTGTATACACACACACACACTGCAGAACACAGCAATCCAGTTGGAATCAAGCCCTTACTTGTGCAAAGCAGTCCTTTGATGTTGCTAGCACAGCACCCTGACTACAGGATTCTGCTTTTACATTTCACAATACCACAAGAAAATGATGATCCTCTTCCTAATAAGACTACAATACAACTCTAAAGCTTGCTGTAAGCTCTATGGAGCACATCCTGTAAGTAACCTTTGCTCATGCATGTATCCCCATTATGTAAGCCTTACTCTTATAAATAAGGGTCGGATCTTGCAAACCCTAACTTCCTCTCCTTTTAAAAATATAGGGTGAAATCCTGGCTCCACTGAAATCAATGGCAAACTCCCCTGGACTTCAAGAGGGTCAGGATTTTAACAAAGCAAACCTCACCAAAATCACCTAACATCCACTCAATCTGCTCTAGGGCCCAATCCTGCATGGTCATGAGCACCATCTGGAAGGTACTGAACATTCCCAACTTCCAGTGACATTCAGAACTGAGAATGCTTAGTGCTTCCCAAGCAGCAATTCACATCTATAGGATTGGCCCCACAGTCTTAAAGATCCCTTGAAACATGATACAGGAGGAAAGTGCATATGCTCTGGGCGTTTTCTGCTGTAACAAATATGATTTTTTTTTTAAAGAATAGGTTGAGAATAGTTTCTCAATTTATTATATTATCTCACAGACTCTTTGGAGATTTGAAAATTTACATTATTTGTATGAAAAATTGAATAATTAGCCATTAACTCTGTGGAGTCAGAGAGAAAAATTAGCATAACACCTGGGGCTAACAAATATAGTGTTTTAAGGTTATATGCATATCCTTATGCATATCCTCATCCGGGTTTTTAAGTTTGTAATTGCTGCATACTTGCCAACATTTTATTGCTAACTTCTGTTTATTGAGAACCCACTCTAGTTTTTCCTTAATTTAATGTTGTTAAAAATAGGATTTTTTTTCCACTCACCGGACTCCAGCAGACAATGTCTGCTTTAGGATAGAAAGTTCCCCCTTTTTTGGTTTCCCCTCTTTTTTTCTGCTGGTTTGTTCTTAGGAAAGGGGACTTCACCACGATAAACCTTCTAAGTAAAATCTGTGTCATACAGGAAAAGCTGAAGAAAGTACCAAAAGGAGAAGCTACACTGTCCTGTTTGTAGCTATATAGAATGCTCTCCCTCGTCCCACTTCTCCGATCCTTCACTGTTTGCTTTTAACAAACTCTTCCTGTTTCAGTGCATCTTGCAAGGTCATTCCATTTAAAGAGACAGCAGCCTCCATAAGCCTTGAGGTTACCCTGGATTCATTTCTAACAACTACTCCAAGACATTAAGCATTATTACTCTTTTCAACCTGCAGTAGTTTCCAATCCCCATTATCTTTCCAAGTATTTCAAAATTGCCTGGTTTCTTAATCCCTTCGTTTTGCCCTATTCTCCCTCTCCTTTTGCTCAGTTCAGCTTAATTTTTCCCATTAAGAGTGTGTCTGCACTGCACCAGAAAAATGTATACCCTTATTCTGGCAATATGCAGTTCAACTAGTGCTGAGTGTTATGCAGACAAGGCACGGGTGTTTTTACTACCCTGGTCACAACAAGTTTTCATGATAAAACAGTAAAAATGCCAGCACCCAGATCACACTAGTGCTTACATGATTGCTAGCACTGGTGCAGCTGCATTGGTGCTGGAATACTAGTTTGCATTTTTCCAGTGTAGACAATGCCTTAAGGGGCAGCAGAACAATGTATCCAGCTTCTAAAGCTGAACCATGTTAAAAATAAAAGTTTTACTCACATTAAATTTCCAGCTTGATCCCTCAGTTTAGTGAAATAGAAAAGCAATAATTACATCCTCACACTTTAGCCATTTACAAACTTTCTTTCTGCACCATTCAATGTGTGGTGAAGGCCTGGAGGAATCTGATTTACCTGGAGCCCACAGAACATAACAGGGGCAAGGACAGCAGAAAGAAAGTGAACAAATACAAGCACTTTCCCTCCCATCCCCCACACACTGCACAGCACCTTGGCTGTGCTGCCAACTAATTAGAGAGCAGAAGCAACTCCTCTAGAGAGCATGAACTGCACCCTTTCCTTATGCCTTTTGATTTCTTTCTACCATTACCACAAAAGCAAACAATAACACAGAGCAGCCTATGGAACAACAGAGCTTTGCCTCAGACGGTTCTTTTCTGGGGTAAAATAAACAGAACTGCCAAGTCTCATCCATAGGGAGGGATACTCCCTCATTTTCCTTTCATTGTAAGGCACTTTCTGGGGTTCTGTGCTTCAGCTGCAAACAGTTGCCATCTCTACTTCCAGCTATGGAGAAACCAACAAATCAGAACAAGCTGATAAGTATACTTGAATATGCATCAATCACTGGACTACAGATTCATTCTTATATGCTCTTGCTTTCTCTACCGCTGGTCCAATGACAGTTATATTTATCCTCAAAGGGTTAGAGAGCGTGAGTGAGAATGACTCTGTAATCCAGTGGTTAGGGCTAGGGTTGCCAACTTTCTGCTCACACAAAACCGAACACACTTGCCCTGCCCCATGCCCTGCTCCTTCTCCAAAGCCCTGCCTCCTGCTCACTCCATTCCCCACCCCATCACTCACTCTCCCCACCCTCACTCACTTGCTCATTTTCACCAGGCTGGCTCAGGGGGCTGCGGTGTGGGAGGGAGGACTCTGGCTGGGGCCAGAAATAAAGAGTTTAGAATGCAGGAGGGGGCTACAGGCTGAAGCAGTGGGTTGGGATGTGAGAGGCGGAGAGAGGGTTTTGGCTGGGGGTGTGGGCTCTGGGGTGGTGCCAGGGATGAGGGGTTTGGGGTGCAGGAAGAGGCTGGGGGTGGAGTTGAGGTGTTCAGAGTATGGGGGGAGGCTCTGTGCTGAGGCGGGGGTTAGGGTGACCAGACAGCAAATGTGAAAAATCAGGACGGGGTGGGGGGTAATAGGAACCTATATAAGAAAAAGACCCCGAAATCGGGACTGTCCCTATAAAATTGGGACATCTGGTCACCCTAGCGGGGTTGGGGTGTGGGTGGATGTATGGACTCTGAGCTGGGGGTGCAGGTTCCAGGGTAGGGCCAGAAATGAGGGGTTCAGGGTGCAGGAGGGGGCTCTGGGCAGGGGGTTGGGGGGCAGGGGGTGTGAGGGCTCTGGCTGGGGATACAGATTCTGGGGTGGGGCTAGGGATGAGAAGTTTGGGGTGTAGGAGGGTGCTCTGGGCTGGGACTAAGGGGTTTGGAGGGCACAAGGGGGATAAGGGCTCGGCAGGGGAGTGAGGGCTCTGACTGGGGATGGGGATGAAGGGTTTGGGGTGCAGGAGGGTGCTCTGAGCTGGGATCAAGGGGTTTGGAGGGCAGGAAAGGGATGAGAGCAGGGGGGGGTGGGGTTCAGGCTCTGGGCAGTGCTTACCTCAAGCAGCGGCATGTCACCCTTCTGGCTCCTACGTGGAGGCATAGCCAGGCAGCTCTGCATGCTGTCCCATCTGCAGGCACCACCCCTGCAGCTCCCATTGGCTGGGAACCATGGTCAATGGGAGTTGTGGGGGTGGCATGCAGAGCCCCCTGGCTATCCCTATGTGTAGGAGCCAGAGTAGGGACATGCCAGCTGCTTCCTGGGAGCCATGTGTCACAGAGACTAGCAGGGAGCCTGCCAACCCCACTGTGCGGCACTGCAGTGCTGACTGGAGCTGCCAGGATCCCTTTTCAGCTGGGTGTTCCAGTTGAAAACCGGACACCTGGTCACCTTAGTTAGGGCACACGTGGGAGACCTGGGATCCCGTCTCCCTGCTCCAATGACTCTTTTATTAGTTATCCACCATGCAACAACATCAAAAACTGAGGGAGCCATGCATCAGAATGCTCCCTGGCTCAGTGGTTAGAGCATTCTCCTGTTCAGATCATTTCTCCCCTTCTGGCAGAGTGGAGGGAATTGAATCAGGGTCCTCCCCCGTCTTAGATGATTGCTCTAATCACTGGGCTAAAAGTATAAGTTGGGTGGCAGCACTTTCTCCTCATTCTATGTGGAGTACCTAACTGGGTCCCATAACAAATGATTTAATCTGACTTCAGGTGTCTGGCTTCTGCTTGTGGATGGCTACGCAGAGCTACATACCTAACCACAGCCCAGCCTTGGGCACCTGTCTCGTCTGCATCTCCCATGGGCTAATTTAGGCAGCTCCCCACCTATTCTGCTGGCTTTTTTGGATTATGTTCTTAGATGCCTATCGCTCTCCATTTATTGGCTAGGAGTCTAGGTGCCTAACTGGGCTTTGTGGATCCCATAGTTGTTTCTGTGATTTTCTAGGTGCCTAACAATTAGGTGCTGTGATACTCGGCATTGCAATGCCTAAGTCCCTTTGTGGATTCCATCTGAAGTATCCAATGGGTAATCAGAGACTAAATGAAGCTGGCCTATTTTGTCCCAGTTAGGTCTTGTGCCAGCTGAATTCCAACACTGATGCCTTAGACATTTGCTAATTGTTCATGTTCAAAGCTGAAAATATCTGGTGCCAAATGGAAGTTTAAGATTGTGTGAAGCTCTCAATCTATAAACTGTGGAATAACATCTTTCAGTTCCTTCTCCTGACCAAAATAGCAGAGGCTCAAAATAGGGAAGTTTGTCTTAGTGCAACTACAATAGAATCATATTGATTTTAGTATTAAATAAAAATGAGCCCACTCAAGTCAGAGCCCTTCTGTTACACTCAAAGAGTTCTAGACTGGGTCCCTAGTTACAAGATATAAAGGGCCTAATTTTTCACGTGGGGTCCAGAGCCTAACCTCACAAAAGTGCATATGAAAACATCTCTGTGCATGCAACATGGTATTTGTATATGAAAATTGAATAGTTCCATGCACAGAGATAGTTAAGTGCTCAGTTAGCCAAATGTGCTCTTGTGCATGCCAATGCTGGGTTTTGAAAGCACATCCATTGCACCTGTGGCTCAAAATTTTCCCCAGTGGGTAACAGAAAGAGAAAGTTATAAAGCTAAATATATGTGGCTTGACTAAGCAAAGACAAATGGGGAAAATTCTAATTGTCTAGAGATATATAACAGTAGTAGATACAGTGTTGCCAGCTCTTGTAATATTATTGAGAGTCTTTCATTATTTGGTGTTTTCTTAAAGCCCTGGCTCCTAGAGTCATTTTATTTAGTGAGAATCACAGCATTCTTTTTAAAGCATTTTTTAGTCCTTGTGATTGTAGAGAAAAGGTTGGAAATGTATACCAGAAAGGCTCAAAAAACAAAAGTAAAAAGGATCCCAATTTTTTTAGGGTCTCTCGATTTTTAAACCAATCTCATGATTCTGGGGGGCCTGACTCATTTTTGAAAGCTTGGAGTTAGCAATACCAAAACACCAAGGAAGGAGAAGAAGTGTGGTTGAAACTCTGACAGAAGTTGTGATGAAATTAAGAAAGGGAAAACTTTGTTCCCCAGCCTAATAGATCTCACTGAAACTATCTCCCAAGGAAAGGGATAGAAGAAGCCTCATCATGTGGGACATTTAAAACTAGACTGGAGAAAACACTGGAAAATGTACTGCAAGGAACAATCATGCATTTAGAGTCGGATAGACTAGGTGACATAGAGGTCTTTAGCTTTTGATATCCATCCTTGTATGTACATACCCCACATAGAGTAAACTGGAGACAGAGAGCAGTTAGTGCACCTGGAGGGTGGGCCAGCCCTATCTGAACATGAAGCTGCTGTGGGAGGAGCTGGGTCAAGTGATGAGCATAAAGGGACAGACCCAGGAAAGGGGAAGCTTGGGTGTCTCTGCTCTCTGTGGATGGTCTGACAGCAATCAAGTGAATTGAGAAAAAGCCAGAGGAGGGGAGTTAGCTCTTGTGGTGGGTCTCAAAATAAGGGCAAGATTCTGGGGAGGCAGTCCGGGGATGCTGATGTTCAGCCAGGGCTGCCCAGCAATTTGCCCCAGGCCCCAGGCCCCACAGGGGCCCTCACGAGAATATAGTATTCTACTGTATTGCAACTTTTTTTTATGGAAGGGGCCCCCAAAATTGCTTTGCCCAAGGCCCCCTGAATCCTCTGGGCGGCCCTGTGTTCAACTAAGGAACAGAGTACTTGGGAAGGGTTAAAGTTCAAACTTGGGGAGGGCAGAAGTTATTTAAGTTTACACTTTTGGTTGGGGACTTATTGGAGAACTCCAGAGGGAATCCTTTAAGTTGTAGCCCTGAAGGAAGGGTGAAAGCTGAGACCTTAGGAAGTTTGACAGGAGTGTTGCTACACGGTGAGCCTGGAAAGGGGGCTGTTGGGAAGGTGGACAAATGGCTGAGGTAGGAAGTCCCACAACGAGGAAGAAGGGGGTCTGAGCAGACAGACCTTGCATGCTAAATGCTAAGTGCCTGAGCTGGGTCCCCAAGAAGATGGGGAGCCTTGGTTCCCCTACTGGCACCTGGAAAAAAGGTGGTGTGAAGATTCTGCAGACCAGTGGTTGAAGGATTACTGTGCTGGGACCTGGTTTAAAGCCATAGGGATTATTGTTTGTTTGGATTTTGTGCTCCTCTGGTACAGGGATGACTCTAAATGACCTGGCTGAAGAGCTAATGAGAAGAGGCAGATAACACAGGGCTGACGTGGCTGTCAGTAGGGGATGTAGCTGAGCATCCAGCCATCCCATGAGCATGGGCATGCCAGTAGTGAGTCACGCTTCTACATTGTCTGATACAATGGACATATAGGAGAGATGATTACTGTCTAAGGTTTATCACCTTCCTTGGCTCATCCCCCAGCCCCCTCCATCATTAAATAATATAAGTTCACTAGTAAGAACTTGAAGCATGTATTTCAGGAAATGACTGATGATTTCAGCCTCCATGAGTACAAGCCCTGAAACCTGATTCTTATCCTCAGAAAAACAAGCCCCATGCAGGGCCGCCCAGAGAATTCCGGGGGCCCGGGGTCTTCGGCGGCGGGGGGCCCCCGCTCAGGGGCAGCTCTAGACCCCAGCGCGCCAAGCAGGCGCGTGGGGCGGCCCTTTCTCTGGGGGGTGGCATTTGGCTCCGGTTGAGCTCCCGCAGTCATGGTGCCGTGGTCCCGCGGCTCCGGTTGAGCTCCCGCAGTCATGGTGCCGTGGTCCCGCGGCTCCAGTTGACCTGCCGCAGTCATGCCTGCAGGAGGTACAGCCGAGCCGCGGGATGAGCGCCCCCTCCACAGTCATGCCTGCGGCAGGTCCACTCGTCCCGGTCTCCAGTGGACCTGCGGGAGCTCAACCGGAGCCGCGGGAAGACGGGAAACACTCCAGGGGCCCCGGAAAACACTCGTGGGGGCCCCTGCCGGACGCGGGGCTTGGGGCAAATTGACCCTCTTGCCCCCCCCCCTGGGCGGCCCTGGCCCCGTGAACTCTGCCTAATCAAAACAGCTCCCATTTTGCATATGGAATACTTGCCACTAGCTGCCTGCAAAGGAGCTGCTGAGTGAGGCATTTTCACTGAAATTATTAATTGAATGACTCTAAAGTCAGAAGAAATTGTGGACTCTCAATCTAGTGGCAGAAAACTGACAAACAGAACAAAAGAAAATAAACTGCTTTTTATAAAATCTCTTGTTCCTCAGCAATAAATCAAATGATAAAATACTCACACACTGACATTCATATTACAAACAGCAAAAGATTATGTACATATAATAGCTTTATTAAAGAAGAGTGCTTTACATTAATATTAGAGTATTCCTCAATATGTACCCTTGTACACTTGGAAGATAAATAGAATATTCAACCCTATGTGATATACTGCCATCTCGTGGCTTCAAAATGTCGCTGCAGCATGTGCTTTGCACATATATATATCTCTGACCTCAAAGGGTGCGTCTACGCTGCTCTGCCCCAAGAAAAGGCAATAAGTCTCAGAGCCCAGGCCAAATGACTCTGCTCAGGTGATTCATGCTATGGGGCTACAATTAGAGTGTAGACTTTCTCGTTCAGGTTGCAACCCGGGCTCTGACACCCACTCCCCTAGCTGAGTTTCAGAGTCTGGTCTGTAGCCTGAGAAGAAATGTCTACATTGTTATCTTTAGCCCCATAGTGGGAGCTGGAGTCAGTTGACTCAGGTTCTGAGACGTACTGCCACAGTGTGTGTGTGTTTTTACAGTGTAGACGTATCCAAAGAAATTCACATGCAGGATCTGTCGTGGTCAGATGTCGGGTCATGTATTCTATCTGTTCTGCTATTAATTATTTATATTACCATAGTGCGTAGGAGCCCCAGATATGGACTGGGCCCCCATTGTGCTAGGTCCTGTACAAACAGAACAAAAAGACCATCCCTGCTTCAAGGGTCTTACAATATAAGCATTAAAAGGGATAACTCTTCTTTGCTGCTTGTAGAGTAACTTATAAATAACCAAATAAACTGGAAGCTCTTTTTTGATTGGGGGGGATGGGAATTGGACCACTTGTTTAGGAAAGGATTTAGGTGTCCAGCTGTGGGCAACCAAGTTTGAAAATGTTGTTCTTCACTTTAGCCATCTGTAAAACCATGTTAATACTTAGCTATCTCACAGGGTATGCTGAGAAATAATTATGTATAAAGAATTGCAGATAATTCTTATTTCCTTTTGGTAGAGATCTTTCACAAAAGATCTAAATCATGACAAGTCAGAGAAACAGTAGATGACAAACATTTTTAGGTCAGGGTTATTTCTTAACATTCACCAATCACTCCTTAATTTCATCTGAAAGGTTCCTATGCTTAGGCCTGGTCTACACTACAAGTTTAGGTCGAATTTAGCAGCGTTAAATTGAATTAACCCTGCACCCGTCCACACAATTGAGCCATTTTTGTCGACATAAAGGGCTCTTAAAATCGATGTCTGTAATCCTCCCTGACGAGGGGAGTAGCACTGAAATCGACATTGACAGTTCAAATTAGGGTTAGTGTGGACGCAATTGGATGGTATTGGCCTCCGGGAGCTATCCCACAGTCAGGGGCGGCTCTACAAATTTGGCCGCCCCAAGCAATCATGCCCGGGAGGCGCCCCCGAGCCGCGGGAGCAGCGGACCTGCCGCGGGCATGACTGCGGAGGGTCCGCTGGTCGCGCGGCTCAGCTGGACCTCCTGCAGCTGCAGACGGTTCGCGGCTCCGCTTCAGCTGCCGCAGTCATGCCTGCGGGAGGTCCAGCCGAGCCGCGGGACCAGCGAACCGTCCGCAGTCATGCCTGCGGCAGGTCCGGTCGTCCCGAGGCTCCGGTGGACCTCCCGCAGGCATGACTGCGGCAGGTCCACCGGCCCAGCCTGCCGCCCCCCTGGGAAAGGGCCGCCCCAGGCGGGTGCTTGCCCCGCTGGGCTCTAGAGCCGCCCCTGCCCACAGTGCATCATTGTGACCGCTCTCGACAGCAATTTGAACTCAGATGCACTGGCCAGGTAGACAAGAAAAGCTCCGCGAACTTTTGAATTTCATTTCCTATTTGCCCAGCATGGAGAGCTGATCAGAACAGGTGACCACGCAGAGCTCATCAGCACAGGTGACCATGCAGTCCCAGAATCGAAAAAGAGCTCCAGCATGGACCGTACAGGAGGTACTGGATCTGATCACTGTATGGGGAGACGAATCTGTGCTATCAGAACTCCGTTCCAAAAGATGGAATGCCAAAACATGTGAAAAAATCTCCAAGGCCATGATGGACAGAGGCCACAACAGGGACTCAACACAGTGCCATGTGAAACTTAAGGAGCTGAGACAAGTGTACCAGAAAGCCAAAGGATCAAATGGACGCTCCGGGACAGAGCTGCAGACATGCCGCTTCTACGCTGAGCTGCAGGCAGTTCTAGGAGGGGGCCACCACCACTACCCCACCCCTGTCCGTGGACTCCAATGATGGGGTACTCTCAGTAGCCATGCCTGAGGATTTTGCAGATGGGGAAGATGAGGAGGAGGAGGACGAGGTTGAGGAGAGCACACAACACACCGTTCTCCCCGACAGCCAGGATCTTTTTCTCACCCTGACTGAAATACCCTCCCAAGGCAGTATCCCAGACCATGAAGCCATAGAAGGGACCTCTGGTGAGTGTACCTTTGTAAATATAAAACATGGTTTAAAAGCAAGCATTTTTTAATGATTAATTTGCCCTGAGGACTTGGGTTGCATTCGTGGCCAGTACAGCTACTGGAAAAGTCTGTTAACATGTCTGGGGATGGAGCGGAAATCCTCCAGGGACATCTCCATGAAGCTCTCCTGGAGGTACTCCAAAAGCCTTTGCAGAAGGTTTCTGGGGAGAGCAGCCTTATTCCGTCCTCCATGGTAGGACACTTTACCATGCCATGCTAGTAGCAAGTAATCTGGTATCATTGCATGACAAATCCTAGCTGCGTATGGTCCCAGTGTTTTCCGGCATTCAGGTAACATCCCTTCTTTATCTCTCAGGAGAGTGATATCGTTCATGGTAACCTGGTTGAAATACAGGAATTTAATTAAGGGGACATTCATAGGTGGCCGTTCCTACTGGGCTGTTTGCCTGTGGCTGAAAAGAAATCCTCCTCACAGTTAGCCAAGTGGGAGGGGGAAGGGGGGGCATTGGAACTGAGCTGTTCACGTTTGGCTAACAGGGATCTTCCCTGATACCAGCCATGAGGTTGGGGGATGATTAAAGCGATCATCGCAGAGAAAAAGATGGGGGGGGGTTCACGCTGAGCTGTTCGCGTTTGGCTAGCAGGGATCTTCCCTGATACCAGCCACGCAGTGCGGTGGGGGGAGGGTTAAAGCGGTCATCCCAGAGAAAAGGATGGGGGAGGTTAGTTTGGTTTCTACTGCTGCACGTTAACACAAAAACCACAGCCCTCAATGGACAACTCAACGGGCTTTGCTTGGTATGGGAAAGGAGGGCACTGCTGTTATGAAGGTTGCAGAAGCCGAAAGACTATGGCTTACTATGGCCCCCTGCAAACCGAATTCTGTTGCCCGGCATGTTTGATCTCTAACACCCAAGCCATAGGCACTCAATATAAGATGCAAAAAAATGACCTTGTACCGAAATCACATGTGCTATGTAATGTGAATAGTGTTGTTCAGCATGAAAGACTATACCCATTGTTCTGTAAAATATATCTTTTTAAATACTTCTCTCCCTTTTTTTCCTCCCACAGCTGCAAATGTTTCAAGCCTCCCTCTTCCGTCCCAAAGACTATCTCAGATAAGGCAGTGAAAAAAACGCAAATGCGATGAAATGTTCTCTGAGCTCATGCAGGCGTCCCGCACTGAAAGAGCTCAGCAGAAAGTGTGGAGGGACACAATAGCACAGGACAGGAAAGTGGCTAGTGAATGTGAGGAGAGGTGGCGGCAGGAAGATCAGAGGAGGCAGGATGCAACGCTGGAGCTACTGCGGAAACAAACGGACATGATCCAGTGTCTGGTGGAGGTTCAGGAACGTCAGCTGGAGAGACTGCCGTTGCAGCCCCTATTTAACTGCCCTCCCTCCTCCCCAAGTTTCATAGCCACCTCCTCACCCAGATGCCCAAGAACGTGAGGGGGGTGGGGGAGACGGCTCCAGGCACCCAACCACTCCACCCCAGTGGACAGAAGGCTGTCATTCAACAAGTTTTGAAATGGCCTTTTCTTTCCCTCCTCCCCTCCTCCTCCCCCACCCCACGCGGGCTACCTTGTGAGTTATCTCCCTATTTTTATAATCAATTAATAAAGAATACACGTTTTTAAACGATAGTGACTTTATTTCCAAGCTGTGATTGAAGTGGGGAGGTCAGTTGGCTTACAGAGAATTACAGTCAACCAAGGGGGTGGGTTTTCATCAAGGAGAAACAAATAGAACTGTCACACGGTACCCTGGCCAGTCATGAAACTGGTTTTCAAAGCTTCTCTGATGCACAGCACTTCCTAATGTGCTCTTCTAATCACCCTGGTGTCTGGCTGTGCGTAATCAGCGGCCAGGCGATTTGCCTCAACCTCCCACCCTGCCATAAACGTCCCCCCTTTACTCTCACAGAGATTGTGGAGCACACAGCAAGCAGCAATAAGAATGAGGATATTGATTTTGCTGTGGTCTGAGCGAGTCAGTAAACTGCACCAGTGCCCCTTCAAATGTCCAAATGCACATTCTACCACCATTCTGCACTTGCTCAGCCTATAGTTGAACAGCTCCTTATGACTGTCCAGGGTGCCTGTGTATGGCTTCATGAGCCAGGGCATTAAGGGGTAGGCTGGGTCCCCAAAGATAACTATAGGCATTTCAACATCCCCAACAGTTATTTTCTGGTCTGGGAAGTAAATCCCTTCCTGCAGCTGTTTAAACAGACCAGAGTTCCTGAAGATGTGAGCATCATGAACCTTTCCTGGCCATCCCATGTTGATGTTGGTGAAACATCCCTTGTGATCCACCAGTGCTTGCAGCACCATTGAAAAGTACCCCTTGCGGTTTATGTACTGGCTGCCTTGGTGGTCTGGTCCCAAGATAAGGATATGGGTTCTGTCTATCGCCCCACCACAGTTAGGGAATCCCATTGCAGCAAAGCCATCCACTATGACCTGTACATTTCAGCAACCCTCACAGTAGATTTGCCCACTCCAAATTGATTCCCGACTAACCGGTAGCTGTCTGGCATTGCAAGCTATCGCCACTCACTTGTGAACTGTGAGGGCTGCTCTCATCTTGGTATTCTTGTGGTTCAGGGCAGGGGAAAGCAAGTCACAAAGTTCCATGAAAGTGCCCTTACACTTGTGAAAGTTTCGGAGCCACTGGGAGTCATCCTAGACCTGCAACACTATGTGGTCCCACCAGTGTGTGCTTGTTTCCCGGGCCCAGAATCGGCGTTCCAAGGCATGAACCTGCCCCATTAACACCATGATGTCCACATTGCTGGAGCCCGCACTTTGAGAGAAGTTTGTGTCCATGTCCTCATCGCTCTTGTCACCGCACTGCCGTCGCCGCCTCGCCTGGTTTTTCAGCTTCTGGTTCTGCATAAACTGCACAATAATACACAAGTCAACGGCCCAGTCAGCGGTGCTGATTGGAGCTGCCAGGATCCTTTTTCAACCAGGTGTTCTAGTAAAAAACCAGGCACCTGGTCACCCTAACTGATCAAAGGGGCCATCTATAAAACCAGGAAAAGGATGCTGGACGGGGAGGTGCTGTGTGACTTTGGGGCCTATTTCTGCAGCCAGGCAGAGTTTCTCTGGGCCTTGTCCTTTGGCTCCTCAGATACTTTTGAGGAGCACCGGGCGCTGTCCAGGGTTCTTTGTTCTGTGTCCCCTTCCAGTTCCCTGTTTATGGCCCCACAACTTCACTCCTGTCATTGTTTTCTTATGGTAACCCAAAATCATTTGGGCCTCGGGTTTAGTCACTCCTCCCCTTAGGATGGGGGCGGGGAAGGGCTTCAGACAAGGGCAAGCTTGTGCCTGCCCACCTCTGGAATTCAATAAGTATTCAGTC
Organism: Mauremys reevesii; assembly: GCF_016161935.1. Classification (NCBI taxonomy): domain Eukaryota; kingdom Metazoa; phylum Chordata; order Testudines; family Geoemydidae; genus Mauremys; species Mauremys reevesii. The sequence goes on along the minus strand of NC_052627.1, from coordinate 80,541,053 downwards.
CCTGCACTCTGTCACAAGGGCTCATCTAAAATTCCTTTAATTATTGGAGATCAGAGACTATCTACCAGCCATTGCTCTGATATTGCTGATAGTTTGCAGCCATTGTACTGACAATAACAAAATTTGTGTTATATTTAAAAAAAAAAGCTAATATGTCTAGAATTTTTCAAAATCCTTTTGTGTTTAACAAATGACAAGACCTAGAGCAGGTCAAAAAATGCCAATTATTTTTCCATTGGAAACTGTAATTTTTTAATTTTGTTTTTATTAAAATTTTCCCTGGAAATACTTTGATGTTTGTAATGAAAAACAAAACCAAAAAGATTCATTTTCCAAAAATATATTTTTTGGGAACAAAATCTTTGTTTTAAACAAAAACTTGTACCCAAACCTGATTATTTACCCAAATATCTTGTAGTTTTTGGTGTGCAGTTTCCCAACAAAAATAAGTTTTGTTAAAATTTTTATTTTTAACAAATTCTATTTTCATTAAATTACTTTTTCATGAATATATTTTGACCAAGACTACACAATATGAAACCATGTGGAAGACACAGCATTGTTATTGGTCCCAGTATTAATATTTCTCTATTCTTCACACAATAATTTCTTATAGAAAATGTCACATATTATCTATTTTTGGAAAGTGAATTCTCTGTGCAGTGTTAGTGGTAACAGTTAGGCTTTTTATTGGTCAATCTGTTAATTAAGAAAGCAGACCTTTCTTTGACAGGCAAGCCACTATTCAGACAAACTACCACTAGATGGCATTCTTAACTTTGCATACAATATGGATGGCCAAAATGATTAGAACAAATGAGCACTGATGAGGGTTATATATAATTAGAGTCCAAAAGACAACCAAAAAATCCCAAACGAACAATAACCAAGTTAGCTGAGCGTCTGAGGCCTTGGTCCTGCAACTGGCTCAGCATTGGGCCAGTTGCAGGATTAGGGCCTTAATTTTTTGAAATATTAGTGAAAGTACAAAGAAAATCCATGTGAATATTTTTAATAACTATGCATTTAACATATAGAAAAGCAGAAGAGATTGTAGTCAACCACAGCTGAGAATAAAAGACTGTCCTCAAATCAATAGACTCTGGGCCTAATATTGCACTCCTCATTCACTCAACTCTTACTGGAGTCAATGGGAGCATTCTCTGAATGACATCAGGAGCAAGTGTCTGAATCTGACTCTGCTCCATTTTAACAGCTTTATGCCAGTGTAATTCCACTGTAATCAATGGAGTTATACCAGCATTATGACAGTGGCAAAGCTCATTATCCAAGTGTGATGGGGTGTACTCCCTACAGTGGCCCTGCAGGAGCTGAATTAGGCCAAGTGGGCTCAATGAGCCAATTAAGCTGCAAATAGTGGAGATTTAGGCTGTGTGGAGGGAGCTAATTAGAAGGAAGCTCACCTGTGAGGGAACAACCCAGGCTTCTATAAAGCCAGGAAGCTGACAACAAAGTGGAGGTCAGCCTGAAGTAAGGGAGAAGTATCACTGTAGGAAGGTGTCTAGGGGGTAAGAGCAGCAAGTTTGGTGTAAGTGGAGACCTTAACTCTTCACTGCAGGGCACTGGATTGGGCTGGGCCAGAGTTCCCTCCCCCCCACTAGCCACAGCAAAAGTGGTATCACTAAGGGTAGTGGATACAAAGGCTGTTGGAGTCATTTCTAGAAAGACATACTTAGGGCAGCAGGTACAAGGGCTGCCTGATGCTGCTTGTGGAGACAGCTTTTGAAAGACCACCCTTGAAGGTGAAACTGCTGAGTGACTTGGCTGGAGGGTCAAGTTATGAAGAGGAAGCAGTAGCTCCTGGAGAATGAGAGAGGCTGCAGGGCAGGCACAGCTCTATATTTAGAGAGAGAGATGGTGAGCTGGGGTGAAAGTAACTTAAAGGTCTTACTGGTATGCTGCAGTCTGGGAAGAGGTGTGGCCTCAATGGGAAGAGGTGGGGTCTTTCAAGATTTAAAGGCCCTGGGGCGCTGGCTTTGGCTGGGAGCCCCCGGGCCTTTAAATCACCCCAGAGGTATCAGCTGCATGGGTGGCTAGGAGCCCCGGGGCTCAGGGATGAAATAAAAGGCCTGAGGCTCTGGCAGCTGCAGTGCTCCAGGCCCTTTAAATCACTGGGAGCCCTGCTGTTGCTGGGTGGCAGGGCTCTGGTGGTGATTTAAAGGGCCAGAGGCTCTGGCTGCTGTGGGGAGCCCTGGGCCCTTTAAAGTGCTGCCGGAGCTCCGGCAGCAGGGCTCAGGCAGTGCTTTAAAGGGCCCAGGGCTCCCCTCCGGGGCCATTAAATCCCTGGCTGCTGGAGTTCTGGTGGTGATTTAAAGGGCCTGGGGCTCCTGCAGCGGCTTGAGCCCTGGGCCCTTTAAATCACCACCAGAGAAGCTGGTCCAGTCTGGCACGACATACCGGCTCTTGCTGGTACGTTGTACCAGGTTACTTTCACCTCTCTGGAGTGCACCTGCAGGAAGGGGTGTTGGCCTGGCATAGCTAATCTCCAGAACCAGAGGGAGGAGATGCCGTCCAGTGGTGAGTAGAACACCCCATTACACCAGGAGATGTTTCTTGACAACTTCCTGCAGGTTGTCCTCCTATTGAAACTTTTTCTTAGCATGCCTTTCTTGGGCTTGGCCTTTAAATTTGGCACAGACAGCTGCAGCCCAAAAGCGACCACTTTGAAACTAGGAAGCTATTAGAGAAAGCATCGTTCTCCCTTTCAGTTGGCAGTGTTTTTCCCCCATACATATTTTCCTTTGCTTATTGCTGAAAAGATGACAGTCTCAAATTCCTGGGATCTGGGTTGCTTGCTGATGCTTATTTCTCGAATTGGCTAAATCTGGACACCAAATGTGAACCTCCCTGAAGTTGGAAAGTTCATGTTTGATTCTGGATTTTGACACCCCTTCAATTAAATGTAGGCATGCTTTGATCTGTAGTTTTGGTTCACTAAATGATAGAGATGATGTGATTCGGCTCTAGTGTTTGGTGCTAGCTTTTCAGGACTACCTTGACATTTCATCAAACATGAGCTGAAGTAGCAGTGTTCAAATACCAGCTAATGTTAGGGAGGATATAGGGCTGAGTTGAAATTGTGCTAGGGATGCATTGTGATCCAATGACTAATGTGCAAGACAAGAGTCTTGGGTTCTATCTCCTCTCCACCATTGACTAGCAATGTGACCTTAGGCAGTCACTTTGCCTCTTGGTCCCTCAGTTTTCTTATCTGCAGAATAGGAATTAGCTTAGCTTACTTAGTTTTTCATTTGAAAGCAGGTTTTGAGATCTACAGATAGGAAACCCTATGTACTTCAGCATTTGAGTTTGGAAACAACCTCATTGGACTCTTACTAGTCATTCGGATAGCTCTTTCTCTGAGATTTCTGTCACTTTGTGCTGCAATGTAGTGTGACTGGCTGGTCTCAAATTTTGGCTACACCTAAAGCAGAATGGAAAAACAGGCAGACTAGAACCAAACTTCAGATTTGAACCATTATTCTCCAGTCAGCTCCAAATCTATCCTACAACTGTTGAATCAAAACAGAAAAATTGAACATCATACTACTCAGGGAACTTTGCATTTGGATCCGGTCATTGAAATTCCATACCCAAGAACGTTCAGATCCAAGGTTTTATTATCTCTATTGTAGAGAATACTGAATTCTGTGTCTATATGGTTACAAAGGGCCGCAACTTTTGTTACTAACTGACCAATACAACAATTTTCCATTTTAAAATGGGCTTGACTTCTGTATGCCCTGTCACCTTGCTTTTGCCTAGTCACTACTTTCCTGGCTTCCTTTGGGTGAAAAGCAAAACTCTTCCTCTCACAAGTCATTGTGAAGGCAGAAATTCCTCACTCACCCTTAGCCTCGTTGACAAAACTCTAATGTAGACAAAAGTTATGCCGCTTTAATAAAAGCACTCTAATTAAACCACTGTTGCATGTCCACACTATGCTGTGTCACAAAGCACATCCACACTAGCAGCTTTTGCATCAACACAAGAGCAGTGTATGGTGGATAACTATTGCTACTGTGCAACTAGCCTCAGGGTGCTTTGGGAAGGGTATGCAATGCCTCATGGGGCAGTACAGTGTTACATGAACGATGCAGATTTCTCAATCCCATTGTTCCATGGGCATCCTTCTAGATTGTTGGCTGCCTTTTAACTAAAGTGTTGGAGGGGGAGGAGGGACAGTGTGTGACAGGGAGCATGTGTGGGATGAGGGGGAGACAGTGTGTGTGTTAGAGACACCATGCCGACACACTGTCACCCAAGTCCAGACCACAGCCTGAGCAGCCAATCTTGGGGGTCTCCCCCCACCCCCACCCACACCCACAGCAGCAACCTGTTCTGCCTGACTGCTGATTCCATATTAATGGTTCTGTGATTCCCTCTGAGTTCCCCCACAGCCTCCTCAGCTGCAAGGAGCGGTATCCTCAGCAGTTCTGTGAGCTTTCCATTCTGGGGAATGTCAAAGCTGCCCAGAGCTTTGAAAGGGGAGGGACGCATGCCTGCCTAGCTAGATGCAGGGCATCCAGAGTTCAAAACAGTCAGCAGAACGGTCATGGTGAGCATTGTGGGATACTGGGGGAGGCCAGTTATGGCGACATAACAAACAGCAGTGTCTACACTGATGCTTTCTTGCTTTAACTTTGGCAAAAAGCTTTTTTGCGGCATTCGTCAAGGTGGTTTTATTTTGTCGGCAAAACAGCAGAGTTTGCTACCAGAAGTAGCTTTGTAGTGTCTCCACTGCTTTGTCAGCAAAATCTGCCTTTTGCTGACAAAATTGTGTAGTATAGACAAGGCCTTAGGCTACTTACATTTCAGTACTAGCTTTGGACCTGGGTCTGTCTTAGGTCCTCAGCACACAGATAAGTGATAAATGCCTTAGAAATACCTCAGATAGATTTGTTGCCTAGCCAGGATGAGGGATGTGTGTGTCTAACAGAAAGCTGAACATTCTCCAAAGATACAGCAAAAAGTAAAATATTGCGATTTTCTTCCCCTCTGGCTATATATATTTTTGCTGCTAAATGGGATAGCTGTCAGGGTACATTAATTTCAAGGCTTGTAACCTTGATGGTCTCCTTTAAAAGGCTGCTGGCATCATTTTTGCTTATTTTCTTATTACTGTTTTCTTCATCTTCTCTCTCTTTCCTTCCAATTGTTTTATCCGGTTGGATCTTGTCTGAGTTAGATCATAAGCAGTTTGGGACAGGACTGTATCTTCATGTGTTTGTACAGCACCTGGCACACTGGGGCTTCATCCTTATTGGTGCTTCTGGCATAATACTAGCATTGTTTGAAACATTTCAAAATTTAAAATGTAAAAGAAAGGGGACAGCATGATGCAACAAAGCCTGAAATGATGGGATAGGTGCCACAATTGGAACTGGTGAGAAATGGTTTTCCCATCCTATGAACATTTTTCCAAGTTTTCAATATTTTTTTTCCATTCTGTACCAGTACAAAACAGATCTTTCCAGGCTTTGGTGGTTTCTTTTGTCAAAATGAGTGCTACAGGGCTATAATCATTCTCTCCAAAATAATAATAAATATCTGAAAATGGAAAGACTATTTTAGTTTAGGATGTTATTTGATTTTTAGGACAGGAGTCGGGGAAGGGCCAATTTGATTTATACGGCGTGGAACAGCTTCAACATGAGGGACTGAAAGGGACCCATCCAATAGCTTGGTGGTTAGGGTGCACACCCTGGGATGTGATACCTGGGCTCAAATCCCTCCTCCAAATCAAGCAGAGTAGGGATTTGACTCTGGGTCTGCTACATCCTGGGTGACCTCTCTAACAACTAAGTTAGTGGTTGGTCTCTTTTTTTCTTCATCTCACTTTGATCTGACAGCCCATCCTGACCTTGAGATATTTCCTGATGAAAGTTCTGTCAAAACTGGTACATTCCCACAAAGTTTTTGACAAATTTCCAATGATCTCCAGCCACTATGCACAAGTACAGTGATGCTTGGAGGGACTGCTGTGTGTGGACACTGCACTAGTTTAAACAAAGCAAGATGATCAGTCCACACCACTGAATGCTTGGAGTGAAGGTGTTGCTTGCAGCTGCAGTGCTTAGCCTTGCAAGGCTGCCTCCTGCTGCAGCTGCCAATGCTATACTTCCTAAGGAAAGAATGGGACAATCAAAGTGCAAATCTTCAAATTACAGATAACTCTCTTCCCCTCCTTCAGGAATTACTGAATGGATTTGTAGTGCAACTCTAAAGCTATTTTACCCATACCTCCAAAGCAGGCAAGGCCCAAATGTGGGACATAATGAGATACAAAGACCCACAATGAGGGTAGGGGATGACAAACTATTCATGCAAGAGACTTTAAAGGCTTTGGATTCAAATGTTTGGTATAAATTACTGTCTATAAACCGAGTTTCATAATTCTTTATTTCCTATATAAATTTTCAACAATAAAAGTGAGGGGGACACAAACTTGTGTAGAACATGAGGCGCTTTGGGACTAAGATGGGTGATATCCTTTGAAATGAGGTATTAAGATAAATGGATGCCAAAAAAACCTCCAACTGCTAACACTGGATGTTGCTGCAAGAGTGGGGGCAGGGTAGAGTTTTCCTGGCAATAGTCATAGGATTGTCAACCCCAACCATTCAAAAATCATGAGTCAGATCCCCTTAAAATCACAAGTCTGGCTTTAAATCATTGGATTTTATTGGGAGGGGGCAGGTATTGTCTTCTGTTTCTTCAGCTACTAGTGTTCATGCTTTCAAGTTCTTCTCCATGAAGGCTAGTACCTTTCTTTAAATAAAATACCAATTTCATGTAATCCTATGGCTCCAGGAGCTGGGGCTTTAGGGAAAAAAACACCAAATATTGTCATTAAAATCATGAGTCAGCAACACCAGAGCCATAATAAATACTCTTGACAGGTATTCAGGCCTCCAGTTAGGCACAGATTAACTTCTCTCTAATTTTTAGGGAAATTGTTCAAGAGCAATTCTTCCATGTGGATCTCTAACTCCTTGTCAGTACCAACAGAGAAGTGACTTGGTGAGTAAATGCTGGTCAGGCAATTTACAGCTGCCTGGATGGGCTGTTTCAACTGTGTCCCCAATTTTTCCAAGTTGTCAACACGCTTTAGGGAAGAAAATACATGAAACCTCGTTTTAGTTCTTTTCTTCCCTTCACTTTGCATATGCTACTCACCACCTATGTTCCATATTTCCTGTGATGCAGTGTGTACTGGGAACTGTAGCAGGAAGAATAGAGCAAAATATATGTAGCCACTTTCATTCTAGTCACATTAAAATGTGAGATACCAGGGTCATATATAGACATAGACGTCCAGGGCAGTAATTCAGGGAATGATTAATGTTACTACACAGAAAAGGCCTTTGGAATCAACTGGACACCAGGTCAGTTCTTCTTAAAATCCACTACAAGTGTTTTTAAATGCTGTTCTCTGCCTGTACCACCCTGCCCCACTCCAAAGAAGTTTTAAATGAACAACTTTGAAAAGGTGACAAGAGAAAAGGTCAAGGAATATTGGAGTGACTTGTTATGTTACATGAACAAAACCTTCAGTGTGCACAAACACATTCTCTTAATAATATAGTATAGTCCCTGGAAACACCTCATAGAAGAGCTCTCTAATAAAGTGATCATATTATTCATTAACATAATGCTTCAAACTTTTCTCCATGGTGTTTTCTCTGCTTGCATCGCAGTAGCTAAGCAGAAGGTACAAGGTTCATAGAGGAGGGCTTGTAAGCAGCTCCAAAACAACATGCTTGAAATTCCTTCTTTTTGTAAGAGGAGTACAAAACTACAGTTGAATAATTAAGCTATTGAGCTAGGGTTTATGCAGAAAAGACTGTAATTTGTAAGCTGTGCCTTAAGTGTCTGGTTTTGAAGTGATTTGCATATTTTTCCCTGGCATTGTAGGAATGCTATGAGAATTTGCTACCCAGGTTTCACAGTACGTGTTTCTCACGGATACCTTTCCAAGTTTGTCTTTAGAAACCCTGAGGTAGTGTCTGACAAGCACCAGTATTTTGATGTCTGTATGGCTTATGAATACAGGTATTCATGCAACAGTAAGTCAACTTGTGCTTCCTTACAACATACAATGTAATTTTGTTTATCTAGGTTACATTAAAAATTAATCATAATGATTTATGCAGGAAAACGATAACAGCTCTGATAAATACAAGTAACTAAATCCAGCCACAGAAATGTTTTTGCCAATTTAAATAGATCATTTAGAATGCAGTTCATCCCTGGCAATTATTTCCCTGTTTATTGTATAGCACTCTAGTTGTTTTCAGCTCTTCTTGTAATTACATCTCAGAGAGTACAACTTGTTTGTGAGTAACACAATCTTTGATTGACCTTGTACTCACATGCTGTTTATTTTTTTTAACTAAAGGAAAAAAACTAATACTTGTTTCAAGTAAAAAAAATCTAAAATGTCAGCTTTAACTACTGATATCAATGTAAAAATGCTTTGTAAAAATCCCCTGAACTGCTTGTTCAGGACTTTTGGAGCTCATCTACATTCAAATATAGATAAGCATTGATTTGGATAAACTGAAATAATATTTAATGAGTTGAAAGAATATAGAGCAGTATATAGAGCATAGCTTCAGATTCATTGAGTGCATGAAAGTTGTGATGAGTGATCAGCAAATGTCAGCAGGGGTGGCTCTGTGTTTTGCTGCCCCAAGCACGGTCACATGGATTCGGCGGTGGTTCTGTGGGTGATCTTCTGGTCCTGCGCCTTTGGCATATCCGCTGCCGAATTGCCACAGAAGCCGTGGGACTGGCGGACCGACAGCAGAAACACCGCCGAAGGCAGCCTGAGTGCCACCCTCAAATCGACTGGCACGCCATCCTCCCGTATCCCCAAGGCTTGCTGTCCCAGGCACGCGCTTGCTGCGCTGGTGCCTGGAGCCACTCCTGAATGTCAGTTATCTACTAGACCTGGTCTCAGTACTTTCAGATGGTCACTGTAAACTGGGTATGTTACATATGGACAACGTACAGGGCTTACTGGATATCCGACTCTTTTTATACTGGAAAAGTACAACCTAGTCAGTGAAGTCACTGGTATTACATTGATCTAACTTCAGTATAGAACATGGTCAATGAACAATGAGTTTTGACTGTAAAATTTGCATCCAGATCTCAACTTCCCAGAATATGGATTGTATGGATCTGGAATTGCAGTTTGGGTCCATCTCTAATACATATAGATCCAAAGGGGCCAGATAAAGATGGGGACAGTAGTTCTTTTTGTGAGTACTATTTTGATCGATCACACACACACACACAAACACACACACACACGAGTGCTAAATGTATGTCAGAAATCTTAGTCTCTCTTTCTTTCCTTTTCTGACCATAATTTGTAAGGTAGAGATGGGAAGAAAAGGAGGGAGGTGAACTTCGGCCGTTTGTCCTGGCCTTTGTTCACCTCACCTAATAAAACTATATGCATCTGTCTAAATGCTGGCCTTTTGTTTTCAATTTGAAATTACTGAAGGCATAGTGAGACAGTGAAGATGAAAAAGCAAAATTATCTTGCAAATCTTAAGGCAGGCTCTATTATGCAGAACTTTAAAGGCCTCTGTTCTCAGCAGAAGGTGAGTGGGAGGTAGCTACTTGTTATAGGCTCAGCGGTATCACAGAATGTGTATGAGCTATAGTCTACCCTACTACACAACTCTGTGGAAATATTGCACAAAGATCAATAGAATATGGCAGGTACTGGGCATTTTCCAGGAGGTTCTGGCAAGGTTGGAACTTAGTCCTAGCTTGGTCCAAAATAAACATGATGACTGCACACTGCAAGGCTCATCTATATTTTTCCACAGTCTTGGTGCAGGAGGGAATGGCATTTGTGGTGATATGGATATTGTTTGGGTTTTCATTCTGTTTCTGGTTTGCGAAATGAAGACAGGCTGTTTGTTCTGTGTGACCTGGTTTTTAACTTATGGTAAAGCTATCTGGCTCCCAGGGTAGGCACTCATATCCTCACTGAAAATGTACAAACTGATACAGTACTCTGCACATACTATGCACAGGAATAATGTACCACCTCTGGGTTGGAACACAACAGGAGCACAAACATTCTCTGTCATACTGGCAAACAGTACTTTCAGAGCAGCAAAATGTCTGATAGTTTATATTACACTAATTCCGTTGCACCTCCATGATCCTGTTTGGAAAGTCAGAGCCACAGGCATGTACAAGGCTTACATGAGTCCTGTGCTGGGCAGCAGTGGTGGTGTGTTGCAAAAAGGAGGCATATATGGGGCAGCCTTATGTGCTGAATCATGCCCCCATAGGCCATATAAAACAGGTGCATTCACAGGAAACCATTATAGCAGCTTCCAGCAGTTGTAACTTGTGCACATTCCCCTGCATCTGTAGCTCAATCACAGATGTACATGGCAGATTATATGCAACATGAAGAGGATAAGGAAACATGGGCACTTTAGATAATATGCAATCGCCAAGTCACAGGATTGGAGCCCATGATAGAGTAGATCCCATGTTGCCAAAATTGGCTGCATAGAGGAGGCCCTGATAGCCACTATGTCTTGTGCAGTACCAACCTGCCAGATTTGCCAATAGCAATGATTCTAGTTAGTACCCACTTAAGTGTGGTAGAATGGATACAATGCAATGCAATGGAAATGCAATGCAATGCAATGCAATCATCTTTGGAAAGCTGCTGTCACTTGCTGAACGGAGGCACCGTTCCTCCTCAGTGAATGTCCGTGTTATGCTGGTGTAGTAACCCTACTGCTGCAGACTGTCAGGGGAGAGGAATTCTAGGCCTTTAGCTCCAAAGTACAGGTCTCTTCCATTTGAGTTAAACCCATAATTCCCTTAGCTAGTTGTAGCTATGAGCCAACACAGGGGAAAATAGCCTAGAGGGAAACATGGCAGTGGTGTTACCACAAGGGCAGTTCCTTTACTATTGCAGCTAACTTTTGCTTAATAGTCTAAGTTCTTTCCTCAGCAGTGTACCCTGGCTGTCAATGGTGCTTCTTGTTTGTGGGTTTATGAGGACTTTTCAGAAGTTCAGACCCTCCCCCTCATCTGCAGTAAATCACAAATCCTGCAGCAGACCATGCCCATTGCAGCCTCCAGTCTTTCCAGGGACCTTAGTTGGGGGGCAAAAGGGTTGCTAATGTGTTCTGTGCACTGTAATTAAAATATTGGGTGTGCGTCATTTAGTCTGAGCTCTGTTTTCTAGACAGAGGGAAGAATAGGGTCAGTAACAGAGGGGCTACCCCTTTAAGGGCCAGGAAGCCTTGGGCCACTCTGCCCTGTTCAGTGAGTGCTGCCCTGTGATACCAGCTAAGGGCTGGCTCAGGAGGAGGCTGTTTTGATGGAAGGCAAAAAGTTGGGCTAGAGCTAGGAACTGGCTGAGAGTGGGTAGACCTGACTTTGATCATTAGAGCTCAAGAGCTGATGCTGAGACAATAAGATGCCACTGCTGCTGGGAGCCCACCTCCAAGAAAAGAGGCCGAAGTCTAAAACCTGGGGGCTGAAGATGTGTTGATGATGTTTCAGACTTGGACTAAGGACTGTCCTCCCGAGAAGGGGTAGAACACTTTAAAGTTGCTTAGTCAGAGGCCAAGTCACCTCTGTGGCTGGAGCAGGCCAAAGGTTCTTGAGGGGAGACTGAGGCAGTGCACCACAACCCCAGGCCTTGCTGTAAGGGGATGCACTTCAAGGTGGTGAGTCTTGTAATCGAGCCCTATCTCTTTAACACCACCTTCTGTTCAGCATGTAACTTGTGAAACAGTGGGATGAGAGATGACCAAGAATGCTTTCATTCATGACGCTAATGCAATGTGTACTTGGTACCAAACAGATGAATTCTGGCCTGCCTCAAGAACTAATACAAGAAAAAGCTAAATAAAACTCTACAAGTGTGTGTACACAGTACAGAAAACAACCAGAAGTCAGCACATACGAATATGGAAGGTGAAGATTGGAATAACTTTCCAGCTAAGTCTGAATGGAAATATATCCTAACCTGATGACAGGACAGCTGCATGAAAGATGACTTACAAGAACATTCCCAAAGAAAAAGATTAATTCGCACTTTACAAAATGTAATTCTTTAAAAACCTGAAGGAATGAGAACCTGATTATACCAGCGTATGTACATGAAAACAACACCGGAAAGAAACTCAGCAATCCATTCTAAGAGGAGAGGACTTTTTAGGAAATATTGAGCCACTGCAATTCTACTTGTTACAAGCTTCATTATTTATTTGGAAGCAGAACACCATGCATCAAAAACTGATTTTAATATTGTCCAAAAAGGTCTGATTAGTTTGCATGAGAAAAGTTTAAACTGGTGTTAGAGCCACAGTTTACAACCTCCACATGAATTGTATAGGAGAAGTAGTAATTAACTGAAGGGTTTTCCTCTAATCCTGCTGCTTGAAAGGATTTCCCAAAAACTAAGGCAAGAATTGGAACACAATAATGCCACCAATGCTGTCCACTTGTTGAATTGTCCAAAGTTGATTTCAGAAAATGAAGTGACAGAGGCTTCTTACTTACAATTGGTATAAGACCTTAAGTCAGCACCCAAATACCTCATCCTATGGGAACAGAGCTGGATGAATAAAAGTATAAAGGGAGGATGATGTAACTGCTGAGATGCATTGATTAGATGCACAATAAATTTAGTTGCACATCCACTCTATGCTCAAACCCACAATCTTAGATTCTATACAACTGTATATAGAGGGCCAGCAATTGGCTGATCTATTCTTTTCAGTCTTTAATTTTCCCCAAAGCTGAAAGTTTTTTGGCCTAGTAAACCTGATTCTATCATTCCATCTTGATGTACCTGGGGCCAAATCAATTGTTATTACTCTGATTATTTGTTTCTTCTAAAGTGTAGTTTTTTAATTTTTCCTCTAACAAAATACCATGTCTAGTTCTTGACTTCTGCTTAGAACTAGAGGAAATAAGCTGTTCAGAGGTTTTCTCCTTAGCATATCCACAACATGACTCATGTGGCACGTGACCAGAATTCATCACTGAATTTGGTCCACTGGTTGGATCACTAGCTTCCCCCATCTGGGCCAGGTACTGATGGGAGTGCGATAGCTCTCCTCTCCAAGTCAGAGGAAACCAATTACTTTCACTGTTAGTGCAACTGGAAATCATTCACTATGTCTGAGCCTCAGCCAAAAGAAATTTAGTTCAAATACATTTATCACTCAATAGCTATATGAGAAGAGAACAGAAGGATGTTTTCTTTAATCAACATTACTCTGAAGTGGGGCCGGGGGAGGGAGAGAAAAAACACTGACCTTCAGTTTGTCCACTTTGGGAACTCCTGCCAACTCCTTTTCTCACACAAAACAATCCCATCCAGTTACATCTTTGACTGTACTGCTTAAAGAAAACCACTGATACATTTCAAATGAGAGCTGAATTCAAGCTTACCTTTATATTGTACAGTACAATCCATGAACTGAGTTCTCCTATTACTTTGAGCTCTGCACAGTGCCGCTGTAAGCTAAAGAAGCCCCAGCAAGTAAAGGAACCTGTTATAAACCTAAGTAGGTCTGAGGCAAAGGATATGTATTGCAGTAGACTAAAGTGGTGCAAACAGTATATTGTTTATTTCTATAACAGATTTCAATTAGGGATGTATATTGGTTTCTGATGCATTATTTCTGGGTTTTCAGACCCAGAATAAAGAACTTTGAATCTAAATATAAAGAGGCAGACCCTCCGCTGGTGTAAAGTGTCATAGCTCCACTGAAGTCAAGCTATGATACTATGCCTGTTGATAAGCTGTTCAAGGGGACTGACACTGTTGCATTCCGGTGGCCTGAAGAGAAAAATACCCCCTGTGAAAGGGCTAGACTACTGGTTCCCTCTAGTGTAGCTGAGAGGGGTGGTTGTGTGGAGCCCAGCCTTCGTCTCTCTTAACCTGCTTGGAAGTTTGAGGAACTCCTGGACAATGTGGTGGAGGATGAGCCCGTGGGACTATCTACTGGGTCTGGGGATTTCTAGGTGGGGAAGGGGTCAAGTCTGTCTCTACCTCTTACTCCTGTTCAATCCCCCTGCTCGGTCGCTCTGGCAGCTCACTGGTATTCCTACTGCAGTCGGTGGTGGTGTGAGCCTGGCCTTGGAATGTTCAGTGACTTTTTTTTATTTGGACAGAAAGCCAACATTTTCTTGAACTCTACTGAGAGGCAAGAGTGGCAATTTTTAATTTTTATAACTCAGCCAAATCTGAATGGAATTTCATGGGACAAAGGAAAGGCACTGTTGTTGTAGCTCAGGGGATTCCGCTTGCTGAATATCAAAGGCCTGCTGCACACACTAGTGATGTGAAAGCTTCTCAAAGAAAATGTGCCAGGAATCCTCGCTAATGGAAAGTATTAGGCAACCTAATTATAGGGACTGCTACCAGCTCCCCCTTTAATATATTAAAGGCCAGATCCTTAGCTGGTGTAATTCAGCATACTCTGTGGAGTTATGCTAGCCAAGGATTTGGCTCCAAATAATTGACTAGCAACAACAACTGAGAACTTTCTCAGGGGTCTATTTTGTTTTTTGTTCTCTTGACTAGTCTAGGCTAAATTGTTCAGCTCAAGTCTAGAAATCTTGTATACGTCTCAAGACCAAATCTACTTCCTAGAGGTGACTCACTCCTTTGCTGCACACAACATAAGGTAGAGTGAACAAAACTGAAGTTAATTCCATTTTAACAAACACAGTGGCAGATTTGAGGACTAAAAGGCTTGCTGGTGTCATACGATTAAGTCCTAGAAATGACTCTCTCATGCTGCTGTCAGAGACTAAGATTCCTTCTTTTCTTAATCTCACTTTCTGGCTGTTGTCCAATTTCTCTGATTCATCTCTCAAACTTGTAGCCTTTGTCAAGCTTTTTGGGCGAGGGAGAGAAAGGAAGTCCTTGATTTTTTTTTTCTTCCTTATTTGTTACCAGGGATTCTGTTTGAAAAGCTTAATTGCTTGATTTTCAGGAATTTGAGGAACTGTAGAATAGAGATGTAATACAAAGTGCCTCAGAAATACAGGTGCCTCCAAACATGGAGATATCTGATGATCTACCATAGAGAGAAATGATTGTCCTACAGATATGCCATTTTATTTACCTATTTGCAGAAATATTTGTATTATAGAAACTTACTTGTAAGCAGCTAAGTCTAAAAACTTTATTAAACAATGAAGTCTCATGCAGAAGAAGCATTTTATTGAATGTTGTTAGATACAACAAATATAAACCAGGTCATCTCCCAAACTAGACTTGTTTTAGAAGTTGAAAAAGAAGCTGTAACCAGAAACTGCACTGTAACAAAAAGCTTGCCCTAAAAATGCATTAGGATTTAGTCCCAAGAGCTTTTGGGGAAGCTGTCACTGTTATCTGTCATGGATATATCCACAACCTGGTTGCTCATATAATAACATTTAGCAAACTTCTAAACTTAAATCTGTAACTAGCAATATAATTTGGAAATATCAAATTGAACCAAAGGCATGAAGAAATCCTAACCAAAACAACCCAAGAATCATTTCAGTTCAATCTGAACTCCAGCAAACTGAGCAGAAAGACCCTAAGGAATTTTTAGCCTTAAAGGGTGGTCTTCTATACAGCAAGCAGTATTGTTGTCGTCAAGGTACTAGCTGCACAAAAATTATTTATTTTTCAATACTACACCGCACTGGAATGTCCTTGCAAGAGAAATTCTTCTTACTATGCTAGTATCTGCAACAAGGAACCTGGCCCTTAGTGATTTCTCAGCTTCACTACTTCCAGTTACCTATTTGAAAACTTTGCAGTCTATTCTGAATCGTACTCTGGTTATGGCCCAGGTCAGCTGCTTCTACTCAAGTTGATTTCAGTGGGATTAGAGGCAAGGTAAATTACTGCTCAGCAGAAAGCCGAGGTCAACACACACACACACCTAGTACTGATATAACTATTTGTTTGATTTGTATGTTTTGTTTTGTTTTTTAAATCAAAGTAGTTATACAGGCACAACCTCTAGCATGGATGCAGTTTAGCTTAATCCCGTTTGTGTACAGGAACATAGGTGCCAACTTTCCTCGGCACCAGTGGCTGCTCGTGCCCCCCCAGCCCTGCCCCAACTCCACCCCATCCCTGCCCCTATTGGACCCCTTCCCCAAATCCCCAGCCCCGCATCTTCGGCGACTGTGCCACATTTTCCCTCATCCCTCCTCCCTCCCAGTCACGCAAAACAGCTGTTTCGCGGTGCAAGTGCTTAGAGCTAGTGGGGAAAACCGGGCATGTGGCGTACTCAAGGGAGGAGGCAGAGCAGAGGTGAGATGGGGCAGGGAGCTGCTGGTGGGTGCTGAGCACCCACCAATTTTTCCCTGGAGTGCTCCGGCCTAGCCTTGGAAATGCCAGCATCAGGGCAGTCTGCAAAAGGGAGAGCAGATATCCACCAGTCTTAGGAGTAACATTGAAGTTAAACTCCCCAACCAGTCACAAACCGTGCTTCTGATCTTCCCTCCCCGATGTGCCCCCACTGGTTATCATGAAGCAAAAAAGAAATCTCACAGCCCCCTTTATTGCATTCCAGTTCTCTGGTCCCCAGTCAGCACCTAAGTCCAGCACAGTGAGAAGTTATTTAAAAAACCCTGCTCACATATACAAAATGTTCTGACTCCAAAGAGTCAGCCACATTACCAGGTCAGTATAGGTTTGAATTTTACCAAAAATACCACACTGCCAGCCAATCCTTTACTGTCTAAAACTAAAGGTTTATTATAAAGAGAGAACAAGAAGAGAGCTGTTAAATAGTAAAGCAGTTACATACATACATATATACAGGGCCGCCCAGAGGATTCCGGGGGCCCGGGGTCTTCGGCGGCGGGGGGCCCTTCCGTTCCGGGACCCGCCGCCGAAGACCCGCGGCGGGCACCCCCCTCCACCGAATTACCACCGAAGCGGGACCCGCTGCTGAAGTGCAGCCCGGTCTTCGGCAGTGGGGGGTCCCCGCCGCGGGTCTTCGGGGCACTTCGGCGGCGGGTCCCGGAACGGAAGGGGCCCCCCGCCGCCGCAGACCCGGCTGCGCTTCGGCGGCGGGTCCCGCTTCCCCCCCCCCCCGGCCCCAGCCTCTTACCCCCGGCTCCCTCCTCTCCCGGAGTCTCAGCGCCTCGCCGGAACAGCCGCAGTGTGTGGCCGGCGGGGCCTGAGCTCCGTCCCGCTCAGAGCTGCGTGGGGAGGGGGCGGGGCTGGGAGCTCCACGCCGAGCGGAGGCAGCTGAGCTCCCAGCTCCGCCCCCTCCCCACGCGGCTCTGAGCGGGGCGGGGCTCAGGGGCCCCGGCGGAGACTCGGCGCTTGGTCGCTGAGGCTCCAGGAGAGGGGCGGAGGCGGGAGCCTCTGCTGTTCTCTTGGGGGCCCCTCCGGGGCCCGGGGCAAATTGCCCCCTTTGCCCCCCCCCGGGCGGCCCTGCATATATACACATTTCAAAGTCCATATATCAGGTTCCTAGCAGTATTGGTGAGATTGCTGAAAGTCCCTCTGGAATACATCCACAGCTTGGATGGGTCATTCAGTCCTTTGTTCAGAGCTTCAGTTTGTAGCAAAGTTCCTTCAGAGGTAAGAAGCAGGACTGAAGACAAAATGGAGAAGATGCAGCTGCCTTTTATAGTCTTTTGCCATGGCACCTGTGCTTCCTTTGTTTCAAACACAAGCTGCCCAGCACATGGCTTGGAGGTAGGGTGACCAAATGTCCTGATTTTATAGGGACAGTCCCTATATTTAGGGCTTTGTCTTATATAGGCATCTATTACCCCCTCACCCCCATCTCCATCCTGATTTTTTCACACTGGCTGTCTGGTCACCCTACTTGGAGTTCTGTCCATAGGCATGCCCATGCATGCCTTGCTGAGTCATAAGGTATATCTGCCTTCTCTCAATGGGTCAGTTGTATAGCTGATGGTTCTTAATGGAACATCTAGCATGCTAGGCAGTGCTGATGCCAAACTCTCTGGGGGTGTCACCCAGAAGCATAGCCCACGTTTGAAATAGACATACATATCTATAACCCAAAATACAAAGGTGATAAACACATAAATGAGATTATCATATCTGGCAAATTATAACATATTTGCAGATACCTTACATGGCATATCTGGCATAACTCATTGCAATTTTATAATATTGATGTTGATAATATCCTCAAGTGTCCCCCAGATGCCATACAGCATCACAAGAAGTATCCTGGTATAATTGTGTCCACACTAGAAGGGTTGTCTACTTTACTTATACAAGTTATACTGGTATAATTAAAGCAATAGAACCTTCTTGTGTAGACAAGGCTTAAGAGTAACAGAATTGGACCCCTCATAAACTTCATGTTTCCCCATTAATTGTAAAACTAGTTAGATTATTCCTGAATTTAATACTTTTTGACCAGCTCTACTAATTATTTTCTGTATGACTTTAATTTTTTAATGTCCAGTGAATCCTCAGGGTGGCTTTGTCGAAAAGACTAAGCAGAAAATTTCAGTTTTCAAAAAATGTTGGGGGGTTTAGTTTTTGAAAACCAATATTCTTTTTTCTTATTCCTCCCCCCTGTCAGACCCTCACTTTTTCTTTCAGAATAAAATTCTACCAAAGCAAATGTTCTGCCAAAAATGTTCTTGAGGAAAAATTGCCCCTCCTCTGTCAAATGTTTAAATGAAAAATTGCAACCAGCTCTAATAGTAGGGTTTAAAATGTTAACCACTAATTCCAAGTTACCTGCAGTACTGATTCAGATTGGTCGATATTAGACCAAACCATGCTTGAGTACTTCCATGGAAGTCAATGGAACGCATGTGAGCAGAGCTCAGAAACAACTGCATACATCCACATACTGTACTGGCACTCCTCTGAAGACACTCTTGTTCTGTAGAATATCAACTTTCATTTTTTTAAAGTGTCTAGCTGTTATGGTGAAGCATATTTTTTTTTCCAATTGGAAAAAAACATTCCATTCTTGAGTGGTGTGTGTGTGTGTGTGTATGTGTATATATATATATATATATATATATATATTAGGGCACTACGGATGAGCTGCTCTTGAGGCAAAAGGTCCCCTCCAGAGAGTCAGTCCTGCAAGCTGCTGAGTACCAACTTCTGCTGACTTGTCTCTACTGGGAGCTGAGACATTTGATACCTTGCAGAATCAGGCCTCTAGTGAAAGAAGGCAGTGAGGGAAGGGCAGGGAAGTTCAGAGAAAATCTTTGGGCTTGTAAATACACAAAGTAGCATGGCTTTGTGGATGCAGTTATGCTACTATAACAGTGCTTTATATAGGTATAGCTATTTCTGTACAAGAAAGGAAATAAGATATATTGGTATAACTGCATCCCTACTAGGAGCTGTATTTCTGTGTTAAAAAAACAAACAAACAAAAAAAGCAAAAAAACCCCAAAACAACCCAACCTCCAAGTGATAGTGATATCACTTCAAAAACGGTGTGTACAGCTTGATGTCTCGCAGAGTAGGGCATGCTCTTCCTATGAGGAGATCTCTCAGCAGCCATGAATTTTGGTTTAGGAGACTGTGCCACCATTCACCTCACCTCACTCCACCCCACCCCCAGCAGGACTGGACCTGGAATTCTGTTTGTGTTTAGATGAGTTGGGGTTCACCTTAACCCACAACCTGCTTCAAGTGAACTTGAGTTATTTCACATTGTCTTGCAACTCATCTGCTATTTTAATGAATTTTAAACTTTAAACTCACTTTGAAAGCAGACTTACTGAGATACAGGATGAGTTTACACACAACAGAGTTGGTGTGGATGCATCCTTAATCTCAATTCTCCTTGGAAATGGGGCATGAGTCTGAGGGTTTAAAGAAAATCTGACTTGTAAAACTTGACAGCACTTTGTTTTGTATAGGGTCCTTTGCTGCAATATAGGACGGAAGCAAGGGATGCAAAGAGAGCACCAGGGAAAATTCAGTTCCAATAAATAAATCAGGTTAGCTCAGTGGATCACTGAAAGGCAAATAATAACCTCACATAACTCGTGACATGCATAAATTCCATTCACTGTGCATGGCAGCATTAAGAAAAGTGGCTTGTGAACACCATTATTCTCTCTCTAGTGTAAGGAAAGCTATGAATTACTGGTATGAGAATGAATTTCAAATAAGTACTATCTATACTTTTATTCCACATCCTTATAAATAGTATCTGAATGCCTCAAATGATGCAGAATTGGTATAGGACTAACAATATTAATCCTTCTGTTTAGCCTCAGAGCTGGATGGCTTCTAGAAACCTGAAAAGACTCAAGTCTGAACTGAATGCTCATGCATTTAATCGAGTGTTGTGCCTTCTTTTCTAACAAACCTCAGTTCTGAGTCCTTACTAAATATTACTTCTTGCATATCCTTCGTTTACCCTTTCCCCTTAAGCTCGTCTTTCTGCCTCTGCATTTCCCCCCTTAAATTAGCATCGTTTTCATATTAGTTAAATATGGCACATTCTAAACAGTAATCCACTCCATATCCTTAAAAAGAACAAAACCCAGCCCTTCAAGTAATACAGAAATCATTCACTTTTTTTGCAGAACACCAATCTCTATCTCTGGAGCCTCGACCCTGCAGAGTAGTGTGTACACTTCACACCGCTGCTTCTAGACTCTCAAACTGCTCCAAAGAGTTTTCCTGAGAGGCAATTTTTTTTTCTATTCACAGGGTTTGAAGCAGAAGTGGAGAAAATGGTTTTTTTTAAATGAGTTTTATATTTTGGCTTGATATTGTGGCAGCCATCAATTTGAATTTTTCAATGGAATCTTGAGACATTTTTCCTGATGTTCTGGGCCACACACATTTGGGAAAGTGTGACAGTTTAAGAATTTCCACACATCTTGCAAAAAACAAACTTAAATTATGGGTTTTAGTTATTTATTTATTTTGCTTGTAGCAGTAAGGGGGTGGGGGAAAACATAGGCATCCTCAGAGCAAGCATTAAGTGTTCACCAGGGATCCTAGAAATCCAGTTGCCATGGGGGGAATATGCGGAATTTGCTGGTTTGTGTTTGATTCACAGAGAATCGGAGAATCCAGGCTCCCAGCTCTGAAGGCAGCGTTGCTATCAACGCAGTGCAAAAGTAAGGGTGGCATAGTATAGTATTGCCACCCATATTTCTCCACTGATGCTGGCAGTGGCACTGCCTTCAGAGCTGGGCACCCAGCCAGCAGCTGCCACTCCCCAGCTACCCAGCTCTGGAAGAATAGGGAAACTAAGTTGAGTGTTGTATTTTAATTGCGGGAAAATGGATATTTTTGTTTTTATCTCAGAATTTTGTGGTTTTTATCACAGGGAAAACTAAAATCCCTGGTGTTCACTACACCATGGACAAGGACAGAAATTAACCCAAAAAAGGCCACTGTAGGGGCGGGGGGGGGGGGAGAGTTGTCAGCTGGATACCTTTAAACTAGGACTGTCGATTAATTGCAATTAACTCAAAAAATTCTCAGTTTTAAGCACACTGTTAAACAATAGAAGACCAATTGAAATTTAGAAAAACATCCAAAATATTTAATACATTTTCATATATATTGTAGTCTGTGTTGTAACTGAAATCAGTATATTTGAAAATGTAGAAAACATCCAAAATATTTAAATAAATGATATTCTATTTAACAGTGCGATTAATCACAATTAATTTTTTTAATTGCTTGACAGCCCTACTTTAAACTGTATGGTATTTGGTAAAAGACTGGCTGTAGTGATGCTAGCTAATGGCTACAATGGAGGCTGTTACTCAGGGGGTTGGGGGAAGAATGCCAAGGAATAAGAACACAGAACATGAAAGAAGGAAGCTTGTGAAGTCTGTCCTAAGTCCAGAGTTTGTTTGATTTCTACATACTGCGATATTTGCTACTAGAAATACATAAGTGAACTATGCTTTGGTAGTCTGGAGAGATTAATATCCATTTAGGGTTTGATTTTCCCATAAGGGGCCAATACTGCAAGCCCTCTGCACAGGGGAATCAATGCAGTTATACTGGCATAAAACTGGAGTCAGGTCCTAGTGAATCAGGTCCTAGGCTTGCTTTTATCCTCCTGTAGCAAAAAGCAAGCAAATAAAAAAATCAAGAATAAACTTACCAGCTTCTTGTCAGATATTATTTGACTAGTGAGGGAGGATATTATCTTCTAGTGATATTGTGAGTCAGGCAGAAGGGAATGTAGGTGAAAAAGCAATCAGAAATGTAAAAAACCTAGCAGTAGTATGAAGAGCGGAGTATAGACCCCTCTCTTGATCTTATCATTAAGGTGGAACAATCCTGACAAATGTGTGGGAGTTTGTATTTCCAGTGCCAATGCTCTACCACTCCTTGCCAATGGTACCAGTTTCACTGATTGCAGTAGTGGCAGGACTGGGTTGGTGGTTCTATCTTGAGGACTTCTATCTTGAGCTATCAGTACCTCTTGTGGCTTCTTGTGTCCATTTTTAAGCTTGTTCAGATTTTTTTTTCAGAACTGAATTGTTTGTACCTGAAATATAATTACAATCTAAAACAGCCTAAAAAACTGTAACTAACCCTGTTCTTCAGATTCCTCACCCTACTGTCTTAGCACCACTGCAAGTAATACATCATATACTAATGAGAGAGATTGGCAGAATATTTGGAATTAGGCCTTTAGGCTTAGTAACTCTAATATCCTGATGAATATTAATAAACAATTCTGAGTGTTAAACAAATGGGCAATGCCACAGCCACTTTCATCTTTAAATTTCTCAAATGATTCTGCTGAGTATTTTATGTTCCACATGTACCTCAGTAACATGGAAGGGACACTCTGAATTCACCACTGTTTTCAAGGAAATGGAAATAGACAATGAAAGAGGCACAACTGATAAGCTGGAAGAGGAGCAGCAATTAAAGCATTAACTCTCAGCTTGATATTTTTCTTTCTCCCTCCAGGGACTCTCAGGCATACTTCTCCTGTTACTGACCAAACTAGGGGGCAATTGCTTTCAGGGGCAAGAAAAGCCTTCTGGGATTTCAAATGAAGAGGATTAGTTATTTCTAACATAGTGTTTTCACATGTCCTGCATATTGTCCATAATTAGAATATATTATTGCACTCTTCCCATTGTTATGAAATGAATTATCAAACCTTAGATCTTTATACATGCAGGATATTTTATTAATGATGAGACATAAATGACTCTTGTCGCTATTAAGTAGACAGTAAATGTGATATGTCACTGATTTTATAATTTTGTGGCTGAAACTAAATGCCAGTTGTGCATATGGGGAACTGTATATTAAACACCCACAGAATGGGCAAAACTGTTAGCCCAGTGTGATTGAACTGTTGTATAAAAACTTCAATTTGAAAATGATACAGGAGCATTTTAGGGCAATCATTTTTTCCATCCAAGATCCTTAGTGTAAGTGGATTAAGCAAAACATCGCAGGCTGTGGAAAAAAAATTGTTTTTGGTGAAATTTAAGATGCCCAAATGCACCTTCCCCCTTTTCCCCCAGAAACTTATCTACTGCATATGTGGAAAGTAACAACCACAGAGTTACTGCACTGCTATATACTGTTTCACCCAGCTTATGGGTTAAGTTAAAACCTCTTTAAACTGATATGCAAATAAGTACCCCATTTAAATCAGTTGTAGGAGACAGTTAAGGGGCCACACTTAAAACAAAGCCTAATGGAATCTGCTCAGAAACTAGCATCCGGTGCACACAGGCTGGGGATTGTGATGGGGAGGAGAACATACAAACTGAGAACAGAGTAGACTTAGGGAGAGAGACAGGCTGAAGGAGCAGCTGAAAGTATGTGGCTGACCCTGGAAGAAACATGGGGAGAAGTTTTTTGGGTCAGGAAATCAGGCTGAAAAGAGGGCTTTTGGTGCTGTGAGCAGAAGAGGCTGTTTGCTGCTATTTGATTCTTTCTGCATTCAGAGAGACAGGACTCTCTGTTTTTCATAAATAAATAAAATTGCATCAAAGAACTGCCAGACTGCCACCAATTTTTACTCCCAACTGGAACACCACCATGGTCCCAAACTCTGACTAGCTGCTCTAGTCAAAGGAGGGCAAGAGTACACTGAGGAAACATTTTTTTTCATATTTTATATAAATAAAAAACAACAGACCCTGACTTTACACACTTGACAAGTCAATTGATAGTTCCAGAAAAATCTTAAGATGAATCATGATGTTTTGAGAGAGAATATGTAAATTTCTATGAGGTGGCATAAATCACTAGGGAACAATTCAGCTGTTTCCTCAATATGCACACACAGTTTAAAGTTTTCCAACAGTACCGCACACTTTATTATTGTGACTCAGGCATTGCGGCAATAAAACACTGGAGCCCTCACCCTTCTCTGGAGAGACACAGTGTGTTTTTTCAAGTTAGTGGTGTGTATTTAGGAACTGAGAAATGGTAATGCATTTGCAGTCCTCCAATAATAAACAGTGATTACATATCATTTATGAGCTAGAGGCTATGACAGGACTCCTTACTCATTATAGGAGCTGCAGTATCTCATTTCTCTAAGCTGCTCTTTACTCTGATTCCATGGAGTCTTCCACATTGACTGCTATCTTCATAGCAGTGAAGGTTACCCCCAAGCCTAATAAGGTTCACAGTTTTGCACCTGACATATTTAAGCCCTTGTGGAGAGGAATGTGAAGGGGACAGGTTGCTTTGCTTTGTTCTTTCTATTACTTGTCAGATGACTAGGGGGTTGTGGGAGTGAATGAGAGAACTGCTCAGGGGGAAAAAACACTGTATGCCTTACTAGTATCTGCGCTATAACATTATCTGCTGCAATTAAGTTTGCAGGAACTGCTGTGCATATGGTTAGGAGTATGGTATCAGGTGCAGTGTGTCTGTAAAATGACTCCAGTAATTACAACTGAACTTACTCAAATCTGTTGCATCCAGCCTGTTAATCATTAACTATTGTGCAATTAACACAAATTGTTTATTGTGGGCTAATTCTGTGAGCAGCTGAAATTTCCATTGGAGTAGAGGGTTTTTGGTGCTTGTCAGGGTCATGCTTAGCACGTTGTAAGACTGGCCTGGCCTCCAGTATCCATTATACAACACTTCTAACTTGTAAGCTAGAGCAGTGATTCTCAAAAATTTTTTTGTGTGGACCACTTGAAATTGCTAAGGGTCTTGGTGGACCATTTAATCTTTCCAAATGTTGTCTGTACCATTAGCTATTGTAAAGCACTTTGGATAAAAATGCAATATAAAAAACTTTAAGCATTTTTTCTACAACTAAAAGCCTTTCTAATACAAATAAAAGCCTTTCTCTCCCCTGCCATGGCAGCCCGAAAGGTGGGGTGGGTCTCTCTCCAGCAGCTGCAGCTCTGGAGCTGGGGAAAATCTCTGGCCACCACAGCCCTGCATGTCCCAAATTCTCCCCACCCCCTCTTCTCACCTCACTGTCCCCTCCCATCTACCGCCACCACCTCACCTTACATGTGTGTCTTCTCCAGGGTCCAGGCACTTAATTAGTGGAGCCACACCTGCACAGCTCCACTAATTAGGTGGGTGACCCTTCATTGTTTCATGTGCAGCTGCCCTGGCATGCACCTTAGAGGGAACTATCTGTGGACCACTGTTTGAGAACCTCTGCGCTACAGATACTGCCTCAGCATAGATAGACTAGTTGAAACTAATCTGACAGAAAAGCCTTAGCAATAGTACTGAGGGACACATTTCTGGTGGGTTCAGCTTTGCAACAAAATCAAAGCAGTAGCGTACCAATCACACATTTCCCTTACTGCCTCTTTTCCTCCTTCCCTCTTCACTTCATGATTTTTCTCTTCCTTTCTTCCCTTTCTTTGTGTCTCCCCTCTGTTCCTCTTCCCTCTACATGAAACCAAATAAAACAAGTGACAGTTACAGGGTTACCTATAGCCTGATAGTGAGTGCCCCTAGTTTTACATGCTGTTAGCCAGCAGGCAGCACTGGGATGAGAGACATTTTATACCAATAGGTTTAAACTCTGACCTAGATTCACTTCAATCCAGGCCTGGGAGTGGCACAAGTCTTCCTCAGCCTCTCCTCTGCTGGAGACTGCAGCCATCCAGCGTAGGTACTCATCAGAGCATTGGGGGGGCTGGGGTGGTCTCTGATTCATGGCCTCTTGAAAGATTCCTAAGGCAGGGTAACTATTGTGCTCCTAGCAGAACTTATAGCAGTCATATCCTCAAAGTGGGAGGGCAGTGATTGGAAAAAGCAAATGACCCCTGGTCACTACAGCCTTCGCTGGCATTGAAGTGCAACTTGTATCTCCCTTCCCCTGCAGAGGTAAATCTGGGCCTTTTGGCTGTACTGGTACAATATATGGTATCCCTAGGGCAAATATAGCATATCTGATATACCTCTGTGATGGAATGTATTCTCACACTCACACACACTGGTACTGAAAGGGTTAAGTGGAGCTGGAGAGCTCAATGAAGGCACCTGGTGGTAACTACACAGGTGTCAGGATTCAGCTACAGAGGACCTGGGTGGTTAATGTAAAGAAAGGGCTTCAGGGCAGAACTTTAGCCTACGGGGAGAGTATGCCTTGGGATTCTTTCTTGAGACAGGAGCTCTGAAAATAGAGTTGGAGAGGTACTGAGAAACCTTAGGGATGAAGTGCCCCTTCCTAAAGGGGTAGGAACTGGCTCTCTGAGGAGACAGTTTGGGGAGTTTGCTTACTATTGGAGTGAAAGGACTCTTCAGAGCCTGGAAAAGGGCATGGAGACTAGCTGAGGTAGGAAGAAGTCTAGGGGAGCATCTAAGGTTGAAAACCTAGGCTGATCACTATCACATTTGTGGATTGGAACCCACAGTAAAAGGAGAGCCTGGGTTCCCCTGCAGACCATGGAGGAAGGAAGGGTGCCCTGCACCCGCTCTGGATAAAAGAGGCAAGGACTATTAGTAGCTTTGAGGCAATGGCTATAAAGAACACTGGGCCTAGAGTCAGTTCAATGCTCTTACACCAGGCCTTCAGCACCTATCTGTTAGGACTTTGTTACCACTAAAGGGGCAGGACTGAGTGTGACCTGCCCGGAGGGCCAAGATAGAAGAAACAGATCCCTGCAGAGCTGGAGTAGCTGTCAGCAGGGGATGCTAGAAGAGCATAAGGAGGTGTGCTGACTGGTGAGTCACTCTTTGATCTGTTTGTTTTTAAGATTTCTTTAAATTAAGAGACTATAGAATGTGAAATCCTGGCTCCATTGAAGTCAATGACAAAATTCCTACTCACTTGTGTGGGGTCAGGATTTCACCAAGACTTTTCCTTCCCCCATGTGTACTCTTATAACTGCTTGGAACCCTTCTTGTTATATATGGCCCCTTCGACTATAGTCAGTAGTCAAACTGGAAAAGAGAGCAGTGGTACACTTCTTTGCTCTGCCCTCTTGATATGCCACTCACAGGTGACTGTCTGGATTTTCAAAACATGATCATATGTGCTCTTCTAAGCAACTCAGATTTGGTATTCCCTAAATGAGTTTTGGTTACATGGGCACTGCTGGGCTCCTTAATCTTACCTCCACTTCAAGGAGGCTCAGATGCCTTACTGAGCTCCAGGGCTGCCCCAGGGGAGGACAAGTGGGGGCTCCCACGAGAATATAGTATTCTATTGTATTGCAACTTTTTTTATGGAAGGGGCCCCTGAAATTGTTTTGCCCCAGACCCCCTGAATCCTCTGGGCAGCCCTGCTGAGCTACGTGGGAATGGTTCCACCATGGTGAGTTTCAGATGCCCTCCCTTGGGTTTGGCTTCTCCCCTCTGCCATGTTGGCTCCATGGGTTTGTGGGGGCGGGGGGAATTAAGTGGTGGTGGTCTACCAAGTGCCACCCACTCAAAGGCAAATTGAAACATCATTCTAGAATAAGATCACCCCTCTCCTCTGTACTTTTGTCAACAATTAAATAATATATTCATTTAAAATCATAAGTGCCTCAATTAGATGAACAAGGGCAAATCATACCTCTCAGAGCTATTGTTCCAAGCTCTCAGGCACGTCACTGCTCCAGTTATGCTGGGTTCATAGTTTGAAATTTTTCTCTATAGGCGCTAAGACTAGAGATTTTTTTTTAAACAACCCCTCCCCCCACACTCTACAAGGTGGCCCAATTCAAGACCTGGATACAGTATAATAAACATGTAGTGTCATGACCTGAACCTAAATATTTGCAATGCTATAGTCTACATCTTTTCTCTATCTAGAAACTTAAAAGCAGTTATAGCACTGCACATAGAAAACCTTATACCCCAAATGTAATTACTTGTCACTAATGTAATTGTCTTTGTCAAGCTGCCATTACAGCACTAAAGGAGGACATAGACATTTATATCCTCTTAGTCACAGAGAGAATGATCCAAATACTCGTCAGCTGACCAGAGAGCTACTTTCCAGGTTTAAACTTGGCCTAGAAATTGTTTTGCAAGCAAATTAAGAGGAATTAGTCTGAAGTTGCTTTAGTTGCATTTAAAATTTATCCTAACGTTTTTTGCATACTTACCTTTAACAAAACACGAATGGCCAGATTTTCAGCAGTTCAATGCACATTGTCTCTCACACAGCTGAACATGTAAACAACTTCTATTAATGCACATACCTTAGCTAATCTTCACATTGAATTGTGTGTGGAAATGTACACTGCACTAACCAGTGCATCATTTGGCTATCTTAAACCTTGGAAATTAAATCTATTCTGTCAGCTCAAAGATACATTATGGTGCCAAAAATTGCTCCATTTAATTCTATAGAACATTGATGTGCACACAAGATATTAATTTCAAGCATTTGTAACATCACTTATTTCACACAGAGCAAAACTTCAGTAGAAGTAGGTTATGAATTGTACAGTTGAAGGAATAGGAATCAAGAGAGAGAAGCATTAAGAACTGGCTTTTTCAGATACTGTAAGTTGTTTGTGTGGTTTTTTGTTTTGTTTTTTGTTTTTTTTTTTGTAAATGAGATGCAGTGAGGAAACATCACTAAGCTATTGCCCAAGTGAGTAGAGAGAATAGAGGTATAATCCTGAGCTCCGAATCCATGACACTTTTTGCCTGCACAGAAAAGTCAAGTACAATAGTTGCGCTTAGTTATGGTGCATGCAATTACAAGGTCTGCTGGATGGTACAGACCCTCTGAAAATCAAAATGCAGTCCTGAGAGTGATGATTCCCCCAACACATTCCATTTTCCCTTACACAACAGCTAATGCCTGCCTGGGCAAGGAGAACCCTAGCCCAAGGGAGTAGTTTCCCTCCTAGGAATAGCTATACAGAGGCAAACTTGGCAGAAAGTTGCTGCTGCTCTAGAGAGAAACAATTCTCCACTTGAGGGAGGACTCAGACTGTTTTGGTTTATGATTGGTTTTCTCTTGTGTGGCTTGTATACACTTACTGGGGGATTGATGTGTGGCGATTGATGCATCGGCAGTCGATATAGCGGGTCTAGTGGAGACCCCACAGATCACTCTGCCGTCGACTTCTGTACTCCACCAGATCGAGAAGAGTATGGAGAGTGGATGGGAGAGTGTCTCCCATCAACATTGCACAGTGTGTACCTTGCAGTAAGTAGCTCTAAGCTACATCAGCTTGAGTTACACTAGTCACATAACCCAAATTGCATAGCTTAGATCGACTTTTCCCTGCAGTGTATACAAGGCCTAAGTAAGCAGCCCAAAAGTCTGAGAACTTTGTGTTGAGCAGAGTTGTACTGAATGTAAGCTGTTTTGAGAATACACAGACTTTATACTCACTGAAGATATGTGCTCCATGCCACCACCTGCAAGAGACAGCCTGTCTCCTGGTGTCTGTGAAACTGTATTCTATATGGGGCATGGAATATGTATTTCAAGCAAAGCTAGTGAATAGCTTGACAGATTGGTAAGAAGATTGACTTTCACTTTTCTTATGACAATTTTTACAAAAAGTCAAGACAATGTTAACATGATGAAAGGCTAAAGCTGTGAGAATAGCATGTGTGTGGAGAAGTGAAGTATCAACCACTTCTTGTATTAGCTCTGGTTATGACCACTGTTAAGTCTTATAAACTAGGGTTAATTCCTAGTTCTCCTGAAAACAACTCTTTAAGATGTCTTTTAACCTTAACCTGTGAAACCTCCCAATTACCAGAGGAATTAGAACTCCCAGTGAGAATTCACTGCATAACTGCAAGGTTGTTGAGCCCCTATTCTCAGCCCACTGTGCTGCAGTGGGTTTAACTTGGCAGTACTTGGTGTTCTCAGTGAAACTAGTTCAACTGTTTACCATCACATCCACCCACTGACACACATCTCAGAATGTTAAGTCTTGAATATTTTTTCAAACCATGAAAATCAGATTCTGTGATTGTAGTGACAGGTGTTACAAAAGTGTAGCCTGAGTCATTCCCAAATGAAATTGTTCAGTGACTTAAATGAAGCAAGGTTGTGGCCTATGTAGTTTCTAATAGATAGGTGCCTGCCATGCTTGGCTGCGGTTGTCAGTCTCCACATAAAGGAATAGGATTGAATGGGCATGGTCTACTCTTTCATCTCTAAAGTCACTTGCTTCACAGGGGTGAAGTGGATTATTGATGTAGTTTGAGGAGTCTAGTACTAATGTGGCTGTCCCATGCCTGCTCTAATTCTTGTTCAGTCTCAAGGCATGCTGTTCCTGTACCTTATACAAATGCTTTGGCCTAGTACAAAATTGAGTGAAGTGAGAGACTCCACTGAATAGAGACTCCCATTCGCTTCATTTCAGGAGGCTTGGGATCAGGCCCAAAACATAGTGTGCAATATGTCTTAAAATTTCTGTCTAGGTGGGAGGATGGCCCAGTAATTAGGGCACTAACATGGAACTTGGGAGAACTGGGTTCAATGCCTACTTTGTCTTCCTGTGTGAGTTTTGGCAAGTCATCTTGTCTCTGCATCATTTTCCCTCCATCTGTAAAATAGACAGCAGTACTTCCCTACCTCACACAGGTGTTGAGGATTAATATATTAAAGATTGTGAGGGGTGTCACATACTATGGTAATGAGTCCCATGTACCTGTAACCCTTCTGCCAAGTGTAGCCAGCAGCAACAAGGGCCAGGTTCAGTATCTAGGGGTTCCTTTTCAACAATACAACACAAAACCAGCTTGAGCCCCCACCCAGTGACCTGGGACAATTACCAACCACTCCCTGGGTGCCTCTAAGAGGCAATACTTCCCCTCTCACAAGCACAGAGTCTGAGTATAGCAAAAACTTGTAATAAAAGGAGGGAATTAACTCAGCATTAATTTGGGAAAACACCACAACTAGGGCTCATAAACACAAACCATGAGCAAAAGACCTATCCCCAAGTAAGTTGGGCAGTGGCCTTTTTCCTTCAGGGTCTTAGGTCCAGCAACCCCAAAGTCCCTTTAATGTGCTCGTTCCCTTCTCTGTACCCAACTCACTCACTGTCCTTGGCCAGTGCAGCCCAGAGTTCAGAGGTTCATCTGCAGAGTTCACCTCCACCCTGTGTGGAAGGCAAGGGGAAAGGAGGCACCTTACACCCTGCACTGCTCAGGCACTCACTCATTGCCCCAACAGCTGATTGTCATGCCTCTGGGGAGCTCTGCTCTGGCCCTCTCTGCCAGCCTCCCTATTGGCCACTTGCTATGCCTCTCCATCAGCTCTCTGATCACGAAGATGTCTTGGGTCCACACACACCCAACATAGCTCAGTAATTTCAGCTGTTGGTGGGGGAGCCTCACTGGTGGTGCATACTGGGCAGTCCCTTGTGAGAGAGAGACTGCTGTTCAGTTGAGGGTGAGTCCCTCCATTGGGGTATGCCAGGTACAGTTCTGCTGCCCTCAGTTCACACAATAAGGATAGCAACCCTTTTTTACTCCTGCCCCAATAACAAGGAGACTGGGGATGCAAAACCAGCCACAAGTGATCATTTGGGCAAGCAATCCCATCCTGCTGAGCCCCTAGGCAGGGTGTGTGTGTCCATGCAAATGAGATCAGCTTCTGAAGTCTTTGTCCACAGCTCACCACTAGATGTCAGAGGAGAGCTCATCCAGACTCTGCTTACATACCTAACATGTCTAATGTCTTCACACAAAGGCATGAGAACTTATAGCTGACCCTGAATCTGCATCTTTAATAGTTGGTACTGTACTTTACTATTGCTGCTGATTTTATGATCTAAGGCTTTCAGCCTTTCCAGACTACTCTATCCCTTTCAGAAGTCTGATTTGTCTTTTGTACCCCAAGTTTTATCCCTCTTAAACAACTTTTTTACAATATCATATATGAAAATATAGAAGTGTCACAGCATGCTGTTACTGAAATATTTCTTGCTTTCTCATTTTTACCATATCAATTGGAATACAAATATTGTACTTACATTTTAGTGTATATAGAGCAGTATAAACATTTCATCTGTATGAAATTTTAATTTGTACTGACTTCACTAGTGCTTTTTATGTAGTTTTATGTAAAACTAGGCAAATATCCAGAGGAGTTGATGTACCCCGTGGAAGATCTCTGCATACTCCCAGACATGTGCATAACACTGGTTGAGAACCACTGATCTAAAGTCATACATCTTCTTTAGAAATGGAGCCAATTCTAACTGTGGGTGACTTATCAGATTTAAGTTACTGCATTAATATTACCTAAAATAATATTAAAATAATAGTAGTTACTGCCTTTTAATTGTTAGAGCAGGCAGCACTGTTGTTACAGTCTCTTAATTAAATAGCCAAATCGTAATGAATTGTAAAAAAACTTCTGTTGGGGATTTATCCAGTGTCTCCATGAAACAATAATAACTTGAGGATGCAATGGAGCCATGCAGCTTGTCTATGCTTGTGCATCTGTCTAACTATTGCATCTGAAGAAGTGGGTTTTTTACCCACAAAAGCTTATGTCCAAATAAATCTGGTAGTCTGCCACCGGACTCCGTGTTGTTTTTGTGTCTACCTATTGTTTGTTCTTGGTGGTGCCTTTTACTTATTCACATTCTGTATTCTGGACTATATCATTTTAACTACACAACAGGCATATAATCCTATGTACACAGATTTCTCCCCCACCCCCAGCATCCTTTAACGTCAAAATCTAGCTTTTACCTGTCTGTCTTTGAATCTGTCATCCATTCAGTTCTCAAACATTTTAGAGGCATCCCTAGTTTATGAGAAGACAATTAAGGTGTTCATAATTATGGAGTTCCATTTTTTTCACTAAAATACAGCCCTAGTTTGCCTTACCTCTCTACATAACTAATCGATGAGACTATTAGTAGGTGGTAGTAGTTATTGGTAGCATTCAGGATGTCCTAGGTGCTTAAACTGTTTGGGCATGTCTACACTGCAGTTAAAAACCTGTGTCTGGCCTGTGCCAGCTGGCTCAGACAGGGGCTGTTTAATTGCAGTGTAGATGTTCAGGCTGGGAGGTTCCAGAGCCTGGACTCCAGCCTGAGTCCAAATGTCTACACTGCATTTAGGCCAGCCACAGATGTCTAATAGCAGTGTAGACACCCTTTCTCTCCAAAATCATTACCTTCTTTCAATAAACAATATTAACAACTGATGACAAGCCCAAAGAGCCAAATTCTAGGTTCCCTTTCAACCTCTCTTCTTGTCTCTTGAGAGTCCCTTTTGCTGGTTTTTATGCAGCATGTCAATGGAACAAGGTCACGCAAATATCTCTTATCATATCTTCACTCCACCAAGTGCTGAATGGAAAGTATTGCACAAAGCAAGATTAGACTTTGCACTAGTGAGAATATAGTGCAGATAACATTGTAATCTATCAAAGGGGGCACAAGGCAAAGTTACAGTGAACGCCAGTCTCCTTGTCCTCATACTTCAAGCCAGCTCTGCATGTTGGGGTTTCTGGGCCAGCATTAACCCTGCATTGTTGCTGTTTCCATACAACCGGAAGAGAGCAGCTATATATTTTCTTTTTTACATGTGTTTTAAAGTTTACTGCAGATGATTATAACTTCTTCCAGTGAATGTGGGAGTTGAGTGGTTTGGAAAGTTAGGCTAAAAACTTTCAGTAAAACATTTGACCTTTACTCTGTGGCTTTCATATACTAGGCCTGTAGTTATACTGACCTCCAATATGAATATTTATTTGTTAAATAGCAGTTATGATTTCCAGGCATCTTTTGTCAAACTAGAACCAAGCAGCTTGTTACTAGGTGGCAAAAGCCTCAGAGAGTTATTTGCACAAGCTCCTTTCCCACTCCATCTCCCAGGCACAATCCCCCATGGACATTCACTTTTCATGGAAACTGACTATATTAACTTTGGCAGAGACATGGCACTATTTTTGGATGCATTAAAATGTCCACTGAGATCCTTACATTTTTATTCATATAAAGCAACTATTTTCACTTATTAAAGAAATGTGTTTTTAAAAAAAAAAAAAGCTTCAGTTTAGGTTTTCCTAAATTTCATGTTTTTGTTTTTTTTGTTTAAAAGCCAAGCCATTCAAATACCAACCAGATGTCAACCTAAACCATGGTTACATTTGTAGTCACTGACTGATGTGTAAAACTGACCTTTCAAGCACCAGGTGATAAGAAAAAAGAACCCTTGCTAGAACAGGCGTAAGCAGTGGCAAATTTAACAGTCAGCATTTGCTGACTGGGCCCCACCTGATCTGGGCCTGCCCTTGTCTCCCTCTCCCAGTGGTAGAGGAACAAAAGGTGGGCCCCAGTGCAGACTTTTATGGTGGGCCTTCACATGCATATAAACTGACTTCTCTTCTTCCCAGTCCCCTCCCCCTCCACTCTATTTTGAGCCATCTGTTCCCTCTAGCCCAGGCCCTGCAACAGTACTTCTGTCACTGGAGCCATCTCCACTGCTCCTACTAAAGCCAGGACTGCTGTCACGGGAGCCAGAGCAGCAAACCATCATTGTTGTTGCCACCAGAGTTAAAATCTGAGCCTATAGGTAGAGCAGCATGTTGGTTCCTGCACTGGAATTTCCTCCTGATGCAGGCACTGGAATTTTGCCAAGGCTGTGGGAAGGGAGGAGGGGTCTCTGAACAAAATGGAGGCTCTGCCATTGGCAGGCCTACCACCAGAGTTCATGGCAGAGCTACCATTTTGGAGGCCTCCTCCCTGGGCAAATTGAAATGTGGGCAGTGGGGAGCAACATGTTGCTCTTAGAGGTTCCAGCAGGCCACAAACAATGGTAGCAGCCTGTGCCAGATATGTTGTATAGCCAAGCAGCCCTGAGCCTACAAGGGCCCTCAAAGTGCATGGCCCCTGAGCAGCTGCACCAGCTATTCCTCTGCTAATGCCATCTGCCCTGCTCTAGATCCTGGGGCCCCACCTTCACAAATAACGGAGTCAGTCACCATGGCATGGGCCCCCCTTGCTGCCTCAGGGCTGATACCGTTGCATGTGTCTAATACCACCCATTGCTATCAGCACCCATCTTTAAAGGGGTCCTAGTGAGAGCAGTTGTTTGTTTCCTTTAGGTGTTCCTAGGGGGTACCATAGCTTAGTTAATGATGCTCTGGCATGTCACTGAGATGGATTCTAACCCAAGCTGTACTAATTAGATGAGCTGACTGACCTAGAGGCATAGTTCTCAATAGACCTGTAGATCTCTAGGCAAGCTCTATAGCAGATGAGGTAGGTTTTGCTCTTGGACCCCAATGCTGAACTGGAAAAGAGCTGGCAAGAATGTCATCCTCTTTGTCTTGGTTGCAGGGAGAAATGGCCTAGCATGGGGAAACTACACTCTCTTAATCCAAATTCCATGCAGGGGTCAGAGTGGGATCCTCCTCTCCAATAAGCAATGTCAAAATGAGAAATAATATAGTCCTAGGAAAAAAGGTTTTTCCATGGTCTCTACTACCACTATGTAAAATGAAGTGAGGCATGGGGACACGCGGTCCAGGTACCCCACATTGGGGATCTGGAGCCAGATGATGGCCATTCCTGTACAGAGAGAACATCACAACTATCTATGTGTTGTAGGTCAAACAAGACAAACCCTTGAATGTGAACAGAAAGCTCCCCCTACCTGAGATATTCATTTAAACTGTCTGAAAAGAGACAGTTGACTATATTTATAGTTTCTAATTGGTGCAGATGTAAGGGAAGTGGGCTCCTGGCCTGCGTTTTCCAAGAGGGACCATCGAAATATCATGGTTTCCTCCAGATATTTTTCTCTTGTGCAAAGGTACTGTTTATATGTTCCCTTTATTTCCTAGGCTGTCTTGACAGAAGCTAAAATTACAGATACTATAGCTTACACGGTAGACTGTTTGCCAGCCTACTTGCTTTGCTGGGACCTAATCCAAAGTCCATTGAAGTCAATGGAAAGACTCACTGGGTTTTGGATCAGGCATCTAGCTCTTGGGGGGAGACTGGCTGGAACCACTGAGGGCTAGCCAGATCCCTAACCACCAATGGAATTAGTTATACAGTTTTGACTTCTGTTGGCTGGGAGTACATCTGGTCAAAATGTTTCATTCAATTTCTTTTGACAAAAAAAGCCTTTCTAAAAATTTTGCTGAAAATTTGCTGTTTAAAACATTCTAATTTTTAAATGAAGAACAATGTTTGTTTTCTTTCCCTTCCCCCTCTTTTTCAGTGGCAGAGAAATGGGGGACAAAGTTTTCCTCCTCCAAAAAATAACTTTTTTTTCAAAAGATTGAAAATTACCATCTCTCTGCAATAACTCACTTTGAATTTTCAGGAAAAAAGCAGGACATATTTGAGAACACTGACAGACACATTCTTCCCCTCCACCCCAACTAAAAAAAAAAAAAAGTGGAGATATCTGTAGGATTGAGATCATAGAGACAAGGACAAACACTTGTCCATGGGGTTGACTCTACTTCTGTAAGCAGTCACATGGATGAGACAGCATTAATTTTGCTGAGAAATAGGGAGCCAGAATCAGGTTCCTGATGTCCCCTATCCCTGTCTCCTGTGCCAAGCAGAGCTCTGATGCAGGAAACCAAGAATTTTGACAAATGAAATATTGACTGTTAGAGAATTGATGTTACAGTTCATGATTTCATCAGTTTAAAGTAACCCATTTGCTGGTATTTTAGAACAGTGGGTTTATGATTAAGTGAAAGTCCACTATGAAGTTTTAAAGTTACCCAGTTTTGGAATTTTGCCTAGAAATCTCTCTGGGTTAAACTTCAGGTGTTCATTGCAAACAGATTTTGTCTCTAATATCTTGGGACCAAGGTAGGTGAGGTAACATCTTTTACTGGACCACCATTTGTCATATACAAATGTTACTGGGGACGTTGAAGAGTGTCTGGCCTAGTACCAATCTCTGTAGAACCCTAATAGAAAAATCTCCCATCAATGATGATTCTCCATTGTTCTTTAAAGTGCTTGGGACCAGGAGCCTTGTACAGTGGGTGGGGCAAGGCTCCCTTGTCTTCCAGCCAGAGCGGATGAGTGCTTGGGTTATTGAAGCAATTAATAAGTGACTGGGCAGGTGCCTCAAGGAGGCTCCAAGTCCAGTCAAGGGGGAAGCTGCTGAAAGGAAGAAGTCTACCCTGCCACAGCCTCAAGAAAGAGGGCTGTGCAACTCCTGGAACTGAGGAAAGCTTACAGACCAGTGCTAGAAGCGCACATCCCCAAGAAGGAAGGTTGTGAAACTTGATCTAAAATGTGATCTAGCATCAAGCAACAGGAAATATTGGTCTTAGTGTGGGTATAAAGTGAATTATTGTTGAAATCTCAGAGGAAACTGATGCAGGTGTCCACAGGGCCAACCCAGGATGGCTCCTGTCCACAAATCGCATATCTGCCTTTTTCATTATTTTGCCTAGGATTGGTGAGGCTAACTGGCTGACAGTTACCCAGGTCATCCTACCTGCTCTCTTTAAATATTGGCGTAACATTAGCATTCTTCCAGTCTTCTGGAATTTCCCTGGTATTCCAACATTTATTAAAAATTAACTCCACTAGGCCAAAGTCCCTCTCAGCCAACAGTTTAAGAATATTTGGTGCAAGTTATGTGGGCCTGCTGACTTAAAAATGTTTAAGCTTAGCAGATATTGTCTCCATTCTGTTAGTAATTAAAGGAGGATGTTAAAGTACTTTGTCCTCATGTGATATAAGTTCATCATTCTGCTTCTTAATACAGAGCAGTAACTGAACACTTTTTTTCCTGCAGCATTACTGACCATTTTCCCATCTTATTCTATTAATGAGCCTAAACAATTGCTAGGATTTCTTTTGTTTTCTTTCATTTAAAAAAAATGAACTCTTCATTATACTCAGTCCTGCCATCCATAGATATTTTTCCCCCGATAAGCTTCCCATTTCAATGTTCTACATTTAAGTTTAACTTCTAATTAATATTGATTTCTATT
The DNA here is from genome assembly GCF_016161935.1 of Mauremys reevesii. NCBI lineage: Eukaryota > Metazoa > Chordata > Testudines > Geoemydidae > Mauremys > Mauremys reevesii. The sequence continues at coordinate 80,502,681 of NC_052627.1, read as the reverse complement.
TATTTCCCCTTTTTCTGTGTGTTATATCAAGGGTTTGGTTGGTTGGTTTTTTTAATTCTGCCTTCATTTCAGCAGCAGACCAGGATGAGTTATTGTTTTGCTTTCCATTAATTTTATGCTTTCCAAATTAGCCTTAATTTTGCAAGCCAGTTTGTCAGGCCTGAATAGCTTACACAAATATTACAGCAAGTTTCCCTTAGTTTCTTTTGGGAAGAAATTGGAAATGCAGGTGGTATGTTACTGACCCTTTAGGGTCACCAAAAGTGGTGTGGCATATCAATACTTCACCAGGTGTATCATAAAGTTAGGCCATTCCAATATAAAACAAAAATGGTGTGTGTGTTGACGGGTGGCGGGAGAGCAGTAAAATGGTTTTTCTAGCCTTCCTGAAACACCACTTAGCACCTATTCTAGATGCAGGGAATGCCTTTAAAACTAGGGCTACTGGTTTTAAAATCCTCACTAAAGTCAACCCATAAATTAGCCCAGATTTAAAGGTGTTACATTTGTATCTACCTTAAGCTCTAAGTGGTATTTCAAATAGGTTTAGCTAACATGACTAAACACTATTTTACCTAGACTAGACGAGGTCTTGAATTACTGCAACATTTATCTTCCAAACTTTAGACCTTACAGGACAGCCAATAAACACAATACGAATACATTCCTAATGATAAGAGTCTTTTTAGTATGACTGCCAAAAAACAAAGGATGTAAATGCCCTAGATCCAAAAACTTAGCTATAGAATTAAAATATACACTAATTCCTTCCTTCTTAAACCACAAGTTCAGTATCTTAGAGGAGGGTACCAGGGTGTCATTAATGCTCAGGGCTTCTTTCACATTCAGCTTTCTCTTGGAGAATGGGTACAATTTTAGGTCTTTGTGCCTCTTGTGACATTACCTAGGATACAATGTGAACTGTTGAATAGCTGTGTCCCCTCAATTCTCCAACCTGGGGTGCCTTTTATACTGCTTCACTCATTTTCCAGCATGTAAATTACTCCCAGCTAATATTGTATGAGTTCTGTGATCAGTCACTCTTGAATTACACTACAGAGTAACACCAGCAAATTCCCAGACTTCCCCCGCAAATGTCCTGTACTGCCCAGCCCTCTCCTGGACCACACAAGCTCATATAAAGTCATTTTATTAATAGAAAATGATGTACACAAATTCTATTACAGTAGAACCTCAGTTACGAACACCTGGGGAATGCAGGTTGTTCATAACTCTGAACAAAACATTATGGTGGTTCTTTCAAAAGTTTACTACTCAACACTGACTTAATACTGCTTTGAAACTACTATGCAGGAGAAAAATGCTGCTTTCCCTTTATTTTTATTTTTTGCCTTTTTTGTCTCTGCGGCTGCCTGATTATGTACCTCCGGTTCCAAATGAGGTGTTTGGTTGACTGTTCAGTTTGTAATTCTGAGGGTTCTACTGTATCTCAAATGGAGTTTCCCAAAAACTTCAATCCAAGCACATTGATTTAGATAAAACAAATTTAACCACAGAAAGATTGTGATTACAAGTAATAAGGCATACAAGTCAGAATTGGATACAAGAAAATAAAAGTAAATGCGACTATACCTAACTTAACAAACTAACTGAATTCAAAGCAAAAGTCTCTAGCCACATGCTCCAGCAATCTTACTGGCTGAACTCCTTTCAGATAGGAACCCTCCATCAATCTGAAGCTATTTCTTTGTTCCTCATGTGTTATGGCTGCTCTGGGTAGGGAGAAATAACTTTGAGAATCTGTTCCCCATTCTTATACTTTTTTTTTCTCTTCTTAGAGAATCATCTCCAGCTGGGGTTAAGGAGACCATCTGTGGGGATGGCAATGTCCAGTTGTTTGCCAATGTATAAATTTCTCACTCTCTCACTTTTCCTGCCAAAGAATGAGTGCTTACCCAGGTGATAGTCCATTTCATTTTGTTGACACCTGGCTGAGGCATCAGTTTGCCTTTCATCTCTAAGGAACTGTTTTGTGGCTGCTTTTCTAAACTTGGAACATGTCTCAATGTCAAAGAATAGAATTTTATATCTTTTTTATTTTGCCACACACTTTACCAGGACAATAATGATCAGTAAGTTGTGAGGTATCATTTGAAATCTCACAAGGCATACTTTGTACAGAATGTATCATAGCCTTGTAAAAGGGATGAACATGGGGGTACAGACAGTCACAACCATGTGAGGTACTTCAGCTAACATGCTGCAAAAAGCAATTTTAAGTGTGATATTTTGCATCTGAACAACAAAACTGATTTTTACAAAATGACAATTGTACAACTACACACCTGAAGGACTTCAAACTCTCTCAAATCCCACTATCCTGTGGTGTCTAGATGTGCTTGTAATTATTAGAACTGGGAGCACTGGCTGTTGGGAGTCTGAAAGGACAGGAAACAGGAAGGAAGGGGGAGAAGTTGAGGAGGCTGAGTGAGAGTTAGAGGGTGCAGCAGCAGCTTGGTACAGAGGTTTCCACTATAAAAAATAAAGTCCTGTTGAAATTGTTAGTACCTTGCCTGGTTGATACAACACATCCACATACCAATAGTTATTGTTAATAATCACTTTATCCATACCTAGCTTCTTGCTGCACTTGTAAACTTATCTAACAATATCTGCCCCTCTAGCTGGTAGGGGGGGGAACAAATCTTACATTTCTCAAGTAACAAATAACAGGAGGGGATGATTCATACAGATGACCATAACCCCAGCCAACTTCTAGTCTTTCTCTTGTCTGGCTCTGTAATCTGCTGACCATGGCTTCCTCTTGGGATTTATTGAAGTAGATAAAGGCAGAGAGTGCAGTCCATTTCTCAGTGTCTCTAAAGTCTGTGTTTCCTTCTGCTATTCACTGCTGGTTATGACCGAATGCCCACAAAGCTAGTAATTATGCAGCAACCTTCTAACTATATTGGCTGATTTGCCTCCTCTAGATGGAAACCATAGTGCCCTCTTTAAGGAATATTATAAATGTTAACTTGAATCTGGATAATTTTCCGTTTTGTTAATTATATTTCTATGGAGTCCTTGTGAGAACTAGCTTCAGCACCCACACAGTTTATTCATAGTACAGTAACTTTATCCTACAGTAACTCCTCACTTAACGTTGTAGTTATGTTCCTGAAAAATGCAACTTTAAGCAAAACGATGTTAAGCGAATCCAATTTCCCCATAAGAATTAATGTAAACTTGGGGGGGGTCAGGTTCCAGGGAAAATTTCACTGGACAAAAAAATTTATATTATATAGATATACACACAATATACATTTTAAACAATTTAATATTGTTCACAGCTATGATGATTGTGAAGCTTGGTTGAGGGGGGCGCGATAGCTCAGTGGTTTGCGCATTGGCCTGCTAAACCCAGGGTTGTGAGTTCAATCCTTGAGGGGGCCACTTAGGGAGCTGGGGCAAAAATCAGTGTTTGGTCCTGCTAGTGAAGGCAGGGGGCTGGACTCGATGACCTTTCAAGGTCCCTTCCAGTTCTAGGAGATTGGTATATCTCCTATTATTATTATTATTATTATTAGGTGGAAGATCGAGGGCTATTTCCCAGGGAATGCCTTGCTGCTAAATGATGAACTAGCACTCAGCTGAGCCCTAATGGGTTAACACGTTAACGTAGCCTCTCACGCAAGGCAGCACAAACACGAGGGAAGGAAGACAGCATAGCAGACAGAGGCAGACACCCACCTTGTGTGTGAGAAAGACAGAGAGAAGCACACTGTCCCTTTAAGTAAGCTGACCCACTCTTAAGTGCATTGTCTTTTTAAGTGGATCAGGAAGTTGAGACAGCAGCTGCTGCCCCAAGCACTCTGTCTCTCTCCATCTGTGTCCCCTCCCTGCTCTCTATGGAGAAAGCGAGGTGCAGGAGTGGGGGTGAGGGGGGACACCCTGACATTAGCCCCTCCCTTCCCCCCTGCACAGCAAGCAGGAGTCTCTGGGAGCAGCTCCAAGGCAGAGGAAAGGAGCAGCATATGGCAATAGGGGGAGGAACAGATGAACTGCTGATCGATAGCCTGCTGGGCGGCTGCCACACAGAGAACTTAGGGGAGCTGATTTGGGGCAGGGGGGCTGCCAGTCCACCCCTGGTTCCAAGCCCCTACCAGCTAGCAGCAATGGGCTGCTCTTCCTGCAAGCAGTGGACAAAGCAGGCGGCTGCCAAACGATGTTAGAAGGGAGCATTGAACAACTTTAAACAAGCATGTTCCCTAATTGATCAGCAACGAAACAATGTTAAGCAGGACAACTTTAAGTGAGGAGTTACGGTACTTATTAGATAAGAGAAATAATACACATCAAGTTATTACAATAGCATGTAGAGACCGCAACTGAGTGGAAGGCGCTGTTGTGCTAGGCAGTGTACATCCATAAAATAAGAGCATCATTACTTCAAAGAACCAGTCAAAAATGACGAGACAAAGGGTAGTAGCAAGGAAGTTGTATTAGCTCTGTTTTACACACAGGAAAATCTCTAACTATCCTCCTTGGTGATCTGGGAGAAGAGATGCTTTAAAGCTGTACATGCCAATCAAAAAACAGCTGGGTAGCAGCCAGGGGCGGCTCTAGGCACCAGCGGGCCAAGCGCCCGCTTGGGGCGGCATCCTGGGGAGGGCGGCATTTGGCCCCGGTGGAGCTCCCGCCGGCATGCCTGCGGCAGGTCCACCGGAGCCCGGGACGAGCGGACCTGCCGCAGTCATGCCTGTGGCGGGTCCCGTCTTCCCGCGGCTCCGGTTGAGCTCCCGCAGGCATGACTGCGGCAGGTCCGCTCGTCCCGGGCTCCGGTGGACCTGCCGCAGGCATGCCGGCGGGAGCTCCACCGGAGCCAAATGCCACCCTCCCCAGGATGCCGGAGCCGCGGGAAGAGGGGACCCGCCGCGGGACTGGGGAAGGGCGGCGCAGCGCTCCGCGCTGCTTGGGGCAGCCTACTTTGTAGAGCCGCCCCTGGTAGCAGCGTGCCCCAGAGAACACCTGTTGTCCCCACAATGTCTTTGCTGCACTTCCTTCCCTCTTTGAAGCACTGTTAACCAATAGGCAAGTGGGATGGGGGAGGCGGATGGCTGAAAGAACTGGAAGCTTGTACACCAAACAAGGTAAATCATGATATCATCTTATTGCAACTATAAACTAAAACACACTAATGCCATTGCAACTCCCTACTAATCAGTAGTTTTGAAAGTCCCTTTTTATTGTAGGGGGGCTTTCTTTTTTTATAAAAACCCTGGAATAATAGACTAAACAAAGTCTGCTCTCTCACCTTCCATATCTGCTGAACCTTTGATATGGAGATCAGAAAACTGGATTTTTTTTATGAAACTGGATTTCTATGGTGTATTCTGACAGAAAATGTCTATACATGCAAAATGAGCTGCTTAGGCTTTTTCTCAATTTGCTTATCAGCCTTATTAAATAGACATAAGGCCACAGTACTCCAATAGAGTTTTGTGCACCAGCGTGGAAGAAGGAAGGAAGGAAGGAAGTGACAGCCTCTGCAAGATTAAACCATTATAGAGGTTTTTTTGCCCCTGAAGAATTTTTTCTTAATAGATTTCAAGGCTGTGCTTTTATTTCTTTGTTCACTGGTGTTTGTGATTTGATTTTTTGGATTTTGGAGTTTATGATGCTAAAATTCATCTCTGCAGAAAGCTTTGCATTTCAGTGTTGTTGGAATCTGGCACTGGCCTGGGTGATGATTGGTGTGTGCTCCATTGTAAGAATGGATTCTATGAATAATGTACAGAAATGCTGATTGTGGTTTCAATAGCATGCCTGTCAGTCTCAAGCAGTTAGTTAATTTTATAATGGCAGTTGCTTTGCTGTGAAAATACGTGAGAACCAGTTTAGGAAAGAGTGCCATTTAAAAATAACTATATACCTCTGTTTCCTAGCCTAAGCCTGGTATGAGCCAGGCTAATCTGGGGAAGGAAAATAGTCGCATCACTCACCTCACTCCCCACTGCAAACATGCACATGCAGGTATTGGTAATGTAGCAGACCTCTCCTCAAAAGCCAATCCCCTTCCTTCCGTGCTCCCACAGTGACCCCTAATGCATCCAGACTTGGGAGTAGTAGACTGGCTTGACAGGGGCAGACTTCTACACTTGTGCAGAATCCCTTTAAAGTTAATGGGGCTCCACACAGGTTTCTGCCTGTGCAGCTCCAACCACAGGATTGGAGCCTCAGTAGCAGCCTGCTGGCCCCAGCTTCTCTCTTCTAAAATGACCTGTGTGTATGTCCCCTGCCTTCCCCCTGGCCCCTCATTGACACACAGATAGATGCTCCCCCCCCCCCCCCCAACCTCCACTACAACATTCACTGTGGCAGATCAATTCTTAAACTCAATTCAGTGTTGCTATTTCTGGAGATTTTATGGAATCTCACCATAACTGGAGGGTTTTTTTCTTCTTAAATCTCCAGCTGCTGAAATTGCGATACCTGAGAAACTCAGCTTTTTTTTTTCTTTTCTTTTTTCAAAAGCAAAGTTTCTAGCCCTTATTGTTGTGGAGAAAAGCCTGAAAATGTGAACCTGAGTGCACCATAAAAGCTCAGAAAACAGAAAGGGAAGGGAAACCAAATCCCTACTGGATAGGCTTCACAATCTCATGGATTTCGGGGGGGGGGGGTGAGGGTAATGAATTTTGAATAATTGGGATTGGCAATGCTGGTGAATACTCTTAATTTTTTGTAACTTTTTGTCTGTCTTTCCCTCTTCGCTATTCTTTCATCTGTCCGGTTCATTGCTTAGAGCCTGATCCTGTCACTCTTAGTCACCCTGAGGAAGCCAGTGTACTTGGTGCTTCTGTGGGAACACATGGGACTGTATTCTTCCTGGGTCCTACAGCAACAACGGATGCTGATCTTTCGAAAAATCTATTAGTAGCAGCTCCTGTGGGGACTCTTGGTGCTGAGCAATTTTGAAAATAAAGCTCTTAATCAGGTACCTAAATGAGAGCTGAGCTCTCTTGAAACTCTGGCCCTAGAAGCGGGTGCTGAACCCTTGAGAATCTAACCCTAAGCTCTTTTTAAAAAGCTGGCCTGATGTGGCGGTGGGGGAGAAAGGGTGCCGCCTCTTACCTTTGCACAGCCCACATAAGGGCCAGGCAGAGTTGTAGACCCAGCACTTAGGGGAGCACAGAGCTTGCTCTCTGTTGCTACTCCCCAGGTGTTGCCCCAAAGGGTACTGGGAAGGGTGGAGAATAGGTGGCACCATGTCTCTAGCCAGCTTCTTACAAGCAGGCAGGGAGGGTCTTGGAGTGTAGCAGAGTATGCATGCTCTTGGTTTTCTCTGGGAAGCTCCAGAAGGTGGTATTCCTCCCCAGTAGACACCCTGGAGTATCTTGTGTGGTGAATATGGCTTCACGTATCCTGCAGTGCAGAGCTGTTCCTAAATGGAAAATGGGGTGCTGCTCTGTAGAAATTATATTTTTAGCAGCTTATCATGGCCCCCTCACTCATTATTTTAGTGCACCTGAAAATCAAGTCCCTTGTATGTATTAGAAGATGTGATGGGAGATATTGACCCTCTAGCATTCAGGGGAGAAACTAGGGTTGCCAATTTTCTGATAGCCGAAAACCAAACACCCTTGCCATGTCCTGCCCATTCAATATCCTGACTCCCGCTAACTTCATCCTCCCCCCTCCCTCCATCATTAGCTCTCCCCAACCCTCCCTCACTCACTCATTTTAACCAGGCTGGGGCAAGAGATTGGGGTGTGGGAGGGGGTGAGGGCTCCAGCTGGGGATGCAGGCTCTGGGGTGGGGCTGGAGATGAGGGTTTTGGGGTACAGGAAGAAGCTGTGGGGTGGGGCAGAGGAGTGTGGGAGGGAGTTAGGGGTGTGGGCTCTAGGCAGCATTTGCCTTAGGCAGCTCCCAGAAGTGGCCAGCCTGTCCCTCTGGCTCCTAGGTGTAGGGGCAGCCAGGGGGCTCTGCATGCTGCCCTGTTCACAGGTGCCACCCCCACAGCTCCCATTGGCCCATTGTTCCCAGCCAATGGGAGCTGTGGAGACGGTGGTCAGGCAGTGTCTTTGCCACTGGCAAGGGCAGCATGCAGAGCCCCCTTGGCTGCCCTTGTGCCTAGGAGCCAGTGAGATGAGCTGGCTGCTGCATCCAACTGGACTTTTAGTGGCCAGGTCAGCTGTGCTGACTAGAGCTGTCAGGATCCCTTTTCGATGAGGTGTTCCGGTCAAAAACCAGACGTCTGGCAACCCTAGGAGGAATCCTTCTGGTCTGTGTAGTGTGTGCAAGGGGCAAGGCCAGAGGACTGCACCATGCCTATTCTGTGCTGGTGGACGCCTCTCTAAGGGGCCATTGCCAGCAGGGTAAGTTATTACAGCCCCTGGGACTGTAATGGTACTCACGTGCCTCCAGAATTTAGAAGGTGCAAAAGAGGAGCATGTTCTTTCCTGACTACCCCCAAGCTGTACTGAGTTTAACTCTGCTCTTGTGTACAGCAATGTGCTTATGTGCCACTCAACCTTCACTCGGAACACTTCCCATAAATTGAGTTACAAGAGTATATCAATAGTATTGCACTTACAAAATGATTTTCAAAGGCTGTGAAGTCTGATAGATCAAAGCAATTTTTTCACCATTACATACCCAGATACTGCTCTTCAATGAGAAGTATTTTGTCAAATTTCAACTCTTCCCTTCCCCCAACTCTTTCAGCACTAGAGCTGTGTTTAAAGGGGGAGAGAGGCACATGTCAAGGTCCAGGACTCACACTCCATAGCTGTATCCACCTTGATGCTGATGCCCCATTCCTTTGCACCAGGTGGACTACAAATCCAAGACTGGCTCTTGGTAGCTAACAAATGGTCATTTTGAGATCCCAGAAAGAAGAGCAGGCTGGGAAGTTTAGTCCATAGTGGTAACCATAGTTCTGGGTTCTTGTAAGGCCTTACGGGAAATGGGGTGGATGGGGAAACTATGGAAATAACCTCCTACCTTCAAATCACAAGTGGCCCAGGTGGTTTTTTCCTAAAAGACTGGGCAAGTAAACTGACTTTTTTGGGGGGGGGTATGATTTATTTTGTAAATGTGTTTTTCCCCAAATAACCTCAAAGGGTGTCTGGAATAACCTTCCTGAGACTAGTTTCTCTTCCTTTTGGGACATGTTTTTAAAAACAAAAACAAAAAAGCTACCCCTCTCCCCCCCCCCTAACATCTTTCTGTTAACATTTTCCAAAGAATTGTTTCTGTATGGGATGCCTGTGATAGCGTTAACTTGTCTACCAATAAAAACAGAGTATTCAGACATGATCTATACATTGAATCTTGAACAGCTATGGCCAAAAGAAATTGGTTTTTCATCTACATTATCATCTCATTAGAGCCATGGAAAGTGACAAATGTGGCATGCTCACACCAGTATTTTTGTTTTCTGCGCTATGATGTAAAGCAGTGGGGTTGTGTAGATGAAAATTGCCTCTTATTTTAGAAAATACTGCATTTCTATTTGGTGAAAATGGCCCTTGTGAATTCATGTGCTTGTAAAATTCTAACTGACAGAAGACCAAATGCCATGCATGTAGTACCTGAGACGCATGCTCTGTGCAGCCACTTTGTATGTTTGCTTTGGCAGGAAGTATTCTAAAACTGAAACAATATTTCAACTATGTACCCTGCAGTATCAGACTTTTTTCTTTTTAATTAAAATCTATTTTTCCCAAATAGATTTATAACACTGAATTCTTAAAAAAAAAAAAAAATCTAAGCAGTTGAACGCAAATGGTAATATATTTTTTATTACTGGCTCCTTAATTACTGAAGTGTAGTGAATTTTAAATTTCACCTAAGCTTTTTGAATCCTCATGGATGCTAGAATGTGTGTAGCTGTTCTTGGCATGCCTGCAGCTTCATCTGAAGCAACTAAGGAAAGTGTGTGTTTGTTTGAAACTGTTTTGGCTCAAAAAACACAGCATAATGTATCATACCTCCTGGAAAATTCCCTGGTGAACTAATACCCTAAATTATATTTAAGAAGATGTAAAATGTCATTTGGAATAACAAAAATGTTTCAGAATCCCTCTTTTAGAGGAAGGGGAGAAGTAGGGCTGCTTTTTCTGGTCATTTCAACTCAGGATCGTGAAGTATAGCAGAGTTCAGAGGATACTTGACCTGTGTGTCATAAATAAAGGTTTTTGTACAATTCACATATGATCTCTGCTAGGACAGAGACCATGTTTTGGGGGAAAATTCAAGTGTGTTTAAGTGACTAAGACCCATTTCCAAAAGTGAGAGTCTTTTAAGAGCCTTAATGTCACTGAAAACTCCTAAGTCACTTAAGCACTCGTGAAAAAATGTATAGCTTAATATTTTGCTTTGGGATGGTAGGAATATACATTGAAAAAACATTTCTTGAGCTTAAATGTCATTGTGGCCTCTGATGCAGAGACAGGAATAGTTAAATAAAATAATGTTTTAAGATGCAAACATTTGCTGTGCTTCACTAATATAGGTAATTATACATCAGTTGTTTCACTGCATGAATCTGAGATTGTTAAATATTTCACATTTTCCAAAAAATCATTACCAGTCTTGTTTTCATTTACCCAGCCTTGTAAAATCTAAAATAGATACCAGGAGGGCTATTCTTGCTTAAGTGATGCAATTCATAATACCCTTCCTTGTAAGATGGATTAGGTAACCTTATTTAACTGTATCCTCTAAGGTTTTTAATAACCTCCTTAATATATTCTGTCATTCCCATCTGCTTTGATTTAAGGCTGATTATACTAGCTCTCCTTAAAACTGGAAACCACCTGACCACTTCAGCAGTGTTAAACAGATGCAGCTTATAGTATTTTCAGTCTGTAAACACAAAGTTTGCTATTGTGAAGTTATCCATTGTTAGTTTTGCCCTTGTTTAACATGCATACAACCTTGGAAAACTAAATATTACCCTTGTCCATTGAATAGCTGTTTTTGTTTGGTGGTTTGTTTTTTTTAACCTGCTATTGTTCCCCTAACAGCCAATTCTCTGTAAGTATCCCCTGGGAAACATATTGAACACAGCCTAAGGTTAAGGCAAGAGAAGTACAGTGAGCCCAGCAGCCAGCCAATCAGACTCGGATAGCTCTAAAATCTGATGCCTCCAGACAAATGGTAGAGTGCACTGATTATGCTTCCTTATTGTGTATGAATACAACATACATATTGTAAATGCCTCAAGTACTGGCAAAGGCTGCTAAGCAGATCAGATTGCTCAGAAGGGGCAGCATTGCCAGGGTATAAGCACATGCCATGTAACTCATTACATGATACAGCATCTGACAAGCTGACTACAACATTTCTATGCTGGAATGTTCTCTTTTCAAGGTATCTGTTCCTTTCATTGTTTGTTTGTCTGTTTCATTCGAGGTGGCAGAATTACAGGGATTAGCAGAGTGCTGATGCATGAGACTAAATGAATTTTATCCTAGTCTTAGCCTAATTGTCAGTTTTAAAAATGTCTAAACTGTAACATTGTAGAACTGTGGTGTATTTCTGCTGTTAACATTTGCTATTGTAATCTGTTGGCCATTTGCAGATACAACAAGCTGGTATATCACCATGGTCTTTTGTTGTTACTGCTGTCCCCATTATAACTTGGTTATGTGTGCAACTGTATATGAGATCAATGGTATCTGCTTAAATCTGAACAAAATAAGAAAGAAAACAATACCTATAACACAGCATAGCACGCTTCAGAACTGATAGATGCAATGTATGTGAACCTAAAGAACTTTGAGCTGAAGGACTGCAAACTGCAGACTAAAGGCTAAGGAGCATATAATGCTTTACACCAGTACAAGCAGAAGTTGTATGAAAATGGGCTATTTTCATTGTGCCCTGTACTCCAATATTACTATTGTGTACAAGGATTGCAATGCCTTATTTATCATCCAATGCTGTATTGAGCAAGCGGCCATCAGCATATTGGGAATACTTTTTTGTTAGCTTCTAGGACAAATGACAGGATATTTCAGTATCAAACAAGGTAACTGAAGACTAGGGCTGAGGAAGTAATTGATACATCAGTTTGTTGACCAAACTGGGGGGAAAAAGATTTGGATTCACCTACAATGGAAGTATTTCAGTTATTCTTGCTGAAATTTAAAACCAGGGGAAAAAATTGTTTGGGTCAAACATTACCTTTCACTTTGAGTCAGATGAGATGCTTTTGTTCAACCTGAAGTCTTTTTGTGTTTGGGTGGTTTTTTTTTTTAAACATTATTGACTGAAGATATTACAGAATTCAACCTGTTTTTGCAAATTTTGTATGAAAAGATGCCCTTCTCTGTACCTTTTCCAGTTCCAATGCAACAAAAATGATTTAGGGGGATAGAACAACTTTCATGTGAGGAGAGATTGAAAAGACTGGGGTTGTTCAGTTTAGTCATCCCCTTTTTTTTTCTAATGTGGGATATATGAAGAAGTCTATAAAACCATATATGGTGTAGCGAAAGTGAAAAGGAAGTGTCCTCTTTTACTCCTTCACATCACGCAAGAACTAGTGATCACCTGATGAAATTGAATAGGTACCAGGTTTTAAACCAACATAAGGAAGTACCATGGGATGTTGTGAAGGCAAAAAGTAACTGGATTCAAAAAAGAATTGGGTAAATTCATGTAGGATAGGTCCATCAATGGCTATTAGCCAAGATGGTCAGAGATGCAGTGTCATGCTTTGGGTGTCCCTAAATTTCTAAACTGCGAGAAGCTGGGGCTGGACAACAGGGTATGGATCATTTGATGACGGCCCTGTTTTGTTTTGTTCATTCTGACGCATCTGGCACTGGTCACTGTCGGAAACAGGATACTGGCTGGATGGAACATTGGTCTGACCCAATATGGCCATTCTTATGTTGATCCAAAACTGCATTTTTGGCAATACCTTATTTGTCTGAAAATTTTTGCCCAGGTCTATTAAAGACCCATAAGAATTGTATTTGGCCAGGCATGTGAGTGTTTATGGAGTGTTTATTTCCTGTAGCCAGTGTCCACTTTTGTCTTATCTGCTGCACCCAGCTATCAGCAGAGATTAACAATGGGTTTGAACATTTAGTAGTATTCATTTTATGAGAACAATTCTAAGCTGCTTACATGTCTAATTACAATAAAGGCAATATCATAACTCATTATGTAATCAATAGGGTGTGATGTGACTCAATAAATTAAAATTTCATAATAAACAACTATGCCATCTGGGGCAACACAAGTCTGCTGCAGTGAGGCTGGTGGGTAGGAAAGCAGGTGTAATATAGTAACATAATATAGAATGCCAGTGCATTCAAGTGATAAGGGGCAAATCTGAGTTCCAATCTTATTGTCAAATTGCAGACTGCATCTTATTTTTATCCCATGTAAGACTTTTGTTTCTTGCAGTTTCCTCAATTTATACCTCCAATTAGTCAATGGAATAGCACATAACCAGCTTTTCTGGGTTGGAAGAAAGGATGGATGAATTGCAATACTGATTCCATGCATAAAACTGCAAAGCCTGCAATACAGTTGATCTTGTTGTGTTAATCCTGTCTAGTTCACTACAACCTAATGGTGTAATATGTTGTCAATCCAGTTTAGAATGTAATGTGTGGTCTGGTTTGGCACATGTATTGTATTCATAAGTAGATGGTTTAAATAAAGAACAATTGTCATGGAGCCAGGGTAGCCACTCATTAATTTAGAAACCATTCCTAGCAGGTGCTGAACATTTCCTGGGAAGTGCTCAGTGCCTTTTCCCTCAGTTTTGTAGGACTAGGCTCTAGGTTGCAATCTGTAACCATTGTAACCCTGATTTTGACATCCCTCCCATCTTTCACTAAATGTGTGTTTTCAACAACACTTACATTGCTTAGACTTAGTCCAGATTATTTTGATATAGTTTGATTAACAAGATGGTTTTTATTGGTGTCTTACAGAAAATAGTGATGTGTAAGTTTTGAAAAATTATTTTTTTTACATAATTCACTAACAGCTTGACTTAAAAACCGCATTTTATACATAGATCTCCCCTGAAAAGAAATAACATCTCCATATACATCAGAATTTCTAGTATCTTGCAGACTTTGCAAGTGCCATACTCCCTTCTGCAGAGTATCAAGGTAGTGTTGCTTTTGGCATTTCCAAGGTTCACAGGTGCAGCCCATCCTTTATGGGGGTGAATGAAGTCTTTGTGGACTTTGCAAACTCCATGCTTATTGCTGTGGTTCCCTCAAGCTCTAATGAGAGCCACAGACCAATAGCCTAATTCAAGAAATTTACAAGGAGCATCCCCTCTCCGGATTGGCCACTTGGTCCACACCTATCCTTCCCCATTTGCTCACGGGCTCTTTGATGCCCTCTTCTCTGCCCCTTTTTTCTTCCTGTTCATACCTATGTCACCTGCTACCATCGGCCTGCTGTTTCCTGGCCAGTAATCCCTTCCTCACCTCACAACTGCCCCATTAAACATTTAATTTTATGGGTGTGGTGTGGGGGGGTGGGGGTTAGTTAGTAGGCTCAGGGTAGTCACAGCACATGTGCTGCATTGGGTCCTGCGGGTGAGATAGATGGGGGAATGATTATTTTGTGAATTCTGCAGGGCATAGTCATGAGCTCAGCACCAAACTGCCTGGTGGTGTCAGGACTGGTGGCTGTGTGCATCTCCACTGGCAGAAATTCAGGGGACTTAGCCAGTGAAAACACAGACTGGTAGGGAATTAGGTGCCTTCAGGGTTAAGTGTCAGCAGTGTCAGGGTTTGCATGATCTAACCCAGGATCTTAAGTGAGGCACTTAAATCCCCCTTTGTGAATCTAGCCCCCACTGTCTAGCACTTAACAGCCATTTTGCAGTGAGTGATTTCTCTTTAATTAAAATAGCAGTGGTATGATATAACTTTAAAAATAAAGCAGCTGGATGTTCAGAATTCATGGTTTTCCACTCAGATATTACCACTTCAGAGCAGTGTGAATCCTCACTAACATCTCTTAAGATAAGAGCGTACTCAGTCTGCAAGGTGCAGACCCAGCCTCAAAACAGGTAACAGTGATTCAGCAAGAAAGGCCAGGGAAGCTAAAAACACAAGGATAAGATGATGATGAATGTTCTGAAGGGCTCCAACGATTACAGAGGCATTAGAGTGTTTCCATGGTTACAAGTTTACACTAACAAAGGGGAAACAGATTTTTTACACAGGGAATTATTGATGGCTTGGCTGTACTCTGAGTGTCCAATAAAAATAATGGCATGACAAGAAGTTGTAATTAGCAATTAGAATGCCATAAGTAGGCAACAAGAAATTGCATAAGCCTAGTAGGAGATGCCATTATTATGGGGAATTATTTGAAAATGTAACCTAGAATTATGGAAATTAGAGACAGAAAATACCTATTGGGTAATCTAGACTATCCCTCTAGCAATGCAAAATGATTTTGTAAACTATTGAATTAAATGATACCTGTAACATCCTCCCTGAACTTATCCATCATGCCCACAACCTCTCATTCTTCAAATCTTTCCTGGAAGCAGGAACATTGTCCTCTTGCTAACACAGTGACTTTTGTGTGGGGTAGTGGGAGGAAACCCCACAGCTCTGCACCATTCTGGGATTTATGTCCTCTGAGGACCCTCTACTACCTGGGAGTGCTTGAAGATCCCTGTGTGGGATCCTGAGAAATCTTCCTCAGACTTCTCCCCTAAACTGTGTAGTTTAAGAAGTATAGTAGAACCTCAGTTACGAACACCAGAGTTACAAACTGACCAGTCAGCCAGACACCTTCTCAAATCTTTTTTTTAAAACTTTCACTTTTTTTAGCAATTTACATTTAACACAGTACTGTATTTGCTCCTCCCTCCCCCCCATCTCAGCTGCTGCTTGATTGCGTACTTCTGGTTCCAAATAAGATAAGGAAACTGTTCCTGTGCTAGTTTCATTTAAAAGATGGTTAAAAGCAGCATTTTTTCTTCTGCATAGTAAAGTTTCAAAGCTGTATTAAGTCAATGTTCAGTTGTAAACTTTTGAAAGAATACCCATAACGTTTTGTTCAGAGATGCAAACCACTTCAGTTCCTGAGGTGTTAACTGAGGTTTTACTGTACTAGTTGCATCTTGAATCATCCGCTATATAGCTGTGTGTGTGTAGCCCTGATGATATCTGAATCTCTCTCAATCTTTAATGCATTTATCCTCACAACACTCCTGTGAGAGAGACAAGTGCTGTTATCCCCATTTTACAGATGGTGAACTGAGGCACGGACACACTAACTTGCCCAAGGTCCCAGAGGAATTCTGTGGTGGAGCAAGGAATTTAATCCAGGCCGCCTGAATCCCAGACTGGTGCCTTACCCAGTGGGCCATAGTAGCTCTTTTTTCCTTTTTGGAATCTTACAAAAAGTTGACAACTATTAGCAAAAGTTGAAAGATAATCTACGAAAGTTAACAATTAGGAACCTTTTTTAATCACATGTCCATTAGAGTGAGTGGGGATATTTCCATTGATTTCTGTGGATATTGGATTGGGCTTCTGGCTTCAAACCTGATGCAATCCTTAAATAGTGATTTGAAACTTTCAGACTG
Source organism: Mauremys reevesii (assembly GCF_016161935.1). NCBI lineage: Eukaryota > Metazoa > Chordata > Testudines > Geoemydidae > Mauremys > Mauremys reevesii. Next base: position 80,486,123 of record NC_052627.1, on the reverse strand, counting down.
AATGTTCTCAGCCGGACGGTTACCATCATACTGTATCCAAAGAGAAAATTAGGAGGTATCCTTTTAGACCAGCCCTGGCATTTAATAGAAACTCTAGGCTCTCAAAGATATTTGTGGATAACTTTCATAGAACTGTTGTATGTCTGTGCCCACTATGCAAGGAAGGTGGTAGAATGTTGCCATGGTTACTAGTTTACCTTAAAATAGGCTTTTTTACTTGCAAGTGAAATAATAGAAAGCAGCTTTCTTGTTTGTCAACAAATTTCAGTTATAAGGCAGTTAAAATGGTTTTAGGTAAGGCCTTTTTTTAGTTGTGTTGGGTTTTGTTGTTTGAATTTTCCCTGCTTTTTATTAAAAAGTCAGACCATACATAATCTTATAAAATGTCTTTTTCCCTATTACTTCCCAATCTTAACACTGCATCTAAGACTTCATTTTCTTGAAAAATAACCTTTTTGGGGGAAATATCCTATTAATTTTAACAAGATCATATAAGAATTAGGAATGTTTCAGTACAACAAGAGCAGTGGAGCTGAGTCCTAGAAAGACTCAGGAAACAAGAGAGCAGGGCTCTAATCAAAAGCCCATTGGCGTCCCACTGACTTCACTGAGCTTTGGATCAGCTGGTAAGAGAGCAATAGCAAATGTTGACTCCAAGCTGTCCAGGTAAGGAGAGACCTTGTCTTTGTCTGTACTGCAGTGCAGAGCACATGTTAGCATGCTCTAAAACATAGACCCAAACAGCAGTGTGAGGGAGCAGTGGCAGCAGGCAAGTCACTCCTCTGGAGATAATCAATAGTGTCCGGTTCCTCTTCACCCCCCCAACCCATGCTACAAAGGAAAGATGTGGTGGTGAATCCCACTACACCTTCTCCCTTGCTCTGCCAGGGAGTGAAGATGAACCCATGTGTACAAGTTGGACCTGAAGAAAGCTTGCTACAGACGGGCAGTCGGCAAAAAATATATATGTGTTTTGGGGTGTTTTTTGGAGTGGGTTCATTTCTACCAGATCAGGTCACACTCACAGCATAGCTGGTGGAGTTGCCCCACATTTATCGAATAGCCTAATGGTTAGAGCATTCACCCAGGATGTGGGACACCCACTTTTGAATTCCCACTGCATGCTGTGGAGCAGGAAACTGAACCCAGGATCTCCCCTTTCCCAGGCCACTGCCCCAAACACTGGCCTGTGGGGAATTTTAGGGTGAATGTTAGTTTCTTCTATTTATAGCTGTTCTACTTTGTGTTAAATATTTAATTGGGCTAAAAAAAGAGGGATTCTATATTTCAGTAGTAAAGGGTCCTCACTTGGGATGTGGGAGACTCACTTCCCTGTTACAGTGAAGGTATGTTTGAGCAATGACACATCACTTAGAAAGTTATTCTGTCTCAATTTTAAGACGTCAAGTGATGGAGAATCCAGCCATAAAAATCTAGATTTAGTTCACCTCTAATTCTCTAGTTCTCCCAGGTCTGTTCCCAAGTAGAACTAAGAGAAGAGAATCGGGAGGAGAGGGACTGAGTAGTAATGTTTCTTATAGGCCCACTTTTCTTTTCATCTATCGTACAAGTTGCTTATTTGGTTTTCTTGTGGTTGCAGTGAGCTGTCTTCCTATCCTGACCTTCTTTCAAACCAACCCTTAACTCTGTGGTTGCTAATTGAGACATATCAATGCAAGCACATTTTAAAGGTTTTGAATATTCTAGTTTGCATATAAATCCAGTCATGTAGTATGATTAAAGCATAAAAAGTGCTATGTAAGATGTACTGTATTTTGGAAACTTTAGGATGAGGATAATGGACCATAACCTTTTTCAAGTAGAAAGATAGGATGTGGAGATTTTTGGATTTTAAGTTCTCCACCTTCCCTGTGTATAGAACCAGTTTTGCTGCCTCATTCCTCTGGAAACACAAGACATGGAATGCAGAGTGGCTAGTTTTTTATCTTATTTCTGCTTGGAAACAACCCACTTTTGTGTGTAGTGTACTGGTCACATATGACTGGTGGTGGAGGTAGCGGTGCCATAGTATGACACTATGCAAGTATATTTACCCTTCACAATGCTACTTCAGACCCAGGTCCATATGCTACCCTCTTTCTAAGTAACAGATGGGATGATGATTGTGATGGGTTGGATCACAGAACACCCCTTGGGAGCCGCCACCCGATGTGCCAAGATTACTTCTACCCCTGCTCTCCCTGCCAGCTCAGGACCCCAGCACCCTGTCTTGCTGAGCCAGACACACCCGTCTGCTCCAACACAGACTCAGGGTCTGAATTACTTGCCCCAAAGCTGCAGGTTTACCTGAAAGCAGCTAACAGAAGTGTTCCTGTCTTTAACACCCAGATGCCCAACTCCCAATGGGGTCTAAACCCAAATAAATCCGTTTTACCTTGTATAAAGCTTATCCAGGGTAAATTCATAAATTGTTTGCCCTCTCTAACACTGAGAGAGAGAGAGATGCACAGTTGTTTGCTCCCCCAGGTATTAATACGTACTTTGAGTTAATTAATAAGTAAAAAGTGATTTTATTAAATGCAGAAAGTAGGATTTAAGTGGTTCCAAGTAGTAACAGACAGAACAGAATCAGCCTGCCCTGCCCCCAGTATGCACTGGGCCAGAGCCGTTCTAGATAAACACTGGGGGGGAGGGGGCACGGGGAGCTTGTGGGCCACAGAAAATAACCTCGCAGGCCGCATGTTTGAGATCTCTGATTTATACCTTCAAGTCCATGGCACTGCTATGCAGGGCCACCCTTACCTGTACGCAAACTAAGCAGCTGTGTAGGGCACCAGGAAATTTGGGGCACAAATTTTGGTGCCCTACGCAGCTGCTTGCCCAGCCACCAGTCAGATCCCCCCAGCCAGGAAAGCTGCCCCCACCCTGCCTATTCCCCAAATCCCCCACCTCTTCCTACCCTGCTCTGCCCCAGCCCCGCCCCCACTCCACCCCTTCCCCTGAGCTACGTCCCAGGGGACTGCAGCAGGGGTTGGGCACACCCCACACTCACCAGGTGGTGGGAAGTGGAGCGACCCGGCCCCAGCCCACTACAAAAAAAAAAATTTCCCTCTGATACTCACACCTTCTTGTCAACTGCTGGGAATGGGCCATATCCATCAAAATTGAATTGGCCTCGTAGCACTGACCCCCGCCACTTGATAAGGAACTCCCATCTTTTCATGTGCTGTATATTTATTCCTTCTTACTGTATTTTCCACTCCATGCATCTGATGAAGTGGTTTATATCCCACAAAAGCTTATGCCAAATACATTTGTTAGTTTCTAAGGTGCCACAAGGACTCCTCGTTGTTTTTACTGATACAGACTAACATGGCTATCCATATTAGAGATGTGAGAGATTACTGAGGCTCTCAATGTATAGAAATAAAGAAAAAAGAATAATTTTGCTTGGTTATGTTAGGCATTTATACGACTCAGCTGCTACCATAGTATCTGTACTATGATAACCAAGCACATTGTTTTGGTCTGCAAATCCAGCCTCTCTCCAGAAGAAATTGGTGAATGTTATTAATGGCTGAATCCAATTTGAGAAGGATGCTAGGAGGAAAGAAGATGAATAATCTTCAGATGGAGCAATTAACAATCCATTGTGACAAAAATAGACATGAGCATCTCCAGGTTCTGTGGTATCATGCTGCCTTCTTTGTTAATTAAGCACCATCAAAGTGTTTGTTTGCCAAGATTTTTTGCATTTTAATCTTTTTTTCCACACACTAGAAGTGATATATAAAATGTTGCATTCTGCTTTATATACCCACCTATACACATGATATGATGTATAGTTATCTGGATAATCACCATAAATTCTCTTCTAATCTTTTTCTCATAGAAATGTGGCTTCTGGTAACACTAGCCAGTATGACATACAAATGCATGCCAAGTTATACTTCTGCGTGTGTTTACATATGAGCTATAAAATCTTGAAAATAGGGCTCTGTCATGCTGACATTGACAGCCTTTAATTATTGTGGCATTCTTTACCAAAAGTTCTGTAACTAACTAGGACTTAACCAAAAAAAAAATTACGGTATTAATAGCTAAAATCCACATAGCTCATAAAAATGTTACTATAAACAATTTCAAGTGATCACTTTCTAAGGCCACAGTCCTACACTGGGCTCTACTAGTGTGACCACTGCAGATTTAAGGCCCAGAAATGATGCTCTTTTTTTTTTTTTTTTTTAATTCTGTAAACAGTTGAACAAAATACTATCTAGCTCTTCTAATGCTTTCCTCAGTAGATCTCAAAGCACTTTAAAATAGATACTTACTTCCTTTTAAAGATGGGGAAATTGAGGCACAGAGGGGCAGCAACTTGCCTGAGGTCACACAGTAGACCAGAGCCAGGAGTAGAACCCATAGTTTCCAGAGACCAGTCCAGTGCTCCTTCCATTAGGCCACACGCAAGAGTAAATATTTGTATTATAATCTATGCACATAGTAAAAGAGAGTAGGCATTACACTACTTTTTAAATGTGATTGCCTGTTTACAGTACAACTCATTAATGTTGTTAAAATCTTATTTAAAATGACATGTATAATGACAAGTGATGTCTGAAACAAAATGGCTGTCAAGCTACTAAACTATATTTCTCAAAAGACCACAGTGCTAAAATCAAAGCTCACACTCCCTTCAGAGGTGTAAGAACCCCCACCTTAACTGCCTCTCCATTCTAAGGTGCATCAAGTTGCAAGCAGGCAATACCATGGTAAGTAATAGCTTCCTATCTCGTTGGCTGTGTTGCATAAGTAAACAAGTTAACTCAAACAAAGCAAAAGGAAAAACAGAACAAGGTAACTTTTTTTTTAAAGTAGCTCTTTGCATTCATCACAGTAGCACAATATGCTGCTTATTTTATTAATTAATCTCTCAGTTTCCTTACTCTTCAGATATAATACCCATTTAATAAGATCAAAACTCCCTTTAAGATTTCTAAGCCTTTTAACCAGCTCTTTTGCCTTGCCCCAGGATATGACTTGCATATTTCAGGATTACTCCAGGATACAGTCACGAACAAAAGCTAAAAACTCTTCTGGCCAGCAAATTCAAAAACAAAATGCAACAAAAATACTTGGTGGTATTTAAAGCCATTCATTTACATTCTCCACGCCCCTGTATTTCCTATTGCATGCATTTTCCCCCTTTATCCAGAAGTTATTGGCCACTATTTAAAGCAAACAAACTATAAACAAATATCAAAGAGACAAACGTTTTTAAGCATGTGCAACACATTCAGTGAAATAAGATTAAGATGTTTATATTTTAGTTGAATAAACATGCTATTTGGGGGCTCTGTATTTAAAGGATACTAAAATCAATTTAGGAAGGAATAGGATAGGGCACTGAAGAGGAATTCCGAAGCCCTAGGTTCAGAGCTACAGCTCATTTGTGTGACCTTAGTTAACCATGTGGGTGCAAGTCACTTGCCAGGATTATCTGGGTATATTTCACTTAATCATTTCCATGTCATTGCCTCAATCCCTCCTATTCTCTCTCTGAGGAACATAAGTCTACTCTCCTGTGGGCTGTAATATTTGGTCTCATTTTGGTTATTGGGTTTTTAAAAAGGGAAGAAGGAGAATCCGGGGAACTACAGCTGAGTCACTCACCTCAGTCCTTGGAAAAATAATGGAGCAGGTCCTCAAAGAATGCCTTCCTCTCCTCCAAGTGCTTCAAAATGGAATCAGGAACAGTCAACGTGGATTCACCAAGGGCAAGTTATGCCTGACCAACCTGATTGGCTCTGTGGATATGGGGAAAGCGGTGGACGTGATATATCTTGACTTTAGCAAAGTTTTGGATACGGTCTCCCACAGTATTCTTGCCAGCAAGAGGGAAAAAAGTATGGATTGGATGAATGGACTATGAAGTTGATAGAAAGCTGGCTAGATCATCAGGCTCAATGGGTAGTGATCAATAGCTCGATGTCTAGTTGGCAGCTGGTATCAAGCGGAGTGCCCCAGGGGTCGGTCCTGGGGCTGGTTTTGTTCAACATCTTAATAAATGATCTGGGTGATGCTGATGGTGCAATCCATCCCAAGTTTGCAGATCTGATGAGGTTCAACAAGGACAAGTGCAGAGTCTTTCACTTAGGATGGCATATTGGACTGCGTTAGTAGGAGTATTGCCAACAGATCGAGTGAAGTGATTATTCCCCTCTATTCGGCACTGGTGAGGCCACATATGGAGTATTGCATCCAGTTTTGGGCCCCCCACTACAGAAAGGATGTGGACAAGTTGCAGAGAGTCCAGCGGAGGGCAATGAAAATAATTAGGGGGCTGGGGTACATGACTTATGAGGAGAGGCTGAGGGAACTGGACTTATTTAGTCTTCAGAAGAGAAGAGTCAGGGGGGATTTGACAGCAGCCTTCAACTACCTGAAGTGGGGGTTCCAAAGAGGATTGAGCTCGGCTGTTCTCAGTGGTGGCAGATGACGAACAAGGAGCAATGGTCACAAGATGCAGTGGGGGAAGTCTAGGTTGGATATTAGGGAAAACTGTCCCATTAGGAGGGTGGTGAAGCACTGGAATGGGTTACCGAGGCTGTTGGTGGAATCTCCATCCTTTTAGGTTTTTAAGGCCTGGCTTGACAAAGCCCTGGCTGGGATGATTTAGTTGGTGTTGGTCCTGCTTTGAGCAGGGGGTTGGACTAGATTACCTCCTGAGGTCTCTTCCAATCCTAATCTTCTATGATTCTATGCATTAGTGTGCAGGTGATGGATGGGCAGCATTGGTGGCCAATGATCCAGTTGTCTCTTCTGGTCCTAAAATTGATTATGCTAATATACCCCCTTTGTGAAATAGAGAGAATGCATCCCTACTTCACAAGGTTGTTATCTGAGGATAAAATCCATTAATGATTGTGGTGCTGAGGTTAAAATAAGGAGGGCCAGGAAAATAGGTAGACTTAAGTTTTGCAAATGCAAGCATTTATGGAACTTAATATCAATAGAAATATTACTATTTAAAAAAAATCACGTAACCATTTGTTTTTAAAGGGATAATACTGCACAGGAATACTGGCAGGATGCTGCAGTGCTTGCCTATGTGTTCAAAGCAAAACAGTGATTGTGATTAGAAACTTGCTTTGAACAAAATGCAAGTCTCCAATCTATTTTCATTGTTCAAGCTGAAAATAGCAGAAAAAGTGAACAATTTTCATGATGAATTAGTATTCGATTAGATTTTATTTTTCAGTTTTAATAATCTAAACAGTTCTTAGTAACTCAAGAACTTATTTCAGACTTGAATTTTAACCTGGCTCTGTCTAATTCTAGAGTTTCAAATGTTTCGTGCTTGCTGTCTTGAGTACAGAATGTCTTAGTACACACACCACTTTGTAACAACTTTCTATGGTTCTTTTACTTTCAGACACCATGGATTATATCAAAGGTAGAAATGGCAGTCTGTTGTATGCAAGTATTTTCTTTGCTGCAATTAAGCAAGGGAGGATGTGTTACAAAGTTCCTGGGCTGAAAATATTACATTTCTTTCAACACTATTGTGCTGTGTTGGAGTCCAATTACACCCCAAATAACTATGTAATGTATAGCAAAGACACAATGCTAATGAAGTTGCACAGATGCAGTGACAGAAGATGTTCTGTGCTACAGTAAATTGATCTTCACGGGCTTCCATTAAATTATCCAGTACACAGGACCTGAACTAACATCAGAATGGTGGGAATTGGCTTAAATTCAGATTTTTATCTAGCCTATTCATGTTTTGTGTTTCTTCTTTTTAAAAGAGAGAGAGAGGAGGGCTTTAGAGAGAGAGGAGCTCCAATTTGCTTGATGGTGATCAGTGTGTTCAGAATTTTTGAGAACCAGAATACAGAACTATGTGAATTAATTAGGATGGTGTAACAAAAATAGAGGGAAACAGTACTGATCTAAGGGTAATATAGCCTGCCCATAAGCACCAGTGAAACTGTTCAGCAACGCTTCCATTTATTGCCAGCAGAACTTCTTAGGTTGTTGTAAGCAGTTTGTCTAAATAAATACAGAAAATACATTACAATTAGGGCTGTCCATTAACTGCTCTTAACGCCTGCGATTAATGTACAGCGCAATTAACGCGTTAATTTTTTTAACGCGCTTTAATCGCAGAGCCTCTGGGCGGGAGAGCAGCATGAGCTGCTCGGGGAAAAGCCTGTCTGTTCAGGCGCAGTAACGCAAGCCGCCACCAGAGGGCGGGAAGAGAAGAGGCTACAGAAAGTAAGGTAGGTCTCACCCCTGCGTTTTTAAAGTGATAACAGCACTGCCAGGGGCTCGCAGGAGCACACCTCCCCTCCAACACACACACCTTGCAGGGCTCGTCCGAACTGCCCTCCCCATGCCTCCCGGGTCTGGGGCCCACGCGGGGTCTCCCCGCTCCCAGCCCTGTGCCCCTTGGAACTGGGGGCTGATTCCCATCCCATGCTCAGGGGCAGACCCCCCACCCTCACCCCATGCTGCCCGTGGCTGGGACTGACCCCTGTCCTGAGCTCAAGGGCTGACCTCCGCCCCCAAACCATGTGCTGCCTGCACCACCCTGAAGCCAGCATTGCCCACCATCAGCAAATATCTCCACGCTCCTGTTGGTGGGCATTTGCTGCCTTCAGCTGATCACCAGGCAGCAGCCGCCGCCTCTCTCTGCTGTGCCTTGCAGCTGGAACAAATGCTCAGTTTTGGTGAAGAAGTAGGGACAGATGGGACAGAGCTGAAAAAGGGGATTGTCCTGGCCAAAATGGGAGGTATTGGCGCTCTAACCAGCCCGGGCCCTATTGTTCCCGACCAGCCTCTCACTCCCAGGACCAATCCCCCTGTGTCGTGCCCCATTGCCCCTAGCCAGCCGCTCACTCTGGGGTTACCCCATAGAGAACATGGCCTGGCGAGCTCAGCCTCCCTGCACCAGCCTCTTCTCCCCTGCAGTATGACTAGTCCCTGAGGTAAAATCCACCCTCTCTTGCAAACAAGGGCTCACTCTGCTGAAGGGAGCCCACCTCGCTCAGTAAAAGGAAGTGAGCCTGGTGAGCCCGGTACCAGAAGCAGCAGCAAAATGCCTTCCATCCTCACCCTCCTCCTGCACAAGTTATTGCTTACTCACGCTCCTCCCCGGTTTTCCCCAACACTGAATGCTTGTTTATCTGAGTGACTGGCTGAACAAGAAATAGGACTGAGTGGACTTGTAGGCTCTAAGTTTTACATTTGTTTTATTGTTAAGTGCAATTGTTCTTTTTTACATAATTCTGCATTTGTAAGTTCAACTTTCAGGATAAAGAGATTGCACTACAGTACTTCAATGCAATGAATCAAAGTTCTTTTTACAGTGAAAATGTTTGTAATAAAGTGAGCACTGTACACTTTGTATTCTGTGTTGTAATTGAAATAATATACTTGAAAATGTAGAAAACATACAAAAATATTTAAATGGTATTCTATTAACAGCATGATTAATCATAATTAGTTTTAATTAGGGCTGTCAAGTGATTAAAAAAATTATCTTATAGGTTAAGTCTTAGTGACAATATCTATAGTGAATATTTGAACTATGTAGTGAAAATTCAAAGGCCAAATCATCTGCTACCCCAGGGCTCTGCTCTTTGATGCTGAGGGTAGGGGGAGAAGATGGTTTTAAGCCACCTTTTGCAACCTTAGGCCTGCTAGGTGCAACGTAGGTCAGCCACAGGACTTTAATAGCAGCAAGTTTGAGATTCTTTTGAACTCCTTTATAATTTTTGTTTCACTTTTCTGAATTCCCTCTAATATAACACTGTTTTGTAATTAATGACATGAACTGTCATGAAAACCGTATGTTGGGTGCCATCATGCTAGGGCTTTAGAGAAGGCAATCCTCTCCATGCTCTCTGAATTGCTGCATTTGTGCTTTACATTGGCCTTTTCCCCCCTGCTATATCATACTGCACTGACTTCTCATTTTCCACTGGTCTCTCTCTTTATTGCTGTCTGGTTTTCTTCTGTCCATCAATTTATTTATTTGCTAGTACAGTTGCCATAAATTAACTCTAGCCCTATGATATTTACCACAGCCTATCCCTTCTGATTTTTTTTTAAAACTTTGGTGGGAGGGAAATCTTTCCAAACATATATAGACATCGACAACCCTTTCTGCAGGGATGTTGACCTTAATTATATTCTGGTTGTCATAATTTAGCTGATTAGCTTGAACCAGCTCCTACACCTATTTAGGACAAACTGAGAATAGCCTCTCACTTTATGTAATCTAGAACTAGCTGTTCCACAAGGGCATAATGTAAAGATGTAGAGGAATAGCTTCTGGAGCCTAACGCATCCTCTTGATGATGATGATGGACAAGATGATGAATATAACCTCAACTATACCCTGCCCTCTACACACTGGTACAAATGGTCCAGCTGCAGAGCTGAACTCCACGTCAGTGGGTGCACTCTGCACTGTCCTCCAAATTCTGTTGTGTACCCCACATGTGAGTGCATGATAGGGTCCCTGTCTGTGCCATTACACCAAGGATATGAATCTGTTATAGCCTCAACTAGGGAGCCTTGGAACTCTAGTTCCAGCTCTAACACCTCATGCTTTTAGCACTGGAAGTCCTCGATGTGTTGGCCAAGATAGCGGCTGGCACAGCTGAACAGCACGTGAGTATCTGTTCTGCAGCCAGGGTCCCTCTGTGGATGTGAAGGTGGGGTCAGGATTTACCCTTTAATGAACTAACTTCTTATGCTTAGAATTTTTATTTGCATGTGATACAATGTTTTAAAAAAAGAAATGTGGAAGTAAAGTTAGCAAATGCACGATTCTCTCAGTACAAGGTGTCCTGAGAAGAAACTACATGATTTTGATTTGGTAAGAAGGCTTAGTTCAGTTTTCTTTACCATTGACTGATTGTGTGTTAAGGATCTTAAAAAGATATGGAGAGCTCACTTCTGAGCCCCTGAGCTTTGATGTTTTAAGAAGGTGTCCTTTAGGTGAAAAGCATTTAACTTAGTGCAGTAGCATCCCTTGAGCGTGACCTGTGTGAGAAGGGTTTAATAATAGCATCTCACAAACTGCATATAAACAGCAGCCTTGTTGTTTGAAGTTAGAGACTGGGATTTTCTTCCTTTATGGAGGAGGCGCACTTCATATCCTAAAGAGGTTAACAATGTCGTCTTTAATAATTTTTTTTTATTTTTTTTAAAGGCAGGCAGGGAGGAGAGGAGTGAAAATTCAGACTGGAATAAAACTTTTTGTTAAATGAATTGTTCTTTGTGAAACTAAGTCTAAAATTCAACTGTGACATTGCAATCTTATAAAATTAACCAAAACATTGACAGCTACGTAAATGAATGCATTTCCTATTAGTAAAAAGAACGAGGAGTACTTGTGGCACCTTAGAGACTAACAAATTTATTTGGGCGTAAGCTTTCATGGGCTAAAGCCCACTTCATCAGATCCATGCAGTGGAAAATACATTAGGAAGATATATAATAGATATATACAGAGAACATGAAAAAATGGGGGTTTCCATACCAACTCTAATGAGACTAATCGATTAAGGTGGGCTATTATCAGTAGGAGAAAAAAAATTTGGTAGTGATAATCCGGATGACTCATTTCAAACAATTGACAAGAAGGTGTGAGTAACAGTAGGGGGAAATTAGCATGGGGAAATAGTTTTTAATTTGTGTAATGACTCATCCACTCCCAGTCTTTATTCAAGCCTAATTTAATGGTGTCCATTTTGCAAATTAATTCCAGTTCTGCAGTTTTGCATTGAAGTCTGTTTTTGAAGTTTTTTGTTGAATAATTGCGACTTTTAGGTCTGTAATTCAGTGACCAGGGTGGTTGAAGTGTTCTCCAACTGGTTTTTTAATGTTCTAATTCTTGATGTCTGATTTGTGTCCATTTATTCTTTTGTGTCGAGGCTGTCCGGTTTGGCCAATGTATATGGCAGAGGGGCACAGGATGGCATATATCACATTGGTAGATGTGCAGGTGAACAAGCCTCTGATAGTGGCTGATGTGATTAGGTCCTATGATGGTGTCCCCTGAATAGATATGTGAACAGAGTTGGCAATGGGCTTTGTTGCAAGGATAGGTTCTTGGTTCCTAGTGTTTTTGGTGTGTGGTTGCTGGTGAGTATTTGCTTCAGGTTGGAGGGCTGTCTGTAAGCAAGGGCTGACCTGTCTCCCAAGATCTGTGAGAGTGAGGGATCATCCTTCAGGATAGGTTGTAGATGACAAATTTGAAAGCACATAATCTATATGTATGAAGGAATTCTTTGCTATGTGTTCCTTTTGCTATTATTGAAGACGTGAATCTGAAAGCAAATCACAAGCCAAGCTCTCTTGCTTGCTCTTGCATGAGATCATAATTGTGTGTTTGCACTGACAGTGTACTGCCATTGTAATAATTATGATGTCCTGTAGACAATATTATAACCTCTCTGCAGCATCAAGTAGGAGTAGTCAATGTCTGTAAGGAAGAAAGCTCTTCTTTAAATAGAGGTATTTTATGAGCCTGAATAAGAGAGAGAATCATGGAAAAATGTGATTGAATGATTGTTTGTAGAAAGGAAAATATGTAAAATTCTTGATGTGTTTTACTTGCAACATAAATATATCTTAAAACCATAGTGCATTTTTAAACCATAAATTATTGGCCGAGGTTCCAGAGATGCGGGGGGAGGGATAGCTCAGTGGTTTGAGCATTGGCCTGCTAAGCCCAGGGTTGTAAATTCAATCCTTGTGGGGGCCATTTAGGGAACTGGGGCAAAAATCTGTCTGGGGATTGGTCTTGCTTTGAGCAGGGGGTTGGACTAGATGATCTCCTGAGGTCCCTCTCAACCCTGATATTCTATGAGAATTTTATTGTAATTACCCTAAGGATTTTTAATTACACTTTTTTTTTTGTTTTTATTTCATGATAAAAAACTAACTTAATTTGCATGCTGCATACTAAATTTTTATTTTTCAGAGTGGAAAATCTTTAGCTACTTTGGAGCTCACTGACAGAGTTCAGCGATTTTTGTTGTTGTTGTTGTTGTTGTTTTTTAAGTATGGTGTAAATGAACATTTTTCACAGCTCTTCAGTGTTTGTGTGTTGTCAGAATTTTCATCCCATATCTATTACATCTATATGCTAATGCTTGCCTACCACTTCTGGTTTTCAGATTAAGTCCCTTGAGGTAGAGACAGGTTAGAATGTGGTCCACAGACACAAAGGTTCCTTTCTTCTGCTCTTGCAAGCAAATTTCACAAGTCTTAATGCTGGCTGAGCAGCTACATTGTGATGGAGAAGTAAGAGTCAACAGCAGTATTAGGTAGTGCTCAGGAATATGTTAGTTTTGCTTCACAGGCAGGGGGAGCATTCTAAACATAGTCTATTCATGTTGTTGTTAATGGGGGACAGGGAGAGACTCTCCCCAAACAATTGACTCTAGGTCCTCTTTACACTGCACTTTACGCATTGCACGCTCTGGAACAAGAAGACCGGCAACATGCTCTAAAACTTTACTTGCTAGAGTAAGAAAAAGCCTTTCCCATTCCCATCAGACAAATTTCCAGTACAGAAGGTCACTAAACACTTTTTAAATGCTCCTAGGCACTGGAGATTTAATAGGGCATGCAAAGACATGGCTTGAGATAATTCTGTACTCTATCACTGACTTGGGATAATATAATAAGGCCACAGGAGAACTGAAATATAAATGGATGATAGTAATTCCATGCATTTTCCATATTAAATGAAAACTGAAGAAAGTGTGCACTCTCTCTGTATAGAAGAGTGCAGAATTTGGGGGATTGTGTGCTTCAGCTCACCTTCTCATGAGGGTGTTCTTAAACAAAGGATGGGGGGGGGCAAAGGAGAGATGGAGAAGTACTGGTTAATCATGTTAGTCTATCATCAATTCAGTGCAAGAGAGTTCTGGGGGAATAAATGTATGCTGTATAGTCACAGTGATGGCACCTGAAGTGAAGGGAAAGGACCAGCAAAAGGGCAGAGTGGCAGTGGGCATTTCAGTGGCTGTATGGCGGGAACAAAGCAAGAAGAGGGCCATTTCTGTTCAGTGCTTCCTTCCAGGAGCAGGTAATATGGTCAGAGGCATGTGACAAATGGCACAGATATGCCAACAGATTTATTGCATGTGATAAATTATACATATCTTTAATACATCACTTCCCCCTTCATGCTGTGTGTGCCTGTGTGTGTGTGTACACAGATAATTGAATGACTGCATAAACTTCAAGCAGCTCTCCCTCTGCTAGTTTGCTGCCTTATACCTGCAAACATGCAGGGGGAAAAAGGGCTGTCTGATAAATTGAAGAAATGGAGGATATGTATAAACAGAGTGCCTAAACATACATTGCAATTAATTGTATATTTCTATCAGGCAGTCTCTTACACAAATGTACAGAAAATATATTGTTTGTAAATTAACACTGCTTTCTGTTCATAAAAATATTTTAAAGCAAATTGGTGTTTGACCAGGGGCGGCTCCAGGCCCCAGCACGCCAAGCGCGTGCTTGGGGCGGCAAGCCGTGGGGGGGCGCTCTGCTGGTCGCCGGGAGGGCGGCAGGCAGGGTGCCTTCGGCAGCATGCCTGCGGAGGGTCCGCTGGTCCCGCGGCTTTGGTGGACCTCCTGCAGGTTCATCGGAGCCGTGGGACCAGCGGACCCTCTGCAGGCACGCCTGCGGGAGGTCCATCGGAGCCGTGGGACCGGCAACCAGCAGAGCGCCCCCCGCGGCATGACGCCGTGCTTGGGGCGGCGAAATGTCTAGAGCCGCCCCTGTGTTTGACTATAAATAAAAAGCAACTGAAGATTTCAAAATTATTGTAATTTTTCCCCCTTGCATGTTATGTGAAATATTTTTATATGGGTAGCTGTACTACTCTGGGTTTTCCTTTTAATTGCAGACTACTGAGGGTGACGTTAGCTCAATGCTCAGAAGGAAGAACTCTTTGGAGAATAGTGATACTGCAGTGTGAAAGGAGGACTAGGGAATTTCACTGACTTTGCAGAAGTGTCAGGTTTGTGTTCTTGCAAATTGATCATTTATTCATGGCATACCACCAAAGTCAGCAACGTTAATGGCACTCTGTAGGAATAGATGTTTTTTATTTAGGGGTTTGAGGCAGGTGGTCAGACCTCCAACTATCTGGACTCTAGCATAGTTCCTTGTTTGTCTTAACCCCTCTCATGCAGTATCAAAACATAATAGTGAAGCTCCCTGATGTAATGGTGTAACTGTACTTCATGATTCAGGGGCATTCCCAGTACATGGAATTGACCTCCATATATTTGGGAAGAAGCACAAGTGTTTGTAGAGCAAAAAAGATCAGAACAGCATAAACAATGAAAAATGTTTTAAAAGCACATGATCCCCAAATTAGAAAGTTCAAGAGATCCTGAAACTTGTAGAATTCATATGGAGCTCCAGCACCTCCGATCTTTTATCGCAACGAGTGTTCACAGAACACCTCACTTTACTGCTTCTGGTCTACTGAGTTCATGCTGGTTAATTCTGGGGCAAAGCCTATCAGCCAACTTACACCTGTCCAACACAAGGAATATTACCTGCTGGAGCTAAGCTGATTTATATTGTCAGGATACCACCTGGACACACTCTAGTCCTGACACAGAAGCAGGCATAGACTGTTTCCACCTCTGGTGAGTAATCTGGAGTGAGGGAATCCTTTATCTTTCAGTGGCCTCAGAGTAACTTCTCCAATAACAGTGAGGCCTGCCTACTATCTGACTCTTGGCTGGAAGCTCCAGATTCCAGCCCTGTTCTCCAGCTCACTCTGGGGTCTCCAGGTTTCTTTGCTGGCTGACCAGGTGGGTAGAGCTGACAGTTGAGAATCCCAGCCAGCCAATTGACAGAGAGAGAGAGGGGAAGCTGAGGAAAGAGAATGCTAAACAGCCAGCAAGGAAAGGGAAGAGGTACCACTGCAGTCTCAGCTGCTGAGAAAAGACGATCTGTGTGTGAAGGACTGGGCAAGAGGGGAAACTAATGGATTGCAGGGAGAGTAAAATTCACAGAGGGTGGATCGATAGGGGAATAAATAGTGTGGATTCAGATATATTCCTGTGGATCTGATTTGATCATTTTGTTGGGGGAGGGGGCTGATGGATTTGATGGGGAGTTGAGTAGTTGGGTGCTCACTATGTCACTTGATGCATATATTTCTCAGGATTTATTTCACCCTCATAGGCAGGTGTCTGCACAGCCTAGATGATTGTGCTGTGTCTTGGGGCTAGGCCAGGAGTTGATCTTGGAAAAGTCACACAGCTATATTGTTTTATGGTCTCTGTGGAATCAGGAGGCAATGCTGCATCAGTTAATCCTCCAAAAATGAGCTGGATGAATATAAACTTCATAACCATGAGAGCTGGAGTTTTACTTATTTGGCAGTGGCTGATGGGTAAGCCCTGCCCCATCACCAGGGGGAGTTCCCTACTTGCAATAAGTAGATTCATGAAGTCTTGATGTTAGGAGGCAGCCCTTCATACTGCTCCTATGCACTTAGGGTGGAAATCATCCTTGCACAAGAGGACCCATTTAAGGGTTTAAGTGGCATGAAGGGCCCTAATGTGAGATTTGGACAGGTCCTCTGCACTGGGGTGAATTTCAACCATAAAGAATCTTTGGGCATCACCCTATAACACTAGTACACTGACAGGTCTATCTTATGGAGGCAATTTAAATGTGGAGAGAGATTCAGACACATCCATAGCATCCCGTGGGTGAGAGAACTGAAGTGTTCAAAAACTGAAGTGATTTCCTTTCTATGGTTAATTGAATGCTTCTATAATATTTGATAGTTAGAAGTAGCTTGTATTCACAGCACACTTTAAGTTTGGAAAGTTTTCAGAACTTACCAATTAGTGCAATTGTGGGTAGAATACTTACTTACCTCCCCGCCCCCATGCACCTGTTAAGTTTTGTAGTGAACCTCCAACAGATGGTGCCTTTGGGAAGGGGATACAAGCTATCATCTTGCACATTATGCAGACCCAGTTGCAAGCAAGGGACACGGGTCTGACTTTTGAATAAGGGATGTAGTGAGGCAGGGTGACCTCCCGAGGACTTGGAGTGGGAGGGCCCCTGCACTGAGCCTTGGTGGGAGGGACCAGGGCCTAGTTGCCCCTCCCCCAGGAAGTGGGTGGGAGGGGTGGGAAGTATAAAAGATGGCCCAACAAGCTCAGTAGGGAGGCAACCACCGGAGGCACCAGACACTTCCTGTGATCTCCCAAGCTGGGACGCGGCGGAGGGTGCTGAGGGAGCAGAGGATTGGCCTGGGCCACCGGGGCCTGGAGACAACTGGCCTGGACCACCCAGACTGCTGTCAGACCTGACCCTGGAGGGAGAGGACGACTGGCCTGGACCACCGACAGACCAGATTCCCAAAGACTTGCTCACAGTCCCAGAAGCTGCCATCAACCTCTCCCCCATCCTCACAGCAACAGGTACACCAAGAAGGGGAGTGTGGAAGTGGCCCAGGGGTAGCAGACCCCTGTCTGGCTACAACACTGACAGAGGGTGAGTCAGCGTGTTGCGGAGTGGATATCTGCTGACCCAGTGACAAAGCATTTTGTCACTGCTAGGGCCCTGGGCCAGGATGCAGTGGAGTGGTGTGGACCTGTGGGGCCCCCCCCCCCCCCCCACCGCCACCACAACCTGGGGGTGACAATCTCCCCTTCCTCAGGCTGGAAGCCTGAGCCTCAGACTCTTTGTAGCTCTGCCTTGATCCAGGGCTGAGGCCAATTGACTGTTTCCCTCCCGCCAGCCTGAGCACAGGCCTGACCCCAGCTGGGAGCAAAGACCGCTTTGTTCCCCATGGCAGCCAATGTATCAGTGATGAAATGAGGCAGGGTGGCCTCCCGGGGAGTGGGAGGGCCCCCTGCACTGAGCCACTACAAAGGAATATAAGAATGGCCATAGTGGGTCAGTGCAGGTACAGTGTATCTGCTGGATCACTCTTGTCCTTGTGCTTCTTCACTCTGTCAGAATTCTGCTAGACTGGTGAGGCATGATTTCCCTCTTCAAAAGCAGTGTTGACTTTTCCCCAACATATTGTGTTCATCTGTGTCTGATCATTCTGTTTACTATAGTTTCAACCAACTTGCCTGGTAGTGAAGTTAGGCTTAATGGCCTGAAACTGCCAGAATCACCTCTGTAGCCTTTTTTTAAAAAATGGTGTTATGTTAGCTATCCTCCAGTCATCTGGTACAAAGACTGATTTAAGCAATAAGTTATACACCACAGTTACTAGTTCTGCAATTTCATATCAGAGTTCCTTCAGAACTCTTGAGTGAATCCCATCTGGTCTTGTCACCTAAAAAGAATGGCTTGCATGTGGGGATCTCCCACATATCTTCTGCAGTAAAGACTGATGCAAAGAATTCACTTAGCTTCTCCACTTATTTTCCTGGACTGTTCCTTTAGCACCTTGATCATCCAGTGGCCCCACTGAATGTTTGGCAGGCCTCCTGATTCTGATGTACTTTAAGAAATTTTGCTATTAGTTTTTGTGTCTGTTTGCCTGTTGCTCTTCGGATTCTTTCTTGGTGTGCTTAATTATACTTGATTTAGCAGAGATTATGCTTCTTTTTGTTTTCCTCAGTAGGATTTAGCTTCCAATTTTTAAAGGATGCCTGGCATTTTTTGGTCATCTTACTGTTTTTGTTTTTGGGGGTATGTGCATTTAGTTTGAGCCTATGTTATGGTGTTTTTAATCGTCTCCATGCAGTTTGCAGGCATTTCACCCTAGTGAATGTTCTTTTTAATGTCTGTTTAACTAGCTTCCTCATTTTTGTATAGCTCTTCTTCTTGAAGTTAAATGCTACTGTGGTGGTTTCTTTGGCTTTCCGCCCCTTACAAGGATGTTAAATTTAATTACATTATGTTCGCTCTTATTGGGCAGTTCAGCTATTTTGACCTCAGACTCAGTGATCTACTTAGGACTAAATCAAGAGTTGCCTCTCCCCTTGTGAGGCCCCGGACAAGAAGCAGCTGTGGTCTGTTTTTTTTAAAAAGGAATTTTTGTTTGCTCATCTTTATAAGAGAAGGGTTTTAATTATTTTTTTGTGTGGAACTGAAAGTATTTTGATACCAAGGGACTAGTGCAGAAAAGTAGGTCAAGTATCACACTTGTAACAAGACAAGCCACACATGGATGTAAATGACGTGAAATTAGGTGTTTCAGGAATTGAGTCGTCAGCATCATAATCCTTTTACTACATTTACACTTCACAATAAGCCTTTAGTGCTTGTATTTATCTGAGGTATCTGTTCTCAAGACCATGTACTCTTCTAAAGACTGGCACCATTGCAAAATTACTTCATTAATGTGTAACATTTATATACCTATCCGTGTAGCATATATATCACTTTAACTAGACTTTTAACAGAATGGTGGGATAGAAAATGTAACCATAATATCAAACTACATTTATAGGTATTTAATGCTATTAGGGTGCCTTTTCTTGTGTACTTGTATACTAATTAAACTATGATTATATACACTATACTGTAGATATCAAACAAAGTAAAGTACTTACAAATGCTAATGTCAAACCAATGCCCTGTACTACGCTTTGAACATATGTTAAATACACACAGTAAAAGCACTATATATAAATAACATTATAAAATTGCCTTATTAGGTTATATCTACACACACAATAAATTCCTTACGGAAGGCCTCTTATGCATTGTAGCTCCAGAGCTGCAGAATCTCATGTGAAACTTGTTGTTTGTCATGTGCTACAGAAATATTCCACCTGCCAGAGAAAATGGCTGCTTTACCTTCTGGACCTGTGACACTTCAGCTGCAATTTTGTGCTCTGTCTGTCCTCCAAACTGTCATCCTCTTTTTGCTAGTCAAATGATTAGCATTCAAGACATTAGTGCAGATTGTAAACAAAGGATTAATCGTCCTCTTCCCGGTTGCTGCTGCAAGAAAATACAGGAAGTATCACGTTGTAGAACCACCATCTAGAAGCTGCGTCATTTTCTAGGGTGGGGTAAAGAGAAGGGCTTCTTTGCACAGCTTTCTCACATGCATGTATTTATGTGGAATATTACTCATGCAGATTCTTTTCTGAGCTGATTGAAAGAGAGTAAACATTTTCAGTGAAATGTTTTGGCATCTTTTTCAGTTTTTTTAATTATTTTTTTATTTCCCCCCCCCCCCTGGAAAAAATGTACTGAAAATTTTCCAGTCTATTTTGCTGTCATGAAATATAAGTAAGGCCAGAGAGTGGTTTTAGTCATCATTCCTGAGGGCACACCTAAAATGGGGTTTTACTGGATTCCGCCTTGTCTGTCTTGTTCAATGTGTAGATGAATGCAAGAGCTACAATGCCTTCAATATGACATCTAACTCTCATCTGACCCAGACTGTATCGTCAAATATCGTGCCCAGTGTCTTGTCGATCTTGGGGATAGTTGGCTGAGACTCTGTCCAGATAAAACAAAGTGATACTGGTAGGTAGAAGAAGGGGGGGGGGGGAAATAGTGATAGTGATATCTGACTACCATTTGTTGTTAGAATTTACACTCTGATCAGTCTCACTCAGCTATATACCTGCAGCTATGATCAGTGGCAACCTGAGCTGGGCCAATCTTGGTAGTGATCTGCTGGCAGGAAATTCTCCATGTGAAGTCCTCAACTTTGGAACTTACTCCTGTCTTGAACCAAAATAACCCAGATCTTTTTGGGGTTCTTTTTATGGCACATTACAAAAATCTATCTATTTACCTTGCCTTTTGCAAATGGGGTGAGCGAGTACTATGAATGCTGGTAATAACAAGTGAGGTGGTATTTCGTGCATACTTTACTATCTGTTTATGTACCCTTAATATAAAGGATTAATAAATTGATAATATGAACATGTACTGACAAGAGTACTATATATTGTAAGTGCATCAGTGTTGCACATGATTACAAGGAACCTGTTGGAACGTAAAACAGTTGATTAAAACATCTATTAATCATTTATGAACTTTATATTAAAGGACCATTTATAAATAGTTTTTATAAAAAGTGTAACTAATTTCATTCAGTTTGCTTGCACTTGGCCACATGGAATTTTAATTGCCTTCATGTTATCCAAGCTTCTTTTTTTTTTTAATGAAACCTCTTTGACTGCTCAACACTCAGTAAATTTTTACTGATCTAAGTACATTTTTCTTCTTAGCATATTTTACCTCTTTGCTATTTATCTCCTCTTTAAAGTCACTGTTAGATGCATTAACCAATGCTGATCCTAGCACTGATCCTTTGAATAACCAATTACTAATTTGTTTCCACTCTGGAAATCATCCATTCTTTGCTTCCTATCTCTGAACTAGTTCTGAAGTCCATGACAACTTTATCTCTTTGCCCTGTGGTTTCTACTTTTCTCTAATTGCCTCTGACAGATTTTATCAAAAGTGTTTTTTTGTGTTGGAAGACAAAATTAGATCCACAAATTCTTCTCTAGCCTGCATTTTATTAATTCTCTCATAGAATGCTAAGCAATTTAAGAGGCACATAATTTATCATTACAAAAGTGTGCTGTTTTTCCCCATTAAATTTATTCATCAAAGTAATTTATTCTTAATTCCCGTGCCTACTCCTCCCCCCCCCCCCAGTAGTTTTTCTGGTACTGAATTGAGGCTCTGTAGTAGCTAATTCCCATTATTATTCTTAGTGGATTTAAGGATGGCATCAAAAAGACCATCCTCAAGTCATGAAGTATGTCTGCTTTTAAGAGTGTAAGTTATTTTTCTTCATAGATCAGTAACTTTGTTCTTTATCTGTGTTAGAATTCTGGTGAATGTGATTCACCAAACTGGAAGCTATCATTGTTCAAAAATGCATGTACAATTTGGGGATACATGCACATCATGGAAATAGGATATAATGTTTCCTCTGTATGGCTATAGTGTGATTTGGACCAGGAATATGACACCACATTGCCAGAAAAATAATGATAAACTGGAAGTAGTTCAAGGAAAGGAACAAAAATAACCAGGGGGCTGCTAGCATGATTTACAAGGAAACAGAATTTTTTATGATACAGGAGGGGGGAATATCAATTTATACATATTTTAAGATTGTGAACATCAAAGATGGAGAAGTATTACTTGACCTTCAATGGTCTTTCAAAGTAGCAGTGGAAGCCTTATCACATGGGATGCTTAAAGTACAATGGATGAAATACTAGGAAATGCATATTGTAGAGAAGAATGCTGTAATGGCAAGGGATTTTTCATGTCAAGGCAGGGATTGTTTCCTGTGGAATGTCGAACATAAAGGGTTCTAAACCTGCTTGGGACCTTTGGGTCCTACCATAATATAACTGTTTGATAGTAGTAATAATGATTCTGTTCAGATTTGGCTAGACACAAAACTAAAAACAAAAAACACTCTTTCAAACATTCAGAATTGTTGGCAATTTTTACTCAGATGTAGTGGAACTCCTGGCAAACATATGACCACTGTCCATCTGAAAGCCATAAAAAAAAATTGTTAAACAGTGCCTGTCTGATTAGGTTCTAATACTACAATAATCATTATGGTATCACAGTGCCTAAGAAAGACGTCTTAACAAGCTCCAAGTGTGACGTAAGCTAAGAATTCATGAAATGGGACAAAAGTAAAAACAAACATTGTATGAAGTGACAGCTTTTGTCTTTCTCAGCTATAGCATGGAAACACTGTATAGATTTCTTAACAAAAGCAGCATTGAACTTTATCCATTTGGCACAGACTAAACAAAACCAACATACTGTATTGGACTGATTTCAAATAGTCTTGCTCCCTGAGGCATGTTTGTGAGATGTATAGTATCTGACAGAAAGGCAATTAAGCTGGGGCCCTGTGACCCTGATAGATGTTAAATTAGTACGTTTCCAATATGTTTAGCCATTTGCTTTGTTACTGTATTGTTTATTTGATATTGACAAGAATGTGCAAAGCTAAATACCACTCAAAACAACAGCAAGAAAGGAGACTAGTTCTAATTTGTAAATGAAAGCAAAGCTCTGGCAACATCATAAAATATATACATATCCGCTCCTTTGGGCTGTACAACTCTACATTTTTTTTTTAACAAATGAAAATCAGACTGGGATGGGGAACAGATGCAATTTTATATAAAGTGAAATTAAAGAAAAGAACATAAGGAATCAATTAAAATTCTCTCATCAAATCTAAAAATTCAATGACTTTGAAATGGCTGATTTCTGATGAGGTTTGTATATTAAACATACCATAAGACTGGTGGTGTCATGATGGTCCTCAAGATGTCTCCAAATCACTCTGCTATGTGATCAAATCTCTTTGTAAGCTAAGCTGGGTGCATTCAAACAATATGCATTTTAATACAGTCAAATGCAAGGACATACACCTAGTAATGAGAATATAGGCCAGATTTATAGATTGAAGATAGTATGCTAAAAAGTAGTGACCTTGTAAGAGACGTGGCGGTCATGGCGCATAACCAAACTGAACATGAGCTCCCAGTGCAATGATGTGGGTAAAAAGGCTAATACAATCAATATAAGCAAGAAAATATAGAGTAGGAGCAGGGAGGTGATAATCACCTCTGCTTACAGCATTGCGGAGACTGTTATTGGGCTGCTGTGTCCAGTTCTGGTGTCCCTCCCATTTTTCAATATCCTTTTTAAAGCATGGAGTCTAGAGAAGAAGAATCTTTCAAGATCTGTTGGGGGGAGGGGAGGAAGGGGTGAAGGGGAGGAGAGGGGACGAAATCCTACAGGGAGACACTTAACTAAATAGATCACGCTTCTTATGGAAGACTTGATCGTAATCTATAAGTACTGACATAGGGAAGTAATAGCTGATGATAAAGGGCTCATTAATTTAGCAACCAGAAGCATTACTGATTCTAACAGCTGGAACCTCCATCTCTTGAAGAATTTAAATCAAAATTGGATGCCTTTCTAAGAGAGGATATAGATCAACCACAAGTTGCTGAGCTAGATGCAGGAATTATTTTTTTTTGAAATTCTATATCCTTTTATATAAGAGGTCACACGAGATGAGAATAATGGTCCCTTCTGGCCTTAAATTAATGTATAGAAGCATTTTCTAGCAGCAAAACTACATTGTTTAAATCAGCTCTCTTTATATAATATGATGGTCACAATTCAGTTGAGACTCAAAAGTTGCCTTTTAAAAATATTTCATTTGTGTGCTTCTCTACTTTCTTGTTTTGACCAGGATTGTAAATGGAGATAATGACATACTGCTAGAAAGACTTTAGGCATTTCTAAACTTACCTTAACTAGGTTGTACTAGAAATGCTGTATGGCAGCCTGGTATCTCAAATGCAGTGAAGCTCAGAGCTGTATGTAAAAGTGTGTACAATAATTTGTGCCTTTCTTGTGTAGGCATTATACGGTATATGCAAATTGCATATTGGCACATGGAAATAGAAAGTTTGTATAAACAATTATTCAATATACATGTGCACTTACGTTAACCATTTAAACATGCAATGGTTCGCAGTGGTACTGGTCCTCTGGACTGTTTTCCCCCCTCCACCTCACAATCTGTAACATACCTGACTGTGGCTTTGGGGATTAATTAGAATCTTAACGCATTATATAATAAAGTGCTAAATACTATTGTTTAGCCAAATTTAAGAAGCTTCTGATTTTAAACCGGGAAAATTGTATCTGGAAGAAAGTGCACGCTCACACACAAAGTATAGATATGTTTTAAAAATATTTCTGCTTGGACAAAATATAAACATTATGTTTTAAATTACAAACATCTGGCAGCAATAGGCCACCTTCATAGTTAGTTTACGTCTAGTGACCATTTGTAATTAACAAGGTCATTTGATTATTCATGTTTGTTGAACTTCCAGGGCCCATTTAATCAAAGACTAATAACAGTGGTTATTTCTAATCAAGGGAATTGCTTTTTTGATAGATACTATATCCTGTGCTTTTCATTGCCAAGAGACACCAGACGTCTCTTGTTCTGCACTGAACTACTTTTATGATTGATTCTGTGTATTATTGTGCTATTTAATAATTTAAAGTGATTTAATCTGACATATCAATATTAGAGAGACAAGGTGCATGAAATAATATCTTTTTTTTGTGGGACCAACCTCTGGTGGTGGGACAGACAGGCTTTTAGAAGTTTGAAAGCCTCTCTCTTTCACTAACAGTGGTTGGTCCTATTAAAAGATATTACCTCACAGACCTTGTCTCTCTAATATCCTGGGACCAACATAGCTACAGCAACACTGCATATATCAATATTATCATTTTTAGAATTGCCACCACCAATTTAAAAATTTTAAAAAGTCACAGAACAGAGCCTTTATTCTAAAGTTTTTTCCATTTCAAAGTCAGGATGTTTTTATAGTCCCAGACTACACTTTTTTAAAGAATTTTAATAGTCTGGAGAAGGTTATAAATCAGGTGAATTAGGTGTGATTTCCCCTTCCTAAAGCCATGCTGATGTCTTTAATTGAGCAGTGCTTTTCCAACAAGTGGCTCTTTGTGACAGTTTAAAACCTTTAATTCATGAACATTTTTTACTGAATATATAGAGTTTTCAAACTAGTTTTTAAAGAAAAAAAAGTTTCTGCATAAATTATGCATTTTTGCTTATTTATGACCTTGATCTCTCTACTCCTCCTTGTGTGTGTAAACATAACAATATGTATAATGTCCCCATAGTTTTCTTTCGTGGTGTTGACCCAAAAGAGTCAACGATAGTAGGAACCTTAAGTTTGTGTCTTTGTTTCATGTTGGTCTCTTTCCTATGTTCAAAAGAGTTCTTTGCTTAGCCTAGGGCTTGGAGGGGGAGAATCAGTAAGACAGAAGACCTAGAAAAAGAGATAACTGTGCAACCAAAATGTTTCAGTGGTAACATGTCAAGTGAAATTTAAATTCCTGAACGGATAAAAGAGCCAGTTCTATGGTATGTGACAGAACAGTGGTTCTCAACCTTTTTGGGCTCAGGACCCATTTGTAGATGTTTTATGACCTTTTATGTCACAACCCACTGAATAGTCTCTGGGTGGAGGCCCAAGGATGGTTTCAGTTGGATCCTGACCTCCGGGGGCAGGGGGGTTGGGCCCTGCCCGGCACATACCCCACAGTGGCAGCTCCTGTGCTGTGGGGCTGGCTGGGCCTGGCTCTCCACTCCGGACATTGCAACCTCTAGGGGTGTAGTGCTGCTCAGTTTTGGCCCCACACACCTGACTGGACCAAATTTGTGTGAGTGGAGCTGTGACCTGGCTCATGGGGTTGTAGTGCCACTCATTCAGATTTGGCCTACCCGGATTCCCATAGTCATGACGTCTGGGCTAATCCTGAGTAATACTGGGACCCAAGAGGTTGCAGTACCTGGAGCGGGCAGACAAGTCCCACCAGCCCTGTGAGATAGGAGCTGCCACCAACCCTCTGAAACATTCTGGTGACCCAATTTTGCTTCCCGGACCAGGGATTCAGAAACCCTGTGCTAGAGGATGAGAGCTTTATCTGAGATCAGTGAAAGCCTTACATGGCTTGAAAAGCCCATGCAGCATGAGTAATTACACATGCTTTGGATATCCATCTTTTCTAACACAAAATTGTGGGGGGGGGGTGCACTGCTATTATTGGGTCATATCCTGAAGTGCTTATGTAGATCTTTATCAGGCTAAACTCCCATGGACATCATTGGGCACTTTACCTGAGTAAAAATACTAAAGCAACATTGTAGTAATGTGATTTTAAACACCAGACTGTCAGACCTATGTTATTACTAACATTCCTAGTCCCTGTCTCTTGTTTCCTGGGCTGGAAGTGGTGTGAATATATAACCCTGTGACCCTAGATGTTCAGAAGACAGAGAGGGAGCACCAAGTGTATCACCCAATACCAGCCCCTTCATCCAATTAGGGTGGCACTGATAAGTTCCAAGTCTCACAGGAGTCTCATCTAGTATCTTTCACTGGTAGAACGGTAGCCTCCTGGAGATCTGGGAAGTGCTGAAAGTTGAGGAAAATGTATGCGACTGGAGAGAAGAGAGAAGGAGATGGAATCCTCAGGGACATCAGAAAATTGGTTGAGGGGGGAAAAGCTGCTGGTGCTATTACAATGGCTTGTGACTACTTAAGGATCTATTCTGGTACAACTCAATATGAATAAGGGTGACAGAATCTGACCCTCAGTAAACAGAAAATGCCTGCTCAAAGGAAACAAACATAGCTTTGTTATATTCAGTAGGCACTCAGTGTTGAGCCTTGAAAGAAATGCAGCCATAAAAAATCACCATGCCTAAAGTAAACCTATATAAGATGCAAGGAAATGTAAATGTGTAAACTCATCATAAAAATGACCTTGGAAACTTAGCCTAGAAAAAGGCATCAAAGGTGGTCTCTGATGCTTATGGGCAGAAAAAATCCCCCTATATTGTAAGTATAAATGGAGCATATTTGTTCAAAATGTTTGTGATCTTTACCTTGGGTGCCTTTCTAAAAAGAATGCTGTAGTACAACCAGAATTAGGGACTTGTTCCAGGAGCCACTTCATTAAATTTTATGCAGGAGGTTAGACTAGATTACCATAATGATCCCTTCTGGCCTTTAAATACATGAATCTCTGAAAACTGCAAGCTTCTCCACAATTCTGCTCTTATTTACATATCTGGGTGTTTTGCTTCCTAATTCACCATTAATTCCCTTGTACTGCTCCTGTCTTCTACCTAACTCCTCCCTTCATAGCCTTCTCAAATGTTATCCCTTTTACCTATGACATTCATCTTTTTGTATGCCTGACAACTGTCTTTATTCAAATTCTTTCTTAAAATATACTACTGCCATGAATCCTTTGAGTGATAATTCACCACAAATACACCTTTAAACAGAGGAAAAAATTGCAGAGTTCTTGACTGTGGACATTCTGTGGCCAACTGGTATTGTGTTGTCTGTTTGAGCTTTGTCAAGATTAGTCTGCAAGTCCATGGGACTTGCAACCAAATTGTTTGTTTGTGAGCAGCTTCAACCACATGGTCAATACGCAATAATATGCATCACATAATGATTATTTAGCACAAATGATGAAGGGCTTCTGACCCACCTGGCTAAAACAAAATTGCACATGCTGTTGAAGAACTTGCTTTAAAATTAATTGTAAACCAAAGATTCAGGCTCTTAAATGTATATAAATGTTTAGTTTAATTTAATATAGAAGTACTGGCAATCGGAACTCATTAGTCTCTAACAGATTCAGTTATAGCATTGATTCCTCTTGAAACAAAATGATACCCATTTTGTGAATGAAAATAAATCTGACTGCATTTACTTTCCACTTAGCTGACTGAAGTCACAGCTTATTTGATGCAGCAATGTGAATGTTCAAATAGGATCTAATTCTGCAAAGTGCTGATGGCCAGATTTTTAAATATGTTTGTGTCTAAAGATGCAGATAGTTGCCTACTGAGATTTTCACAAGTGCCTAAGCAGCACCTAACTACCAGTGATCCCCACAGGTGGCTCTCTGTATCTGTGTCTCGGCAGCTTTGAAAATCTGACCCTGAATGTCTTTGGTTCCCACAGATTTCAAAGAGGCTGCTCAACACCTTTAGGTATTCATCATTTTTGCAGGATTGGACCCATAACAAAACAAAATATGTGAAGAAATATTTAATTCTGCTTTTCGGCACAAGCCATTCCTTTGCATAATCAATATTTTACCCCACATTCAAATTACTTATCTACAGCCATTCCCTCCAGTGAAATCAGGGATATATCCAAAAGATGACAGCAGTGCTGAACTATGAAACACTTGAGACAGTGTGATGGGAGGTGTACACACAAGCCATGATAGGATTTACGAGGGCCTGAGATACCAGTTAGGTTATCTGGCTGAGGGGAAGGTGGCTGGGATGAGGGAGGGCATCAGGAGCAAGGAGGGAGGCCGGGAGGAGAGTAAGCCCTGAGATCTTGGCCTGGGGTGAGGAGTCTGGCAAGAGGCTAGAAGCGGTAAAGTAGTCATGGGGAATACAGTAGGCTCCCATGGTAAACCCAGAAACAGGCAAAGAAAGAGGAAAAAGGCTGGGTAGGAAGGAGCCCAGGGAAACAGCAGCAGGGATGGGGACTCAGGGATTGCTGTTTATAGGGTCCCTAGGCTAGAACCTGAGGGTGGGCCCACGTTCCCCTGCTAGCCACTGGTATAAAGGTACCATGCTGGGGCTGAACACCATGCTGAGAAGGCATTTGGACAGTGGCCCTGTTGGACTTTGCAACCCCAGAAGGGATGGACTAAATAGTCACTTGGCTGGAAGGCCAAGTTACAAAAAGACCATTGCAGAGCAAGCAGAGAGCAGAAGGGGGCACCCAAAGCCACAAGAGCTACTTTCCCAGATTTAGACACACAAAGGCACACTAGTAGTGAATGGGAACCCTGTTACAGGCAGTGAAAATATTTTTAATGCTGTGACTTATTGAATCTTTATGTAGCATCAGGGTGACCAGATAGCAAGTATGAAATTGGAAGATGGGGTGTGTCAAATATCGGGACTGTCCCTATAAAATTGGGACATCTGGTCACTCTATTAGCGTGATAGTAATAGCAATTATATTCATGCTGTTGGCATATTTCCCATAAAAATGTTTTTCAGCTGTCAAGTGCCTAAGCTTCACTTGGCCATTTAATTGCCTACATAAAAACTTTTATTGTCTGAATACTCTTCTGCAATCAACATTATCACTAGAGTCATGTGTAAAACCTGTTCGGTTGCTATCACTCTTTTAGTGGGTTTGGGTTGCAGAAGCTTTCACCTCATAAAGTTTGTTTGAAGTTTTAGGTTCACACATCTGAAACTTCTTTGTGAAATTTAATTCTATCACAGTGGAACTTGCCAGTTTTGCAATGAAATAGTCCTTGAATATGTTAGTTTATCCTTCCCTTTTTAGTAGCTTTCAAAACAGCAGTATCCATATCATTTTCTACTAATCAGCAGAACAGTAGTATCCAAAAATTTAATTGCCTGCAGTCATTTAATTAGAGTGCATGGTTAATTAGACAGTCAACAGGGACAGAAAAATTTATGAATACTAATTTCCAATTGGAAGAACCATCTTCTTTTTGAAATTAAGCATAGACTATATATATAATTATATATATTAACTTTTGCCTCACTACTTTTTTTTTACTTCCCCCTCTCATTTTGGGGGGGTTTATTTTTACCCAGATTATACCTCTGTTCACAGATGTGTACAAATACATGTATCATTTCTATGGTTTAAAATTTTTGCACATCCTTTCTTGCATAGTAAATGCTACAGTGTGATACATTGCTTGATTGACGAGGAATATCTCATGCAAAACTTTCATTTGTCTTTGATACTTAGGATTGTAAAAGCAGGGTTCCCCCCCCCCTTTTTTTTCTCCCCACATGTGTGAGTAGCATGAAGCAGACATTCACAATCCCCAAACCAGCTGGTTTACTTCCTTCCCCACACTACTTTGTGCAAGATAGTATATACTTATTTTGCAAGATATAAATTTACATATTTGCATGTGCTATTCACACAAGCATCCTATGTATTTGAATTGAGGAGTTGCCATCACCATCCCAAATTCTCTTGGACACAGTTGGTTTGTTCTCCCAATTCCTGTAATTAGTAACAGCACATTTCTATGCCTACTGAATTAATCTGCTGAGCATCCACAATGTAGGTCATTCCTAAGTTACTTCAAACAATTCAAATGTTTTTAGTTTGGGTTTTTCACATATTCAGAAGGAACTACCCCAATGCTTTCTTGGAGACTTACTTTTGTAGATGAGTTTCTAGAAATATGGGTTAACCATATATCTGGTCAACACATAACTGGTTAGAATTCACTTAATTCAGAATGTGCCAGCTCTCTCATGCATCAGTTCATCCCATAGTACCAAAGTGTGTGTGTGTGGTGGTGGGGTATTATTTATTTATTTATTTATTTTTAAACCATAAACATTGATTGTTACCAACCCTCCAACACACACCCTACTCAGGCTGAGGTGAAGCCTGTTTCACAGTGTCATTAGTTTCCGAAGTGCAACAGTCTAGACTAGCTTCCTGACATAAATCTAATTTGAGAAAAGATGATTTTGGTATCCTATTGAGGATCTACAAATATTCTTCAAGATTCCTTCTTACTTTAAAAGTTCCATGGAGGGAAATATCAAATAGAGAGCTCCAGAAACTCTAGATTTTAAAAACTGTGAGCCAGATAGAGCCAAATGTACACCAGCTCAAGATCTTGCATCTCTACTGGATTATATTCAGCAATCTCACTTCAACTATTTCACAGGATGTGGAGGAGTGGTGAACACTTATATAGAAACTTTTAGTAAGACCGCTGTACTTGCATAGGCAGGATAATGTTGCTGAATTGTGACAAAACCATAAAAAAATAAAGTATAAACCTGTTAAAGAAATTCAGTTTATATTATCAGAATAGTTTTAAAAGAATCAAATATCAGAACTGTGCCAAATGTGAATTATATTGGCATTCCTAATAAAATCAGACTAAAGTTTTTCCAGGAATTATAAAATTGGATTTTGTACAGTGTTCAGTTATATCTTTATTGAGGAATGTAATTACAGCCTAAGGAGTGAAGAATTCAATAGTACAATACATTTTTCTTCCAGTGAAGCTATGACCCTTTATTTCATAGACCTTGAGCACTTTGGTAAATTAGTCTTGATTTTAACAGACTAATCTTCTCCTTTAGTGTAACTAAACCAGAACAGCCAATTTTAAATGGAACAATTATTCATCAACAAGTTATCAACATAACACAAAACTACATGTGTGGATACCAGATATCCCTATATAAATACCTGCAAAATATTGGAGGTTTTTATAAACAGGTTGGACAAACACCGGTCAGGGATGGTCTATGTTTACTTGGCCCTGCCACAGCACAGGGGGCTGGACACTAACTTCTTGAGGTCCCTTCCAGCCCTATGATTCCATGATAGTTAAGGACTAGGCTCAACATTTTCAAACTTGGCTGCTTTAAAATTAGGCATCTAACATTCATAATTATTCATCTGAGTAAGTGGCCTGATCTTCAGTCAGTGGTGCTCAGCACCCTCTGCTCCTATTGACTCTAATTCTTAGCACCTCTGAAATCAGGCAACTTACTCGGGTACTTAAAGGTAGGCACCAAATCCATATTTAAGCACCCAAGTTTGGAAATTATGACCTAGGGCCCTCAGCAAATTGAATTATTGGCAGAGTATCACAAAATTCTGTCATTTTAATTATACACCTCCATAATCATGGCTACAGACTAGGTAAACCATTGCACTTTTGAGAGTCACTGGTAGGAAAAGGCACAGTCCTTGAAGTGCTGAGCACTTGCATCTCCCAATAATTTACATGGAAACTGAAGGTCTCATTAAAGAGACTTCACTGGTACCTTTAGAAATGGTGCCCAGAAAAGAACAGGACAGTGCATCTTACTCAACCCTGCTCATGTTAACTAAAGAATATCTTCTAGAAAGATTCTATGGGCTTATTGTTGTTTCTAATCTGAACATCTTCAGTGCATTTCTAGGTCAATGTCAACTGTTACATCTGTTGGTCTTGATACACAGATAGAGGTTTGTCATTTTAAAGTCCGTATAGAAAACCATTCATTAGATAAAAAAGGGCCTTCTGCAGCTTTTGGATTTTAACATAAAAAGGTATTGATCTATGGTAGAAATTGTACAATGAGAAACAAATCTATTCTGTTGTGTTTAGTCATATGTTTAGTTTTTAGTGGATGAGCATGTATAGAAATAAATGCCCTAGAAAATGTCTTCCTTCAAAAGGTATATACACGTTTCAATAGATGGTAGTATTCATAGGTGCCATGTATGCATAGCTGCCAGATTTGTATAATTTTTGGTGGTGCCCAGAATAGGTCCAAGCAGAGCCGTGCCATCCCATGCATAGGACGGACCGGGGCAACCACTCTGAGTGCTGTGCTTTAGGAGGCCCCGCGCTCTGCCCCCACCCCACCCCCATTCCACCCCTTTCCCCAAGCCCCTGCTCTGCCTCTTTCCAGCTTCCGTCCCCTCCCCCGAGCGATGCCGGTGGGGCAGAGTGGGGTGGGCTGGGTCACTCACTGCTGCTGGCGCCAGGATCCCCACTAACCTCAGGATGCCCTGGACCCCACGTTCCCCTGAAGCGTCTCTCCCCCCCACCCCCCGCAAAGCATAGTAAGTCAACCATTGGTGGAGCCAGACCCACATTTCTAAATATTGGTGGAGCACAGGCAACATGGGTCCATATAACTCGCCGCCTATACGTGTATGTGTATTATTTTTATAGGTAGTGACATCATATCATGCATTCTTAAAACTGTCATTAAGCATGCAGTGTCTGTTGTATGTGGTTGCGCAGGATAATGTGCATGAGAAAGCATGGACCCTTTTCCCTTTCAGTAGTGTTAACTGATGACCTAAAATGAGTATGATGTGGACGGTGAACCTAAACACAAATAAATGTTCTGATGGCTTGCATACACTATGTAATGCCAGTACTCAAAAGGGGTACCAGTAGCACAAAGGGACTTAGGCACCTAAGTTCAACACTTTGGTACCACTGGCATTTACAAAACCTCTGCTCTGCTGCTGCCTAATCCTGTCATCACCTAAAGTCCCCAGGCACCTACATTTCCATGTTTGAAGACCTCTAAGTACCAAAATTTCATCTGCTGGGCACACAAATGGCCACTGCCATCCTGATATCAGCCAGTAGCTTGGCCCTTCCTTGTTCCTAAGTCCGAGTGGGATTCACAAACTAGGGCTTTATCCACCTATCTTGTCTTTGGGGGTCAATCCAGTAGGTGTGCTCTGAGCACACACAACCCCACGTAAAACAGCAGGAAGAAGAGGAGGAGGTAGTGCTTGGCTTGCTTGCCTTATGACTTTTACCCTAGTAGTTAAGGTACTCCCCTAGGAGGTAGGAGACCCATGTTCCAGGCCCCCAAATGGTTTTCTAAATTTAAATCCCTTAGTTATTTAATGATCCTCCATATTTTCAAGGATAACAGAAGTTGAGCATGGCATCTGGAAACAGATGCTTGTAGATCTTTGTGTCAAAGATACAGATTGTAATAAACACCAAGTCTAGAAGTATAGTAGCCCTCAGAAAATTACTTCACAAGCAATTGAGCATACAGGGTAATATGTTGTCTGTGTGTAAAGAAAAATAGAGGTCAGAGGAGATGTGGTAAGTTGATTGCAATCAGAAAGTTGTCTATTCAATCATAAATCTGATCATTCATTCCCAGAGATATGTAATTAAGTGTATCATTGTTAAAAAGTTGAAAGCAATTAGATGTTCACTTACAGCCCTTTTTGGGTTTAGAAATAGAATGGTACTATGGCTGTGACTAAAATGGGAGAAAGGGACCCATTATGTTTGAGTTAGGTGCTTTTCTTCAGCTATATGAAATATTATACATATTGGGGAATAAATTCTCAGACCCTTGCATGGGGTTCAGAGTGGAAATTCCCCTTTTTCCCTTAAAATTTCTGCAGTAAGCTAAACACAACTAGTTATGATAAGGGACCTTTACATCACCTCCTAAACTACTGGATTTTAGAAGTCTGACTACAAGCATCAGAGAATCTCATGAATAATTTATAGACATATTCTCAGAACAAATTACTATTCAAATTTTCAATTAGTACTCAGGGGACACATGAATACCATAATACTATATTGCTCCCTTTCTATTTCTTAGGACACTATTTATCGATGGTTATTAGTGCACTTGACATAAAGTGAATTTAAGGAATTGCCCTAGTCCCTTTTCATATATTTGTAATTCTAGATGGAAATTAACACATAGTTATAAATGATTCATCAGTTCCCAACTGTTTAACATAGTATTGTGTGTACTATATGCATAAAGGAAGTAATAGCAGAATAAGAAGAGAGAATTCTTGCTCTTGAGATAGGTTATCATACTGCTTGGTTCTTTGTATTATAGGAACCAGTTTGGCTTTCATTTACAAGATCAAATAAATTACTATAAAGCCAGTTAGTAAGCCAATATGCTTTAATCCATAAAAGATCTGTGTGTTTGCAAACCAAATTATTTTAGGAGAAAGGTAACATGCAGAGATAAGTATTAACTTTCTTGGCAAACTGCATGTTTATGGACTAAATTAGATTAGCAAATGTTTCTTTTGCAAAAACATTCAGTGTGCCAGAAGTATGTCTACAGCTGCCCTCCAAAAGAATACTACACAATAATTTACATATTATTAATTGAAATTACTAAAATAGCTCTAAGACTTTCTGTAAATATCTTAAATTAGATCTTGTTCATTGACATCAATGGGATTATTTACATTAGCAAAGTTTAAATATGTGCATAAGTGCTTGTAGGATTTGGGCCTTAGATACAAACATTTCTCCAGGTAAATGTAATCAGCCTATCCACTTTCCTAAATTAAACAAATCTGCAAATAAACATTTCTATGAAAACATATATAAAAGGTAAAAGCTGGTGTGTTTTCTAAACTTTATCAATTACTGCAATAAACTATACAGTACAGTATGAAGTATGACTCTAGCCTCTAAATCAATTAGAAAACAGAACTCCCAAAATATAACCACTTGTAAACAATTGATGTGTTCCCGTGAAAACAACTGAAGATTTATTGTATATTCTAGTGCAAGGCAAAAGTGACTTTCATTAGTACATTTCCTGTTTGCGATTATAAATGTCTGAATCACGGTTATCTGTATATGAGCAGTTCACATAAATGGGCAAAAATGGCCTTGAGTCTTGTCACTCTTTAGAAGCTGTTTATCTAAATTCAGTTGTTGAGAGGAATGCAGCCATGGATCTCTCTGTATCCAT
Source organism: Mauremys reevesii (assembly GCF_016161935.1). NCBI lineage: Eukaryota > Metazoa > Chordata > Testudines > Geoemydidae > Mauremys > Mauremys reevesii. Next base: position 80,450,245 of record NC_052627.1, on the reverse strand, counting down.
TGCAACAGAGACAATGTTTTTAACTTGACAACATTGCACAGTTGTTTTCCACAGGCCCATGGATATCAGCATGAAAGATAACTTAGAAACACCTAAGAAAGAAATGTTAGAGTAATCAAGTACTAATTACCTGCTTTTATGTTCCTGTATGTTTAGTTATCCAACAAAAGAACAAAAAGTTCCAGTGTCCATGCTCTCAATGTCTCTAATATAGAGACCCATTGTTAGAACCCTTACCACCAGGATTCTATCTTAAATTCCCATTCAATTTTGTGTTTTGTTTCATTCATTTATATTCTGATAGTACTTGTTGAATGTTGTGTAAAGAGCAAGACACATCATATAAATGGTTGGGGGTGGTAGTGCTGTTGAAAAGGATCTGAGGGTTATAGTGGATCACAAATTGAATGAGTCAATAATGTGATGTAGTTGCAAAAAAAGCTAATATTGTGGGATGTGTTTTTGTCTCACAAAACATCCAACAGATGCTAGCGCGCTCTCTCTCTATATCTATCTATCTATACACACACGCGCTGCTGTTCTGGTGGCTTATGAAACACAGAAGATGTGAGGGCCCAGTAAAGGGCTCTCAAACTATTTAAAGGGATACTACTTTATTCTATGCACTAGCCAAAGGTGCCAATCGGGATTGGGAACCTGTGAGCTGGGTACAAGCACATAAGAAAATGCAATTCCTGCTGCGAAGAACTTGCAATTTAAATTGCAATCTGATGCAATAAAGGATTGTAACAAACAAACAATAAGCTGGAAATGGCAGAGGCAAATCTGTATAAGATTATTACTAGGGCCCTCACCATTCCAAACGCTTGCAACATTTATACCACTGTTTTCCCCGTGAATCACATAAGCTACCTAATATGTGTTTGGTTCATGCATCCTAAATTTAAACATCTTCTGCCGCCAAATATTTTCACTTCTAAATTATGCAATATAAGGAACATGCTATCCATGTACAACAGAAGTGCCTACTTTCAAATGACCCTTAATAGCATCATATACTGCTGTCTAATTTCACCTGGAGTCCCAATGACATTTATTAACTGGTGACATCTAGGACTGAACCACCTGGGGGACATTATATGGCAGTGGTTCTCAACTGATTATACATTGTAGGCTGCCCCAGACCCGGACCCCAGAGCTCACGGAGCTGGGTGGCCACTCCAGACCTGGACTCCAGCGCTCGGGGGGCAGGCCGGGAGCCCTGGAACCCTGCCATGCAGGGTGGTCTGGCAGCTCGGACCCTTCTGCACCAAGCAGCTGGGAACCCGGTGGACCCCGGGCATGCAGGCTGGCTGTTAGGACACATCTGAGCTGGGATGCAGCTGTGTGCAAATTAGGCCGCATGCAGCCTTTGAGCTGCGGGTTGAGAACTGCTGTTATATGGTATGTTCTGTGGTGGGCAGTTTTTTATTCATAAAGTTCGTCAGTCATTTGGCCATATTAGGGCTCCAGTCCCATCTGAGCTCTTCAGTCCTCACTACTGATGCTGTTTTACAGACACTTCCTCTGTGTTGCCAGTTCTTGTGATTTTTATCACAAGCCTCATAATACTTACTATTTTTATTCTTTTTGAAGCCCCAGCTCCTGGATTCATATGGTTTGTGAGAATCTCAGCTTTCTTTTAATACTCCCTCTCCCTTCCCCCACCCTCTTGAAATCTGAGTTTCTAACCCATGTAAGATTGGAAAAAAAGCTTGAAAATGTAACCCCTAAAACATAGAAAAGCCAAATAAAAAGAATCAACATTTAAAAAAAAAATCTCATTTTAAAGCCATTTTCATGATGGGGAGGGGAGTTCTAATTCATGACTTTTGAACACTTTCATTTGGCAGTACTGCTACCTATTGTATAATGGGTACCAAGGTAAACATTTTTTTATTTTTAACAATAAGATGCTTTAGCTTATAAAATACCAGAAGTGACAGGGTTGGATAGCTCAAATACTATGCATGTGGTGACGCTTTTAGCTCCTAGGTTGTTGATTCAACTCTAGCCTAGGACAGTGATGACTAAAAGCTATTGCCAACTGATGGCCATTTGGTAGATGTAGTCCAGTCCACAGTGACCCCTCCAGGTGCTCGGATACTAGGGTGATGAGTGTGATAGAAAAGTCCTGCACAGAGAAGGTTGAAAGAAGATTGGTTGGTGTGATATAGGGAAGCTTGCAATGCTATTGCCCATGCTACACCTGGCAAGCCAGAAGGCTTCATTTTCCAGAATTTGTTGTCACTTCAGTGTGCCTTTCATAAATTTATATACACAATATTTAAACATCTATTTAATTATATTTAAAATGTATTAATTGTTAAACTGATGAGCGAAAGCATGCCAGCTATCCAGCTGTAATTGGTTTCAGCTCAATATAACATTATCATGAGTTGGTGATTAATCTGACATTGTGCTCTAAATAGAGATGACAGACACATACAACCGAAGCACAGAAGTGTCTAATAGCATTAGTAAGATGTGTGGAGCAGTAGTGTGAAGACAGGTTTTCTATATCTTGCCATTTCCCTGAGTTGTAAGATAGCAGCAGTTTCTCTCCTTGTAAGCAATTTACTGGCCAATTGCTTCTGATCAAAACACTTCATTAGGGTAAAAATCAACCATCTTAAAAGAAGGACTTTGCAGGCATCCCACCAGGTGAGTCACTAGCTGTGTGTGTGTGTGTGTGTGTAAACGGCCCCATCCCTAATGCAAAGCTTAAATATAAGTAAAGATTTGATATACTCTGTCAGCCAGCTTCCAGCATTGCTGATGTCTCTTAGGCCTTGCCTTCACTGGGGGGGAAAAAGGTATGTTTACACTATTCCTACCTCAATCTGCAAACACAAGTGCAAACTGCCTTCTCTTTACTAGGATTTTACCTTGTTAGTTACCATATGTTAGCTAACAACACCATTCTGGCCACTATGGATGTGGAAGCCCTCTACACCAACATTCCACACAAAGATGGACTACAAGCCATCAGGAACAGTATCCCCGATAATATCACGGCTAACCTGGTGGCTGAACTTTGTGACTTTGTCCTCACCCACAACTATTTCACATTTGGGGACAATATATATCTTCAAGTCAGTGGCACTGCTATGGGTACCCGCATGGCCCCTCAGTATGCCAACATCTTTATGGCTGACTTAGAACAACGCTTCCTTAGCTCTCGTTCCCTAACGCCCCTACTCTACTTGCGCTACATTGATGACATCTTCATCATCTGGACTCATGGAAAAGAAGCCTTCGAGGAATTCCACCGTGATTTTAACAATTTCCATCGCACCATCAACCTCAGCCTAGACCAATCCACACAAGCGGTCCATTTCCTAGACACTACTGTGCTAATAAACGATGGTCACATAAATACCACCCTATACCGGAAACCCACTGACCGCTATACTTACTTACATGCCTCCAGCTTCCATCCCGGACACACCACACGATCCATTGTCTACAGCCAAGCTCTAAGATACAACCGTATTTGCTCCAATCCCTCGGACAGAGATAAACACCTACAAGATCTCTATCAAGCATTCTTAAAACTAAAATATCCACCTGCTGAAGTGAAAAAACAGATTGACAGAGCCAGAGGAGTACCCAGAAGCCACCTACTACAGGACAGGCCTAAAAAAGAAAATAACAGACCGCCACTAGCCATCACCTACAGCCCCCAACTAAAACCTCTCCAGCTCATCATCAAAGAATTACAACCTATCCTTAAAGATGATCCCTCACTCTCACAGATCTTGGGAGACAGGCCAGTCCTCGCTTATAGACAGCCTCCCAACCTGAAGCAAATACTCACCAGCAACCGCACACCATACAACATAAACACTAACCCAGGAACCTATCCTTGCAACAAAGCCTGATGCCAGCTCTGTCCACATATCCATTCAAGTGACACCATCATAGGACCTAATCACATCAGACACGCCATCAGGGGCTCGTACACCTGCACATCTACCAACGTGATATATGCCATCATGTGCCAGCAATGCCCCTCTGCCATGTACATTGGCCAAACCGGACAGTCTCTACGCAAAAGAATAAATGGACACAAATCTGACATCAGGAATCATAACATTCAAAAACCAGTGGGAGAATACTTCAACCTCTCTAACCACTCAGTGACAGACTTGAAGGTGGCAATTTTGCAACAAAAAAACTTCAAAAACAGACTCCAAAGAGAAACTGCTGAACTCGAATTAATATACAAATTAGATACAATTAACACTGGCCTAAACAGAGACTGGGAATGGTTGGGTCATTACACCAATTGAATCTATTTCCCTATGTTAAGTTCTCCTCACACCTTCTATGGGCCAGCTTAATTATCACTTCAAAAGGTTTTTTTCCTCCTGCTGATAGCTCATCTCAATTGATTAGACTCTTCCTGTTGGTATGCGTACTTCCACCTTTTCATGTTCTCTGTATGTATAAATATCTCCTGTCTGTGTGTTCCATTCTATGCATCCGAAGAAGTGAGCTGTAGCTCACGAAAGCTCATGCTGAAATAAATTTGTTAGTCTTTAAGGTGCCACAAGTACTCCTGTTCTTTCTAAAGCTTCTGTTGTTCATTTTTCACCAGCCACCACCAGTGGTGCTACTGCATCCCAGAGGCAAGTGTTGAGAACACAGGTAGGAAATCATCAAAGTGGGATTGGGATCAGGGGCGTCTCCAGGCACCAGCGCAGCAAGCGTGTCCCTGGGGCGGCAAGCCGGCAGGGGGGCAGTGTGCTAGTCGTCGTGAGGGCAGCAGTCAGGGAGCCTTCGGTGGCTGGGAACCAATTCTGTTTGGAGAGTGGAAGCTTAAATATGAACAAAGAAGTGGGAAGGAGGATTGGCTAACTATTGCAGGTATTAATTGTTATCAAACTCTAATGTGGTTTGAAGAGGGTGGATTTGTCTCCCACCTTTATTGGCTGTTTATAGATGCTTGCTTCTCCAGCTTTGCTTACTAGGCACCATTTTGGGACATCTTTCAAAGCCTACCCTGAGCAGTTCCCCTTCTTCTGGACCTCCTTATAATTGACTTTCTTTGGGTCATCAACCGCCTCCCCCAATAAAAAGAAACATATGTTTTAGTCAGAACAACAAAATAGAAAAGTCTCTTAGAGAGCACAGCACTCTGCACTGAGAGTGTGTAGTACTCTGAGCACAAAAACAGAGTGTTTATAAAATGGGGAGTGTGCTTAGAAACTTAAAGATGCAGCACACAGAAAACAAAATGTGTCATAGTTTCGTAGCTAGAAATGCCACAGTGGGTTACAGTATTACACCTTGTAAATTTAGGGTTGCCAACCCTCCCGGTATTGGGCTCTTTTTCCCGGAGGCTACTAAAGCCAAACTGGTAGATTTTTAGGTGCTAAAAGTCCACTGTCCCAGTGGAGCTAAGGCAGGCTCCCTGCCTGCCCTGGCTCCACACCACTTCCGGAAGCAGCCAGCACATCCCTGTGGCCATGTGCAGGAGAGAGGATGCGACAGGGGTCTCCGCACATGAGAACTGAGACCAGTGGGAGCTGTGGGCTGGGGCAGGGCATGGAGCCCCCCTTCCCCCCCACCCCACCCTCACCCCGGGGCTGCAGGGATGGGTCAGCCACTTCCAGGAGCGGGTAGGGCCAGAGCAGGTAGAGAGTCTGCCTTAGTCCCATGGCACTGCCGACCAGGAGCTGCCTGAGGTAAGCGCCACCTAACTGGAGCCCGCACCCCCTCCTGCACCCCAACCCCCTCCCACACCGAAACCCCTTGCCCCAGCCTGGTGAAAGTGAGTAAGGATGGGGGACAGTGGGGGATGGAGTGAGTGGGGGGCATGGTAGGGGTGTGGCCTCAGGGAAGGGGCGGTGGGGCAGGACAAGCGTGTTTGGGTTTGTGCAATTAGACAGTTGACAATCCTATGTAAATAACAAGGGGACATAAACTGGAGAACTTAAGAAATTCATGACTTTTGCATGCTCAGATGTTTCTGAAATGGGACTGGAAAATCAGGGGTCAGCACAAATAAATATACTTTTATAAGAGTAAAACTCAAACAGATGTACCTCTTGCGGGTGAGACTGTCTTTATTTTCTGGTTCCGAGTCAAACTCTAAACACGGTTCAAAGACATTGCCCATATTTTCACTCCTATGTAGATTGACCAGATAGCAAATGTGAAAAACTGGGACGGGGTTGCAGGTAATAGGTGCCTATATAAGAAAAAGCCCTGAATATCGGAACTCTCCCTATAAAATTGGGACATCTGGTCACCCTACTCCTACTGTATGGGAAACAAATATACACAAAGCTCAGGCTCCACTTTCATAAAGCTCATGGGCTCTTGCTTCTAGGCACCAGCCATCTCAAGGACATGTTCTCCTGTTTCACTGTCTGCCTCTCTTCTCTTTTTAACCTCAGTTGGCCGGATTAAGGTAATGAGGCCAAATCTCTTGATTTACTAGTGAGATTTAGCTGCTTTTTGCCAGCTTCAGGCAAGCTGAAGATGGGGAGGAGATTCTCTTCAGGAGTTCTATTCCCAGGTACCTTCAAGAGCCAGCTAGGATGAGGATTTAGTATTAATTCTAATCCCCTGGGAGTGGTAGCTGGCATTCTAGGAAGCAGCCGATGATTTATAAACATACCATCCATGCACAAGGGGGAAAAAACATAAGTATTCAAACACATTGCATTCTTTTGTCCTAGAGTCATGGAAGTTGTACGTGGAAAAGACCTAAAAAGTCTGTCTCCCTTTTGTCCCACCAAAGCCTACTTGCATGAAAAAATCCCCCATTCCTCAATGTGTGAGCGCTAGTCCTACTATAATTCTATTGGCTGCCTATTAACATGAGGATAACATTTTAACTTAGACCAGATTTTAACTATAGTTTCTAAAACTGTGCTGCACACAGTTTCTTTGGCTACAGTTGTAGCAAAACAGTAGTCAGCACTGATTCAGGTAGTGATCAATGGCTCAATGTCTAGTTGGCAGCCAGTATCAAGTGGAGTGTCCCAGGGATCAGTCCTGGGGCTGGTTTTGTTGAACATCCATTAATTATCTGTATGATGATATGGATTGCACCCTCAGCAAGGTTGCAGGTGACACTAAGCTGCGGGGAGAGGTAGATATGCTGGAAGGTAGAGAGAGGGTCCAGAGTGACCTAGACAAATTGGAGGATTGGGCCAAAAGAAATCTGATGAGGTTCAACAAGGAGAAGTGCAGAGTCCTGCACTTAGGATGGAAGAACCCCAAGCACTGCTACAGGCTGGAGACCGACTAGCTAAGCAGCAGTTCTGCAGAAAAGGACCTGGGCATTACAGTGGACAAGAATTTGGATAACAGTCAACAGTGTGCCTTTGTTGCCAAGAAGGCTAATGGCATATCGGGCACATTAGTAGGAGCATTTCCAGCAGATTGAGGGAAGTGATTATTCCCCTCTATTTAGCACTGGTGAGGCCACATCTGGAGTATTGCATCCAGTTTTGGGCCCCCACTACAGAAAGGATGTGGACAAATTGGAGAGAGTCCAGCAGAGGGCAACAAAAGTGATTAGGGGGCTGGGGCACATGACTTGTGAGGAGAGGCTGAAGGAACTGGGCCTGTTTAGCTGCAGATGAGAAGAGTGAGGGGGGATTTGATAGCTGCCTTCTATTACCAGAAGGGGGGGGTCCAAAGAGGATGGAGCTAGGCTGTTCTCAGTGGTGGCAGATGACAGAACAAGGAGCAATGGTCTCAAGTTGCAATAGGGGAGGTCTAGGCTGGATATTAGGAAAAACTGCTCCACTAGGAGGGTGGTGAAGCACTGGAATGGGTTACCTAGGGCGGTGTTGGGTTCTCCATCCTTGTAGGTTTTTAAGGCCGGGCTTGACAAAGCCCTGGCTGAGATGATTTAGTTGGGGTTGGCCCTGCTTTGAGCAGGGGGTTGGACTAGATGACCTCCTGAGGTCTCTTCCAACCCTATTCTTCTATGATTCAGCTGTACTCATTGGTAACGCCCAGCAATAGCTTTTTTTCCTAGTGAGGGCCAGTCTTATATGTGTAGTTTGTGCATTGCTCACTTTCAATTCAGGAGCTGCTTTTTTTTTTTTAATGAGCCAGTAGAACTGCTAAGCTCTGTCTTAGCTGGAAATCACTCTTTGACCATGACACAGATCCTGCTTTTCCTTTTTCTCCTAAACCATTCAGAATGACCTTTACAGTCAAATGATTAAACTGTTTTGAATCTCATATATGCTTCACAGTATCTTGACGAATGAGGATCTTGGCATTTCAAGGTAGGATATATAGTCAGTGTCTGTTTAAAAAATATGAAGTGGATGCTCTTGAAATTGTTTTCAGCCCTTTACCACCATGCGTCATTGTCATAATCAAATTCTCACCTGTCCAAATTTTTTAAACATTCCAGGTCTGACTTCAAAATTAATAAGACACACCAGAGTGGGATCAGAGCACAAAGGGGAGAGATTTTCTACACACCTTCTGCCAAATTGAGACGTTGTATAATATTTGCTATTGTTAGATTAGATTACCTAAACTTAATTTGTTTTTGAAACTGTGGTGCACAGCAAACATCCCTGTAACGCTGATTCTAGGATGCGACTTAGCAGTATGTGCCAAAATCATTCTTCTTGTTTAAATTAAACATGGAGAGTTTATGCTGCCTGGAAGTCAGGTGACGGTAACGTCATCCTTTCTTATAAAGCCATGCCAACTATTGCTTCCTTATAAAGCATAGCCCCATGAACTCTGTGAACCTGCAATCTGGGTCAAACCTCCCTAGATTTGTAGCATTCTATGACAGCAGCCTGGAAATTCTACATCAGCTTCATTTAAATTTAGGCATGACTATATTAATTAATGAAATATGAAAGTAAATACAATAATCAGCACAATAGTAACTTGTTTGTTTTGATATCACATTTTCAGTTTTCAACATATTGCTGAACTATGTATTGACAATGTGTAATTACACCATGTCAGAGGTGAAGCTGAAGGCCTTTGACAGCTGAATTGGTGTTTTGGTACTTAAGGTGTTGGGGAAGCATTTTAATACTGTGGGATAAGTCTGTTAGTTGAATTCTTCTGCTAAAATGATCATCAGTTAAAAAGTTCACACATCTCAGGGCTACTGTTTCAAGTCTCCTGCAGACTCTAGAAAACAACTCTGCATTAGTTTATACTTGGTTCATATTTTAAATGTTTTCTTCAACCCGTGAAGGATAGAAACAATTTTCTAATGAAAACTTTGATTCTGGAGTACAATTATGTGAAAAAAGGGTGGACAAAAGGTGGATGTTTTGGCAAACTCTGGGACTGCAGAGTGCCGGGGGGGGGGGGGGATTCTAAAGATGACATTTCCTTACAGATGTAGGATGTGTGCATGCTTAAAAAAAACTGAGTATTTTTAAAATGTAGTGTTAAAGGGCCAAATTCTGCCATCTGTTATCTTAATTGCAGTTACTCTGCATTTACAACAGTACAACTGAGAACAGAACTTAGTCCACAATTTGCAATAGAGAAATTTCTAGTCCAGAGTCTGTTTTCAAGTGTGAGTTCTCCACAAATTGTCTGAAAGGAGTTGAATGAGAATTGTGCAATTGAACTTTGTATTGTTGTGTAGGATCTTTGGGGATCAGGGTTATACTGGTCATGTGCTTAAAGAGGCTTGGGGGGAGAAGGGACTGAAATCATACTGAACTCTAATTAAGCAGAACTGTTGTATTTGAGCAGATTAGCCACAAGCCCAGAAATTTGCAAGTGCTGCTTAAAATTTAATATTTTGGGCAAAAAGTGATATCAGTTTGCCTTATGAATAATGAGACATCTTTTGCCTGCAATGCAATTTCATTATGTGAATCGTTCCTCTGAGCATTGTGGCATTCAGGTTAATGCAATCAGTCTTCACAGAAAATTCAGTTGCTAAGAGAAACTGAGGCCTTGCCTTTGTTCTTAGGCTAATGTGAATAAAGATGGAAGTGTAGATAATGTTAGCAAAAACTGCTGCTGGAGACTATTTAATAGCATACTAAGCCATCGTATAAAACTGAGGCAAAAGTTGAACTTCTATAAAATATGGAAGATAGACAATCTTGTTTCATCAAGTGAAACCACCACCAGTAGGTCACAGGCATTTTTCAATAGATGAAATACATTCAGTTGCTCTGTTTGTTGTCATTAAGTTGTCTTCCCAAGATAACAGCCCTGTCTGTATTGAATCCAGGAGGGCAGTTTCTGACTCAATTTTCAGATAAATTGATGGACTGTATACATAAAAGAGAGCATATGGCAGGGTGTGCAACTGTCAGCCAATATCCATACGTGCTGGGAGGTAGTGGGGTCTTGATGGAACTTAAAAACAAATATGGATCCATCCAAACCCCATTGAGGTCAATAGAAAGATTATTACTGACCTAAATGACAGTTCTTTGGGCTCCTTAGCACTCTTACGTATGTGTACATTTGATACAGCCACAAAAAACAACTCCACCCCAAAACAAAAACCTACTAGAATGTGGCACAGTGAATCAGTTGGTGAATAGGCTATATAGCCTTAGGAAAGGATTGTCAGTACCACACAGTGTCAGCTTACGTCTGCTCCCAGTCAAGTTAATGGGAGTTTTGCCAGTGACCTCAGTGGAAGCAGTTACCCTAATGCTTGCCAGTTTTGAAAATCCTCCCTCTATTGTCTCTATCATGTAGTATGTCATAGTTCTGTTTGTCTTGAGCCAGCCAGATCACCACATGGATACAAACCATTTTATAAAATATATTATTTATCTAGTATTTAAATTCTCAGTCTTGGCTAGTGAATATTCATTAAACATGCTGCTTTTACCAAACGCTTTAATTTTCCTGACAATTGTCATCTACCAACCCAGTTCTACTCCCTAGAAAGAGAAGTAAAAGCTAAAGATGGAATCTGTTTAGAATAATTAAGCATTCACCAGCAATGAGAGGAGCAAGAGACACATCACTCACACACATCTCAAACTGCCCTGGAGAATGAGAGTATATAGTTCCCCTTCTAATAGGTTGTTGGAAGCTGTCACATCTGAACATAAAGCCTTTGTGACAGACCTCATTGGTTACATCTGAATGATCAATGAAAGTACTATACCAGTATGTTGACCTTAATGAGACATGGAGCTGGGTTTGCAGATGCTGCCAGTGCCTTTTGTCTTGTTAGAAGCCTAATTATTATCACTGCAGCTCTGACAGGTTCAGGTAAGAAGTTCTGTGGGAGCTATAATTTGGTCTCCAATTATTTTTTGATAAATTTGTCTGCAGTTTTGGTGGAGAGCCATAGGATGCATTTAGTTCAGTATATATTGGTAGCAGATGACAAACTATGTGCTCTGTGAGATTGAGTGATCTGTAAAGTCTCTGGGCCCCACTGAAGCCAATAGAAAACTCCCACTAGACTCCTGAAAGGGTTCAGTAGTCTGGAAAGTTTGAGAGCCACTGATCTACAGGATATAAGGGTCTAAATGCACCACTAGTGCAAGAGAGCACAACTCAATTGAGTTCCATTGCACTGCTTTTACCAGTAGTGAACTTGACCCAATGTATTGAAAAGCAAATCTGCTAGATTCCTCTGCAGCAGTTATATAATCTTCCACAGAAGGCCCATCTCTGCAGAGAATTTCAGTGTGCTCTCAGCATGTAATAGAAATTACCACCCAAACAGGCATTAGGAATCAAATGATAGGAAAAGACATGAATATCTGTTACCCACATTGTGTCTGGTTCAACAGGTATCCTCCAGTTCAGAAGCAGACAAATCATCAATAAGAGAGAGAGAGAGACTCTCTCTCTCTCTCTCTCTAAAATACTTTACTTGAAGAAATTTGCCCATTTGTATGCAAGTTTTTGGTTGGTTGGTTTTTTTACAAGGTTGCGATTACTTGGAATCCGAATACTTAATTTCTGTCGTGGGCCCAATCATCCCATGAGTTGCGTGCATGAAGTTACCATTAAATCTCCATTGACTTCAATAGAAGTTGTATGCACGTAACCAGGCACCAGACGTTTTGTTTTCCTTTCTGTGAGTTCCCAAATTGGGTATATCTCCTTTTAGCTATAAATTAATTGTACCTGAGGCTGTGGGTGGCAGGTGATCTATGTGAATCTCTTACAGCCCCAATCCAGCAAAGCATTTAAGCACTGGTTTAACTTTAAATATGAGTATGTAGTTCCAATGTAGTCTAAACCTGTTGTATTTTGAGCAGCATGATATAAAGATGTGTGTATACATGTATATGTAATATTTCCATTTGGGTACCTCATCTGGATATGTTAGTATGTTATGTTTACACTTCGGTGCTATTTTTGTTTGTTTTGTTGTTTTTTATTGAAGGGCATTTCATTTCTTTTCAGTCCAAAGAGAGTGCAATCCTTAGAGCTTAGTGGTTGTTTTCTTATGTCTTATCCTTTCTAGGATTTTGTAGGCATGGAATTTGTTTATGCTTCTGTGCTGTTTATTTCTATGGTCAGGGAAAAAGCAGGGCAGAGTCTATTGCAATGTATATATCTTTTGATACTTTCTTCTGCTGCCTGTATCCCAGAAAATCAGGAATGCTGCTTAGGCTTAACAGGCACTATGGGGTTTTTGTTTTTGTCTCATATTTTTTATGGTATCTTACTTCTCAAAGCACGTACACAAGCTGTTTTGTATTGTCAGATAAATATTTTGTGGTTCTGTTTGTCATCCGCACCCACTGTCTGCCATGAACTTGCCTTTATGAGTAGTGCCTGTGCCTGAAGGCAGTACTTTCCTAATCCTGTTACTTGGATTTTGACAGCTCAAGGCTTTCCAGGGCATCAGCCCAGCCATGCCATACAACCTGCTTTGCTGGCAGCAGTGGGTGCCTGAAAAATCTTTGTTTGTTTTTTCTTCTTTTAAATATTTTCAAGGGGCAAAGTAATATTATCAATGGGTGAGTGACCTAATCTAAAGAGAATAAGTAATGTGATTGAAACTTGTACAGAAAAAGGGAAGATTCTGAAGATATTTGTTTTATGCAGACTGTTTTCTCACAGACTCCTTTGCTAAATGATCTGACCATCTGACTTTTCAAAAGCATATTTGCTACATTTGACAGACTAAATTTTCAAAAATGACCACCTATGCTACCCTTTCAAAGGCTAATTTGTACAGGTAAATCACATCTAAATGGGTATTTACATGTGCAGGTACCTATTTTGTGTGTTCCAATGCCCATCTTACTCCTATGAAGGTAGCTTTTGTAGTTCTAATCACCAATCTTAAATGTCTTGGGGATCGTCTTTAAGGCCCACAATGAGCAAGAGCCTGGCCAGCTCACAGATTCTCTTTTTCCAGTCCCCCATGACAAGTGTGCCCCTTAGAGCTTGCTACTGAAGGAGCGTAGGGACAGGCCTCAAGCTTTGGAACTCTTTACAGCCAGAGATCAGAATGCTTATAAGTTTTTAGCTACATTTAGGGCACAATGTGTGAAGCATGTCATCTTGCAAGTTTTCCCTCAATGTGTGGCAGCAGAATGGCCAACATCTGTCCTGAAACCAAACTTCCAGCCCACTCAATTATGCAGAGGAAAGAATGAAGGGAGGGGCTGTCTTTTTTTGGAAACTTCTTGTTAATAATTAGCAGTATAATATCAGTGTATAATATATGCATCGTGTGTGTGTGTGTGTGTGATGTTAATGGCGGCAGCATTTTAATTCTCGACTTTTATCTTTGTTTACTGTTAGTAATTAATAAAGTCCTGTAAGTGGAACCTTTCATGCAGTTAGGAAGAAAATCTTAATCTAAAGAAGATGCACTTAATGAAGCTGGGAGCGCAAGATATATTAGTAATGGCAATGAAAAAATATTATGATGTGCCAAACTTTGCTGAAAATCCACTGAATCCCGCTTACATTCTCTATTGCTAGCTGCTAAGATGCAAAATTAAGCATTTTTTTCATTGACTACTGTGCTTTACTCAATAGATTATAAACCATAAAGACATTACTTGAATTTCCACATGAAATTCTAAAGAAAGATATGGACTTAATACATTAGAAAAATGTCCTCTGAGTAGATGGTGTATCTTTCTACCTATAGTCTAGCTGAAGTGTGGTCATTACCATTCCTGTGTATGTGAATATTTTATGTGCTGTTCCCCCCGCCCCCCCCAAAAAAAGGATGGAAACCATAGTAGCTCTGCTATGCAATGAAGTACACAACAGCAATGCAAAGTTTTCAGAAAAGGACAGATATAATAACATGAAACTCATTTCTTACCAAGCTGTTCTAATTTGAATTATTACAGTTGCCAGAGAGAGGCAAAACATGCTAGAAACATTCCAGTCTACCCAAACATGGGTGGTGGTCATGAGCTCATAGGCACAGCAGTTCATTTGCCGCCTGTGTCTGTGACTACCTGCTATGAAACCTGGCATGTGTTTGCCCTCGTGCTCAGAACTGCCACCCTAAAAACTGTACTTCCAAGAATGCCATTCATAAACTATTTAGCTGGGAATGTTGATTGGCCAGTGCTGTGACAGACTCACTGGTAGAATAGACCCCTGCACCACAAAGGCTAGATTAACATAGGTACGTGGGCATTTTAGTGGTCATGAGGCCATTCAGCATCATTCATGCAATTCGCTTTGCAGTTTGTTGGATCATTTAAAAAAAAAATTGCCACATGAAAAGACTGTGCAGCAGGGTGCATAGTGCAAAATACCGCAGGAGCATTATGCAAACTTAAACTGGCATATTGCCAGGCCTGCCATCAATGTGCCATGCTGCTACACACTCAGAGTTTGACCCTCCAAGTTGCTGAATACTTCCCGTAAGGTGCTGAACTCCCTCAGCTCTTAACTTCATTGGGAGTTGATGTTGCTCAGCACCTTATACAACATCAGAATGGCCAGATTCTATGAATGAGTATAAAACAATAGAGACTTGATCCCTTCAATGTAGAGAAGTGTGGGTTCTAATCTACTGTTTGAATTTCATTATTGTGAAAAATGCTGAAGTACATTCAGAAGTGTTGATATTGTATCATGAATGTTTGAAAAACTGCCAAAATAGTATTTTACTATAAACATGAGGTGGTGGTGATAGAGGTCTTCATGATTGCTCTGTTTAAAAGCTTACATTGCCATGGACTTGTATCTCAACCATAAAAATTGACACTGGGCTGAAACATGGCTTAGTGTCTCACTAAAGCAGGGAATTCATTTAGAATAGCAAGTACTGCAGGTGTGTAGGAAAGGCTTTGTAACAAAAGTCTTATAGGATTACAGTAGATTTTCACGTGGGTGGCAGCCACAGTGACATGATCTGTAATGACTGACAGAATCAGCACAATCTGTTACATCAGAAAGTATGCACATCTTTCATGTTGGGTGCAGATATGGTTTAGAGGTGTCCCTATGCGCTGTGGGGAGGAAAAGCTGAGCACTTACACAGTTGGGTCCTTGATTAGATTTTTTTTGTTTTTTTTTGTTCTGTACGTCAGAAGCCACGCAGGCTTCAGACCATTTTCTGTGAACATCCTTATCTTCTGCAAGAAGGGCTGTGGCATGAGACCAGAAAGATTTTCTTGATTTTTTTTTTTTAATTATTAGTTTTTAGTTGGTGGCCAGGGTGTGTATTCTAGGTCATGGTGGAGCAATAGTGAGGTATTTGCCATGATCTTTATGTTCTCCCTAACTGCCACCACATCTCATTGGATGTGCATATTTACTCCATAGATGGAAAGTGAGGGAATCGCTGGACTGTAGAATGGTTCAAATCTGGCTACCCCTCTGCTCTAGCCTGAGTAAGAGACCAGTTGTGGTCATGCTGTTGCTTCACTGTTCTACTATTGCCATATGAAAGATTAGACTATAATTGGGTTACTGAAGTAGAGTCAAGAAACCATGGACTAACCAATTTCCTACAGAGTACAGATTCTCAAAGATCTCTTATAGCCTTTGACAATAAAATATGTTGTGAAAAATTTATAGACATTTATAGGCTAGATTGCAGCAACATATTCACATTGGTCATCATTACACCATAAGCCCTCTGACCTGAAGCTCTAGAGGGGAAGGAATTTTCTGCCTCACCTACTGATGAACAGAGGAGAGTGTGGCTAGAGAGCTTTATTTGCATAGGCTTTCTACCCAGAATTCCTTAAGTGACATTTTCTGAATCACCATAACTGTACACAAACCAAGAAATGGTTGGGTATTAGAACTGAACTGAAAAAGAAGATGGGGAAAATGACTCCTAATTTGTGGTAAAGACTCTGCTCAAGAGATCTATAGTTAGGCTAGAAAGGATTCAGTTTTTATTGGTAAATGTTAATTAACATTTACTTCACCAGCCACACACACACTGATTTAAAAAATAATTCTATTGATGATATAAATTTACAGGTAGGCAAAGTTTTTTTTTTTTTTTAAAGTTGCTCAAGAATGTATTGGAATTTTATTTAAGGATACTTGCTTTGTATATTTTTGACATGTGAAGTTTACAATTTGTGTTTTAACAGTTGTAAAGCTTTAATTTGTTTAAATTCAACATCTATTGACATTAGTTATCTGACCTCCCAATAATTTCTGCAACTGTGAAAATTTAAATAAATAAAAATAGGAAAAAAGCATTAAAATCATCATTTTTCACAACTGTGAATTTAAATGGATAAACATTGAAAAAGTATCTAAAATAAATATTGATATCTATTAATTATGCTAAAAAAAAATCTGCCAAGCTTATCTATGTGCCACTGGTTCCCTTCCATGGAGGATCCTGCACTGTTGGGAGGACTGTGGTGGGAGATGGTGCAGAGAGAGGGCACTTTGCTGAAACCACAGAGGACAGTAACAGAGTAGGGTGAGCTCTGGGGAGGCCTCTCCTACTTACATTAAATAAAGCTGAAATTCCTATAGCTAGGCTGCGTGGTGGAGGCTAAAGACAGGACCAGGCAGCATTTCCAAACAGACTAAAGACAAGCCTGCCTGAGTACACCTCAGGATTCTGACACCAAACTCTGTGAATGAGCTTTGGTGGATGGGGAAAGTGGAAGTGATGTGACAAAGGACATTTGCCTATTGGATGTTTGTGACAGCAGGTGGAGTTAATGGAGTATGGTCAAAGTTACTATGGGAAAATGTTTTATTTATCATTCATATAGATTGTTGCTGTATCTTTTTTTCCTCCTTAATAAAATTTTCTTTGTTTCGTACACAGACACTGTGCTTGCAAATGGGGAAGCTATTGCCTATTAATGGTGTCATGGGAGGGTATTTAGTGACTGCAGAAATTCTGCATGGGCACATGGGCCAGTGGTATTTGTTAGGTAGGTGTTCCTCTTAAAAACTATCTGAACCTAGCCTTTGTGGCTGCTGACGACAACAGGCATAAGGGTTACATAATGAGTTCTAAAATGCTCTTTGATATGTCTCAAGATGATATGTCACCAAGCATTCTCAAGACTATAGTACCCACACAAGGAAATAAGGAAACAGATCAACAGAGCCAGATGTGTACCCAGAAGCCTGCTACTGCAAGACAAACCCAAGAAAGAAACCAACAGGACTCCACTGGCCATCACATACAGTCCCCAGCTCAAACCCCTCCAACACATCATCAGGGATCTACAACCCATCCTGGACAATGATCCCACTCTTTCACAGGCCTTGGGTGGCAGGCCAGTCCTCGCCCACAGACAACCTGCCAACCTGAAGCATATTCTCACCAGCAACTGCACACCACACCATAGTAACTCTAGCTCAGGAACCAACCCATGCAACAAACCTCGATGCCAACTCTGCCCACATATCTACACCAGCAACACCATCACAGGACCTAACCAGATCAGCCACACCATCACCGGTTCATTCACCTGCACGTCCACTAATGTAATATATGCCATCATATGCCAGCAATGCCCCTCTGCTATGTACATCGGCCAAACTGGACAGTCTCTAAGGAAAAAGATAAATGGACACAAATCAGACATTAGGCATGGCAATATACAAAAACCTGTAGGAGAACACTTCAACCTCCCTGGCCACACAATAGCAGATTTTAAGGTGGCCATCCTACAGCAAAAAAACTTTAGGACCAGACTTCAAAGAGAAACTGCTGAGCTCCAGTTCATCTGCAAATTTAACACCATCAGCTCAGGACTAAACAAAAACTGTGAAATGGCTTGCCAGTTACAGAACCAGTTTCTCCTCCCTTGGTTTTCACACCTCAGCTGCTGGAACAGGGCCTCATCCTCCCTGATTGATCTAACCTCGTTATCTCTAGCTTGCTTCTTGCTTGTTTATATGTACACCTGCCCCTGGAAATTTCCACTGCTTGCATCTGAAGAAGTGGGTATTCACCCACGAAAGCTCATGCTGCAAAACGTCTGTTAGTCTATAAGGTGCCACAGGATTCTTTGCTGCTTCTACAGAACCAGACTAACACGGCTACCCCTCTGAATATTTGATATGTCTTGTATATTTAGATTAGTAATGTATGTTTTTCTCTCATGCATCCGATTCTACCGCCAGGGGAAAAAAAACCATAAGTGTCTCAAAGGTTCCCACAAAAATCATTTTCTTCTATTTCCTTTTTCCTTTAAAAAAATCACAATCTCAAGAAATTAAACTAAACAAAAATTAATGTTAAGTGCTTTGCATAAAACTAGAAATGCAATTAAATTCAGAGTTGAGGCTGAATTTCCATCCTTAACTCACTCTGTGTGCGTGGATATTGTAGGCTTGTCCAAACAGTGGGTGGTGAGTTTTTCATATCATATGTGCTGCTGTACCTCTGCAAGGGGGTGGTTTTAAAGTATGAGTTTAAAATGGTTATGTAAAAATTACTCCTTCCTTATCAAATCTGTTCTTTGTTACCCAGTCATGTCTGCTTGCTTTAGTGATGCAAATAAATTTTTTTCCTCATCCCTGCAGAACTATTGCTACTCTGGGAGGGTAAAATTAATTGAAATGTTTTTGGCTCACATAATAAAATTAACTAAATTCCAGTTGCATTGATACCTGTACAATGCCATTAACTTCAAATTATACCCTCAGTTACATCTATGCCATTCCACTAAAGCAATAGGTAATTCAGGGCACACTCTAAAGACAATGAGGTTGCAAACTGAACTGAGAGAAGCATTTTGCCTACAGAATTTGACCCAGATCCACAAAGGTGCTTAGGTTTTGCAATGCTCAGTGTCGTGATGCCTAACTTTTAGACATCTAGAAAACCACAGGCACGACATTGTGATTCATCGAGCCTGAATTAGGTACCTATGCTTTCTACACAATGAATGGGCAGAGAGAGCAGCCTCACAATGTGAACCATAAAAGCCAGCATGCTAGGTGCAGAGCCACCTAAACTAGCCAATGGGAGATGTCCATGGCAAGTTGGCTAAGCACCTCTCTGTGAGGGGCAGGGCTTATCTCTGCTAGCAATCCATGAACCAGAACCCATCTCCTGGAGTCAGAAGGTTTAGGTGCCTCAGCTGTTTTTTTCAGAAATGAGTTAGGTGCCTGCCTCACTCCACACAAAAATGGATGGAGGAGCTGGTGATGGAGCCCACCTTTATAACTTCCATCCCAATGGTTAGAGCACTCACCTGGGATGTGGGAGACCCTTCTGGCAGAGAGGGGGAGAGTTGAGTCTGGGTCTCCCACATCCTAGGTGAGTGCTCTAAAGACCTGGGTTGAAAGTTTAAAAGGTGAGCTTCATGACCAATAGTTCCTCCTCCAGATTTTAAAAGAGAGCTGATCTGGGAGGCAGCCTCTGAGTACGCCTACTGGATCGGACCCTTCATGCAACACTGGGGGCAAATGCCTCTCCTCCCTGGGTTCATGATTCACTCTGGAACTTAGGTGGGAGATAAACAACTGGATGCCTAGAATGAAGCATCAAGAGAATTTCTTCCTTGAAAATTTAGGCACCAAGTGAGTTTAGGCACCTACAGGTTCAGCAGGGGTTCTGTGGATTGCAGTAGAGCCTAAATCTGAGATTTACGTGCCGAACCTCAGGTCTATGTGACGAAGTACCTTTTGTGAGATCCCACTCTTCGTAACTAGTGATCATGCAAGATTTAGAGAGATCACAACTTTGTTTTCAGACTCAAGGTGAGTATGAAGAGTCGGCAGTTAGAAAGATCATCCTTTTACTGGTAAACTGAGCAAAGTTGATATGAAAATCAGTGAGACACGGTAAATGCAGAACCCACAATGCAGTACTTACAAAGCTACTTCTCACAGTAAAACTCTTCTATGAGTGATTCCAGTCTTCTCTCAAAATGTCCTTGTCTTTATCTGACAGATTCTTGATTGATTTTAATTATTTTTACTGTGATGGTAGTTTGTTTTACTAGGGAGCTACAGCTTTTAACAGTGGTTGTGGTCAATTTCCATTAGAATTTTAATAACTTAAAAGAGGCTCTTATTATCTCGTTTCTTGTACAATGATAAATTCATCTCTAGGTATGTTTTAAGCTTGTCAGGTTTTAGCATGTTACAGCTTTTCATAGCACTACTAGTACAAATGATCTCATTCTCTTGACTTGATGATAATGGAATCCTTTTTATAACTTGAAAGGCAGCTGCTTATTGATAGGGTGGTTAAAATTAACAGCAGCACAAGCGGTTACCACTGTGTTGGCATTGCCTTATCCTGTAGCACCAAACAAATAGAATGAAACAGTACAAGAATTGCTGTTGAATAAGGTCATCTATGAGGCTGCCTCTCATTAAACCTTTAGAGACCTAGTCTTACAATGTTTTATTTCAAAACAAAGTCTGTATTGATTATTGTATATAACACTTCAAAACGATTCATCTCATCCTAAGGCAGAAAACAAGGCAAAAATGCCTGTTAGACCATGCAGTCCCATGTTCACAGAACAAATACAGTATAGGCAGCAGATATCCATGCAGCACCCTCCAGAACAGCAGGAACCAAGGATAAGTTGTTTGGTGCCTATGGCCTTTCTTCTGAGAAAGGCAAGCTGAGCAGTGCCAGCTGTGGTGGTGGTTTTGGTAAAGGGGTCCACTAGGATCTGGGTTGAAACCACTCACTACTCTTTTTCAAATCTACCAGGGTTCAGTGATAATACCTCTTAGTCACTGCTGACTTGAGCTGGATTTGCGTTGACAACCTAGATGGGAGAGGGTCAATAACCTGTTACTAATCCTTCAAGCCAATTCTGCAATTGATCTTAAAGTGATTCTCCTAAGAATTTACAAATCCAGGAGCTTGTCAAATAAGGGAAGGCAAATGGGTACGCTTCTGTATTTACCCAGAGTTTCAAGAAATGAATAAAACACATGTACAAATGTAAAGCTGTAAAGAAGGCACTTAATGGTTGATAACATGTTTCTATTGCTCCGACCCATTACAACAGCATTTCCCTCATTTCCACCAACTGACTTGGAAAATGGATGTTAAGTGTATCTTCAGACATCTATCCACAGTGTTTTACTGCCCAAGTTTCTACATTTTATGCCCACCACTGTGGGGTCTTAGTTGACATGAAATTGTGAAAGGCAAATTTGACACTGCACTCCTCTAAGATTACTGAAGGGAGTAAATTAATTATGGGACTTGGAGGTCAAATAAAAGGAAATGATTGGTCTTGTTCTTACTTTGCTGAGCAAGAGAAATTATAGATGAGGTTAATGGTGCACTTCAGTTAGGAAAATTCTGTGTTCAACAAGAAATTTGAGATGATAAAATCAATTAACAGTGGGGTATGAAGACTCTAGGACTATTGAGGGTACATTAGAAGCACTACAGCAGCACAGTTATGGTGCTGTAGCTATGCTGCTGTAGTGTTGACACTTCCTACATTGATGGAAAAACCCCTTCAGTCAATGTAGTTACTTCACCTTTCCAAGAGGTGGTAGCTAAGTCAGTGGGAGAATCCTTCCATCGACCCAGCCATGTCTACACCAGGGTTAAGTTGACCTAGCTACGATGCTCAAGGTGTGAACATTTTTCACAGCCCTGAGCAAGGTAGCTAGGTAGACCTACATTTTAGTGTAGATCAAGCCCAAGTCCCTCGAAGTTGCAGAGGTCAAGGGCCACAACACATACGAATACTTTTAAAAATCTGACCTCTAGGGAAGAACCTGAACCTCAGGGATTAAGTCTTCCAGAATATGATTTCTCAATGTTTGTGGTTTAACTTTTATATGGTGAACTAGACAGGCAGTTTGGGCTCCCAACTAGCATTTCTTTAAGTGGGACATCTACCTTCTACTGGAGGTAAGCACACTAGAGGTGAAGAAGCTCCCTGAGTGGCTTCCCCTCCCCTCCAAAACCTGCCTAAAACGGACAGAAATTTTTCATAAACTATAAATCATTAGAGTTCATGTGATCTCAAAGAAATGACAATGTCACTTACTCAATGAGGGTCTGCTGATAAAGTGTCTTCTTATTAAAGTGCATAATGGAAATTATATTCCAAAAATATGGGGAAAGTTGTACCATTTGGGGTATACTTAATGGGTATAATGCACTGAAGGGTGGCTCTCCAGGCAGTTTTCAAAAGCAGCTGTGCTGCAAGAACTGAAAGCAAATATTTTTAAATGAAGATTCAGCCTAGCTGAGGATTTTAAGAGCACAAGACAAGAGAAATCGTCTTCCTTTAGCATATTAAATGGATCAAAAAGAAATAGCCATTTGTTAGACATTCCAAGGTTTTGGCAGTAACAAGTCAGCTTTACAGATTCCATTAGCACATTCAAAAGATGTCATCTTGAAGAACTTTTACCTGGTCTGGAATGTGGACAGGAAGAATGTGTTTTTCCTGGGGAGAAACAAGCCTCTCTGGGGAATAAGAGGATGGGTGATTCCATAAAACTGACACTTTTTTTCCAAAGCTTGGCGAATTTGCTACTCTCTCATTTGCCAGACTTTAGCATCCTTGAAGATTCTTTAGATTTACAATTTAGATTTCATGTCATTGGGATACTCCCCTAAACCTGAGAAATATCTACTTATTCAACAGGCCCACCTCAACTGACTCTTCAAAATCTTATATTCAGAGGAGAGAATACAGTATCAATATGCCTTTAACTGTTCCATCATCGTATAAAATCTCATCTCATCAGTACACTAGACCTTTGACAACCTCACTATACTAAGCTACTAGTTGTTAAAACCAGTGTAGTGGCAGGGGAGAAAGGAAGCCTTCATGGAAAAAATGGGGCGAAATCCTGGCCCCACTTAAGTCAATGGGATATATGCCTTTGACTTCAATGGGCGCAGCATTTCAACATCATGTTTTTGCTGTCTCATTTCTAATTTTTCGCTGGTTTTCAGATTATGTGGAAAAGTCAGTTTCTGCAAAGAAGTAAAACTTACCTCAGAATCAAAAATGTGCAACTCTGCTTTTTAAATCTATTTTGGATATTTGGAAGGTGCCTATTGCTACAATAGCTATTTCTTCATTCATTAGTATTTGGGAAGTAATCTGCTACCAACAGAGAGAAAAGATGTATGGAACTGTTAGTAACAGGAATTTTATTAAAGAGTTAAAATATATACTTATTGTAAGGCTTATTGTAAGTCAACTGATACTTTGTGCATTTGTTGTAAGTTTTTTTTGACAGAAATGAAACCATTAATAATTTGTTTTCATACCCAAAAGCATCTAATACCTGAATGAATATCTGAGCAATAACTCTTTCCTAGACCTTGAAATCAGAATTATAGGCTTTCAGTTTGATTTCTGAAATTTAATATATAACTTACAAATTAAGGTATTGTAATGTGGTCTCTGAACAATTTGACACTCTCTCATCTTTAGTAGATATGAACCGAACCAATCAATCCATTGCCATTTTTAGTATTAACTTTTCTGAACTAAATTCTTCTGATTCTCAGGTTAGCATGTGTATATGCACATTGCTCTCTACTGCAAAGTATGTCAGACCTGTCCAAGTATGTCTAATCATGTCGCTCCCTGGCAGCTACTAAGGATATATGCTATATAGCAGCTGAAGGAGATTCTCCTTCAGTTCAGGTTTTAGGTCTTGTAAGATTTTTTTTTTAAGCAAAAGTTTCTGAACTGTGTATTCTGCATTATCAATTGTGAAGTCCTGTGCAGCTACAATAATAAAAATAGTTGACTATGACTCCCAATGAGTGGCATAATTAGTGTCATTTATCTTAATCGCATATGCTACTTGTTCCAGATCATATCAGGACACCCTATAGGATTCATAGTTGCACAAAGATCTTTAACATATGGACCTTCATAGTTGTTTCAGACAGAAAATGCTTGTGTAATTCAAAGTCTTGCACAGCTTTCAAAACTCAACTGGAAAAATTCTGTTCTCAGACTCTAATGACACAGGGGACTATCAAAAGACAGCAGATAAGTGTGTAAGAATGTATATTAGCATCGGTGCAGTACAATAGCCCTTCATTAGACATAAATATGCCTTTTTAACTGTACACGAGACAGCTGGTTTATTTTGAGAACCAAATGCACTAGAATCCCTATAATAGACAAACCTACACATCTCAGCATAACTTTATGTGGAAATTGGGTTGTAGATTTGATACTTGATTAAAAATACAATTTGGCATACATTTTGAAACTGCCTGGACAGATCTGCACCAGAATCCCATAATCAAGTAACAGGTGAGGATTATAACTAAACTGAAAATTACTGATCGTTTCAGGCAGAGGTTTAGCCAAGTACACAATGTACATAAAAAGATCAAACTTTAAGTAGAGAGATATATGTGAGTATCAAGAGAGATTCTATTTGAAGCCATTCATAGCAGACAGTAATGTGAAAAATGCCACAACAGATCTTCTTGATGTTGTTTTTTGTCTGCCCTAATCTTTGCTGTTCTCGATATTAAAAACAGCAACTTTTGTTTTTCGTAGTCTCTTGCTCTTGCTGCATCACAAGGGCTCAAGTCACTCACTGCTCACCACATAGTGAGAGACTTCATCAGAAGGACAAAAGAACATTTTATGGTGCTGGAGAATGTGATGCTAGTATTAAAAAACAAAACAAAAAACTGTTTTCAGAGTTGGCCACTCCTTTGAGCTAATGAAGCTTTGAAAAGAAAATCCTGGTAAATGAGCCCATAGGGTGGTGATTGCTGTTTTTGAACTGAGAGTCTATGGACAAAAGCTAAATGATGAGAACAAAGGATGAAATTGAAAACCTGCAAAATGTGCTAAGCAAGTGGACCAAGTAGCTACTGAGCAAACTTATCAAAAACATCTAAACCATTGCATGTTTGCACCTAAGGTATTTACATAGCCCTTGGGTCATCCTGCTGGTGTTCCCAGAATTGTGAATTACTGTATGTTATCCTTCTCAGCCCTAGCAAGTGAGAGCTTTGCTATTGCTAGGCTGTGTCCACACCAGCTTGTCTGCTTTGTGAGCAAACTCCTCAGGACTCTGCCATTCCAAACCTTGCCTAGCAGGTAAATCAGTAAATCCCAGTTCCCAAATTCATCAGAGAAGTCTTTCTGCAGTGCACAGCTCCCTCTTCCCATAACGCTCTCAAAACTTTATGAAGTTTGCTGCTCCTTTAAAAAGACAGTTCACCGCAGAGTATTGCCTTAACTGGGGTTAACAATTACTCTATTTCAATCAAAGCACTGAGCTGGTTTATAGAAAAGGTAAATACATCTATTAATAAAAGGGCACTGGTTTAAATGATCTCAAATATAAGGAATAAAGAGAGAAATGGTTACAAACAAAAGTAAGACTACACTTCTAAGACTTTAGTTTGGTAAGTTAGACTGAAGTCCTTTTATTCAAAGACATCTTTCTCACCAGCCTTTCTTCCAGCATGGCTGATCAGAGTGCTCAGTTCCTTTGTCTCCTCAGGTGAAGAATAATGTACAGGTTCAAGCCACTTCTCTTTATAGTCTAGTAAACCTTTGAAATCTATTCTTCTGAAGGTCATCTCCAGATAAAGTTCCTTTCCCTTGCTGGGTGTAGAAGCCTTGTCTAGTATAGACTCCATGCTGGTTCTTCCCCCAGTGGTGTGTGGGGTGTTTTGCATTGCGCCAGAAAAAAAGTCTCATACATCTGTACAGAACTCAAACATTTTGTCAAAATCTGGACTGGCCAGAACAAGCTTTTCTAACAAGATTTTGTTTATCAAAACCCTCTTGATCAGCAGCCAGAACACCACTTGTTTGGCTCTATCTTTTTGTTACAAATCTGTTATTGCAGATACAACCTCACTGAACCCATACAGAAATCAGCAGTTGTAGTTAACCAAGCCTATGAAAGATTGGATTTGCCTTTTGGTCTGAGGCACAGGCCAATTAACAATAGCTTCTCCCTTCAAAGGGTCAGGTGAGATTTGACCAACCCTTACCCCCGTCCCAAATAAGGAACTTTGGCTGCTCCAATTTTACATTTAGAGGCCTTAACAATCAGACCTACATCTCGGAGAATTCACAGTACAATTCCCAAGAGTTGCTAAATATTGCAATGTCATCAACATAATCTCTTGCAAAGTCTTGTAATCCAGGGGTTCTCAACCCTTTTCTTTCTTAGGCCCCTCCAACATGCTATACAAACTCCATGGCCCACCTGTGATACAGCAACTGTTTTTCTACATATAAAAGCCAGAGCTGGCATTAGAGGGTAGCAAGCAGGACAGTTGCTCCAGGCCCCATGCCACAGGGTCCCCCACAAAGCTACATTTCATAGGCTTTAGCTTCAGTCCTGAGTGGTGGGGTGCAGAGCCCTGGGCTTCAGCCCTATGCAGTGGAGCTTTGTCTTTCTGCCTTGGGCCCCAGAGAGTCTAATGCTGGCCCTGCTTGACGAACCCCGGGAAACCTGCTCATGGCCTGGTTGAGAACCACTGTTAAAATCCATTTAACATTTGATGGAGCCACTTTTTGGAGGCTGGTCAAACGCTAATTAATCCAAAAGGTAACATTTCAAACTCCTACAGTCACATATCAATAATAAAAGCAGATTTATTTTCTGTGCGTTTTCATTTAAAGGTTATCTGCCAATAACCTTTCACAAGATCAAGTTCTGCTCAAAATATTTTAGCATTGAAGATATCAAGCATATCATCAACTCTGGGCAATGGATAAGCATTTGGAACAGTGACAACATTGAATTTTCCATACGCAATGCAAAATCTTAGTGTTATCGTTCTGAGGGACCAAGAGGTGATGCGCAGGAACTGTCAGACTCTTTAAATACAGGATGCTCTGTATCTTATGTATGACTGTGCTCTTGCACCTTACCAGTGGTATGGTAGGTCCAACTGGTGCAGGCTGGGATCCCACAGTGATGATTTTATGGGTCATCACTGAGTCCTCCCTGGCTTAGTGCAGAATACATGCTTGCAGTAGAGACATACTTCTGCTTCTCAGTGTGCGTTAACCCACTGCATACCTCAGTGCATTCAAGTGATGAGTCATTTTGGCATCCAGCTCTCAAATCCATGAGTTGATGCCTCAATTTCCCCTTCAAAACAACAAACTGTTTACCATTGCTTATTCACTATTATAAGCTTAAGGTTAGTAATATATACCGTTTGTGGCAGCTTTACTGTGAGCTCTTTTTACATATGTGCTTTCATTCACCCTTTTAAATCACTTCTAAAGGGTCCTCCCATGAGTTTTGCATTTTGTATTTTTTCACAGGGATTGGCAGCAGCACAGAGTCCTCTACTTCAAAAGAGCATTCACAAGCATTTTTATCAGACCAAGCCTTTTGTTTGATCTGGCTGTTAGTGAGGTTAAATTGAATCACATCCATCATGGGTCTTAACTCTCTTTTCTGAACCTTCATATATCCTCTGTCTCAGTTTCCTCTTCCCAAGAGTCTCTGAGATCCAGAGGTCCCCTCATTTTTCTTCTGTATAGAAGATCAACTGAGGCAAACCTGTTGATGCTTGTGGCACTTCTGTATAAGCAAATAACAGATAGGTCTGGGTCCTCTTGTTTGCAGACATCCCCAGCATTGACCTCTCCACTGAACCATTTGTCTCTGGGTGATACGAGATAGCTTTTAGTTGTTTCACTCCACACAACTTCCATAATTCACTGAATACCTGGGATGTGAAATTTAACCTATGATCTGATTAAAAATATCTTTAGGGAAACCCACTCCGCTGAAAATAGTGAGTCAACTTCTACATTAGGTAAAGCTACAACCTCTGGATGCCTACTGGCAAAATCCAGTACAATCAAGATTCTCTCTTCTCCCTTTTGGTAGGACACAGCACGGGGCCTACAATGTCCAGCATGGAGAAAACAGCATGGAATGCACAGAACTATATCTGGGGATACATTTCAGAAGGGTACATTTCAAAGGTTGACTGGACTGTAGAGAGGAGGGGTGTGAACCCCTAAGTTATCCATTACTTGAGAAGCAATTAGTGCCTTGGGCTCTTTGGGGATCCTCCTTTTTCTCAAGGGTTCTGCTAGTGAGATTCCTAAGAGGGGATCTGTTTTGGGGAAGTGAGTGCCTGGGCTCCCAACCACCTTCCTTTTTCTCCAGGGGTAAAATAAGGTCCCCCTTTACATTGAGCTTTTGCCCCTCCCTTTGGGTTTTGTGCTCACTTGGCACCTTCACTTGTACAAGGCATCAGCTAAATCTGCTGCTTTTGGGACAGAATCCAGGGGTTTATCCCAAAGAGCTTGCCTGATCTCTTCAGAAGATATTCTAAGGAACTATTCCTGCACAAAGAGCTCAAACGACTGGTCATAATTCTCTGTCCCCTTCCACTTGGCTCACTTTCTCATCAAATCGCATGATTTATACGTATGTTCTCTGACTCATCATATTCATTCTGAGACCTCTAGATTTTACTCTCTATATTTCAGGAGTAATTTGAAACCTCTGCAATACAGCCTTTTAAAACTCGTATTTCAAAGCCTGTTCAATTGGCCTTTTATTAAATACATTCAACACTTTACTAGACAGCTTTGCAATCAGTGTGGGGACTTTTTTGTCCTCTGGTACTTTATGTACTTTTCATAGCCTTTCAAAAGTGATAAGATATCCTTCTATACAGTCAGCTTTTGTGCATGCAGGGCACAACTTATCCCAGCTGGGTGTTCTGTGGGTATGACTGATTATTGCTTGATTGTCAATCCTTAGTCCCCACATCTTGATTTCCTGGTAGCATTCCTTTCCCCTCACTTCCTGTTTGTGTTGGATTTGAACCCTTTTTAGCTGCAGTCTCTCTCCAGCGCTAAACTCTGGGACCTCAGATGTATCCCAGGAAGCCATTTGACCTCTTTGAGTAGATTTTTTTCAGCTCATCTGGCCTTTTTCCTCTATATAGAATATGCAGCAATCTGAGTATGATTCTCTTTTGTTCTGGTGTATTTGGCATATGTTTCTTTGCTCATCTCATCCTTACTGCTGTTCTATTTTCTTGTACCCAAAATAAAAAGGAAATAATAAAACTGTAACCTTTCTTGGACTAGAACCAGTTTTCCCATTTGAGAATCACTTCAAGCTATTATACCAGTGCCTGAAGTGTAAACCTCAGTCAAATGGCAAGCTGTGTGTAAATTCTGTTTGACTACGCCAATGCGATGCCCTGCTAGGGTTCCCAGAAATATGAGTTACTGTGTTACCTTCCCAAACTCAGCAACAGCAAACCTCTCAGTTGCTAAGTTGTGTCTCAGCTCCCTGACACACCAGCTTTTCTGCCCTACCACCAAACTCTTCATGGCTCTGTCTGTCTGTCCAAACCTTGCCTAGCAGGTAACAATCTGTAAACTGAAGCACCGTGACTATGTGACTTGCCCAAGGCCATACAAGAAGCTTGTGGCACAGCAGGAACTTGAACCCAGGTCTCCTAAGTCTGGGTTAATGCCCTAGCTACGGGACCATACCAGCTTCTTAGTATACTATAGTAAATATCTCATCTTTGTCCCAGATCACCAACTTGTATAATCAGTTTCTGCACATTCTATATACATGGCAGTGTGTACTGCACCCCATATTTGAAACTCACAGGGCCACAAATTCTTTAGCTTTAAAGGTATTGCAAATGATTGAGTGAAAAAATCAACCTCTCCCCACCGCACATCCCCAAGGGAAGACTCTTACACATCTACATATCTGCATTCATACCTCCAAAAGCAAACATGTCCATCCAACGCTGCACATGTTGCAAGCCTGCTAAAATTAGCAACAGGTTAAAAAATAGAAACTATATTGTTCTCACCTTCTATCACTAGAGCCAGGGCTTCTGGAGCAATCACAAACATGCTAGCAGTGTGTGAAGTCTGTAATGCTTACATTACTTTGTGATTTATTGTGTGTGTGTGTGTATATGTATATGTATATATATATGTATATGTGTGTGTGTGTGTGTGTGTGTGTGTGTATATATATATATATATGAATAAGGTTTGGTGTGGCCTAGATGGAAGAACTCTTTAAAATTTCACTGAATATGAACCCAAAGCTTAGTTTTGCTTTTGACTTCAACATGAATCTTAGCCTGAACAGATCACCGCCTCAGCCCATCTCATTAGAATTCAGTGTGAATGCTTAAAACATCTGTTCTACAAGCAGTGCTCGCGCTCTCTCTCTCACTGTCTCTCCCCTAGTTCTTCCTAAATGCTTCAGAGTATGAGTTTATTTAGAGTGAATAATGGGGAATCTCTCCATTGATGTGTTAGAATAACGAACAAGATTAGAGAATGTTCTAACTAGCATAAATACCGTTACCAGGACAGTAATCTATTGCTTAAGGCTAATCATCCACTGATTAGCACCTAAGAAGCCAATTCATAAATCACATTGTTCCAAGGGCATTGATTGATTGATCAAATCTACAACTCTTGTGGTGGTTTGTTCTTGTGCAGTTGAAAAATGCAATTTCATGTGCATGTTAATATTGTAAAATACACCAACTAATATCCTAAAAAACAACTATATTCAGGAGGGTTTGGGCACCTTGTCCTGCTTTTGTGAGTCCTGTCTCTCTGCCCTACTACCTCCTTTCCCTGACTTGCTTCATGAATCTTCATAATATAGTTAAGTGCTGCACCGTAGGGTCTGTGAGCTGTCCTAGTCAACCCCTCCCCTCTTATTATGTGTTTGTGATAATTGGGCCTAAAGGTCTGCCCTAATTTGTAAGCTCAACTGGTGACAAGGGGGTAAAGGCTCATGAATTGTCTCAATGATTTGTTGTATAAAACTGCTTAAGTAAAGATGTGAGAAGGAGACACAATGTGTTAATTTAAACAAAAGGTCTACTGATACCTTTTATGATGGGTAAACAAGAAGAGCAGAAATCAAGGAACCAAAATTGGTGTAAGAATTCAGGCCTAACAGATGGACAAAATAATGAAAGGATGGATTTTTTTCCATCCCTTGCATGTTTGGGGCCCTTAAAAGAGACGACGTGAGAGAACAGATTAAGAACTTTTACCATCACCATGGCTGCAGTGGAAGGATTGTTGCTGAGACACCAGACTTTGGGGGTGGTGCTTGACCATCATCAGTGCACCAGAACCCAACCTGTTGCACGTGAGAGCCTGCTCTTTGCTTTTTTCTTTCCCAATCTTCCTCCTGCCCCCTCCCCATCTTCCCTCCTTCCCACCCCTTTTCATCTGATCCTGAAATCAACTATACTGCCTGGCACCTGCAGAGTAAGACAAGATATCAGTTCTTCCTAGTGAATGAAAAGGACCTAACCCGATGTCCCTCACTGGGACAGTAAACTGGCCTCCAGAGTATCAGCTGTCCTGGCTGTCCTGCCAGCCTAAAGCATCCATCCGTGACTGACTAGCCACTCTGTATCATCAGAAGCCATATTTCCCCCATCTTTGCCATCCATCCTATCTCTTCATCATAGAATCATAGATTAGGGTTGGAAGAGACCTCAGGAGGTCATCTAGTCCAGCCCCCTGCTTAAAGCAGGACCAACTCCAACAAAATCTTCTTTCTCCCTTCTGTGACTATCATTCTGAATTCAAAAATAAACAATAGAATTATCCCTTTCTCCACCACCAAAAAAGTCTGTTTAAATGAGACTTTAACCAATATTCACTGTCTCAACAACAACAACAAAAAAGTATTGGTTATAATTTTCTTTTTCGTAATCAGTTTCAGTTTCATTGCTCTGTCACCTTGTTTTGAAACACACAAGGGAAAGAATCAATCAATACATTTCTAACCTTCGGTCATAATCTTATGATGTTTGCCATGGTATTAAGCAGGCTAAGCTCTCTCTATATGAAACTTTAGACTTTGTTTCACCCTGTTTAATGTTGGACAGTAAGTGGGTTATGTTACACCTTTGGCATGTATAGTCCAACTAAATTAATACAACTGTGTGCCCCAATTCATTCCTTCTACCTCCACCTTTCCTAGTCTCGATCCTAATTCTTACTCTCCTCCTCCTTCCTTATTAATTCTGTTAACCCTCAGTAACTCCCCCCCTCCTCTTTTTCCTTATTTCTCTCTTTTGTGTGCGTGCGTGGGTCCTTGTTCTGTTCTGTGGGGTTTTTAAGGGTGCCTAGGATGCATAACAGCCAGTGAGGGTTGCTGCTTGAGCCCTTTAACTTCTATCTCCTGGTTCTAATAATTCCGCCAACACAACTAAGTTTGGATACCTGGAGCAGCCCTTGAGAGTCTTACACTGTAACATTATTAGGACAGGGGAAGTTTTCTTCATATGCTTGAAGACAGCTATGGAGGATGAGGGAGATACCTAGCTATATATATTTTTATGACTACTACATGTACTGCTATTACCTATTTGATATTATTTTGTCTGGAGCTGCTAGGAATAGCAAACAGGAAATGAAATCATGACAGAGATGAGATCTCCATGGCAAATACTAAGAGCCCTTAAGAGAACAGTGATTGGGCTATTAACTGGGAAATGCCTACCTTCCCAGCTCCAGCTGGGGCCAAAAGTAAAAGGACACTAAATGGTAATAAATAAATACATTTTAAATGAATCCTGCCTTGAGAGACAGAAGGGTAAGTGGGCCATGACTGCTGGAGGTAAATGCTGCAGGATAGAGAAACCAAGATCCTGAAGTAGAGCAGCCTGTTCGTTCCAGCCCCAAAGTCAAGGTACCTGGGCTAAGTAGAACTTACTAAAACTTGTATGGAACATATACGGTTTAGGTAAGACCTGTGGTGTAGGCCTTTTGTTTTAATCCTTTTATCTGCTTGTTATGTACCTTTGGGTAAATAGAAAATATGTTTGTTTTAAAACACTGTTTTGAGTCACTTTAATTAGCCACTGGTCATTTTACCTGAAAGAAAGTTGCCTGCAGTGACCAGCCCAAATTAGACTTGCTAAAGGAGTCAGTTGGTAAATGGGAGGCTGCAACCAGAGATCCAGTGACAAGAGCTTATCACGAAAGGGGCCCACTCTGTTTGGGGCTTTTAGGTGCTAGCATAATACAAATAATACAAGCCGCTGGATGCTTCTCCAAATTCTGTGTACCCATCCCTGAGACCACGTCCCCACTCTGCCCTATTGGCGTGCTCAAGGCAGCCACTGGGCACTCAGACACCAGCTTTGAAAGTCCCCTTGTTATCCAACTCCCATTTGAGTCCAAATGGCTACCTACTGCCAAACTTCTGAAAGTTTTTGCTGCTACAGCATTCTCAAAGCTTGGTTTATTACAAGATAAACCTTTTTATCTCCAGAACAGACAGTAGAATCCAGGTTATAGGTCCATAGTAGTGGAAAATCTGCAGAAGTGGTAATGCAATGGAGTAAACCATCCATAAACCATGTTTTGCTGAGAGGTTTAGGGCCAGCAATGTGTCTCATAAAGTAGGTGGGGTCCAAAGGGATCAGGTTAGCCAGAAGGTACATTGATTTAGTACGTTTCCTAGGGCAGTCCCATCAGCAGCAGTCCTATGGAGCCCCACATGGATTTTAAAGCAGCTTGTCTCTAATAGGAGCTAATTGCACCTGCAAAGTTGAATTTGGTCCTTAAAATGCAATATCTTTTCTCTCCTTTATTTTTTAGCCCTCCCCAATTCTGCTGTTCCTACTGGTAACTCCTAGACCTTAAACCACATTATGGCAACTTAACTGACTTACAGGAAATGCACAATTCATATACTTCATAGACAGAGACATATAGTAATAGTGATGAAATATCCCTGGTAATTCTATGGGAATCCTTTAGAATGGCTCTTATGGCAGAATACTTGTATTTGCCTTGGACAGAGAAAATGGAGTCTCTTGAAAAATTCATATTTCATTTAGAAACACAGAACAAGGAAAACCCAGTGTGAGGAAATCCTACTCTTTGAAACACAACTGAAAGCACAACAAAAAGCTATCTAATTAATATAGATATTTAAACAAAACTGCTCTGCACATGAAAACAAAGCATGTATCCAGTTAGAATTCTGATTTTGATTTTTACTAGCTCAAAAAATTTACCTTTTTAATCCTACAGAAGCAAACTTTCAGAGAAGTTAAGAAGGGTTTTACCCAGAGGATTTACTTAAAGATCATTTGATATGTTCCACATTTTTGGAGCATATTCTGCCCTGAAATCTCTGTAACAACTGAATGAATTCTTCATGAATCTGTAGAGTGTGGGGTAAATTTTGAGGTTAGTAAAGGGAATTTTTACCTCCCACACACCCTTTGAAAATGTTCCTCATAGCGAATAAAAACAAAATAATTATCAAACCACTGCTTTCAAGCTACTTCACTAGTATGTGAATCATGCTTTTCATATCCTATTCCCTCTGGTGATTTTAATAAGAAAATATTCAAATTTCAATTTTATGAATCCCAGAAGTAAATGTAAATGAATAAACTTCCCCTATACTTAAGATTAGATTAAAAACATGATGATATATCTCAACTATTTGTCCTGGTAAAATGCATTGGTAGTTCTAGTTGAAGTTCTAGTACAGAAGCAGTGTGATAAATAATTGTGACTGGAGTCCCAAGGGCACCACACTGAGATTGCTCAATCAGGGCAAACCCCAAAGATTGGGGCAGACAGTCCCCAAAACCAGTGGTTTATTCTAATAATTAGATTCACCAAGCCAGCAACAAAACACCTTCTACAATACCTTACTGGTTACCTGGAAGCCAAAACCACAGCACCCTTAAAGTAATCCATCCCTGGACTCCCACTCAGACAGTCAAGTCAAATATGATGAGGATTACTGAAAATCTTGTTCATAGTATAAAAAGTTCTTCCAGTCCCAAAAGATCATTCATGTTGCCTACCAGGTCAATGAATATTTCAGATCTTATCCAAATACATGTTTACAGCCAATTCTTATTAACTAAACTAAGATTTATTAAAAGAAGAAAGAGTGTATTGGTTAAAAGATATCTATATACAGACTTGAATACATTTCTTAGGTCAGTTTGATGGGAGAGATGGTGAGTTTCAAAGTTGGAAAGAGTTCTTTCAGAATTAGTTCCATAGATTATAGTCCAATGTCCAATATCAGGGTGATCCAGACTGGAGCTGGAGACCTTAGTCTTCTGACTCAAACTTCCCCTGACAAAGCTTAAGCAGATCTAAGATAACAGGATCAGGGCCTAAGAGTTCTTTTTATAGTTCTCTGACAGCAGGGATGCCCAGAGGATTCAGGGGGCCTGGGGTCTTCGGCGGTGGGGGGCCCCCACCACCGCCAAAGACCTGGCACAGAAGGACGCCCTGCCACCGAAGACCCAGCACGGAAGGACCCCCCACCGTGGGTCTTTGGGGCATGTAGGCGGTGGGTCCTGGAGCGGAAGGACCCCCCGCCGCCGAATTGCCGCTGAAGACCTGGAGTGGAAGAAGCTCCGGGGGCCCGGGCCTTGCAAGAGTTTTCCGGGGACCCCGGAGCAAGTGAAGGACCCCGCTCCAGGGGCCCTGAAAAATTCTCGGGGCCCCTGTGGGGTCTGGGGTCAATTGCCCCACTTGCCCCTCCCCCCCGGGCGGCCCTGTCTGGCAGCCTCTCGACAGCAGGTATTCCTTGGGTGAAGTATTGTAGCTTTGAAGTAGAGTTTTCTATGTATTCACAGGAAATTAGTTGCATTCATCAGCATAAGGTAATTATCCATTAAACAGTTCATAGACAGTTTACTACAAACTTCAAAGAGAAATATAGACAATGATATTGTTACACCCGAGCTTCATCAAAAGTTAATATTCCCTTTTGATCTCTGAATCAATAGAACAGGGGTTGGTAACCTTTGGCACATGATCCATCAAAGTAATCCGCTGACAGGCCATGAAACATTTTGTTTACGCTGACCATCCTCAAGCACAGCCCCTTGCAGCTCCCAGTGGCCACGGTTTGCTGTTCCCGGCCAATGGGAGCTGCAGGAAGTGGTGGCCAGCATGTCCCTGCGGCCCATGGCTTCCCACAACTCCCACTGGCAGGGAACGGTGAACCGCAGCCTCTGGGAGCTGCAGGAGGTCATACCTATGGATGGTCAATGTAAACAAAATGTCTCACGGCCTACCAGCAGATTACTCTGATGGGCCATGTGCCAAAGGTTGCCAACGCCTGCAATAGAACAGTGACAGACAGGAACTGTCTGATTACATTGTTAACTTCTAACAAGATATAGATAAACACAGACAAATACAATAATTATCTTCTAATTCTCTAACAATGCAACTCTACATTTCAAAGCTCTAGTTTATCCAACATGGAATGGCCTTAATTACCATTTACATACTTTTAAATATGTCTCGAAAGGCTGGATTTGGGTCATGTAACCTGCTACTTGCTTAACCCTTTCTGGCTCAGTTTCACAATAATAAAATATGCATTTCACAGCAGCCTCTAAGGCCATGTCTACTCTACAGACTTAAGTAGACTTAAGTTGCATTGATGGTCATAAACCACTTTAATTACATTGCTTGTGCATGTTCACGCAATGCTCCTTGTGTCAGTGGAGCATATCCACAGTTGGTGCTTGATCACTGACAGAGAGAGCAGTGCACTGTTGGTACCGATCCCACTCTGCAAATCACCATATTCTCCAACTGAGAGTTCTAGAAATGGATCGTAGTGCATGATGGGGGTGGGATCACCCCACCATGATGCAGTTTTCTGCATCCCATAATTTCAAGGACTTCTGACTGTGTTTTGTGCCATTTTTCAACTCCCCCAGTAAACGTTGCACCCACCATCTCTGCCTGAAAGCATGGATCCTGCACTGCTCGCCGGTCTTGTGATGAGAGCTCTGAACCCAATGTGGCTGTTTCTGCAGTATTTTATGAGTTGCAAATCTGAACAGGAATCTATAGTGTCTGCCCTGCTGTATGCCATGAGAAGAAGCAATTTGAGATTGACGTTGGCATTCATGGAGCAGCTGCACACAGTGGCCTGTCACTACTGGACTCAGGGAAACAAGCACTGAGAGGTGGGATCGGATTGTGCTGCAGGTATGGGATGATGAGCAGTAGCTGCAGAACTTTTGTATGTGCAAAGACACCTTCCTTGAACTTTGTGCAGAGCTGTCCCATGCCCTGCCGAGCAAGAACACCAAAATGAGAGCTGCTAGACACTAAAAATCATGGTCTTAATCAAGATCCTGGTGGCGGTGACTGCTGCTGCTTTCTTTTTCTTTGTTGTTTTATTTTATTTTATTTTATTTTATTATATTATAAAATTCTGTAACCCACTAAAGCCCACTCATTGTCTTATGACTACAGGAATATTAACAGGCCACTTTACCTTGAATTGCCTCTTAGTTTAGCACATAGCACATATTCTATCTGCTTGACCTTGTATTTAGCTGTGACACTCTTGTATCTTTCCCAGACCTGAAGAGCTCTGTGTAGCCCAAAATCTTGTCTCTCTCACCAACAGAAGTTGGTCCAATAGAAGATATCACCTCATCCCTCTTGACTCTCTAAAATGCACGCTATTAGCCCACCAGTGTGCTAGCCACAAGGAAGAGGTGTGGTATAGGTGGTGGCGGTGTTTGTTTCTTGCGGTTGTTCAGGGCCTACATTTCATTCTGAAGGTGGTGGTCAGTCTTTTCTGATCTTTTTTTTTTTTTTCCAGTTTTCTTGCTTTTTCTGGTGGTTCTGGCCAGAGAAACAAACCAAGACCCATATAAAATAGTGTCTGTTACTTAGATTCATTATTAAGTGTTAAAAAGTTTACTATCCCAGCATTCTGGTGGAGTTTTTCTTTTCACGGTTGGCTTATTCAGTAAAAATCATAATGACGTGAACAGCTATGTTTTCATTCTGGCAAACCTGTAACTATTGTGGTTTGGTTTTACAAGGACACAGTGTGGGCATGTAGGTATATAAAGTTTTCTAGACTTTCCAGATTACCTCTGCTTGTTTGTGGTAGCTATATTAAGATAACTTCCTTTTCCTCTTCAAATAATTCCTGCCCAATTTCTACAGCTATGAGAGGAATAAAAAAAAAACAAGCCCCATCTCTCAATATACATCCATGTAAATGCAGGGGCATGCAAAATCTCAATCCTCAGTGTTGCGAAAATGTGGATAATATCATGCAACAAAACTCCTTTAACATGAACTTTTTATTTTTCTTCGAGTGCTGCCCCGTTGGGTGCTCCACTCCAGGTGATGGTGCGTCCCAGCGCCATTGATCAGAGATCTTCAGTAGCAGTGCCTGCTGTTGTCTCGTGGTCTCGTTAGTCTGCCTGAGCACACACGTCCCACAACCCCCTCAGTTCCTTTTCAACCGTCCTCATCTGAAGATGGGACTTGGGGCAGTGCTGATCCTCTTCCTTGGTCTCTGAAGGAAACAAGTACAAAGACATAGAAATAGTTAGTAACATCCCAGTTATTTCCCTTCCTTTAGAATAGTTACTTAGTTTAAAAACAAAAGACAAACAAAAACTTCTTTTCCTTAGGTTTGTTTGCCGTTGAGAAACTCTCTCTCTGGTATTCCTAGTGCAATAATGACAGGGTCTTCAGGGTTCAAGAAATGTGCTTCCTGTTAAGATTCTATGCCAAGGTCCAATGGACACTCATGTTGTGTGAAGTGCCTCAGCGAGACACATGTCCCTGCCAAGTGTGTCCACTGTACGAGCCTCAAAACCAGAGCTCGTTGTGACAGGGACCTGGGGCTGAAAATGCTCCTGATGAAGAAATCCCTACAGCCACCTATGAAGGCAGGCAATGGCAGACACTCTCCCTCACGCTCCCCGGCCAGGTCGGAACCAGTTGGGAGCACAGTTTCACTCTCTCAGGCAAAGAGGCAGGAAGCCCAACTGTCTCTGTGTAGAGACTTTCAAAGAGTAAAGGGTCTCCTGCGACAGCGCCGAAGGCAGGCGCCTCTGACTGTCCCAGCACCTCAGCCACAGCTCCTGTGGAGTGCAGAGGAAGGGACCTGACTTCCCATACCAGGGCGGTCTCCTTGGCACCAGTCCCTTTGGCTCCGAAAATAGACTCAGTGCGGACAAGAAAGTTGGCACTGAGGCTGCCTGTCACTCCAGCAGCCGCAGCGGGCCTAAACAGAAGTCCATGCACACTTCTGAGCACAGATCGTGCTCAGCAGGATCACATCCCAGGGAGCAGCAGTAGCAATTCTTAAGTCAGGACGACCTCTCAGTGACCCCTCAGCCTGACTCTCTGCTCCTTGACACACAGTGCTCACTCTTTGACCAGCCGCTCACCCCACATGATCTGGCTACCTTTACTGACAGTGAGCCTGATATGAGCAGCAGGCGGAGTTCTCCCCACCTACCACCACCTCCTCCTCCTCCTCCACTGGAACTTTTGCACTTCAGGTCACGGCTCACAACCACCAGCCTCAGTTTCCTACTTTGTCCCCCTGTGGGTGGCACCTAACTTCTCTTATCCCATGCGTTGGCCTCAGTGGTACCCTTGGTCAGCTCCTGCTGCCACTCGCCCTCTTGCTTCTTCTACCAGACCACAAGATCCTTCTGCGCCTCTATCTCCAGCTCTGTCTACTTCTAGAGCACCTGAACATGCCCCCCCCCCCGTGGGGAGGTGGGCTATGGACCATACCCTGATTCACTGACTCCTAACTCTCCGCCTCCACAGAAGGTGGACAACTTTAAACAATTCCAAGGACTCTTCAAGAGAGTGCACTCAGCCAGGATATCCCTTTAGGGGAGGTCTAGGAGACACAACACAGACTCCTCAAAGTTCTGCAACCCTCTGCTCCCTCAAAGATTGTGCTACCAATAAATGAAGCACTCCTAAAACCAACTGACACTCTCCGGCAGACCCCAGCCTCTATCCTACCAACTTGCAAAAAGGCTGAACCTAAATATTGTGTTCCTGCTAAGGACATAGACTTCTTATTCTCCCATCCACAACCGAATTCTCTTGTAGTGGATGCAGCGACACACAGGACGAAACAGCCACACTACTGGCCCACCCCGCAAGACAAGGACCTCAAATGCCTTGACTTCTTGGGCAGAAAGGTTTATACCTCCTCCACTGTGCCATTCAGAATTGCAAACTATTCCGCCCTACTTCCAAGCTACGACTTCGACAATTACAATAAACTCTTTGATTTTTACCTCTCATATCCCAGAGGACAGGAGAGCACACTTTAAGTCCATCTGTGTCAAGGGCCAGTTGGTCTCCAGAACGGTCCTACAAGCATCTCTAGACATGGCAGACACAGCAGCCCGCACTACCGCAACTGTGGTGGTTATGCGCAAATCTTCCTGGCTGTCTGCATCCGGTATCTGCAGAGACTTGCAGACCAAAGTGGAGGACTTCCCCTTTGATAAAGATGGTGGCCAGATCAATGAGCAAATAACTGCTCCCTGCTGCCTGGGAAGCCTGTATACCAGCCCCCACTGCCAGAAGAGCATTTGAATTTGGGCAAGCAGGTCTTACCCTTACCTAGCAACACATTCTCACACTCCAGTGTGGGGAGTGGCTATCTAATATCTTTCTCTTCTGCCTCTGAAGAGCATAGAAAGGGTTGGAGAGGGATGATGTCTACCAGGCACTATAACCCCCCCAAAAATGGTTACTAGCCTTTGTGGGTATGAGTAGGACCTGTTTGGGTGGTAGGAGTGGTGGATTGGACCAGAGGCAGGGCCTAAGGGGAAGGAAATATGCAAGAATTGTGTTCTCCACTATTTCCTTCCCCAAAACCTATAAGTAGGAAGGAGCCGCTTATGGTTCTGGACTGGTATTTACAAAATTGCAGAGAGCAGCCTGGATCCAACTCACCAGTCCAAACCAGCAGCACGCTCCCAAACCTGTGGGGGGGATGCTTTATATTCTGTTTCAATTTGGACCCATCTACAGTAAATGCTCTATCTCCTCATCTCCCCTCCAAAAATAGCAAACAATTTTAAAAAATAGAGAAGTGCATCTTTGAGAACGTGTGTCAATTTTCCATTAGCCTAAATCTAACCAGTAGAAGCATTTCAAAAATAAATGCTTGAATTTGCGAAACATAAAGCTCTGGCTGGCCACATGACCAGTTTTAACAGTTAAATTCCTTCACAATGGTTTTCTAACATGAGGTCACAGCACTTGCAGGCACAAAGTAAAATCCTGGCCCCACTGAAGTTCATGGCAAAACTCTCAGTGACTTTGGAGAGCCAAGATATATCACTGTAGAACATAGTTTTGAAAGCATATGCCAATCCTATGAGAACTAAAAGGAAAGCAAGGGGTTGAGGGCTAAGAGGGAGATTTTCAAATGTGCTTATGGGACTTTGGATCATCAGTTCCAACAAGATCAATGGGACTGGTGCTCCTAAATCCCTTACCTGTTTTTCCGAATCCCACCCTTAATCTCTACTGTGCTGTAATAGGTCACCTACTACCTGGGGACTATGCTGACTTTACTAACATGGTTTCTGCAGGAGCTGGATAACTGTGTCAATAAAAACACTTTCAGAGCCAGGTAGCTCTTCGCTAGAGCAGACATCTCTTAAGTTTTATTTTTGGCTCGAGGACATGAAAAAATTGGCAAATGTATTTATTTTTAATGTATGGTAGTGATGATCTTCCTTTTATGTATTTGGGAGGTAAGGGTGCCACAGACTTGCATTCATCAGCCTGGGTTTGATGGCTCAATAAGTAACTCAATAGGAGACAATAGTTATCCCAAACTTGATTTAAGCTGTAATCAGATTTGCGGGTCTTGCTGCATACTTTAGTCATATTAAATATAAATCCATTTTAACTACCTGAGTTATACAGTTGGAGCATGGCATTAAACTGGAAATCATTGACCTACATTACCAGAGACAGTATGGGGTAGTAGAGAGATCATGGATTTGAGAACCAGGTGCTCTAGCATCTACTACTGCCTGCCACTGATTTGCAGAATGGCCTTGGGCAAATTACTTAAACTCTGTCTCTCCATTTCCCCATCAATAACATGGAGACCAATACTTAATTACCTTCCTCACAGGAGCATTCTGAGGATTTAATTAATGTTCATTGTGCTTTGAAGAAGTCACATGCCTATACAAGTGCTAACGACTTGTTGCAAACTTAGC
Source organism: Mauremys reevesii (assembly GCF_016161935.1). Lineage (NCBI taxonomy): Eukaryota > Metazoa > Chordata > Testudines > Geoemydidae > Mauremys > Mauremys reevesii. The sequence continues at coordinate 80,407,860 of NC_052627.1, read as the reverse complement.
CTACCCAGCATCCTATGTAGTCACCCTAAATAAAACTGACCTGATTTTTAAAGATGCTAAGCACACACAAGCCCCATTCACATCAATGGGAGCTGCAGAAGCATGGGAAACTCCAGGTCAGGCATCTTAAATATAAAGTTGGGTGTCTAAAGTTAGATACCCACATCTGGAAAAAGGAAACACATGTACAGACACATACTAGCAAATAAAACATTGTTTGCTTTTATTCATGTCCAACTGAAGCCTTCAGAGATCTAATCAAAACCAGAAAAATTCACAGCCAGGTTTCTATCTAGTTTATCTGGAATGGTTAAAATGTGTGCAATTCTTATAGCTGTCAACAGCAACCTTACTAATATAAAAAGTAGCATAGACATCTTGTCCCTTTAACACTGATTGTCATCTCCTCCCCAATTGTTCTCCTGCCAGGTAATTTAAACAACCATATGCTTATCCACTGATTTTGGCGCCAATGAAATTAAGCTGTTCAAATAGTACATTAATATCAACTATTCTGCCTCTCCTGTTTTGTGATCCCCTATGAAGAGGACCAGATGGAATCAATTCCTCTTTGCTCAGACACATTCAACGGAATTTAAATAATCGGTTGCTAATTTAGTATTTTGAAGGGTAAAATTGCAGGCCTGCCCCATGATGAAAATGCATGCTGTGCTACTGTCATGTTCTAAAATAAGCAGAAAACCATCAGAGATTCTTCCAGGGAAGAGTAATAGAGCTAGAGAGAAGAGTTTAATTATGCATTGGACCCTCATAGCATTTGAATTAAGAGTAGATATTTTATAAAACAAATGACTTGAATGCTGCCATGTTAGAGCTGTAGAAGATAGCCTGTTATGAATGCTACAATATGTTCATGTTGTTTTCAACAAGTTTATGTATGCAATGATTGAGCTCTCCACTTAAAACAAATGCTTTGGGCTTGGTCACAAATGCTTTTTGAATCTCAGTTGAACAGAAATAAGAACAGAAGGTACAGTGCTTCCATTAATGGGTATCATGTGGCAAACTGTGCTGTGATAACTTTTTGCAAAAACATGAATCAAAGTTCACAGTGCACTCTGTGAAGTTTAAACAGCTCTATACATTATACCCAGGCAAGAAAGGGAACAAAACCAACAAGCAATGTGTATCATAATTACTAGTTTATTTAAGAGAATTATATTGCTCCTTGGACATTTTGCTATCTTAAAGGTTCACTAATCAAAATTGTGTACATTATCCAGAAGGCACATATATTTGACACTTTCTAGCAAAGGTGTTCTTAGAAACATGGAGCTGTTATCATGTTGATTTTGCTTCCTGCAACATCAGACGTGCAGACATATTTAACAGTCCCTTTGTTTATGTTGATTCTCATACTCCTCTCTACAAAGCAAATAGGACTAGAAGACTAGTACTCTGGATACCAGTTTGTTTGCCACATGGCTATTCACCATTTTTAGAAGGACCTTCCCAAGAGTAGTAATCTAAAGAATTTAAAGGATTGAAAATGGGAAGTGGCTAGTAGTGTTCCTGGATATGCTATTCTGCAGACATAGCAGAATAGCTCGGGCAGTACTTATGAAATGCTGTCTTTTGATATTGTTTGGAGCACAGTGCTGCGTGTATGTGTAAGTAACAGGTAATCTGCATGCTGTCAGCTCAGAAACATTTACATTTTTCCAAATCCTTTTAACATTTTATTGTGGATATATTCAATGTGTAGCATAAAGCCTGCTATAAGCTCTAGTATTGCTGCCATAATTAACTTAGGTGCTTACTTGGAAAACTTACAAGTTTCAGTTCTAGTAAAAATGAAATGCACTTGCACCGTATTACAGTACATGGGGAGGAAGATCCCAGTAAAGGAAACTATAAAATCAACACATTTAAAATGGGGGGGAAAAATGAATTAGTGAAGTATGTTATTAAACAAATAGTTGACCTCTGGATTTCACCATTCAGTGTCACAGAAAATCATTTGAGGCCAATTGTTTAATAGAGGGGTGTGTGTGTATACACACGATACATATACATATGCATAAAAGTAACACTTATGGCTATGCCTTCTATGGTAGGTTGAAAACTTATAGGGGTATTCATTTTCATGCAAAGCCTACAGCAATTGCTGGTAGTTCTCATGAAGGAAAGGATATCCTACTTGTCAATTCAGGATACCAGGCTAGATGGACCAATGGACTTCACAGGTATGTTACACAAATCTAATACAACATCAGTTAATATATATTTAGTGATAAGTATCCAATTGCAGTAATACAGCATGATCATTGTCTTTAAAAAGTGAGTTCTACTGGCAAGCAATGCGTTCCAGCTGCTGGGATGATGTTTTTAAAATATTATTTTTCTACTCTTTTGGTTTACAAATGTTTTCTTATAGTAGTCTTTCACGTTAGATTCACACATCATAAGGCCAAAAGGGACCATTGTGATTATTTAGTCTGACCTCCGTGTGCTGTTTTGTGTTCAGTGTTGAAAACTTTGATTATAAGTGCTTAGAGTAAAGGTTAGGCCACGCTAAAATCCTTCCTGTGAATATCTTGATGGGAATTCATAACTGGGTTTGAATTTTATGACTCAAATCTCACTACTTTTAAAAGCAGAATATCACTTGCTACTAAAGGTCATCTGATAAACCTTTAACCATTGACCTTTATCTAAATTTCTGTCCAAGATGAAGAAATTACCTTACCTGGTACATTACAACTTACCTTTAAAACAGTCACCTGATGTAATGTGTTCCTCTGTAAGGGCAGTTTGACTTCAAGCCAAGGCCTGTATGTCCTTTAGTCATGGATTTTTTTAGTGGCTGCATGCTCCAGAGATGGGATGTGTAGATAGGGAATCGGCTGCCTCATGCAGCCGGCAGAAGGTGACACTGACCTTTCCTACAAATTGCTAGTGACTTTCTGTACTCTTCCAACTCCTTCTTTCCTCCTCCTGCAGGGGAACAGATACTCAGTAAAGACCAAAAATCATATTTTACATCCTGTCCATAATCTTATGCAGGTGGCACAGTATAAACTTACAAGGTAGCTTTTTTCATGAAGCCCTGGCAGGAAACATTATGGAGAGGAATTCTTAAAAACGCATCCTCAATGAAACATAAATGTCAGCTAAAATATTCTTTGGACTTGAACAGTTATTTATTGACATAACATTTAAAGACTATATTAAGCACAATTAATTAAGAAAAATACAATGCACTTTCTGTCTGAAGATCTGTTACTGATTTATAGACATTAATTGATTTAGTTGCACAATTCCCCTGAGTGATAGGTTGATAAATATCGCTAACTCCATTTTACAGACGGGGAAAAATTAGGTTCATATAAACTGTAACTTTGCCATAGAGTTGCTTTGTCACCTTAAGCAAGACAGGGAAAAAAATTCAAGTCCTTTGTGCTAGTCACAAAAAGTACTGTTTTTCAAGAGCTATTATGTTGCTTATGAACTTATGACCCATTTTCAAATGTGACATAGTAACACGTGGGTGTGAAAAGCTGGACCCACAACTAATGACCTCAAGAGACTTGGCTATACGATGTGTACTAAGTACCCCCAGAGTATACAAGATTTGAATTCATGTATTCATTCAGAAAGGAAGGTCCAGTCCTTGAGCATAAGTCTAGGTTTTGAGATATCTGGGTTCAATCTGCTGCTTCAGTGGTTTGCATTGTGCTGGCTGCTGTCTGTTGTAACCCCTCTCACTTGGGTCACTCATATCACATAACATGTTCTGAGAGAAAATGTATGCTGGTCACCTTCTCTGACTATGGTTGGCCAATGCAATGGGTGGAAGAACAGCACTGACTAACAGCAAATTCTTCCATGTCTTGGAACAACAATCAACAATCTGTTGTGCAATAGTCAGCTAAGGAGGAGGGGAGGGAGTTTGCGGGGGGGGGGGGGGTGTTGAGGCCATTTAGAGCAAATGATGGACAGCTCATGAGGGGTTCTGCCATGATGGTCTGGTTCTGTGTTTCATTCCCTTTTGATCCATAGTTTTGGTGGGTAGCAGAGGCTTAATGGACCTAAAATCCTTAAGCAGTGAAGCTCCTGGATCTACAGACCCATATATTATGCAAATATCTCATCCTGGGGCCCTGACCCTCACACTGGTATATGTTGTATTTGAATCTGCCTCTGGTTCCATCCTTAAGATCTCACTTGCTTTTCCCCTGCTTTGAAGTACTTTAGTTACTATGGAAACAATGTCACTGGCTTGGGCTTCTAAATCTTGAATATACTGAGGTTTTGGTATGTGTTTTCTTCCCTCACTCATGCACATAAATATCTTCTCTATTGCTCCTATACTGTACTTTGTCTGCAGCCACCTCCAAGAAATGGTGCTGAACAGTCTAATCATTGCCATTTCATAAGCCAAATACTGGGATACTTCAGTATTTTGTTCATGTTCGTGCTGGAAACAATGAGATTGCTTTCCTTGTAGTGCTTCTCCTGATAGGAGTATGGCCTTATTCAAATCATATTTGAGGCCAAAGAAGAAAAAGTCCTAATATTTTCAATTTATGTTTATTTAAAAAAAAAGACACATTTGGACCTGTTACAATTATACCAAATACAAGTGCAGAGCCCTTTTATTTAAAATGCCAATCAAATTTTCTGTTGTGAATGTTCCAGATTGCAAACTATATGTAAGATGGAAGTACACCATAATTTTCTTAAATCTAAATGTTGCATTTAAGAAGGATTTGGCTGCAAAAAAATTTTAAACATCCAATTTCACAGTGCCTGTATTGTGTCTAGCTCTCGTCAAAGACGCACAGAAATTTAGTTAAGCTAGAGGTAAGACTGATGACAGTTACTTATGGCTAAAAATAAAACATGTTTTGTGGGGTTTTTTTTTAATTCACAGTTAAATTTAAAAGAACCCCCCAATCATGCTTGCAATGGAAAGTAAGTTTGGACCTGAAAGTCTCCATAATAAATTGATCAACTGATATGGCACAGAAAGTATTTTATAGGCACCATTTTTCAACAAAAACTTTTGTGGGGTGCCACTTCAAAGAACTTAAGCTACCGAAACTGTGACGTAAATACAGTTGTTAATATTGTTTGATTAAGAAGCTTGTGGAATGTGTTAGCATTGTTGCACTTTGTGGAACAAAAGGAGCAATGACCTCTTCATGAAAAGAATGTTGTGGATAAGCTGATTGGTACCTTATCAACTTAGTTATTGTAGCTATGCCAGCCAGACATGTTCGCATTACTTAGACATGCTGTGTGGTGGTATTTATACTCAGACAGAAGTGTTTTAAGATTGATCTGTGACCTCATCTGACAGAGGTAGCTGCTGCCCATTCTTTAGAACTGAGAATAAAGTTTAATCCCAAGAAATTCACTATTTTAAAATGTCTCCTCCACAAAATACTTTGGAACCATGTTGAAGCTAGGTAATAAGGATCATATCATTATAAACTACTGTTTTGCCTTGTCCAGCAAACAACGTTAATGAAAATACATTTCATTGTAGTATTCATTTGGCACCTGTACACTCACTCACCCACTTGTTCTTTAGGCTAATGATTAATGACTGCATACTTTGTAGCTGATACTGTTTTTTTTTTAAATATTTTTTATTTGAACTGTTGACTAGTATTTTTGAAAAATACAGCACAGGATGCCTGAGTATAAATTGTGAGCATCCAGAAAACTCTGGTGGGAAATTTTCTAATATAGCAGTTAATCAAAAATATCCTTTAGTTAACTTTCAGAGGTATTAGTCTGATAGGACTGGCCCAAGAAATCGTCTATCACTAAATTGGCTAATCTAACCAGACAAATAGCAAAGCTTCCAAGTTCTGAGCCACAATTATGATGCTGTGTCTAGGAAACTGCTCTCTATTTTGAGTTGATCGGTTATCATCTTGTTCTTTGTATCATGCAACTCTAAAGAAAACAAGAAAAAAAATTAAAAGGTGAGCAAATGGGGACCCTTTTCTGTGTTAATCTCTTCCTTCCATACTTCCTGTGGCAGTTTCAGTGAAACTGGAATGGTAATGAGACAGATAAATTCAAGCAACAAAGAGTCCTGTGGCACCTTAAAGACTAACAGATGTATTGGAGCATAAGCTTTCATGGGTGAATACCCACTTCGTCAGACACATGTAATGGAAATTTCCAGAGGCAGGTATAAATATGCAGGCAAGAATCAGTCTGGAGATAACGACTTTAGTTCAGTCAGGGAGGGTGAAGGTCCTCTTCTAGCAGTTGAGGTGTGAACACCAAGGGAGGAGAAACTGCTTTTGTAGTTGGCTAGCCATTCACAGTCTTTGTTTAATACTGAGCTTATGATGTCAAATTTGCAAATGAACTGAAGCTCAGCAGTTTCTCTTTGAAGTCTGGTCCTGAAGTTTTTTTGTTGTAAGATGACTACCTTTACGTCTGCTATTGTGTAGCCAGGGAGGTTGAAGTGTTCTTCCTACAGGCTTTTGTATATTGCCATTCCCAATATCTGACTCGTGTCCATTCATCCTTTTCCGTAGGGACAGTCCTGTTTGGCCGATGTACATAGCAGAGGGGCATTGCTGGCACATGATGGCATATATAAAATTGGTGGACGTGCAGGTGAATGAACTGGTGATGTTGTAACTGATCTGGTTAGGTCCTGTGATGGTGTCACTGGTGTAGATATGTGGGCAGAGTTGGCATCGAGGTTTGTTGCATGGATTGGTTCCTGAGAAAGAGTTGTTATGGTGCGAGGTGTGGTTGCTGGTGAGAATATGCTTAAGGTTGGTGAGTTGTCTGTGGGCGAGGACTGGCCTGCCTCCCAAGGTCTGTGAAAGCGAGGGATCATTGTCCAGGATGGGTTGTAGATCGCTGATGATGCATTGGAGAAGTTTAAGCTGAGGACTGGAGGTGACGGCCGGTGGAGTTCTGTTGGTTTCTTTCTTGGGCTTGTCTTGTTGTAGGAGGCTTCTAGGTACACGTCTGGCTCTGTTGATTTGTTTCCTTATTTCCTCATGCGGGTATCGTAGTTTTGAGAATGCTTGGTGAAGATCTTGTAGGTGTTGGTCTCTGTCTGAGGGGTTGGAGCAAATGCGGTTGTACCTCAGTGCTTGGCTGTAGACGATGGATCGTGTGGTGTGTCCAGGATGGAAGCTGGAGGCATGAAGGTAGGCATAGCGGTTGGTAGGTTTTCAGTATAGGGTGGTGTTAACGTGACCATCACTTATTTGTACTGTGGTGTCTAGGAAGTGGACCTCCCGTGTAGATTGGTCCAGGCTGAGGTTGATGGTGGGGTGGAAGCTGTTGAAATCATGGTGGAATTCAAGTACACCTCTACCCCGATATAACATGAATTCAGATATAACACAGTAAAGCAGCGCATGGAGGGGCAGGGTTGCGCACTCCGGTGGATCAAAGCAAGTTTGATATAACATGGTTTCACCTATAATGCAGTAAGATTTTTTTGGCTCCCAAGGACAGCGTTATATCAGGGTAGAGGTATAATGGATTGACAGTACAAACCTGTGTGAGGGGAAGGAACACACTAAAATGTCCAGGTACAGAAAAGAGGTCAGGGAGTCACAGAAGAAGATGGAACTCAAAAGAAGGGTGGACAGAGGAAAAGGAGACAGAAGGTCATGGCTAAGGAAAGAAAGACAATGACTGGTGAGCACGGAGTTAAAGGGAGAGATGAAAGGACTGGGAGTGCTGGCATAGCAGGAGAGAAAAACAGGAGGGTGAGATGAATGGGAGCTCATTAAATGCACCTTTCTGTGTCTAACATAATTGAGTAATGTGTCATTCAGTTATTATAGGTCAAATAGTTTGTGTACCTAACATATTGCTAGTGGAAAAGTTTTCTCCTACATTTCAGTTTTCTCATTTATATTATCCATGATGTACCATAATTAAAAAAAAACTATGCAAAAACCTGTTACTGAAAAATCAATACAATTTTCATTTAAATCTTTTCCTTTTACTGTTAACTTCTCCTAGTGTATTCAAGTGATGGTAGCACAGTCGGAGAAAAGTCCCCTCTCACAGAACGCATTCCTACATGGACAAGTGCAGAATATAAAATAAGAGTTCCAGAGTATAGACTTCTTCCTCATTGAACAGACACTCAATTTGGCCAAGATTTGAGGAGCAGAGAGCGAGAACTAGTCATAGTGCGCTGAGTCTCCTGACATCTTATCTAGCACAAGGTACAAATGGGGAAATTAAGTAGGGAAGGGGCACCAGGCCTTGCAATTTTATTGTATTGTCTATTAAAGTTAGATCCTTGAATATGTATACAAATGAAATGTTTTGTCGTAGGTTGGATGTAAAGAAATTCAGCAAAATGAGCAAAAGCTTCTTTGGCCTGACTATCCCACTAGTCATGTGTAAAGTCACTTTGAATGCAGCTGACAGGATAATCAGGCACTTTATTTCTGGGATTTTGAGATGATCACACAAATCTCAATTTGGAAGAGCAAATAAGAATCATGAGTGAATTGTCAGGTCATTCCACCCAAGAGAAAAAACTAAAGCTTGCTTATCTCTTCCTGAAAATGGATTTTGTAAAAAGTGTATTTTGTATAAGAAATTATTTCAGTCACTTTAGTAGACTCATGCTGCTTCCTTTTCAGACAATAATTATTGCAGATAATATCTAAGGACCAAACTTGGGTCATGATCTCCATATATATTGCCCTCAACCCATGTACACTGCTCCTATAGATTCAATGGATGTTATAACACTGATAGAGGGTACTTGCATTCCTCTTTGTGGATGACCTATTGCTTGCAGTCTAGCAAGGCTGTTATGCTCTTTCAGGGACATAAAATGTGTCATTTATGAATCCTCAGTGGTATGTATGTTTAATATAGAGAAGGATCCCAAAGCTCTTTACAAACTATGCAGAGATACCTCCACCCACAACTGAATTAAAATCACTCAAATGCAATAAAAGTTTAACCGTGCACTGCAACACATCGTAACGATTTAGGACAGTAAATTAAGTGGACTATTTCATATCCAACTGAAACTGCATATGGAACTTTAAATAGACAGAATATATTTACCCAGCTTGTAATTTTTCTGGGTTAACTCACATACTTATAAAGAGGACTGCAGTTTAACATCTCAGTTGGAAGACTGCAACTCCAGAAACAATGTCCTATAGTTCCATCCAATCATATTGGTTGAGTGTTATTTCCTGCAGCATTTTAGGGTACTCTGGAAACCTCCTATCCAAATAGTGACTTGGACCAACCCATCTTATGCCTGATGAAATCATACTATAATCAACTGGTGTTTGCAGTGTTATTGTAGCTGTGTTGGTCCCTGGATGCTTGAGAAACAACGTGGGTGAGGTAATACCTTTTATTGGGCCAACTTCTGTTGGTGAAAGAGGCAAGCTTTCGAGCTACACAGAGCTCGTCTATCTTGTCTCTCTGTCCAGTGATTGAGGTGTACATTTTACTAGCCCAGTTTTTCTCAGGACAGGTATTCAGTTCCATGTTACTAAGGGAAGATTGGGTAGTAATGTAGCTGAGTCATTTGTATCTGACCTTTTGATGTAGGAAGTGTCCTGTCCCAAAACTGTGTGTGTTCTCCCTTGTTTTTGTCCCACAACAAAATGAAGTTGGGAACTGTGGTAGTGTTAGGCTGCCCTGCTAATCTTCATATTTCCCATGCAAACTAAGCAAATACTTGTCTGGCTTCTGCTAGAACTATCACGATTAAACTGTCCTTGTTGACTTCTGTTTTCCTGCAGATTATGGCCCACGTGTCTCATGCTATGTTGAGAAACATGACATTTTAACCCAGGTGTGGTTTCTGTATCAACACCAAACATTATACAGTAGGTCAGCATGCTCAATATCACTATTGGGTTGGGTTTAGAGATTAAAGGAATGAGAACTGCGTGCACACACACACAAGATGCTTATCTTTTCTAAACTGAAGTCAGGGCATAATTGATTCTGGCCTGGCCAAGTAGATGGCTGGGTTTCAGGCATCTCTGAGAGAATTCTGAATAGCCAGTGGGCTACTCTGTCAGTGGCTTAGTAGGACATGTTTTCTTTTGTCCTTTACTATGTATATGGCGCATCCTGAACCATCCATTCCCATACACAATACATATGTTACAGAGTAGACCCAAGGTTAGCGAGAGATGAAAATGTTGACTATCAATGGAGCATGACTGATATTCTTGTGGGCTAACTCGTACAGAATTTTAGACATAACAGGCATCTTGTGAATGAGAACAGAAGCATCTGGATGAAGCTTCAGACAAGAGAACTGATGACTGATAGATATGGCGAAGTCTGTAGAGGACATAGTACAGATGGTATATGCCCCTTACTTTATTATGAGGGATATCTCTACTATGCCAAATCTATAATTATGAAGAGAGTAGGGAAATATTTTCACTAATTTTATTTTTCCTCTGCCCCTTCATAATGATTTCTCAGAGATCAAACTGAATAACAAACATCAATCTATGTGGCTGGCCAGCAGAACTGATACATCCCTTCTACATGTAGTGGGGCAGGATTTGGGGGAGCCCACACAGTGGGTGGACAACCTCTTTGCACCATGGAGCCCAAATCCATCGAGAGTCCTTGCTTTCTTCTACAAGTGGTGATTCTGGGGCAGATTGAGGCTGGTTTGGTCTGTCACTGTGTGGATCCACAAGCCTTTGTCCACCCTATCATGTGCATGCAGGAGTCACAAAAGCTATTCCAGCCTTGAAATTGAAGTAGCAATCACACAATGGCCTGATCTCAGAGTTCCTTCCTCAATCTCAAGCCTCAAAGGAGCTCCCCAGTGAAAACTGCAATTACTTGGACTTTGTGTTGGTGTGATAGTATTTTGGCCAGTCAGGCAGATCCTTACTTTTTATAATGCTAATTTTATGAATCTATATACATTCAGACATAATGCACATGAACAAAAGACAGCATAGCCTTTCTTTGGGGCATTGTCTATTGTGATGGAGCAAGGCCGGATGGCTACAGGAAAGTACTGAGGAGTAGGTATGTTAGCTCCAGGCTAAGCAAATCCCTAGTACCATGGGAACCAAAATGGCAGTTGCTCCAGGCTAATCAAGGCACCTGGGGCCAATTAAGAACTTTCTAGAAGGCACCGGAGAGAGCTACATTGATTGGAGCACCTGAAGCCAATCAGGACAGGCTAATCAAGGCACCTGGTATAAAAAGGGGAGCTCACTCCAGTCTAGGGGGAAGGAGCCAGAGGAGAGAAGTGCGTGTGAGGAGCTGGGAGCAAGAGGCACAAGGCGCTGAGACTGAGAGGGTGTGCTGCTGGAGGAGTGAGGAATTATCATACCATCAAGCATTATCAGACACCAGGAGGAAGAACCTGTGGTGAGGATAAAGAAGGTGTTTGGAGGAGGCCATGGGGAAGTAGCCCAGGGAGTTGTAGCTGTCATGCAGCTGTTATAAGAGGCACTATAGACAGCTGCAATCCACAGGGCCCTGGGCTGGAATCCGGAGTAGAGGGTGGGCCCGGGTTCCCCCCAAACCTCCCAACTCCTGATCAGACACAGGAGGAGTTGACCTAGACTGTGGGTTCCACCAGAGGAGAAGATCACTGAGGTAAGCAAATCCGCCAAGAAGCACAGGACCCACCAAGGTAGAAGAGGGACTTTGTCACAACTGGTGTCAGGAGTGGGATATTTGGTGTGCACAGCGCGGCGGAAGAAGGAGGGTGTTTTTCTTTTTCTTTTTTTTTTTTTTAAAAGAGGGTTAATTTTTTTTTTTGTCACCACAATGGATGACGTAGTGCGGGCACTGATACAAGCCACGGCGGCCCAGCAGGAGGCTACCCGTGTCCAGGCAGCCACCCAGCAAGAAGCAGTGCGGCTGCAGCAAGAGACTAATCACCTGCTGATGGACCAAGCTGCTCAAGACCGAGCTATGTTGCAGGAACTGGTAAGCCAGGTAAAGACCCTTACAGAGCTGAACCGTGGCCATGATGGGACGCAGCTCATATGGGCTAGCCATTGGCTGCAGAAAATGACGCGGGAGGATGATGTAGAGGCATACCTTCTGGCCTTTGAGAGGACAGCCCTACGGGAGGCCTGGCCTCGAGATCAGTGGTCTAGCATCCTTGCCCCATTCCTGTATGGGGAGGCCCAGAAGGCCTACCATGATCTGCCTGAAGAGGCTGCAGCAGACTACTCCCAGTTGAAGGCAGAGATCCTGGCCAGATCTGGGGTAACGACCGCAGTGCGGGCCCAGCGGTATCATGAGTGGAGGTACCAGGAAGACAAAACCCCGCGGTCCCAATTGTATGACCTCATCCATCTCGCACGAAAGTGGTTGCAAACAGAATCCCGGAGTCCAGAAGAGATACTAGAGGTTCTGGTCATCGACCGGTACATGAGGGCCCTGCCACCAGATCTTCACAAATGGGTAGGCCAGAACGATCCATACACCTATGACGAGATGATCACGCTGGTAGAAAGACGCATGACAGACAGAGAATTGACCCAACTACGCAAGGAAAACCCCTTCCGAAGCAAACACCCAACCCCAACCCTGGAAGGAGGGACAGCCAAACCCCTGGGGAGTCCTAGGTGGAGGAAGAGGTGGGCTGGAAACCCACAGAGACTCCAGAAGGAAGGGATTGGCCTCAGTGGAGGAAACCCTGGGACTAAACCCCCTAGCCCACATGATGGGAGACTGACTAGAAACAGTTATAGATGTTATGCATGTGGGGAGTGGGGACACATAGCAGCACAGTGTCCCAGCACTGAAGAGCCTATGCAATGCAACTTGGGGGATTGGGAGGTCCCATGCTTCCTTATCCACCTGGCGGGCGTTGCATTAGCCCCACATAACTACACCAGGCCAGTGAAGATAAATGGAACAGAGACTACAGCACTGGTGGACTCAGGGAGTGCTATCACCCTTATATCGGGTAAGCTAGTAAAAAGTAGCCAGCTGCTACAAGCCAAACGTGTAGCAGTGACATGTGTGCATGGGGCCATGAGCCAATACCCCACCATCCCAGTGGAGATAGAGGTTCAGGGGAACCCCATTGAGGTGACAGTGGGCGTTATGGCACCTTATAGACTAACAGATGTTTTGCAGCATGAGCTTTCGTGGGTGAATACCCACTTCTTCGGATGCAAGCAGTGGGCGTTGTTCCTAAACTCCCATGTCCTGTAGTTATTGGGAGAGACTATCCAGGGTTTGATAATTTACTTCCCCCTGAGAGGCTGCAGGGAAGTGGAGACCCTGTTGGCAGCGACTCATCATTGGGGGAATGTCAACCCCCCATGTTTTCTGAGTTTTCTCAGGATCTTTTCTCAGCCCCCCAAAAGGCCCGGAAGAAAAAAAAAGAAAGGAGGGCCGCGAAGGCTTTGGGAACCCAGATCCTGACCCAGGGCCAGAAGACTGCGCTAGTAGGCAGATGGGCACGAGCAGCCAACAGAGAAACTACCAACATGGAAGGTTAGCCGGAGGCTGGCCCCAGCCATGATGGCGACAGGCCATTGGAAGAAGCAGAAGCCGGCCCCTGGGAGCTCAGGCAGGGTAGTCCTGGGAGAGAGACATTCGGACGGGACCAGGCAGAGGACCCCAGATATGATAACGTCAGGAAAGAGGTGGCTGAGATAGATGGGATACCAGTGGAGGGGAAGGTCCGAGGTCCAGGACCCTATTTTATAGTGAAGAAAGATCTCCTGTACCGTGTGGTGCAAATGCAGGAGCAGGAGATGCATCAACTTCTGGTGCCACGAAAACATCAAAAAGCCATATTGAGCCTCGCCCACAGTCACCTGTTTGGAGGACACTTAGGGATAGAGAAAACCCAGGCCAGGATCCTGCGGAGGTTCTTCTGGCCAGGAGTACATGAAGATGTCAGGCGATACTGCACCTCTTGTCCAGAGTGTCAGCTACATAGCCCTCGCCCACACTTACGGGCCCCTTTGATACCTCTTCCAATAATAGAGGTACCATTTGAACGCATAGCCATGGATCTGATTGGGCCCCTAGAGAAGACAGCTCGGGGCCACCAACATGTGCTGGTTGTACTAGACTATGCTACCCGATACCCGGAAGCCGTCCCCCTACGCAACACAGCTTCCAAGACAATAGCTAAGGAGCTAGTACAGATCTTTTCCCGGGTTGGGCTACCCAAGGAGATACTGACTGATCAAGGGACACCTTTCGTGTCTAAGTTGATGAAAGATCTCTGTTCATTGCTCCATGTACAAGCCCTACGGACCTCTGTATACCACCCGCAAACAGACGGCCTTGTGGAAAGGTTCAATAGGACCCTCAAGGCCATGATCCAGAAAGTGGTGAGCCGGGATGGGAAAGACTGGGATACCCTATTGCCTTACCTCATGGTCGCCATCCGGGAAGTTCCACAAGCCTCCACAGGCTTCTCTCCATTCGAACTACTATATGGGCGCCACCCCCGAGGCATATTGGATATAGCCAGAGAAGCCTGGGAAGAGGAGCCAAATCCCAGAAGGAACATAGTCGAGCATGTAATACAGATGAGGGATCGGATAGCCCGAGTTACACCCATTGTACGAGAACATTTGGAGAAAGCACAGGAGACCCAACGGACCCATTATAACCACCAAGCAAAGCTTCGACGGTTCCAACCAGGGGATCGAGTAATGGTCCTGGTGCCCACAGCAGAAAGCAAGCTGTTGGCCCAGTGGCAGGGACCCTATGAAGTGATTGAAGCCGTGGGAGAGGTAAACTATAAGGTGCTGCAGCCAGGCCGCAGGAAACCGGAGCAAATTTACCACATCAATCTTCTAAAACCTTGGCATGATCGAGAGGCATGCTTAGTCACCCAGGAGACCCTTCCCCAGGAGGATAACTTACACGAGCAAGTGAAGATATCACCCGACTTGACGCCAATCCAAAAGATCGAGGCAGCCGACATGATTAATCGCAATCGAGATGTGTTCTCTACAAAACCGGGGTGGACGACTGAGACCTATCACCATATCCGCACGATCCCTGGAGCCAAGGTAACACTGAGACCCTACCGAATCCCAGCAGCCAAAAGAGAAGAAATCAAGGCCGAAGTAAAGAAAATGTTAGAATTAGGCGTTATTGAAGAATCCTACACTCAGTGGTGCAGTCCAATCGTTCTAGTGCCCAAACCTGATGGTACCACGAGATTCTGTAATGACTTTTGCCGACTCAATGAAGCATCCCAATTTGATGCATACCCCATACCACGCATCGACGAACTGGTTGACCGACTGGGTAGTGCCCGATTCTTGACTACACTGGATCTGACAAAAGGGTATTGGCAGATTCCCCTGACTAAACAAGCTAAAGAAAAGACAGCGTTCTCCACCCCAGACGGGCTATTCCAGTACACTGTTCTCCCGTTTGGGTTACATGGGGCCCCAGCCACATTCCAGCGCCTCATGGATAAGCTGCTGCTGCGCCCCCATACTAGTTATGCAGCTGCATACCTAGATGATGTCATCATCCATACGCCAGACTGGGGAACCCACTTGGAGAAAGTTGAGGCAGTGCTACGCACCTTAAGGCGGGCTGGCCTCACCGCTAATCCTGCTAAGTGTGCCATAGGACTAGCAGAGGCTAGGTACCTGGGATATATTGTAGGAAGAGGTATAGTGAAGCCCCAAACTAATAAACTAGAAGCGATTCAAAACTGGCCCCGGCCGACCCGGAAGAAGCAGGTCCGTGCATTCCTAGGCGTGGTAGGCTACTACCAACGGTTTATTCCCCACTTCGCCAGTAGGGCAAGTCCTCTAACGGATCCGGTGAAGGCTCGAGGTCCAGACATGGTGAAGTGGACCGACGCTGCAGAAGGGGCGTTTGTAGACCTTCGGACAGCCCTCTGTAATGACCCCATACTCATAGCCCCGGACTTTACCAAGGAATTTATTTTACAGACAGATGCCTCTGAGGTGGGGTTGGGGGCAGTTCTGTCCCAAATGATTGGAGATGAAGAACACCCGATTCTCTACCTAAGCAGAAAGCTGCTCCCACGAGAACAGAAGTATGCAGTAGTCGAGAGGGAATGCCTCGCTGTCAAATGGGCCATGGAGACGCTGCGTTATTACCTCTTGGGCCGGCGATTTACTCTTGTGACGGACCACACACCCCTCCAGTGGATGCAGAGAAATAAGGAAAAGAATGCAAGGGTCACCAGGTGGTTCTTATCCCTCCAACCATTCCAGTTCCGTATACGGCATAGGGCTGGATGCCACCACGGCAACGCTGATGGTCTTTCACGAGCACACTGCCTGGCGTCACAAGTTGCCCAACCCTATGGTGTTGAGCAGAGGGGGGGGATATGTGATGGAGCAAGGCCGGATGGCTACAGGAAAGTACTGAGGAGCAGGTATGTTAGCTCCAGGCTAAGCAAATCCCTAGTACCATGGGAACCAAAATGGCAGTTGCTCCAGGCTAATCAAGGCACCTGGGGCCAATTAAGAACTTTCTAGAAGGCACCGGAGAGAGCTACATTGATTGGAGCACCTGCAGCCAATCAGGACAGGCTAATCAAGGCACCTGGTATAAAAAGGGGAGCTCACTCCAGTCTAGGGGGAAGGAGCCAGAGGAGAGAAGTGCGTGTGAGGAGCTGGGAGCAAGAGGCACAAGGTGCTGAGACTGAGAGGGTGTGCTGCTGGAGGAGTGAGGAATTATCATACCATCAAGCATTATCAGACACCAGGAGGAAGAACCTGTGGTGAGGATAAAGAAGGTGTTTGGAGGAGGCCATGGGGAAGTAGCCCAGGGAGTTGTAGCTGTCATGCAGCTGTTATAAGAGGCACTATAGACAGCTGCAATCCACAGGGCCCTGGGCTGGAACCCGGAGTAGAGGGTGGGCCCAGGTTCCCCCCAAACCTCCCAACTCCTGATCAGACACAGGAGGAGTTGACCCAGACTGTGGGTTCCACCAGAGGAGAAGATCACTGAGGTGAGCAAATCCGCCAAGAAGCGCAGGACCCACCAAGGTAGAAGAGGGACTTTGTCACACTATACATGAAATTATTCCTGAGTAGTTATTCTAGAGTAACTCCATTTGTGGACACACTTAATCTGGAATGAGTGCCTTGTTTCTCTTTATCATAATGCAAAGTGTATTAAGCTAAACAAGAGCAAGGCACTCCTATTTCTGTAGAAGAGTGCCACATATGGAGTTATGTAGGAATGGTGGTTGTGCTTTAAATTCATGCTCAACCTTAATTGCAAGTGTAGACAAGCCCTAATTTACTAGGGTTCCCCCCCCCCCCATATCTGGGGCTACTGTCAGTCTGCATAGTGTTTCTAGCTATATGGTGGGGAATTTGTTGTTTTTCAGGTGAGCGATATATTTGGATCATTTAGTAAGACCCCTTAATGTTTTTCACATCATCCTGAGATAAAATGTTGTCATTGGCTTTGGTTTCAGAACCTAATCTCTCTTGAATTTGAGTTTCCCAATTGACCCTGTTCACTTTGGCTCTATTTCACCAAGCCAGCTCAGTGTCATTATTCTGAATGTGATGGTGGCACAGTTATAACTAGGACATTTTCTTTCTCATGATGAATGATCCTAGTCAGACTTTAAAGTGTTGCCTATATCAATAATGGAGAGTGCCAGGCTTTTATTTTTTGAAATATTTTCTGTTTTTCTTTTTCTTTTTCTTTTTTTAAACGAAGCAGAGAGAGTGATTCCTGTGTTCAACAAATTGATTTCCTTTGTAACCATGGTATTAATCACTGAAATTCACTGCAAGCAAGAAATCTCAGCTATATTATCTTGGGAAATAGCTATAATTTGGGGGCAGGAAGGGAGACCTATGAAATGTAATGAATTTTGCTGGTCTTTCTATAATAAAAATACAATTTTTTTTCTTTGCCTTGGTTTAAGCTATATTAGGGGGCATTCTTTTCTGATTCAATCCAGCTAATTGATTTTAACTAACAAATATTGGATCATTTCAATTGTTTTCTGCAACAAAGTCAAGAAAGCTACTAAATATTCCATCTGACATTCAGAGAGTAAAACAAAATGAATACCAAAGTGACAATATGGTCCTTATAGAATGAAAGGGACTAAAATAACTAGGGCACACTGTTATGAAAAAGGAGTCTTAAAGCATTCACAAGTGTAGGAGGAGGAATTTTGGAGATTTCTCTAGCCATTGCATCATCCTCAGAAACCTGAAAATCTCAGTATTCCAAGAAGAAAAGGAAGCAAGACAACAGATCCCACAGATGCTCATACTACTTTGCCATATTGGCAAGAGCAAAAGGTATTTTGTTTCCTAAGGGAGATCCTGGGAAAGTTCTAGAAGACATGTCACAGAAGGCCATTGGAAAGACACCCTAGTACACAAGTCCAAAGTAATCAGAAACAGACTTTTGGAGATGATTATTGCATCCTTAATGTATTGCACTGGATTGTGCAAAATATTATAGAAAATAAAAACAACAAAGAGTCTGGTGGTACCTTAAAGACTAACAGATTTATTTGGGCATAAGCTTTCGTGGGTAGAAAACCCACTTTTTTTACCCACAAAAGCTTATGCCCAAATAAATCTGTTAGTCTTTAAGGTGCCACCGGACTCCTCGTTGTTTTTGTGGATACAGACTAACACGTCTATTCCGCTGATTATAGAAAATGGATCTTTTCAGATTGTAAGAGAGTTCTTGTGCTGAATTTTTCCTGGCATTCCCACAGACAGACCCTGAAAGTGTGGCCTCTTCCAAATGGTGGGATGGACCCTTGTCTCAGGAAGTAATTCTGAGTTCAGGGCAGGGGTTGCTTCCTAGTTGGGGAGAAAACTGCTTTGGTAAGTGGCAAGAGAAGAACTACCTTTGTACCATCTGCCACTGATGAACAGATATGGTTCTGTTGCTACTGAGCTCACACCTGTGTCTGTTATACATGACTCAGCCTGGCTTTGCAGACTCACCAAGAAGCAGATTTTGAGGTCACAAAACAAGATCATTATGCTGTGGAACTGTTCTTAGGACACAAGAAAGCCAAACAAAGGAACCCATACAGATGCCCCTTAATAGCATACTAATTGAATAGTTCTAAAAATGTCTGGTCTGTGTAACAGGGTTTAGAAGTCTTTGAGGTTTAGGAAGGAAACTTTCCTGAGCCGGTATGATCTGTGGAGAGGGGATGCTGTCACTGTGAGAGACAGAAAGTGGTCCTGGTACATGGTCAGGTGTTTATAAAGCAGCTCATGCTGCCGACTAGCATTAGGACTGACCCCAAATTTCTATGAGTAGGGTGAGCTAAAGCTCTATTTCTTCATTAGAATTTTTCTGCCTTCCTCTCACTACCATATTTCTCTCTGCTTCTTTCTTCAGTCTATCCTAGGCAAAATCCAACCCATTCTTGCTGAGATCTAGTTTCACTTCCAAACCCACAACATTTGAGTGAGTGTGACTCAAAAATCTTACTCCCAACTGGTAAGGGGATTACAGGGATTTCCTGGGTTCACCAAAGAGTGTCATGTGAAGTCTCAAATAAAAGCCAGTGTCACACTGGTCATCAGTATCATCGCAAAATTCATGTGTAAATGCTGTGTAAGTAGTTGTCTACACTGAAAACTCTGTTCTTGAAGTGCCTGTCTAGGGACCGGTTACCCGCAAAGGTGACAAACAGATTTTTCTGTCAGACAAGAAAGGTTTATCTATCTGGCTGTTTACATGTAAACTAAGTACTATATTTCACAATGGTTCATGTTAATAAAGGACTGTGAAAACTTCATAGAGAGAAAAGTAACAAGAAGAAAATACTGGGGAGGGAGGAGAGTTGGAGAACCTGATCTTGAGGTGCACATCAAAGGTTTACTTTAGTATATTTGAGAGACAAAGAGAGCACCTTCCTTCAGCTAGGAAGTAAATGGACAGCAAGTTTACATCATGAAAGCAAGATCTCACCCAGACTTGTTTGAAAATGCTGGAAAGAACATTAGGTGAGATAAGCTGCTTTAAACAAGAGGATAACTTGTTAGTTAATCTTTGGAAAGCATGTTATGATTTTATTTTATATGTAACAATTTTTTTCCAGTATCCTTACTCACTGTCACTTGAATCTATGCTCTCTTGAAGATAAATGTATTCCTGTGTTCATTATAAATACATCTAAGTGCTGTGGTGTTAAGCAAAGTCATGATCCTGGGTTGAATTTTATAAGCTGGTGTGTACTGTTCCTTTGAGAAGAGCAGACCAGGTAATTCTGTGCACGTTCAGTCGATAAGGGGCTGGACCATAGACACTGACTCCATAGGTGCTCTGGGGATGGAGCACCCACAGGAAAAAAAATAGTGGGTGCTCAGCACCCACTGATAGCCCTGCTCCCCGCCCAGAGCCTCCCACCCGCCATGGATCAGCTGTTCAGTGGTGTGCAGAAGGCACTGCCAGGGAAAGGGGGTGGGGGAGGAGTGGGAGTGGAGGCTTGGAGCAGGGTTGGGGCTTGGAGGAAGTGGCAAGACCCGGGGCAGAGCCGGGGGTCAAGCACCCCCAGTATCTGATTAAGTCAGTGCCTCTGGGCTGGACACTGCAGGGGCTGTGGGATTGGTGTGTGCATATCACACCAGAGAGCAAGGCCTGCGGAGGCCTGGAAGGCACTGACTGTGCTGCCAGAGACTGCCAATTTCTGGGCGTGGATCCACAGTAGGCACAGACAAGACTTCCTCACACCAAGAGGAAGTGGTGATAATGTGCCTAATAACTCTGAGTACCCTTGGGGAGTGTGTCTGTGGGTTTGAAGTTAATCAAAGTTCGCTAATGTACTGTAACCTTGTTAAGTGTTTAAAAATAGCAAAAATATCCAAAATGACATAAATATCTCCTTTATCCATTGCACAAGATACAAGGAGTGAGATCCTGCCCCTGACTAAGTCAGTGGGAGTTTTGCCATTGATTTTAGTGGGGCCAGGATTTCACCCAAGAGGTACAAGTGATGGGGAAATCTCAAGATGTTCAAAGATTCTCTTTACTTCAGATAAGAATCTTCAAGGTTGGGTGGTTAAGAGAACTAGCCTATGTATTCTGCTGTGCAGATCAGGACTCGAAATCTTACAAAGGCAGGCTGTCCCACAAGACATTCTCGTAGTTTTGTCTGATCTTTCTGGCAACAACATGAAAACAGCCTTTATTACAGTATTTTGGTGATTGTTTCTAGTCATAGCTGGTTTGGTTTATGTTCAGATTTGTTTTAGTGACAATTGGGAATCCTGGGGACAGGGGGAAGAGGGGGCATAAGAAGATGTTTTCTTGTTTTATTAGAACCACTCATTCACCTGGAAGAAGCTTTGTTCTGAAAATTTGCTATATTTTGGGTTAAACTGAAACTTTATCTGAAGTATTCATTTGGGGCATGGTGGGGGAAAAAGACTAGTATATCAGTATTCTATACTATATGGTAGGCTTTAATGCCAGAAGGGACCATCATGCTGTTTTAGTCTGACCTCCTGCACATTTCAGACCACAGAACCTCACTCATCCACTCCTGTAGCAGGCCCCTAACCTCTCACTGAGTTACTGAAGTCTTCAAATCTTTCAGGTCACAGAGAAATCCACCTTTTACTCTAGTTCAAACCAGCAAGTGACGTGTACACCATGATACACAGGAAAGTGAAAACCCCCCAGCATCTCTGCCAATCTGACTTGGGAGAAAAATCCTTCCTGACCCCAAGTATGCAAATCAGTTAAACCATGAACATGTGGGTGAGAACCACCTGTCAGACACCTAGGAAAGAATTATCTATAGTAACTGAGCTCTCCCCATCTAGTGTTCAATCTCCAGCCATTGCAGATATTTGCCAATTGCAGTCACGTATGCACCATACATCATTGTAGGCAATCTCTTCCTACCATTCTCTCCATAAACTTATCAAGCTCAGATCTGAAACAAGTTGGTTTTTTTGCCTCCCGTCGCTTCCCTGGGAAGGCTCTTCACTCCTCTGCTGGTTAGAAACAGTCATCTAATTTCAATCCTAAATGTATTGGTCAGTTTTATATCAATTTGTTCTTGAGCCAAAATAGGCCCCTAACTTAAACACCCGGGAGAGACAGGAGTTATTTATCCCTCTGACATATTTATAGGGAGCAATCATATTTCCACTCATCCTTCTTTTTGTTAGGCTAAGCAAGCCAAGCTCCTCAAGTCTCCTCTTGTATGGCTATGTGATTTCATACTTATTCTTGTTCTCTTCAAAATTCAATCACGGAGATCTGAAAACAGATCACTGATCTATTCCACCGTTCGCATAAATGATCAGGGGCGGCTCTAGCCATTTCACCGCCCCAAGCACGGTGGCATGCCGCGGGGGGCGCTCTGCTGGTCGCCGCGGAGCCGCAGGACCAGCGGACCCTCCGCAGGCACGCTTGCGGGAGGTCCACCGGAGCCGCGGGACCAGCGGACCCTCTGTAGGCATGCCGCCATAGGCTGCCTGCCTGCCGCCCTCCCGGCGACCGGTAGAGCGCCCCCCACGGCATGCCGCCCCAAGCACGCGCTTGGCGTGCTGGGGCCTAGAGCCGCCCCTGTAAATGATATATGCTTGATATAATAAAACATCAGACATTTTGTTGTGACGAGTGACTGCTGTGATGACAAGATAGACAAGCCATTGTGGTAAATCACTACTTCATAAATAAGATTCATAACTGGCAAAGTAATGTCAGAAAATTCTGAGCCCCTCTCTCAATATTTCTCCCTGCTATAGCTTCATCAAAGGACATGGCCTCCTTGTGGATCAAGTGTCACTGGAATTGATCTCTGACTAGGTCCTTAAGGAGGACATCAAAAAATACACCACCTTAAGGCCCACATGATAGCTGACTGTGTAGTACTCCCACTTCAGAATTTGTTGCTCTTCCATTCTAATAATATGACCGTACAAGTAAACTGCTGAAACCGAACCAGTGCTGGGTTTCTTGGTTCAGTGTTGAATATCCTCATTTCTGATCTTGTCCTGCAATTTGATATGGAGCAGCCGAGGAAGACAATGAGAACTGAAAACCTTAATCCAGTGTTCTTCAGCTTTTCTCAGTGCCCATGTTTCACTTCCATACAACAGAGTTAGTATAAACATGGTTCCATAGATCTGCTGCTTTGTAGCAAATTTGATGTCATGACAGTCCCACAGAGACCACTGGGTAAACTAAGGCACTCATAGGCCCAAAACTTGGCAGCAGCTGCTGCTATACAAGTGTCCACAGCTTTTGAGTATCATCCAGTACAGTCTGAGATTGCTTAGATACTTAACAATTGCCACCTGCTCAATGTCCCATCTGGATGGATTAATCCTGACCTGGTTGTAATCTGGAGCTCAAGGCTTGATGGTAATGCCAGGGACTTAGTTTTATCTGGATTGATAACCACACCAATGTTTGCCCAACCAGATCAGACATCAGTGCAGCAATTCACCAAACTGACTTAAAAAAAAAAACCAAAAAACCCCACAATATCATTGGCATACTTGAGATCTAAATGCAGAATGTTCAGCTCAGTGCCCCCAACTGCTGCCTTTTCAAGCTTGTCCATCAGCCAGGCAGTGCCAGTACTGAACAATGATGGTGACAGAATGCAACCTTGCTGAACTCCAGTAGAGATGGGAAACCATGCTGTGTATCTACCATTGACTCAATCACAGCTTTCCATTCCATTATAGAGCTCTTCTGTCAATGACACTATCTTCCCTGGGATTCTGAGTCACCTTATCAGATCCCATAAACTCGCTGAATGCACTGATGGAAGTCTAGAAAAAGTGCTCTAACTACAGTTATAACTACATTTTAAGGGACTTTTATCTATTTCTAGAAATAAGATAAAATGTAGCACAGTTAGATTTATGGCAGTGTTTTGATGCTGACTGTAATTTTACGTAAGTATATTACCGTGATTGATGCAGTAGAACCAGACTACTACAAGGAGATCATTGCAATTTATGAAATGAATGAAAAAGTAGTACAAAATTTTAGAACTGCTAGTTTAAAATGCCTTGCTGCTTTATTATAAGGGTAATTTGGAGGTCGTCTTGGAAAATCCTATAAACTTTTAAGGGGAAAATAGGATCAGTGATTTCTACTCCTTTTTACCATGGTTTTGTACCCAGTGCTGTGTATGAACTGCCTGCCTTAGAGGCAAGTTGGCTGTGATCCATATAATTATATTTAAAAAGAGGGTAACTTTCCTTCAATTCTTTTTTCCTCAAATGCCCTCTAGCAAATGTTTTTTTGAAGTGATTTTGTGGGTATTTTATTTAAACCCACACATGCAGTTTAAAAAGCTCTTAAACTGTCTTATTATTGTATATGCTCTGCACAATCTATATAGTAACACCTATCAGAACACCTTCACAAGTTATCTGATGGAAGTGACTATGAAAGCAATCTCTAATTCAGAGATGTTGCTGCTAGGAACTTGAAAATATGTAGAGCGAATAATCAAACAGGTGCAGGAGCTGTGAACAAGTCTGGCACTGCGTAAAATTAACTCTAGTTCTGCAGTGTTCCAGTTCCCTTTGGAAACCGATATAATGTACAATTAATTATGATAGTGTTTTGCATTATGAGACATGTATTGTGTAGTGGCAAGAATGTGGGTCAAACTATAGGATTCTATTCCTGGCTCTCACTGACTTCCTGTGTGACCTTGGGAAGAATCATAATCTGTATTTCAATTTACATATCTATAAATGATTCGATATTTACCTACTGCCCTATGAGCTCGGAATTGAATAGCTCATATTTATAAAGTGCGTTTAAATCTTTTTGTAAAGATGCAAAGTTAACAAAGTACTTCTATTTTCATTGTAAACTGAGAAACCATGTTGTCTATCAAAGCAACCCAACTATCTGTGCATGGACTTTTTTTCATGTAAGCCTATAATGCACGTTATTAAGGAAATGGAAAAAGGGTCAAAAAGCTCTCTAATTGTGCTAATGATATTCAGGGATGTTTTTTAATTTGTTTTTCTATTTGGATATTCAATTACATCCAGGAATAATTATAGCAATTCTATATCAAGAAGGATAATTTTATTTTCCTGTAATTGCTACTTAACTGGGATTTGCTCTTGTGACATTTGCTGTCCTTTGGTGCCAACTGCATCTGAAATTTGATACAGTTCATATTTGTTTTATGGCTATAAAGACAACTTAAGAATACACTATAATTAACAATTATTATGGTTTTTAAATGTGGAAGCTAAATTTTAAACTTGTGCTGTGTGGAAAAACAATGAATAAATGAATTAAGATGATCCTTGGTGAGCTAATTTATGAAGGCAACCAGGAACATAACATACTATGTTGGTGAAGGAAGGTGTATAGTTTTGTAAGTGCTGTAACTCATGCTGGTCTGAGACAATTGGAAGCTACTATTTGTGGAGGAAAAATGGCAACTGGAGGAGGAGAATTACAACATTGCATGTGAGGTATCTCTCTTGAGTTAAAGCTATGAGTAATGCCTGCCACTTATATCTTGAAAGTGAGATGTCATAGCACACTACTAGGTAAAGCATGAAGGAACAGGCACAATTTAACGTCTGCTAGCTTCTTTACAAATTGTGGTGGATTTTGACCCGAATAAATGTCCACTAGGCACAAGTAGTCCCCCTGTGGTCAAAAATGACTGTACTTTGGATGCAAGTCTGTGTTGTGCCTCTACTTGGGGCAGCAGGGAAGTTTCATCACGGGGAGGGGAGGGGTGACAGAACAAGGCCAGCTAAGGTACCTTTAAGCCATCCTTGCAGTCTCTCGTATCTGGACTGTTCCAGAGATTGGAGAGGCACTGCAGCACTCCAGGCTGCCTGAAATCTCAATAGCATTGCATGCTGTGGTTGTGTTCTGAGGCTTATCCCTACAGGCTTATCCCTACACTTAGGGTTGCCAACTTTCTAATCACACAAAACTGAACACCCCTGCACTGCCCCTTCCCTGAGGCCTTGGCCTCATTCATTCCATCTCCCCTCCCTCTGTTGCTCACTCTCCCCCACCCTCACTCACTTTCACAGGGCTGGGGCAAGGGTTTGGGGTGTGGGAGGGGGTAGGGTCTCCTGAGTGGGGCCAGAAATGAGGGATTCATAGTGCGGGAGGGGGCTCCAGGCTGGAGCAGGAAGTTGGGGTGGGGGATGAGGGCCAGGGATGAGGAGTTTGGGGTGCAGGAGGGGGCTCAGGGCTGGGGCAGGGGGTTGGGGAGCGGGACGGGGTGCGGCCTCCAGGAGGGGGTTCAGGGCTGGAACAGAGGATTGGAGTGCAGACTCTGTGAGGCAGTTAGAGTACGGGAGGAGGTTCTGACCTGGGGCAGGGGCTGTGGGCTCCAGCCCGGTGGCACTTACCTCAGGTGGCTCCCAGTTGGCGGCGCAGCTGAGCTAAGGCAGGCTCCCTGTCTTCTCTAGCTCCACCCGGCTCCCAGAAGCAGCTGGCATGTCCAGCTCATAGGTGGAGGGGCAGGGGGCTCTGTGTGCTACCTGCACCCAGAGGTCCCATTGGCCATGGTTCCTGGTAAATGGGAGCTGCAGGGGCGGTGCTGGGGGGTAAGGGCAGTGTGCAGAGCTTCCCTGATTGCCCTTCTGCCTAAGGGCCTCAGGGACAAGCCAGCCCCTTGCAGGAGCCGCGCCGGGAGCCTGCCTTAGCCCTGCTGTGCCGCCGACTGGACTTTTATGGCCGGAGCCACTAGGGCAGTGTTTCTCAAACTGGGGTCGCCGCTTGTGTAGGGAAAGCCCCTGGAGGGACAGGCCAGTTTGTTTACCTGCCCTGTCCGCAGGTCCGGCCAATCGCGGCTTCCACTGGCCGCGGTTCACTGCTCCAGGCCAATGGGGGCTGCAGGAAGCAGCGCGGGCTGATGGAATTACTGGCCACCGCTTCCCGCAGCCCCTATTGGCCTAGAGCGGCGAACCGCAGCCAGTGGGAGCCGTGATCGGCCGGACCTGCGGACAGGGCAGGTAAACAAACTGGGCCCGGCCTGCCAGGGGCTTTCCCTACACAAGCGGCGACCCCAGTTTGAGAGAAACTGCACTAGGGTCCCTTTTCGACAGGGCATTCCGGTCAAAAACTAGATGTCTGGCAACCCTACCTACACTGGTCTTGTGAGGGTGTCTCCAGGAGGCAGCCTTACGGCTATCTCCATAGTGTCTCACTACAGAAATCCTCCATTGTCCAGATGGTGATTTTAAGGCATCTTTACACTACTGCAGCCTTTTTACCCAGCATACAGGGGCTTGAGTGATGGTAAGGATCTCACCGTTGGTGCTTAAGTGCTTTGTTGGATTGGGACCATATTCAGGTTCTTATATTGTGCTTCCCACCATGCCTTCCACCTAACCAGTTATTCCACAACTACACAAAAAGCACATAGCCACATTTGGCCTAGTCTGGTACTCCTTGTGTAGGCAAAACTCACAGTGATTTGAATTGTAGCTATGCCTCCATGAGGAATACAGGGTTGGACGCTTAACCTTGAATGCTGCAGATTGCATCCCATATGTGCATTCTTTAACCTAAAGAATAAATTTTGTATGAAAGCCTTGTGCTTCCATTCTGGGTTTAAGATACCCATGGGCATCAGATCAAAAGGATTAAAATTTGGATGGTAAACTCTTCTTTCATTTATTTACAGTGCAGCCTATATAAATGCTAATGAATGTGGTAGCAATTACAAATGATCTAATGAGTCAATGCATGAACATATATGGAGTAGAAAAGCAACCTGATTCTGATTTTCCTTACTGTGCTGTAAATTGAGAGCAACTCCATTGGTGTCAGTGGAGCTACATCAATGTTAAACAACTGTAAAGGGAGAATCAGGCCCAATATCCACATTATGTTATCCAGTAAAGAAAAAGTTACTGAAATGGTATCTTAGTGATGCAAAGTAATTTTCCTGTAATGTTCAGTACACACCAGTAATAAATTGTTCAGGTGGTTTAATGTTTCCCAGCCAACAGCTTTAAAATCCGTTGGAAAATCAGCAAATTGCTTCTCTTTCTGCTCAAAACAGAGCAGCACTGGACAGTAGTCATGGCACCAAGAATCTGTGCTTGGTAGCTGGAGACGCTGTTCACTTGAAGACAGTTTGATCCTTAGCATCGGATGTTGTTGTTTCCTAGGGAATATATTGATAAATAAATGTCAGCAAAGGACTCTTCCTCCATTCTGGAAAGCTAATGGAGAAGGTGAAAAATCAGTAAACCAGGACTGATGTTAGAAATATGGTCAATTATATCTGTTACAGCATCTTACTCAAATGTGCTAGAATGTGTTTGAAATCTGACACGTTGGCATTCTTTCTAAACACAGAGCATCTCTTTGTAGCAGTCATAAAAAGCAAAGGACAAGCTGCAGAGTATTGAAAGAAGATCACTAGTCCCCTTGGTCCATTCTTCACCTTCACTATATAATTCCCATTGAAGTCAAACATTTGAACTCAGTTGGAATATTTCTACCCTGAAAAGGGGAAAATCAGGCTTCTGGTAACAGAAATGTCTGAAATCAAACACATTGGGCCTGCTTCCCTGCTTGCATTCTACTGACTGATTCCCAGCTGGGCCCCCAGTGGCAGAAGCGCCACTATGAGTAGAGGTGCAGCAGTGCAATCTGTCTGCAAGTTACACTTCTCCAGAAGGAGCTACTTGCTCTAGCCACAAAAGGGCATGGGGTTGACCTGGGAAATGCTGAGAATCATAGCACATTCTGAGCAGCCTCAGTGTGCCCTCTGGAAACTAGAATGGGATTTAAAGCTGCCGCCTTCAAACAAAATGCACGTGGGAGTTCAACAATACCCCAGATGTCCTCTCTCAGGGTTATTCTCCTGTCAGCTCAGCTGCAGTTTGCACCTGC
Organism: Mauremys reevesii; assembly: GCF_016161935.1. Classification (NCBI taxonomy): domain Eukaryota; kingdom Metazoa; phylum Chordata; order Testudines; family Geoemydidae; genus Mauremys; species Mauremys reevesii. The sequence continues at coordinate 80,379,054 of NC_052627.1, read as the reverse complement.
AGACGGGGGTGAATCTGACCCTGGTAAATGTTATATGCCACAAACTCTTATACACGTTGTAATTAGATATCTAGAATTTTTGGGATGGAAAATGTGTGTAATGATGTAGTAAATACAGTGTGTATTATTAATACATTATGTAGATGTTTGGGTTTTTTTAAAATAAATAAATTGGGATGAAGGGTACTAGTTATGAAGTGGTCACCACTAGAAAGCCAATGTTTGTCAATGTTACAGAATTGTATCTGAGATGATGGTATCTCACTCTTAAATATCACATTTTATCTTAGATAGGTTTCAGAGTAGCAGCCGTGTTAGTCTGTATCCGCAAAAAGAACAGGAGTACTTGTGGCACCTTAGAGACTAACAAATTGTTAGTCTCTAAGGTGCCACAAGTACTCCTGTTCTTTTATCTGTAGATAGAAGTTTCACAATTCTAAGTATCGTTAGTCGCATGGGGAAACTGAGGCATAGTGAAGTGTATAGTTTTATTTCCTATTCTAATTATAGGATACTACTGTGGTACCTTGGGTACAGTGGTTACCACTTTAATTTTTTTTTCTATTTAGGATAGAAAAAATCCACACTGTTAGTTAAACATACCAAGAACAATTTGTAAAGATTGTAATGGCTATTCTTGGTGGTAAATGGTTGTAAACGTTGACTTCTTGGTGGCAGACATGAATCGTGTCATTAGTGCATATCAGTAATTCCAAATTTATTTTTAATAAAGTGGCCTTTAAAGGATTACTTGTCATAACTACATATTGCTTTTCGTATCTTCAAATGTCCTCCATGCTTAGATTGAGTCTCAAAGATACAGGACTGTTTTCTAATCAATGGTTTATTTCATATGACAATTTGCAAATAATCCCAGGCAAATAAAAGGCAATGAGGTTTCACTTCTTACAAACATTTTGTATAATGCATATAGCTCTTCAAGTACTTTCCAAAAATTCTGTGTAACCCCAAAAGCAAATGGTAAAAATGAGACATCTGAATGTTTCCATAAAATGTTCAGAAATTTAAAATAATGGCAGTACAGAAGAAAAAACCCATAAATTAATATTCTGTGCTGGAGATCTGCACATGATCAGCCATGCTTGCTGGATAAGTCTGTTGGTTGTTGCCATGGCTACGAAAAGCCAGTGGAACCCAATAAGCTGTCTGCAGCACTGCTGAAAGGACCAGCCATTTTGCTTATGGAAAACAGTGTGACATATTATGCTGTGCTTTCCCACAGAATAAACAAAAATCTATTCGCAGGAAACAGAAGAAACAGACATATTAGTGAATAATTATTACAGCTGAGCATGCCCTCAAGATGCCATTTTGACAAGCTGGTGGCTGCTGCTGCCACGAGCTGATCTGAGAGGGTGGAATGCAGAGTGATAATGCTGCATATCTGCTAACAGCAGCGGAGTAGGATTTTTGACTTGTAAAGGCAAGGTTTCTCTGCAATGTTATCTCAACAGCTCGCTAGCTGCTCAGAGTGAAAGCTGCTGACCCAAAAGAAGGGTGTTGCCCTCTCTCAACATTGTTCTTGTGCACTGCTGTTTTATATGAGCAGGCGCTGCTGAAGAAGCAGGTGTGCAGTTCAGATGGGCTCTGTATTGTAGGCTGTACAAACCAGGTTTACATGCGTCCTATTAACAGATTGTTGGCTTAGGAGAATCTGCCTATGGACTTATTCCTAGAAGGATACTGTACATCTCAGCTTATGTGAAAGAGGTAAGCATTTGTTTTGTTTTCAGTTTTGTAAATACGTTGAGCAAAACTTCATGCAAGTGAAACTGATCTACAAAATATTTACCATTAAAAGGTGACTTGGGCAGTGACTTGTTTAGAACCTTTTTTGAATTACACTGATCATTTTACAGATTATTTGTGTCAAATATTGTAATGTACCCTTCCAAATATTTATTATTTTGAAATAATTCATTTTGAATAGTTCACAAAGTCATGTATACACATTTTACCCACATACAATAGAGATTTTTTGTATCCTGCTGTGACCTGTATTGTAGGAATTATGTGGGATATGAAACATTATGGAACTTGTGACTATTTTGTTTGAAAAACCTTAAAATCATTCAGTCCCTCAGTATTGCAGTACATGCATTGTGCTCTGCCTTAATAATGAAACTAGATTTAAACTGTCCAACTGCTGCTGTGCAGTATGTAGGTCATAATAGAGAGCAGGCTTTGCACTAGTTTTTATGAATTGCATGCCCCAGTGCTATGTTTGATTAGTTTCTGGTACTTGTACTATTAAGAGTCTAGGTAATAGCTGCTGCTCACACCTCCTTTTCAAAGATATCATGCATACCGTGCTAGCACAGAGCACAACACACTCATTGTGTCCCTCAATTAGGAGTTCAGGAAAAGAAAGGAAGCCCGCATTCCACATGGAGCACAAGTATAGTTATAGTTAGTATAAGATGGTTAAACTTCTTGTATTGCACAATCTCACTGGTATGCTAGCTGCGATGAATGCTACATAAAATAAAAATGCTAAGACAAATGCACAGAAATATTTGTATATGATAGTTCTTGTGGATGGCTATGTGCTAAAATTATAGACTCTCTCAATTCCAAAATTAATTGCCCCTTGACAAGTAAAACATAATCTGATTGACTGACAGTCTCAGAGGCAGACAGCAGTTATGTGGATTGAACTTGGTCAATAAAACCATAATCCTTTGGCACAGCCAGTGATCTGAAAATGTTTAAATTATGTTGACCGGTAGCATTTCAGCCTTCGTAATCTAAGAACTCTCTTACTGAATACCATCATTTCTGACTGCTCATAATAACATTGAACATCTGAAATGGATTAAAACTATTGACAACCCACCAGGAATTCTGATTCTTTATGTTTACACTTGTAAAATGTGTTAATGCAGTGTTTGCATTAACTTGTATTTAACAGTTGTGCAGATTTAAATCTCACTTGCTACCTCATATACTTAGACAATAGACTGGGCATGAGATTAATCATTACAAATCCCAGTACATAATTACAAAGGTAAATTAGTAACAAGTCACTATTGTATAAGATGGTGCAGTAACTGGGAGCCAAAGTCCAAGAGGTTTTCAAAGTGAGCATGTCCAGCCAATGCATACAGAATTAAATGTTACATTTGAAAACACTGCTACAGAAATGGAACCTCTTGTCCACCTGCCTCCTCTAAATTATTCCTTCAGAAAAAACACATCTTCCATGAATTATGAGTTTATCTCTTCACCAACAATTATCCCTGAAACACCTCCCTTACCTGAACTACTGTTCTGTGTTTAGTTTTGTAGGCATCCTACTGTACATTCTTTGGGGGCAGGGACCATGTCTTTTTCTATGTCTGTAAAGTGCCATACACATTTACAGTGCTTTATAAGTATTTATAATTAACTGGATGTGTGTGTATGATTACTTCAGCCAGGTAAATAAGGGGTGGAAAATAGGTCGAGCTTAATATTTGTAAAATGTTTTGTAAGCATCTAAAGAAAATGTTGTGGGTGATCATGATAAATTAATCATGCAAAATATAAACATTTTTTTTAAATACAACAAAAGACAAAGAGAAACGAAGGCTGACAGAATATAACAAAGTGTGATCATGATAGGCATGTGTCTGATTAATTACATATTTGTTGGATTTAAAAAGAAAAAACTTAAACACTAAATTTCTTTTCCACAAAAATTTATTCCTCATGTCTTTCCCCCCACACCAGGTCCCAGCTTTGCTTTCCTTCACACTAGTTCCTGGTGTCCATATAATCCCTTCCTGCTGACTTTCAACCCCCTCTGTCGACACTGATGAGCAGTTTGCTCAGGAGATGCATAAATGAAATAGATAAGTAGATGACTTAGTCAGCTAGTGCCTTGTAGGTGTTGCAGAAGAAGTGTCTATTCAGGAGGAATTTAAATGAAGAGAGGGAAGAACTGCAACTAAACATTATATGCAAATAGACCAAATTATGTGTTGTGTGGATATAAAATGATGAGAGAGTTCAATCTTCAATATAAAAAATCAAATCAGGAAAGCCACTGTTGAGTTTAGTTGCCAAAATTTGTGTCTAAAAAGGAATCAATTTGCCCTGAATGTTGCATTTAGGGAAACAGTAGCAGTGCACATAGGAACTAGGGGTGAAGTCCTGGCCTCACTGAAGTTAATAGATTTGCCTTTGACTTCGGTGGAGCCAGGACTTCACCCAAGGTTTAAATGATTTTGCGTGTCTGTAGATAGTGTGTCAAGTGATAGGAGCCATATTTCATCCGCAGTGGTGTCAATCACATCAATCATAATATTTTCCCAATATGCTGATATCAAACTACAATAATGTATAGATGCTCTTCTTAGCAGAGTGAGCCAGAATGTCCCATGTGTCCCCGTTAGTTAAGTGGTGTGGTCATGAATAGTGTAGTAACACAAAATAGAATCAGATAAATGAGTCTTATCAGAAGTCCTTGTCCAAACATAGGATGCCATAACCGTGGCTGGTGCAAGAATAATGTAAGGGAGGAAAACTGGAATGGCTAAGTGAAAGAGCAGAATCAAATAAGGGCAATCATTTGGTGTTTTGCAAGTTGAAAACATCATTAGATTTGACCAAAACAATAATAACTAGCAACAGGCCCCATTGTGGACCATGGAATACCGTAACATAGTGGGTGGGGAATGCATGTACTGCATCTTGTACACACGCAGCATAAAGAAATGACTGCGTAGCTATGTGAATCACAGTATGTATGCAAACAGGGCAAAGGAAAGTGCCAGTATGAATGATGATGGATAACAGCACATGCATACAGATTAGTCTCAAACATCAGTATAATAGAATCAGCACATCTTGCAAACTTCATACTGTGCAACACCATCCCTAGCCTAGTTGTATCTTCCTGTCCAATATGCCAATAAGAACAGGTATTTAATAAGACACACCAGTGATGATGGGGTTCTTGAATTGGCAAAGTGTCTCAAATTTCATCATTGACCCCTATTTCTATTCCAGCAAGAGTGTCTATGTAATAATGTTGATTGGGGCATGATTTGAGAGTCTCTTCTAATGTGGTCATTTGGGTCTAAGGATAGTACTGATATTTTTCTTGTTGCATTGCTCTGTATAGATATTCTTTCCAATGCCATTATCTTGGTATTGTGTTAACATCTGTTGCACTCACGGCCAGCTACTACATTTTTTTTTATAAGACTGTTGAGCATAATACATACATGTGCAACATACCTTAGTAGTAGATTTTTACAGATCTTCATCGTTAGTGCACATTTTTACAACAAATGGCATCTAGACTTGTAATTGTCTCCCATTCAAAATGCTATAATAAAAGTACAAAAATTAGTGTTTTGTGAAATATTTTCATTTTCTCCCATTTGTTGTGAAAAATTTCAAAAAGTTCTGATTTGTTGAAAACTAACTCCCCAAACATTAAAGCTTCCTTCCCCCCCCCCTCTCTCTCTCTCTCTTTTTGTCACTGTAAAGGGGAAAGGGAAAAGAGAGGGGGGAAGTCTTTAAAAAAAAATCTGTATTTCCCCATTTTCATTTTCCAAAATCTGCTATTTTTTCATCAAAAAAATGTTTGCATGAAGAATGTTGACTAGTTTTACATGCCACAAAAATGTTTGTCTTTATCTCTTTCTGTCAGTTCTGGAAATTAGAGATTTTATATGCAATATTTTGTAGAACTCTATCTGCAGGTAAAATAAAGCAGAATGCTAAAAAGCACTTAGCTTAGTTTCTAAAGAATTATGTGATATAGAAGTTCATGAAGTATGAGAATGGGGGAGGACTATAAGGTGAGAGTAAAGAGAAGTAAACACTTAAAAAGAGTCCTGAGGCGGACTAGCAAAGAAAGTTTTTGAATGAAACAACATTTTTAAATGACATGGTTCTTGAACAACAGTAAAACTCTTTCAGTATTTTAGGACTGTGAAATACAGTGGTTTTTCTGTTCAAACATTGTGCCATGACAAAACACATCATAGCTAATGTTACTGTGAAACAGGAAATTCAATAACAAAGTGAGAGACTTTTCTTCTGTTGTTTCCAGCTCCTTGCTCTAGATCAGTTATTTTGTCATCTTTTCTGAGCTAAGGGTACGTCTATACTACCTGCCGGATCGGCGGGTAGCGTTCGATGTATCGAGGATCAATTTATTGCATCTCGTCTGGATGCGATAAATCGATCCGCTAATCGACGTCCATACTCCACCTAGACAGGAGGAGTAAGTGGAGTCGACGGGGGAGCCGCGGCAGTCAACTCACCGCCGTGAGAACGGCCAGGTAAGTCGAACTAAGATACTTCGACTTCAGCTACGCGAATAGTGTAGCTGAAGTTGTGTATCTTAGTTTGAACCCCCCCCCCCCCCGCTAGTGTAGCCCAGGCCTTAGTCTGGATAATGTTCTGGTTCATGCACTCTTAAAAACCTCACCCTCCTTACTCAATAAGGGGCTTCCCTTGAAGAGCACAGATTTGGCTATGACTATAAGCTGAGTTTTGATGTCTCCAATGGAGTCTCTAGGCTTCTTTTTAGGATAAAAAAATTCTCCTTTAAAAACAAAATATTGTAGCACTGTTTTTTAAAACTGAGGCCCTCAGAGCTCAAAGAATTTGCAAAAAAAATGAAAAAAAAAATCTTTAGTCATATTTTGGCCAACAGATTTGATCAGGTCAATATATCATTTCATTAGATGACAATGGCTTTTTAAAAAATCAGTGAATTAACTTGGAATAATGAAAACTTTATTTTTAATAAGGCACCATGTTTGTTATGTCTTGAATATTATTCTTCAAGGTTTACAAGCAATTTTGTTTTACTATTACAGATGTTTTAAAGCAATTAAGAAATCAGTCAGCCCCATATCAATCATTCCTATAAAACATTGAATAGTTTATCAGCAGTCAATGTTTAGGTTATTTAGGTTGCAAATGGTATTTTCTGACATACTCTTTCACTTTACCAGTACCCCCATGAAAAGGCAGATATGCCTGGGGGAAACTATGGGGAAGAAAAAGTGCTGTAGCTGCTGAGCAGAATCAATAACTGCAATGTTCATACCAGAAAATAAAGGGAACCAAACCCCTGTAGGCATATAAAACCGTAACGTGAATCAGTATCTAAAGATCCATTAATGTATTGGGCCTACAGTTCTGCTAACAGAAAATCAGCAGCCGGGGCTGAAGGTCAACATAGATGGGAAGTCCAAGGACACTTCCAATCATTGTTTCAAAATTTTGAATGAAACACTGAATATATACCAGGTCCAATTCCCTGCCCAGGGTCTGCCAGCAGAATCTAGGTAATGGGACTTCAGTAGTGGAAATTCAGGATGCAAGCCAGCTGTAACTCACTAGGCAGCTCAAAATTGTATAGTGCAGCTCATAAAGAGGACACAGTAGATCAAGGAGAGGCAAGGACAAGCTAGTTGTGAAATGTGTTTATTTGGTGTATCTCCTGGGCAGTCTTCAGTGAGGGTGAGGGCTTATACTTAACCTCAGACTGAACATAAAGCTGCTGTAGCCCAGGCAGGACCCCTGGGGAGAGTACTGTGCCATATATTCCACTTTCATGGAAAGAAGGGTGGACAAGTAGAAATACGTGAAAAGTTCCATGGAGTAGGCATAGATAAGACACTGCGTAGGATGTTATGTCATCTTGATGTAACCCATGCTGTAGATAGCAGATAGCAGCCTTCTTAAGTAGCACAGCCCTTTATTTCTACATCCATGTCAACAGTGGGTGACGACGGTACAGAATGTACAGCGGTTTGTCTTGTGGTCAAGTGTTGTATGTATATGCACCTGGTGCCAGATTTTCAAAGATATTTAGTCACCTGGTGGGATATTCAAAAGCACCTGAATGGAGTAGGTGCCTGACTCCCATTGATTTTACTAAAATGAATAGCTGTGGAAGAAGACCTTGACACAGGCATTTGTGAAACATGGGTAAAATGACATAAAGCAATGAAATACTGCGAGCCTTGAGTATAAAGTATACAGGGAAGTTGGATTAGGGTGTAATGGTGGAGTAGTAGGACTAGATTTAACACATTCTATAGAATCCAATGAGATTAATACATGAATGGAGTGGACTGGATAGCAGAATCTGTAGAGACACAAATCCCCAAAACTACAAGTACAAATATAATGTCAAGATTTTTCTACTGGCCTCCTGACCAGAAAAAGAATATTGGTCTATTGTATTAAGGGATATCAAAAAAGCAACTAAGTCTAATAAAATTGGGGGGAGGGATAGCTCAGTGGTTTGAGCATTGGCCTGCTAAACCCAGGGTTGTGAGCTCCATCCTTGAGGGAGCCATTTAGGGATCTGGGGGAAGAAAAAACAAAAACAAAAATACACCCCGTCAGGGACAGTACTTGGTCCTGCTAGCAAAGGCAGAGGACTGGACTCAATGACCTTTCAAGGTCCCTTCCAGTTCTATAAAAGCAGCAAAGAGTCCTGTGGCACCTTATAGATTAACAGATGTATTGGAGCATGAGCTTTCGTGGGTGAATACCCACTTCATCGGATGCATGTATTCACCCACGAAAGCTCATGCTCCAATACGTCTGTTAGTCTATAAGGTGCTACAGGACTCTTTGCTGCTTTTACTGATCCAGACTAACACGGCTACCCCTCTGATACTTCCAGTTCTATGAGATAGGTATATCTCCATATATTAGAAAACAGTACTAACAGCTGATTACAACTAACCATGTATAAACCAATTGAATCTTAGAACAGATCAAGGTTTAGAAAAGCAATTTTTGACACCATAAAATTGCTTCTTGGAACAGCTAGTGTTAGAACACACAACAGCAGTGGCTAGTCTTGACTGAGTCCTAAGTAATGCTGAAGAATTGGTTCAAGAAATAATTATAGTTGAGCTTCTGAGTGAGCTTCTGAGCTACTGCCCCCAGTGTGATTAAGTTCAACATACTCAAGGGAGAAATCATACCAGAACCTAGCAGAGTGGAACTGCAGGAAGGATAAAATTAAATGGGACTCTCATATTTACCATTTCTTATGACATAAGAACAAGGGGTCTTTTAATCAAACTGAAAGGCAAAAAATTTTAAACAGATTTTTTTTTACTTAACCTGTGGAACTCATTGACACAGTATATCATTGAAATCAAGAGATCAGTGGAATTAGGATTTCTGGGGGTGGGGGATGGCATTAGGTGTCCAACTTCTATTGAAATTCAAACTCCCCGTAATCACCTTTGAAAACTCCAGCTTGAGACATTTATTTAGGTTGTGAGATCAACGGTTTCTTAACTATGATAAAATTAATAAGGGATATAAAACCCTTATGCTTCAGGTCATAAGTCAATTGTTAACTGATGAGAATTTGAAAGAAATTGCTTATACCCAGGTTATTCCCTAATTTGTCCACTACATTGTTTCTTGCTCTTTCGTCTGAAGCATCTGGTACTGGCCATTGTCAGAGAAAGTACACTGCACTAGATGGACCCTGGGTCCAATTAGGTATAGCAATTCCTATTTTCCTCTCCTTCTTGTCAAAATACCATGAAACCACTAAAGTATCTATCTATCTATATTTTTTTAAAGAGTTATATGAGCTTTCTGAAATTAGATCTTCCAAAGGACTCATCTCCACAGTGAATAGCATACTATAAATAGAGAGAGGGTAAACATAAGAATGGCCATAATTTGTCAGACCAATGGTCCATCTAGCTCAGGATCCTGTCTTCCAACAGGCAAATGCCAGATGTTTCAGAGGGAATGATCAGAACAGGACAATTATCAAGTGATCCCCATCCCTGTTGTCCAGTCCCAGCATTTGGTAGTCAGAGGCTTAGGGACACCCAGAGCATGGGGTTGCATCCCTGATCATCTTGGCTAATTACCATTAATGGACCTATCCTCCGTGAATTTATCTAATTCTTTTTTGAGTCCAGTTATACTTTTGGTCTTCACAATATCCCCTGGTAATGAGTTCCACAGGTTGATTGTGCATTGTGTGAAGTACTTCCTTTTGTTTGTTCTAAACCTATTTCCTATTAATTTCATCAGGTGACCCCTGGTTCTTGTGTTAAGTGAGGGGGTAAATAATGTTTCCTTATTCACTTTCTCTACATCATTCATGATTTTATACACTTATCAGATCCCCCGTTAGTCATCACTTTTCCAAGTTGAAAAATCCCAGTCTTTTTAACCACTACTCTTATAAAAGTTGTTCCATACCCCTAATCAGTTTTATTGCCCTTCTCTGTACTTTTCCAATTCTAATATCTCTTTTGAGATGCGATGACCAGAACTGCACACAGTATTCAAGGTGTGGATGTACCATGGATTTATGTAGTGACATATTATATTTCCCCTCATTATCTTTTCCCTTTCCTAATGTTTCCTAACATTGTTAGCTTTTTTGATTGCCACTGCACATTGAGCAGATGTTTTCAGAGAATTATCCACAATGACTCCAAGATCTCTTTTCTGAGTGGTAACCACTAATTTAGGCCCTGTTTATAGTTGGGATATTTTACAACGTGCATTACTTTGCATTTGTCAACATTGAATTTCATCTACTATTTTGTTGCCCAGTCACCCAGTTTTGAGAGATCCCTTTGTAACTCTTCAGTCTGCTTTGGACTTAACTATGTTAAGTAATTTTGTATTGTCTGCAAACTTTGACACCTCACTGTTTACCTCTTTTCCAGATCATTTGTGTATATGTTGAACAGCATTGGTCCCATATTCGGGGGACCCCACTATTCACCTCTCTCCATTCTGAAAACTGACTATGTATTCCTACCCATTGTTTCCCATCTTTTAACCAATTAGTGATCTACAAGAGCAACTTCCCTCTCATCCCGTGCCTGCTTCCTTTGCTTAAGAGCCTTTGGTGAAGGACCTTATCAAAGTCTTTCTGAAAGTCCAAGTAGACGATATCCATTGGATCACTCTTGTCCATAAGTTTGACCCCGTCAAAGAATTCTAATAGATTGGAAAGGTATGATTTCCCTTTACAAAAGCCATGTTAATTCTTCCCCAACAAATTGTGTTCATCTGTATGTCTGATGATTCTGTTTTTTACTATAGTTTCAACCAATTTGCCTGGTACTGAAGTTAGGCGTACTGACCTGTAATTGCCAGGATCAGCTCTGGAGCCTTTTTTAAAAATTGGCATTACATTTGCTATCAAGATATGATTTTCCAGTTTTTAAAAGATGCTTTTCAGCCTCTAACCACCTCTTTTACTGTGGTATTTAGGCATTTTTTTGGTCCTCTTAGTATTTTTTTTTTTTTATTCAGGGCATACATTTAATTAGAACATCTATTTTGATGATTTAAAAAAATTTCCATGCAACTTGCAGGCATTTCACTCTTGTGACTGTTCCTTTTAATTTCCATTTAACTAGCTTCCTCCTTTTTGTGTAGTTCCCCTTTTTGAAGATAAGTGCTACTGTGGTGAACTTCTTTGGTATTTTCCTCCCTGCAAGCATGTTTAAATTTAATTACAGGTAGTATAGTGCTACTGCTATACTCTTATTATTCAAGCCTTGAATTTGTACCACAGAGTCTGTGGTACAGTTTGATTCATTTAAGATTTTTACTATATTTGACTCTATGCTTTTTCACATTGTGCCACTCCCCCACAGCATGACCTACTCTTGCATTTCTATATATTTTATACCCTGGTATTACCATGTCCCATTGATATAATCATTCCACCAAGTTTCTGTGATGCTTATTCTATCGATAGCCTCATATGATACCAGGCACTTAAGTTCACCCATCTTAGTATCTAGACTTCTAGCATTTGTATACAAGCACTTATAGAATTTGTCAATATTTAGTTGTCTGCCTTCCTATGATGTAATTGAATAGGTCCTTCCCTTCTGAACACAGAGATCGCAATATATACCTTTTGAGTGAAAAATTGTTCCATGTACATATTGCTACACTGTCTTCTATGCAGTTGCTCGCTTTGACATTTTTGAAGAGCTGAGTTTTGTCAGGTACTGTCTGCCTCATGTCAATTATGTAGATTTTTATTTTTTTTGCTCTTTCGGAAGGATGTAGTAAACCTTTGTATGGCTTGATAATCAGCAGAATCCCAAAGATCCCATCACTGAAAAATGTTCAGTATGTCTCCTTGAGGAGGGGTCATTCATTACACACATATCAATAGACTGCTGCTTCAGGGCTAGTCATGCCATTTTACAATATTAATTCCAGCCATCAAATGTCAGTCCAGGTTTTTAAAAGTTTGTCTATTCAGTTTCTACTAAATTTCCAGTGAACTGCTGGTTCTCAGCCATGAAATTCTCTCATATAGCTCAAATCCATGGAAATTTCAGTGTATTAATTTTCATTAGGACAGATTGATATTTCCAGGGAATCTCTTGGGAAGTTAAAAGTGATATTAGCAATTGGTTTGCCATGAATATGTACAGTATTGAAGAAAGGCAAATCAAAGAAAGGAAAGTGCCACTGCATAATCATGGAGTGAGATGTTGACTAGTTTGACAGTAAAATAAGATCCAAAGCTAAGACTTTGCTGTGACATGCATTCAGATAACCAGGCAAATTGAATGTCTTAACAAACATATTTTCTTTAGGGGTCACTTTACAGACACAGATATCTTGTAACCTGATCAGCACTACAGATTACCATCCAGCCTTTAAACAAGCCCAAGGGAAAGGTTTTTAATTCCCCATTTGCAGAGCTGCAGATTCACACATTCTCTGTTTTAACAATGTCATTTGATTCACAGATGAATTTGCTAGCTGACTTATGGCCTTGCATTTGAACAAAGGCCAGATTCAGGACACATACTGTACTGTCAAAACTATTAGCCCTAAGAAAATGTTCTTTTGGAGATCTGCACTTGTTCTAGCGAACATATACCAGTGTGAGACACTGTTAGCATAGTGAAATGCTACCAACTTAACTGCTATAAAATACAGTAGAATTCTCATGACTGTAGGACTAAACTGGTTGTAAAGACTCTCACTCAAACTAATCCCTGGGGTAATTCATTGGCTACTGTTTCTAGTACTTAATATTTCAATAATTTTAAATACATTTCATTTGTCAATATGTAAATTAATCATCAGTCATCTTAAAACACACCACTGTACAGGTCTGAGTGCTATGAGTTTGTACTCCAGTTAATAATGAGATGTCTTGCTATTTATTTATTAATTATTTGTATTGTGATAGCTCCTAGTTGGCAAGATTCATATGTCCCTTCATGCTTCAATCACCATTCCAGAGGACATGTGTCCATGCTGATGACGAGTCTGCTCAATAACAATCCAAAGCAGTGAGGACTGACGCGTGTTCATTTTCATCATGTGAGTCAGATGTCACCAGCAGAAGGTTGATTTTCTTTTTTGGTGGTTCAGGTTCTGTAGTTTGCGCATCAGAGTGTTGCTCTTTTAAGACTTATGGAAGCATGTCCTCACCTTGTCCCTCTCAGATTTTGGAAGGCACTTCAGATTCTTAAACCTTGGGTCAAGTGCTGTAGCTATCTTTAGAAATGTCACATTGGTACCTTCTTTGCATTTTATCAAATCTGCAGTGAAAGTGTTCTTAAAATGAACAATATGTGCTTGGTCATCATCCATTAAATACATTAAATATATGTCAGAATCCAGGTAAAACAGAGCAGGAGACATACAATTCTCCCTCAAGGAGTTAATTCACAAATTTTATTAACACATTTTTTTTTCTATGAGTGTCATTGGCATGGAAGCATGTCCTCTGGAATGGTGGCTGAAGCATGAAGGGGCATACAAATGCTTAACATCTTTGGTACATAAATACCTTGGAATGCCGGCTACCAAAGTACCATGCAAGTGACTGTTCCACTTTCCGGTGACATTGTAAATAAGAAGCGGGCAGCATTATCTCCCATAAATGTAAACAAATTTGTTTCTCTTAGCAATTGGCTAAACAAGAAATAGGACTGAATGGACTTGTAGGCTCTAAAGTTTTACATTGTTTTGTTTTTGTGTGCAGTCATGTAACAAAAAGAAATGTATATTTGTAAGTTGTACTTTCACGATAAAGACTTGCTCTACACTACTTGTATGAGGTGAATAGAAAAATACTGTTACTTTTTATTTTACAGTGCAAATATTTGTAATAAAATAATATATAGTGAGCACTGTACACTTTGTATTCTGTGTTGTAATTGAAATCTATATATTTGAAAATGTAGAAAAACATCCACAAATATTTAATAAATTTTAATTGATATTCTATTGTTTAACAATGTGATCAATACTGCGAATAATCATGATTAATTTTTTTAATTGCGATTAATGTTTTTGAGTTAATTGTGTGAGTTAACTGCGATAAATCCCTATTGATTTCTTATAGGGAGCAGAAATGAATGTTAAGGAGAAGATAATAGCCATTTAGATTAGTTCAAGGATATCACTTCAAGCATGAAGGGCAGTGAGAAAGAAAGGATGGAGATGATTGTGGAAGAAGTGGACAAATAGGTGTTCTAAACTGGCATCTTGGATGGAGTGGGAGTACACAAGAGAAAATAAACATGCAGGCAAGGAAAAGAAACTTGAATCAGTGTGATGGAAAACAAGAATCCAGTGGTAGGATTCAAAAATTGAGGGATGAAGGAGTGAGAGGGACAAAGCAATGAACAGAAATATCTCAACAGCTGCCTTTTGTATGGATTGCAAGCATCTGTGTGGATGTAGGCAGGCCAGAGAAGGGATGTAGGCAGGCCAGAGAAGACGTTGTTACTGTAGTCAAAGTAGGAGGTGATGAGGGCTTGAACAAGAGTGTTCGGTGTGTACACTACAGCTGGAAGTGTAATTTCCAGCCTGAGTAGAATAGCAGTACTAGCTCTAATTGTTAAAAATGATAAAAATAGAAGTGTGGCCGTGGTGGCCTGGGCAGGGGGACAGGACTAGCCACCAAAGTACAAACCCACCCAGGATTTTAGGTACTTGCTCCACCACATAGCTTTTCCCACCGCCATTGCTGCTAAGACTACACTTCTATTTTTAGCATAATAGTTTGATCAGTGCTAGCACAGGTGTGTGTTCCTGAGCTGGAAATTACACCTCCAGCTCCAGTGTAGACATATGCTTTGTGGTTAAGAACCAAAAGGAAAGGTCAGACATTGGAAATGTGGAAGAAGAGATCACAGCATGCTATTTTTTGAGAGAGAGCAAAAATCTGCACTCAAGTAATGAAAGGAAAACAAGCCAGTTCCTGCTTGAAAAATTCACATGCTGTACTATATGATTTCTTTGTGCTTATAACAAAATATGGAAATTCTTTAATATAAAATAGCTTTGCATTTTCTTACAAATGTTTTGTATGTCTTTTTGATGATATGCCTATTTGTATGCCAGTCGACATGATGGAGTTTGATTTGAGTGTTCTGTTCTTCTCTACTGTGGTGGGGTGTTCACCCTTCACTAGCCTAGGAGTGGTTAATGAGCCTGAGAAGGGACCAATTAACCAGATAGGCCAGAGCTGAGAGGAATCAGGTGGCCCTAAGTAATCCCCTGAATGATGGAGGAGCCCAGCGGAGAAGGAACAGTGGGGTTAGGGTAAAGCCAGGAAGCTACCACTCCCACGATAGAACAGTCTTGAACATTCTTGCGAGCGAGCTAGGAAGTTTTAAAAAGTTCCATCGCTTTCTACATTGTTCTTCGGCCTCCCCACTGACCGAAATGGCACTCCTACACGTCGAAAGGCAAAAAAAAATAAAAAATATTCACATTTCGTGGTATGAAATTTGAAAACATTGCAGTTATATACTTTTATTTATAGTTGTATTTTTATTGTACTTTGTTATACTTTTATTCTTGTCTATTTATATTCATAATAAAAAATGAGAAGATTGTTAATACTTCATTGTAGTTAAATAATATAGGCCTGTAATTGGACAATTTTATGAATAGTTACTATGTATACAGAATATATATAATTTATTGTCGGTCTATTAAATAAATAAATTTTACGCTGATAAAAATTTTATGAAAATTTCACATCCTCGCGCTTCTATAGGAGTTTATTCATGCCCCCCCAGGGGGGTGTACCCCTCAGTTTGGGAACTGATGTGCTAGAGTATGGCACAACTTTCACTGGCGTACCTTGTGGACATTTTTTAATCTTTGAACAATCTCAGTTTGAAGCTGCAAGGAAACAATGCTGCAAACATCATAGCGTACCACGATGCCATCAAAGCATTTATGGAAAAAATCAAGCTTTGGAAACATCGAACACAAGCTCAGATGCCTAACTTTTCATCTTTTCCAACTTTTTCATCACTTTGCTGAAAATGAAGGTTTCCAAGAACTTCTTCATAAAGAGGATGTGAAGAACAAAATTGTGTTTCATCTGGACTTCCTTGCTGATGAATTCATCTGCTATTTTCCAGCGTTCCAACTTTTCTGGCAATCCTGTTCATAAATTAGCATGTAATCCATTCAACATTGATGTTGATTCATTGCCAGAAGTTTTGCAAGAACAAACACTCAAAATGAAATATGATTCAAATGTGAAAGATATTTTTGAAAACTTAAGCCTGGAGGAATTTTGGATAAAATATTTTCCAATTTACCCGAAAGTTGGAGAAGAAGCGCTATGTATTATTCTTCCGTTTTTGTCGACGTACCTCTATGGGGAAAAAAGCTTTTCAAGTTCAGTCATAATAAAAATGAAACAAAGGAATTGACTGGATGTCAAAAACGATTTGCGTTGCGCACTTTCATCTTTCAAACCTAGGCTTTCCCAACTCATGAAGAAAATACAGCATCATCCTTCACATTAAATTTGTTTTGTTTAAGCTATTTCTTATTTTAAGTTACATTTTTATTAAATTTTTGTGCCAAGAAAAACTTTGTTTTTTATTTTTAATTTGAAATTACGAATTGAATTTGTTAAAAAGGGGTTGGATGATGATAAAGGAGAGGCGGGGGGCGTGAGGGTTTCTCAAAAATTAAAAAGGGGGTGTGATGCCAAAAAGTTTGGGAACCAGTGCTCTAGCAGAATATTATAAAAAAGCCCACAGCTATTATCACTTGGTTTTGAAGGATAGTAATCTAATTTATGGAAAACCCCACAGATCATTTGGGAGGAATTATTTTTTTCATTTCTTTCTCAAATCGTGAACACAATAACAGAAAACCAAAGTGCTTAATTTTATTATGATGGACTGTTGTGCTATATCTGTACACTTCAAATTTTCCCTGCATATTCCTCTATTCTCAGTTCTATATGTGGCATTTATGCATATACAGCATTTGTTGTATTGTTAGTCACACTCAGATGGTTCTGTCATCTGTTGTGTTTTGCTGTCTCTTAAAAGGCTTAAATAAAATGTTGCTACATGTGGGGCTTTGTATAGGGAAGCATTTTGAGAGTGATTAGGATGGAAAGGATGTTGTTTGTAGCACTTGGTCAGCTCATCCTTTGCTCTGCTTGATACCCATATATCATATGTGGGGGAAGAAATGTTTAACTCCATACTTGGAGTATGGCATATGCACATTTGTCAACATACATTCTTCATATTGAAATATTAAACTGAGTCTGAAGATTGAAGATGGCTTGAGAAACAACGTAGAGCTGTACTAGCATCTCTTCTGCTGTGTTGTCTGCAGCATTCTCTTGCAGATAAAACTAGGTGGTTCTTTTATTGACGTTTTATAAAGGCACCTTGAAAGAGCCAGAACTTTCCTTAGAAGGATAACTTCACTATTAACTTTCCCGATTTATAATCCTTTCAAATGGCTGTTGAACTGTACGGTACCAAAGACTGCAATAAGATTTCATCAGAATTTCCTAGCCTTTCTTTTCTAGCACACTTGGGGTCAGCTTTCTGTTCAGATGGTTGTTCAAGCATATCAAATGTGTACTTTTCTACACTGGTTTCTACCAATCCATGTCATGATGTTGCCTCTTTCAGAGTTAGAATAATAAAAAAGGACTCTCTGATCACTTCACTAAACTAGAGGAGTAATTTTCCAAGCAAGGGAAATTCCTTGGCACCAAATTCATACAGATAAATTCAGCAGCATTAAGTTGTAAATCTAACAAGGATTTAAAAGGTGGGACTGATTTTTCAGAAGTACACATCGGTGGCCTGTGTTCTTACTGAAGGCAATGGTAAAATTCCCCTTTACTTCAATAGGAGCAGAGTTAAAATAATGCTGAGCACTTTTAAAATCCCACACAGTGTTTAATGTTTAGTCCTTTCATACATTTCCAGTCTTATGGGGGCTTTTTCATTCAGAAGCTACTATCAAATGCAGGACCTTTGTATGTTTTGGTGGTGGTTTAGGGGAAGGATCAATGAAATATAAGATGGACACATTTTAATTACTTGTATCACTGTTGCTACCGTGTAAATTAATGGAGCCATATTTTGCATTCAGATACTGGGTTTAACTCCATTGATTTCTGTGAGTTGTGTGTGTACATAGGGAGGGCAAATCTGGATAGGTATGCACAGATTATTTGCAACAATGTATTAAATACAGAAATTACAGATAACGGTCTAACATTTCAAAAGTGACTAATCATTATGGGTGCCTCAATCAATTTTTCAGGCCCAGACACTTTAAAAGGACCTGATTTTTTTTTCAGAACTTGCTGAGCATCCACTTTGAGATTCAGAACAATTTGTGGTCATTTAAATTGGGCACTCACAAATATTAGTCATTTTTGTAGATTAGGGCAATACAGTTTAGGTGCGGTATGCTCACTTAACATACGAACCATCGTTGTCTTTCTGTATTAAAAAAAAAAAATCTTTAAATTTTCTAAATGACCTCTGAAAGCAAGAGAGGTTATCTCCATCTAAACATAAAGTAAAATACATTAGTTTCATAAATAGGTGTAAAGATGACAGCTCTATTTCACCATTGCTCTTTGGTAACTGTAGAATTAATACTTCAGTGTTACATTACGTCATGAAAAGAGGAGATTTCACATCTATTATTTAATTTTTATTATTAGAGATTGTCAGATATGCCATCATTGATTTTAAAAAGTCTCCTTTATATGCATTACATCTTAGTAGTATCTCTATCATCAAACTACAGACAATATAACCGGGATTTTAAATATTCTGAACTCTGGGAAAAATTCGGTTTCAGATCTGAGCTTGGCATCTCTGGCTCATTCTTCTGGTCTTTGGCTGGTTTTGCTTTTAAGGAATCTGAAGCTGTGTTTGTGCTAAGTAAAATTATTGTTACCACATCCCTGTTACTGTACATGAACAGTTCTGAAACTGTGGTCCATGGATGACCTGTTGGTGCTCCATGGACAGCTGGTTGGTCACGTGATGTTAAACTCTCTTCATTTAGACCTGAAATATTCCATTAAAAAAAGCTAAAAATAACATTAAAATATTTTAATCTTCATGTTCTATATAAGGAATTGTTCTAGTTGCAATCTAAGATGAGATAAACACATTTATGTGGCAAGTTTTGGGGGCAGAGACCTTGCTTTCTGTGTGTTGTATGAAGGTCCAACACACTTTGGGCACTAATATAATAAAATACTAATTCCTCCACCAGACAAATTGTCTGTCTGTACTTGAACACAAATTTCATTCTTCAATGTTTTATATGCAGCATTTTACAATACAGCATTTGCTTTAACTCTATATTCTCCTTAATTTTGTAATGCAGGGTGGGAGAAATGTAAGGACATTTAGTTGTTCATTAGGTTAGATTTAATTGTGAATAATTATACTTAGTTGTTCCACTTTTAATTTTTGATGTTCACTACTTTGCTCTTGAAATCTGGATTTGAGGATATTGGTAGTAGTGGATAAAAAAAAAAGTTTACTGATTTGGCCATTTTGCTTTCTCAAGTGCCCACGTGCACTAGTCCTTTGTTCATTGCAGTGATATTTGCCTGAGGATTGGAAGTGTTTAGTTCTGTTTTGGGCATGAGTAGGTTCATGAAAGATTAAAAAGACTTGGAGCAAAAACACATGTTCAGATTCTCTCTTTTGATGATGGGTGGGACACTTTGGTGTAGAGGATGTGGCAATTCTGAGAAAGTAAACATTGTTTCTAGTAAAGGAAATCCCTCCTTTCCATTTGTTTGTCCCTCAAAAAGAGAGGAAATTTCCTGATTGTGATTTTGAAATTTTAATCTATAGACATACTCAGGGCAATGTCTCACCTAAATTATGACCTTAACATCATCTTTTACTCTGAACTCTCCTCTGGTTCTCTTCATCTCTCACATTTTTTTTACATCTGCCTGTCATCACACTTGCAGTACTGCCTGTGCATGATACTGAAATCTCTATCCATGCCCTGCTCTCCTCTAGTCTTCATCATAACTCTATTCCTGAATGTCAGCTCTTTGGGCTCCAGTATGTGCAGAATGCTGCTGCCTGACTGTTCCCCATATATAAGGAGGCACAGCCCTATCATCTCAAGCCTCAAAGGGTTCCACTGTCTCATAATTTGAGAATCCTGGCAGTGGCCTCTTCTCTGTTCCATGCAATCTCATTGCTGTGAGCAGATAAGAGAGAATGCTCTCTTTTTTGCAGCTTCTGAAGTACCCTTCCTCTGCCTTTCTACTTCAGTCATTGACCCATCATCTCAATGCAAATCTCTGCTGAAAACAACATAAGGCCAAATTCTGTCCCTGCAGGGGCTTCCTGCCAGTGGTATCATAGTAATAATTGGAGATATACCAATCTCCTAGAACTGGAAGGGACCTTGAAAGGTCATTGAGTCCAGCCCCCTGCCTTCACTAGCAGGACCAATTTTTGCCCCAGATCCCTAAGTGGCCTCCTCAAGGATTGAACTCACAACCCTGGGTTTAGCAGACCAATGCTCAAACCACTGAGCTATCCCTCCCCCTCATGTGGGTTCTGCTGTACAATGGAGGGGCCAGATTCTGAGGTGCACACACTTTGCACTGCACAATGCTCTACTTCATGGAGGCTGCCTGTACATCCTCACATTGAGGAGGGCAGCATCAGAGAATCCCTTGTTGTGTGGATCATCCTGTTTTCACCTAGCTCCCCACAAATTGGCAGATAATGGCTGCAGAGACTTTTGCAGCCTTCCTACATGTTGGGGAGTAGAGGTGATTCTTCTCTTCTGGCTCTACCTGCAGAGCATCTCAGGATTCATCCAATGTTTGGGCTGTACACCTGCTAAGGTGGATGTGTCCCATGCTGTGCATTTTCTCTATTGGTTCCTTCATAATTGCTGTGTCTGCCATTCGGTTTGTTTGTAGCTGTAAAGCATTTGAGATAGTTTGTATGAAAGGTGTAACACAAAGTAAAATTGTGTTGTATTTCTGTCTTTTGCAGACCAGTACTCTGGTGATACATCTCATAAAAAATGAATTAGACATAGTTTATCCTTTCTTGTTTAAAAGTTGTAAAGTGATGATTTAGTAAAGGAGCACTGTGAGGTCCCACTTCAGGCGTATCCTTCAGGTCCCAAGAATCTGGATCAGAAAGAGGGAAAAGCTGAATCTTTTTTGTTACATTACAGTGTCTTAGCATAAAATGAGATTTTTAGAAGAACTAGTGATTTGGGTGCTTCCATTTTTGGGTGTCCAGTGTGGGATATCTTAAAGGGGCCTGATTTCCAGAAATTGGGTGTGCCAATTTTTCTGAAAATTGGCCCTCTTCAACGTGACTCAAGTTGAGCACCCAAAAACCAAGGTGCCCAGAAGCCCTAGTCACTTTTGTAAATGGTATCCATATATTCTTCTCTTCATGGTCACTGGTAGAGGAGATTACCCATACAGGGAACCGAATGGTGGAAATACACAGTTGTGCTTTTTGTTTCTTAATTTTCTTTATTTTTTTTTTTAAATAATGAATGTCACTAAGTCGATTAGTATCAAAAGACTGTGAAAGAGGTACAGTGTGCCAAAAGAGGAGGATTAGGAAATGGATGTCAAAATAATTGAGCAGAAAGTGATTAACTAGCAATGCAACTACAGTCCTGTGCCGCCTCATATGCTCTGAACATCAGCTTTTCTTCCCTCAGCCAAGAAAAGCACTATATACTTTACACAAATGTTTCAAACCAATAAAGATTGTACTACAGTTAATGGTACAGTGGGGAACTCAACTGGCAAACAAAAGCCATTTTCACTAGTAAAGCCATTTTCACATCAAAGTAATATGTGATAAGTTACTACCGTAAATATTTAATATGTTTATATGTTAACAAAAATGACTTCAGCACTGATTTCCTGAGTCACTCTCTCAAAGGGCCAAGGATTGCACAGTAACTATAATGGCAGTTGGAGCACATCAATACTTTATAAACTCATTTTAGAGGTTAATGTCAGGGGACTTCAGCTCTTCCTAGAAGCTCTTCCTTCCCTAGCACTTCCAGGAGGACTTGCCAGGAAGAGGGGAATCTGACACAAGAGGAGCAGGTATCTCGCTTGAGGACTGTCTGTGGCTTAAGAATAATGCTGCAGAAGAAGAGGAGGCATTCTTGGTCTCTTCATCTCCAAAAAGAACCATCATTATTATTATGTATTTAAATACTGCCCACTGTGTGCTAGGTGCTTTGCAGTCACTCTGGAATTATTGTCCCTGCTCTGAAAAGCTTACATTCAATGGACAGATGAGTAGATCCAGGTTATGGGAAGTGGAAACAGCTCTTGTGTAGCTTGTCCCAATAATGTCATAACTGAGGTGTCAGGGAATCCTTAATCAAAAGTTCAGTTTAGAAACAGAGCTGAAGTTCAGTCCCATCCTTCTACTTAAATTAATTCTTTTCTTTAGAATTAATGGTAATATTAATAAAACTAAACCAATAAGCTATTCCCTTCCCTATGTGTGTCTTAGATCATAAGCTCCTCAGGGAATGGGACCAGAGTCCATTGTCTGTGTCTAATAAATAATATAAAAGGCCAAATACTATAGTATGATAATTACAATAATACTGCTAAGTAATAGCATCCTGAAGCATTTGTCCTTTGACAATTATATTGTGACCTATTACAGATGAAATTACATATTCTCCGTTCCAACAATCTGATATTTCTTAATATGATTTTATTTATGCCTATTCTGGGTGATCAGTCCAGTGTTTTTATTGTCTTGCTGTGCTTAGTATTTCTAGTTAGAACAACGTTGACTCTGATAATTATTTTCTTGACATAAGTTTTCCAGTCAGCCTCTAGTGCTGTCTTGAAGCTTTCAAACTTCATATTGTCTGCAGCCATAGTAAGTCTACATTGTGTCTAATTTATTGTTACCTATTATTACTGCGAAAGCCTGCCATCACATAAGTCAAGTGTGTACCTCCCAGTGGTGTGAAGCTGACAGGTCAAGTTTCATCTAGTAGAAACTCAAGAGTGAAACACAGAACCTTCAGCAGATTATGGGTCTCTTGAGGGAGAAGGAAAAAGGGGACTTCACTGTATGGCTGTGTCTATATCTATAGAACCTGTTTTTACCAACAGAAAAACTAGGATGGTATACGTAAGTATTAACATGGGAAAAGAAAAAAGACTAGTTTGATGCTTAGCATTTCCATTAAAGTCACTAGTGATGCATTATTTCAGATGTCACAAAGCATCTTTTTTGTTTTGATTTGCTGATATTTTATTTTGGCATAAATCATCCTATTTTAACTTTTTGTGGATTAACACTGAGATTTGGTTCAATTAAACTTTGTCAAAAGTCAAGGCGGATAACATTAACAAATCACTCACCTTACCATAAGAGATCTCTCATGACATGTAATTGATGGACACTCCCTTTGTCAAGCCCATAAAAGTGGGCTCCTCCCAGAAGTCATAGGCCACAAAATCCTGTTTACAATTATTTTCCCTGCTGAGAAAATTAGTGAGCTCCCTACTGCTATAATAATTCATTTAGGGGTGTTGCTTCTCTGATTATGAAGAAAACCATATAAACATTGGAGACACTTGATGTGGCTTCCAAAGAGTCCAAAGTCTAGCTGGAACATTTTAGAAAACATGCCCGGATGTAAGTATCACTGAATAGTTTGAGTTGCAAAAAGCAGACCTAGTCCAAGTCTGCCTTTTAAGGATTGTGGTAGTACTACATTTGATTGTTCTTTATGGCTACCTCCCAATTATCTGTGCTCACCAGGCCCTATATACTATCTTTCCTGGACTCTGGAGGGTAAATGACTGCATGCTTAGATTGTGTGAAAGAGACAGTGTAGTGTGAAAGAGTCTTAGAGGTCAATGACTGGGACTTAGGAGGATCCTGAGCTCTTTTAGCCTGTGCTAAGCCAGTGATTCATTTGACCTTGAGGAAGTTGCTTGACCTTGTGCTTCAATCAAACCAAGGTAGGAAATTGAGTGAAAACTCAGGGCCTTACTGAAAACCAGATGCGTACCTTATGTCTGGAGAACTGCAAATATAGTACCTATTTTAAGTGAGGAACAAAAATTGATCTAGGAATCTACAGGCCTGTTAGCTTGACCTCAGTTGAATGCAAACCCTTAGAACAAATCTTGAAAGGGAGAGTAATTAAAGATATAGCAGTAAACAGTAATTGGGATAAAATCCATGTTTTTACAAAAGGTAGATCATGCCAGACCAACCTGATTTGTTTCTTTGAAAAGATACTGCATTTTTTTGTCTGAAAAATTGTTTAGGTCTAATCTACCTCAATTTCGGTAAAGCATTAGATGCAGTTCCACATGGGAAATTGTTAGTTATATTGGAGAAGATGGGGATTAATATGAGAATTGAAAAGTAGGTAAGGAACTGGTTAAAGTGGAGACTACAGTGGGTCACATTGAGAGATGAATTATCCAGCTGGAGGGAGGTTATTAGTGGAGTTTCTCAAGGATCAGTCTTGGGCCCAATCTTATTTAACATTTTCATTAATGACCTTGGGACAAAAAGTAGGAGTGTGCTAATAAAATTTGCAGATGGCTAAGTTGGGAGGTATTGACAATACAGGAGAAGGCCAGAATGTCATACAAGAAGATTTGGATGACATTGAAAACTGGAGTAACAGAAATGAGATGAAATTTAATAGTGCAAGTTCATGCATTCAGGGACCAACAACAAGAGTCTTTGCTATAAGCTGAGGACTTGCCAGCTGGAAGCGTTGGAGGAGAAAAACTTGCGTGTATTGGTCAATCACAGGATAACTATGAGCCACCAATATGATGTGGCCATGAAAGAGGCTAGTACAGTCCTAGAATGCAGTAGAGATAGGAAGCATTATAGGTGGAAGTATTATTATCATTATACAAGGCACTGGTGAGATCTCGTGGAATACTGTGTGCAATTCTGGTCTCCCTTGTTTAAGAAAGATAAATTCAAACTGGAACAGGTGCAGACAAGGGCTTACTAGGATGATCAGAGAAATGGAGAACCTGTTTTATGAGAGGAGACTTAAGGAGCTTGGCTTGTTTAGCCTAACAAAATGAAGGCTGAGGGGGACATGATTGCTTTCTGTAAATACAGAGAGGTAATTTTCACACTGATGTAAAGGGCCAGCACATGGCCTAATGCCACCTTGATCCCACTTATGCACACAATGGGGCTAATCTCTTATGTTTAGCCTCCTGCACAAAGGTGAATGTTGCCCCCAAGTTACCATGGGCCCAGCCAGTGAGAGTGCTCCTATTGCACTCTCACTGTACCTCACAGGTTCAGGGCCTATGTCTGTAATTAAAAAACACAATAAGTGATCACAGCTCTGGCAGTAAAGAGAGCGTGTAAAGAAAAATGACCTTGTACAAAGTTCCTGAAACAATGGGCTGGCAGTACACACACAGAACTTGATAAACAATAGACTCCTGATTTGTATTTCCTGCAAAATCCTTTTATGCTCTCTCTATATTTATAATTTATGCTCTCTCTATATTTTTGTAATAATTTGAAATTAACATTCGAGCAGAGTCAAGTCTGTTTTACTAGCAACATAACTGGAATATTATGTCTGTACAATTTATCAGTTGAAGTTGCTGTTCACACAGCTTTTTTACCTTATGAGAATAAGGATAATTAGACTGATGCCAGTTAAATGCAATTGATGCTGGATGTGGATTAACACATATTATTGAGGAGCAACAATACATTTTTGGAGTAGATAACATGTTTTTGTTTGTTTAAACAAGCCTTTTGAAAGGTATTTCTCTTGATCCTGAGAATTTCCTTTCCTGATTTAATGCAATTATTTGGCATTCATGTATGTTTATATGGCGGGAGTAATGACATCACAAATTTTTGGAGGATGGTATCCTCGTGTAATGTCAGAATGAAGGTATCATAATATGTTTAATAATAATCAGAAACATCTAGTACAGTAGATCTACAGCCTGACTGAACAATGTCATTCACACTTCCTTAGACATCAGGAGTGAAATTCTCATCCCATGGAGTCAATGAAAGTTTTTCCATAGAGTTTGATGGGGCTAAGATTTCACCCTAGACCTGGTTTTCTGAGAACGGGATTGGCAGGGAGCCTGGAGTTCTCTGCTACTCATATCAAAGGTGACATAAGACTTGTTTCTTCCACCTGGACTAGAGGTGTACTTGCCTAGGATTTTGGGATGCCGAAAGTATGCTGGTTTGTTAAATGGCCTGGGTTTTTTTCCATGGGACCCAGTGCATGTTGTAATGTGTGAGATCTTAGACACTAAAGCTAAAGAATAGTTTCCCACGCTTTCAGAGCTGATGACTCCTTTCCAGATTAAGAATGTTTTTGTGAGTGTGTCTAACAAGAATCCAAACTGTGAGCAGGTGAAATTTTGTAATTATGACAATACCTGTTAAGTATGATGTCTGAAAAGCAAATTTTATAAAGGAGATGCCAACTAACAATATGTTGGATGAGTCTTTCTTATAGACAAAAGCTGTTCCATATAAGATTGGATAGAGGAAATAACAGACTTAATTCATTTTTAATTGATGATCAATATCTAATTTTTATTGCAAGCACTGAAGAGAAAACTGTCTCCTCACGATACAAGGAGGAAAATGAGAATCGAACTTTCAAGGCATCTGCAAGTAAAGCTAGGTGACTAGAGAAAGTCAGTTACAGAATTTTTTCGTGAGAGATACCTGTCAATTTGTCTTGCAATGATCCAGTCAGAGCTGATGAGTCAGTAACATCTTGGATGCGGGGTCGCCTGATCCTCTTCTTTCACATAGGATTTATTAGGGAAAATAGTACTACAGCTGGTCCTGCAGTTCCTTCAGACACTCACTCTCAATAGTCAGATGCTCCCTGATAATTTCTGGCTGGCTCCTCAGTTCCCTCCACAAAATCTGAGCCAAGAGGAAACTACTACAAGTTTCCTATTTGTGCTCAGGAAGACCAAATACAAAGTTTTCTGACGAATCCTGCATGGACAGAACATTCCAGTTCCAGCCCTGGCAAAGAGAGATCAGCTTGTTCAACAAGGCAGGCTAAGCAATAACACCCAAATTGAGTTATTGATGGAATCCATAAAGGGAGATTGATCATTAAGAAAAACCTTCACTTCTGCTCTTAATATGAAGAGATGAATTAGCTGTCCTGAGGTGAAGTGCTATCTCACTTCATCTGGAAAGTGGAGTTGGTTGTCAGAGGAATCCATGATGAGAGCAATGTTAAAAAAATCAAAAATACATTGCATGGCCTTTAATGAAGTTCACTACTTTATAACCTCTGTAAAAACAGTATATTTCAGACATCTAGGCAGGAAGAGCTTGGGAGCACATAAACTAACATTGTGAGGCATTATGTGTAGTGTTTTTCATCCGTGTGACTTGTCTGCTATTCTTATCTGTCAGTACCTTGGCACCACCCATGCAGATTGCAATCCACCACTCCCACTGGGTGTGGAAATCTTGGACTGCTTCCTGCAATGTCTTAAATAAACTAGTCTCTTGTTGTGTGCCCTAGCAAAGCTGTATATAAGAGAGTGTCGGTTTTAATAAACAATTGGAAACATACCTTGCAACACTAGGCAGTATGAAGCACCAGATATATAAAAGGGGATAGAGAATAAGATGGAGAATATATTATTGCCCTTGTATAAATTGATGATATGCCCACATCTTCAATACTGCATACAGATGTGGTCTCTTCATCTAAAAAAAGATATACTGGCACTAGAAAAGGTTCAGAGAAGGGCAACTAAAATGATTAGGGGTTTGGAACGGGTCCCATATGAAGAGAGATTAAAGAGGGTTGGACTTTTCAGCTTGGACAAGAGGAGACTAAGGGGGGATATGATAGAGGTATATAAAATCATGAATGATGTGGAGAAAGTAAATAAGTTATTTACTTATTCCCATAATACAAGAACTAGGGGCCACCAAATTAAATGAATGGGCAGCAGGTTTAAAACAAATAAAAGGAAGTTCTTCACACAGTGCATAGTCAACTTGTGGAACTCCTTACCTGAGGAGGTTGTGAAGGCTAGGACTATAACAGCGTTTAAAAGAGAACTGGATAAATTCATGGAGGTTAAGACCATTAATGGCTATTAGCCAGGATGGGTAAGGAATGATGTCCCTAGCCTCTGTATGTCAGAGGGTGGAGATGGATGGCAGGAGAGAGATCACTTGATCATTACCTGTTAGGTTCACTCCCTCTGGGGCACCTGGCATTGGCCACTGTCGGTAGACAGGATACTGGGCTAGATGGACCTTTGGTCTGACCCAGTATGGCTGTTCTTATATTCTTATGTTCTTATGTTATCATTTAATTCATCAAGTTTTTGGGCATCCTCAGCCATATCACTAATATGGTACAAAAGAGTAAAGCATAGCAAACATTTTTGGACAAAAGTTTTTTAGCAGAGAAAAGTAGATCTGGATAGACCAAAACACTTTGTGAATTAATTTCAAATTTGTCTAATTATTTTGTTGGGGGTGGATTAAAAAAAATAAAATTTTAAAACATGCAATATTTCCATTTTTTAAATAAAAAAAGTAAAATAAAGTCTCAAAAAGAAAGTGTTTCATTCAATCAAAAACAGAACTTTTACTTTTCAGTTTGCAAGAACATTTAAAAATTAGTTGTTTTTTTCCAATTTTCCCGCCTGCGATCAGCCAGTGAATCAAATCAGTTGATTGCACAGCAGTACATAATGGTACTATTTCGAAAAAGGTATTCTTTAGTAGCTGTTCAGGCCCTATGCTTTTTAAAACCTATGGAGCAATTTAGAGGTCTTTGGAAATTTTTCAAAAAATTTAATAACTGAATGACATAACCCGCCCCTTCCCCCTAATGTCCGTCACTAGATACGGTAATTTTGTCAAGTGTCTGTCATGCAACAGATAGTGCTGACCCCTGCCTGTGGTTTTGAATGAATTGATATAGAATTATATATTATATACTTGTCACTGTATTTCCATGTTTTCTCTTTTCTTTCTGAGCAGCTGGAACAACTGGCCACTCATTTTTCACTAAATGACCCACCTTTCTGAATTACCCCTGAGCTCCAGCAGAGACTGAATGATACATGAAATTCAGTTGTGTAAGGCTTAGCACTACTCTTTAACCATTACATCTTAACTGTCCGGTGTCCAATTCAGTGCCAGGTTTCTTCAGGGCTTGTCCTTATTTGCACTTTTGTTGTTTATATATAAAATGTTTTGTATGGGACTTCTGTTTTATATAAGGAAATCCAGACAGATGGGAACATATGCAGATACAGGTTCAATATTGTATTAGCTGAAGCTCTAGCAGTTTGCTGCATACTCTCTCATCTTTCACTGGACTACACTAATCCACTAGCTGGAATTCTCAGGTTAAAACAATATGGTGCATGTCTTTAAAGGTATATCCTGTTACAGAGCTGACATTGTTTATACATTTTTTTATTACCAAAAATGTATTTATACTTTTTTCCAAATGTTTGTTTTTGTATGACATCCTATGACCCCCCTGAGCTTCCTCCATGACTCTCAAAGGGCTTGCACATTATCCCAAGGGTGCTATTCCTATACATAAACTTGTAGTTACTATTATATTGTCACTCTTCAACCACAGGCTGTATTGAGGTGGAGCATATGTGGAGAGACTGGGCAGCAGCAAGGGACCTCAGAGGCATTCTGGCTGCCTTGGCTAAAAAGCGAAAAGAGAGCTCAGTTCAGGAGAGAGCGCTATGGCACCCTTTTACAGGGTATAGTATGGGCTCCACCTCTCTTGCTCTGCTCTTCTCTCTTTTTTCAGAAAGGGATAAGAGAGGTGGCCCCAGCTGTACCTTACAGTGGCCCTTTTGGAGATAGACTTGTATTGAGGATTCGAATAGCAGCCAGTCTCTATGTATGAGAGAGCTCCTTGCACATCATCATCTACTCTTGCAAATAAGCTCCAGGGCCTAGTTCTGCTCCCATTGAAATCACTGGAATTTTTTGCCATTGTCATTAAAGGGAGCAAGGTTGGGCCCTCTCTCTGGGTTTTTAATGAGAATTTATTTGGTTCACTGTCGTCAGAGTAGCACAAAGGCACAGAACTGGGGAGGGGATCTGCCCCAGTGTTGTTTGGTTGTTGATGGGTTTTTTTAAAACTCTTTTCTGTAATCATTCATACAGCAAAATGAGGCTGTCAATATAGGAGAATTATGTCAGAAATAGCACTCCAAGGGTGATCATAAAGTTGTGTAGAAGTAACACTCACAATAATAATAATAATTAATTTACACCCAGTTATACTGTGCTTAAGTTATGGGATCTGAACAACTTTCAAACTAGTCTGCGAAATTTTCCAAAGGAGGAACAATTCTCCAGCCATTGCATACAGACAATTCCCATTGATTTGTCTCGGAGTTGATCATTTGCAGTGGCTGGAGAAGTAGGCCTAGGAAACTGTTTCAGGTGAATTCCTACAATTATTATATGTTTCCCTCAATAACTGTCCCAAACTCCCATTATCACTAATAGAAAGTATGTAGATATTTTCAAGAGACAATTTTCTCTTGTGGTGACCCAATGTTACAGTTTTAATCTATCCAGATTCTTAATGTGTAAATTTAAGATCCTGGAATAGCTTGTCAGACTTTCTCCAACACTATCCAAATATGGAATTGCATGAAGCCTTGAACAGGATGTCTACATGTCTATGCTCAACATGTATTTTTATTATTTTTCGTTAGTTTTCATTTGTTTGTACTGATTTCAATAGAATCATAATGCTCCAGAAAACCGTTATACAAATGAGTTTGTGTTGGAGTTGCTAGTGTTACTGAAAAGGCAAATAACGCAAATAATATTGTCTGAAAAGTGTAAGGCAACAGTCTTTGCAATGATGACAAGGATCTGGTTATGATTTTTCTTACTTCTGCATCTGTGCTTTTTGTCTGTTTTGCTAACAAACATAAGGATGATCAGATCTGGCCTGGAGAGGGCCAGATGGTATGTACATTTTTAGTAATATTTACAGAGTATAACACATTTCTAACTAACCATCATCTGATAAGATTTATATCCAGTAGCTGAAATGAATGATTAACATATACCAAAGCAGTACTACTGAGCAGGGATAATAAAATACTATAAAAGATAACAGGTATGTTATGATTGACACAAAATAAATTGCAAAGAACATATAATAAACAGTTTAAGGTGCCAAGATGGAATATGTGCTGATGGCAAATCAGGGAGCTGAATGTAGTGAATGGCTGTCTTCTGAGAAAAATTGTTTCATGAAAGATATATAGCACTGCAGTAGCAGACATTAGATAATCTTACTTCAGTAATAATTGGACATTAAGACATAGCTTAAATGTTGTATGTGTCTAATTTTTTGGGAATACATGTGAGATCAGGATTTCATCTGTATGTATCCGTACTTGGTGGTTTGACCTCTTAACTACCATAGGAATGTATTATTGAGTATGTGATGACTAGAAAAGTGACACATTAGTGGCCCAGTGCATTTGTTTTATGTATTTACAATCTAGATTGTCTGTTCCAACTGACATGCCCTTAATGGGTCACAGGTTTGTATCTGATCCAGCATTCAGAGTGTTAACCCAGTTTAAAAAAGAAATGTAAAAAGCAAGAACTGGGAGTTCTTAAATCTTAGTCTGTACAGTGATACCAGTGTATAGTATAATAGAGCTGAACTCTTCTGTACTTCTATGGATGAATGTTTGTGGTAAGATAGTGGTCCTAGATTGATTTGGCTGACATTCAAACAGTTGAGAAGGTGATTGGGCATCTCCTTTTTGTAATATTTCCTTCATTATTATGTGTGTGTCAATAGGAACTGACAACTTGGAATGAAGCAACAATAATGCTTAACTTAGCAGTCAAATATTTAGTGGTTATGTTGTTAACAATTGTTCTTAATGGGGCACTACAATGGTGAGGATAAATTTTGTGAGAATCCTTCCCCTTACATAGAAGAATAGGTTCTTTTTCATTTTCAAACTTTGACAACTTCATCACTGTGATTGCTCCTGCATTATGATCTGTGAGCATGTTGTTTTTAATTGGACATTTGCTCATTCACATTTTTGTTTAAATTGCCAATATAAAATTGCTTAACCACATTGGTGCTTTATTGGATTGCTGTATTTTTGTCTGATATCCTGATTCAGGCATCAGGGAATACATTCCTCAAATACCAGCCACTCTCATGCCATACATCAAGAAATCAGAAGCTGAAGCTGTGCAATGATTGAGCTCATAAAACCTATCCAAATAAACAAACCAGTTAAGTAAAAATCTGAGCTAGATTTAAAGATATAATAAAGCATTTTATAATCTACCCCAGCATGGATTTGTTTCGGATTCAGGTTAGAAAGTAACTTCAGATCACTATTTTTTTCCTTTTGACGGAAATAACAGCCTTGTGAAGGGCAGTCCATAGTGATTTGGTGGGATGTGAGAAGTTGTCTTGATGATGCACAGTAATCTGCTTGTCACAGTTGGTAGGAAAAGATTTATAGAGGACATCCTGAAAAGCTGCTTCACATGACGGAATAAGTGATTTCAGTTCACTATTGTTATCTGTAAGCCCCAAAGAAACTGGCTTTCATGCACCCTATGAGCATGAGCGTGAAGCTAAGTTTTTCTGTGATCAGTAGCCCAACCTGAGTAAATGCTTTGTTTTCCTTGTCATTTTTTTCAGAATGTGGGGACAGGTATGTGGGTAACTCCATCATGTCACTGAATGGTCCCTGGTCCTTACTAAGATGAGCTACAGTCTCAGGCTGCAGTTCAAAATATTCAGACATTCAAAAAATAGCACACTTGAAACTGAAAATTTAGATGCAAACTAAAAATAAACTGCTGGGAGACTGGATTGCCATCAGACACTGACATCACCTAGATCAAAAAAACTTGAATGCAAAATGAGGAAATGAGAAAGCGCTTCCAGCTCAGAGAGAAACACTTTTTGTGGAGATGGCACAGCATCTTCAGTGGTGATTAAACTTGAAACTACTTTTCCATGCTAAAAGAAAATATAGTGGTTCATTTCCTGAGCCCAGAGGTAATATAGTCTTAAAGGCCACAGATGTGTGTGTTACATTATTTTTCTGCATCAATATTACTTGTTCCTTCTGTTTCTTTAAATGAAAATTTGGACAATGCACAAAGTTGTTGTTGTGGGTTTCCTGATTTTTATGTGTGTGAATGTTTTGCATTTTCATCCGGATTGTAGGCAAACCCGTCCGCTGCTGAAAATAGCTCAAATGCTCCTAGAACAGTAGTACCAGCCAGCAGCTGAGATTCATTTACTCTTATCCCCTTCCCTCTTTCTCCCCTACAGATTCCTGGATTTGACTTAAACCTTTGGAGTGCAAACCTTCAAAAAAGGCTAAATAAACAAGATCTGCATGTACAAGGGCAGAAGCACTTACTTCCTCTGCACTTGAGAAACAGCCAAGCTGGTCCGTCCGGTAAGTCATATATTTTCTTTGTTTAACATATGTTTTGTGTTTTCTTACTGCACTCATGACTGACCTTCCTGATGGTCTAGCGAATGTTCAGAGAGAACCTGCCACTTATTACTAGTATTTCTCAGCTATATGTTCTATTTCTGTGTATAAGTGCAAACCCAGTTATGTTATGCAGAACAAGAGTCTAGGTCCTGCTTTACTGACCCTTTTTTGAGGCTCTCTGAAATATTCATCTAAAGTTATATGCACTACATTTTAGAAGGGGCTGGGTTTTAAATTTATTTTAATAATTTAGCTCTCAAGTTGTTGTATCCAAATCATAAGAGAAGATCTAAAGCAAAACCCCAGGTCACTGTATTTTTGATTTCTTCCTGCTTTTAGTATTTGAAAGTTAGTAGAATACAACCAACTATCTAAGTAAAGAGAGTTTCTCAATTATAGCACATAAATCCTTAGTGTTTAAAAACCATCTTTCCCATTGATTGGCTAGTTTGCTTGCTTGTTGCATGTGGTGCAGAGACAATAGATAATCTAAAATGTTGACACGTTCAGTGTAAGA
Organism: Mauremys reevesii; assembly: GCF_016161935.1. Classification (NCBI taxonomy): domain Eukaryota; kingdom Metazoa; phylum Chordata; order Testudines; family Geoemydidae; genus Mauremys; species Mauremys reevesii. The sequence goes on along the minus strand of NC_052627.1, from coordinate 80,344,666 downwards.
TTTAATTTTTCTTTCCCTGATGTTAATGTATGCACTAGTTAATCTGTGGTGTTGGCACGTTTACCAGCAGGCTTCTTTAACCTACTCATAAATTATTTCTGTAACTGCCCTTTACTCCATTATAAGGATATTTGATGTGGCTTATCGTTTCCAAAGTACTTTGATCTGTGTACTTCCAACATAACATTTATTTTGATTATAGGATGTTAACGTATCTTTGGGGGGGGAAATGTTTTGCTATGGTGAAATGACAACACCTCCTGAATAAAAACTTTGATTTGTCTACAACATTCCTGTATTCTTCCTTACTATGACCAAAATGAAGAAAATGTCTAAAAAAGCAAATCCAATTCTTCCATTTCTGAGATCTATCACTTTTTCGAGCTTTGATGATCAGCTTCCTGCTGCACGCTATAACTTCTCTAAGCAAGAAGCTAGCATTAAATGACAGCTTACACAGACATAGTCCATCGGCTCACATACACTGTGGACCACTGGCTTACCACAATTACTATGTTTTTGTGTACTGTATGCCTCAGTTCAGCATAGTTGGTTTTTCAAACTTTGCCATAGAAAAATCCTGGAATTAGCGTTCACATTTTAAAAAAAAAGTTTATTGAAACACTGGGCCATACGTCAAAGCAAATCTACATTTAAAAATACAGTATTGTTCTGTATTAAACTTTTCATGAGGGGAAAGCTGTCGGGGTCAATTCTCTTATTGAAAAGCTGTGACTGGGTTTCCTAACTCGTTTAATTTTACAGAGGGGCTTTTCAGTTTACTTTTTATACAAGAAAAATTCACATAAAGTTTTATAAAGCGTGTATATAGTTTGTATTGTATAATATATATTTTGGTAAAAAATATAGACTTGTATAAAATTTAATATCTTGGGTGTCTTGTGATATTTGTTCAGAAATGCAGGTCTAGGTCAGAGCCCTATGCTAGTGTTTCCCACTGCTATGGAACACCTGGATCCCATTTCTGGACTCTTGCTCCCCCAGGCCACCACATGTTGATAATTCTGGGCAGGTAGCAACCTCAGAGCTGTGTAGGATTTGCATCACTCAGCAGACACACCTCTGGCTGATTGACTCTTCCTCACCTAATAAGGGCATTCAGACAGCTAGTGAGGTGACGCATAATCATCCAGTGACCTGGTTATTTTGTCCATTTAATTTTATGACTAAACCACCTTGTCAGCTGACATTCTGGTCTCTGACCAAAAGGGATCAACTGGCCGGTGCCTCTCCGCAACCATCTGTCCTCCTTTGTGCCTCAGTGCTGGGCCACCCCAGCCACCTTCTTCCACCCACGTCTCATAAACCGCCTCTTCTCCTCATCTAGAGCTCTTCTCTCCTACCTGCTCGTCTTCCTGAACAATGAGCCTGTTGCCTTCTGATAACTCACCAAAAGGCCCCACTTCCTCTTCCCCCAGCTTGAGCACTCTTTCCTCACTGATGTACCCAGCTTTTCCACCGTTCAGCAATGACTGCTTGTCTTCTCTGCTAATAATTGTTAGGTAGGGTGAATCACCTATAGCCCATTTGTGGATGTCCATTATGAAGAGGTTTTTAAGGGTCTCTGAAAGGAATACTGTTTAGACAGAAGATTGGCTGCTGCAATGTGGCCCCCGGTGAAGTGGGCACATGCTTGGAAGAAATGTGTGATTCTCAGCAGTCCAACAGAGTCTCTTGGAGGAAAAAAATACAGCAAAACTATATTATTTGCAAAACTTTCCAAATATTATTTTTTATCAGAATAATATTTGAGTTATGTAAAGTAAGGGTGAAGGAATATCTGTAACTGGGAATTTTCCACTTTTTCCATTTTAAAATGATGAAACATTTCATTAAAAAAATTATAGTCAAATAAAATTGCTCTGGAACTGAGACCAAATAATGCTAAATTTCAAGGTAGCATTAATTTTTATGATCAAGTAATAAGCTCCTGCAATTAGGAGTCGGTATGTGAAATGCTGACACAACCTGAATTGTAGTGGTGTGAATGTGGCACTATAAATAAATCAGCTGAATGAAGGAAGTCTCAGGAGAGCAGTGGAATGTCTTTCTTTGCTTAAATATACCTCTGCATTCATGAAGAACACACAGTAACGTTTTGTGCAGGTTTCTCCCTTTGACAGTGTGTCTTTGTTCACTCTCCAAAGGTGATGTCAAATATGTCAGTGAAAAAATAATAAACTTCCTGGTTTGCATTTTTTATTTTACTTAACTGATCTGCTCCGAGGGAGCCTTGTAAGTCCTGAATAGTCTAGCGCTGTTACTTGTAATGCAATGTGTTTGGAGAGTAAAGGATCACTCAGAGCAGTCAGTGTTGGTTAAATAAACAAATGGGACCTGTCACTGCTGTCTGTATAAATTCAAACAGGGAAGTATGTGTAAACTTTTGATAATGGAACCTACACGTCTGATCAAATAGGACATCTCAGAATTTCCTTGATTTGGTCCCGATGTACAGGTCTATTTTCCAAATACAGCGATTGCTTTCAGGATGTGTTGCTTCTAGAAACAATTAAGGTTCTATCCTGATAGCTAGGATTACTTGTATAGTAAGAATTTTTCATGCTGATAAAGAATTTGAATTCAACATCTGTTCTGCCATCGGTGAGCTTGGGTATCTCCCGTGGAGATTACTGTGAGTTACACACACTTATCAATAGCAGAGATTAGTGGGTATTTGTTCTAACTGAATGTTGTTTAAAACTATGTGACCATGTTGAAAAACCGAAAACAAGAGTATTTAAAAATGGTAGAACAAAGTATGCAGGATGGCTGAAATTCATCCATTGTGTGGAGGGCAGCACACTGCCCTTTTTATTACTTAAGGATCAGACGGGAGATGCACCAGGGTCAACTGGCTGAGCATGTCTGACTACTTACTGCAAGCCACAAAAGTAGTCTCCACAGTGGGCCTACAAAGATCAGCACAGAAGGTTGAGGGTAACAGTGGATAGTTCTGGGGCAAGCCCGGGGCAATGGTTCAACATTGACATAGATCAATTTGCCTTAATACCCAAGACAACTTGTGGAGAGGGATGAGGCTGCTGTTGCACCCTAGTAGTCGAGTAGGGATAGCAGCTGCAGAGAGCTAGTAGCCGTGCACTGGTGGCACTTCTCTTACATAGAGCTGGAACATTCAGGTTTTATGTAGGTGGAATATATTTCATCTTAAGTGATTTGTAAACTTGATTCTCCTTTCACACCACAGTGGAAGTGAGAACAGAATCATGCTCACTATTCTTTATTTCTATTCACTTGTGTTATGGAAAAGTCCAGCACTGAATGAAGACCAGATAGAGCTGTGCTATTTGACTTCAACAGCTGAGCAGCTATTTGTCATCTAATAAAGTCACATATTCACAAATTATGTCCTAATGTAGCATCATCTTGTTTACTTTGTCTAGTTGCACTGTTGCAACTCATCATTATGTAGAGCTGTAATATTGTGACATGATGGCATATTATGTAAGAACTTCATCTTTTCTCCCTACATGCTGGCTGCTGGGAAAGGGGCTCCCCTTTTTCTCGTTCCCCATTACTGCCTTGTGGGAGAAAAGGACATATTTCCTCTCCCTCATCTCCCGTTGGCTTGGGAAACACTCTTACCTCTAGAGGGACTCCAGTCACTTAAGAGCCAACAGAGTGCCCTTAAGACAGAGGGTCTTGGAGAAAGACATGTAAGAGCCCTGATGAGCCTCCTGCAGTTTGTGGGGAGTGATGGTGACAGGTGCCTAATAAATGCTTGTAAAAGGAAGTGATCAGAAATTCAAAAAATGTTTGACAAACATAATAATTGGAAATAGGTGTATCAGATAACGTGAAACACAAACTGACCTAAACCTTCAGCCAGAACTCTAATGGCACCCAAACAGGACCTTTTTCAATAGTTTGGATATATGTGAAGATCTTTGTTTTTTATTTTTCTTATTTTTGTTTTCACAAACCTTTGTACTTCCAGGTTCCAGTTAGACCCGGAAGCAGAGGTGCCAGTCTTTGGAACTTCAGACTTTCAAACTTAGCCTGTTACTAATAATTATGCAAACTTGGCCAAAAATTAACTAGGGCTGGACAAATGTTTCTGTTGGAAATCTGTGCCCACCTGAATATGCCCTGTCAGATCCTGCCAAACATTTAACATGACAGTGCAGGTTTGGGGAGCCTTGGAATCAGCTGGCAGAACTACTTGTTTCAAGCTATTCATTTATTGGGGGTTTGGCTTTTGTTTGTTTGTGAATTATCTGGGGATCCATCATGACTTGAACAAACTTGATTTTTGTTCATAATTGTTCTAACAAAACTTTAAAGAATATATTTATGTCTATTGGATTGTCACAAACTAGTGAATGTTTAAATACACTCAATATTTTGAATTTGATATGCTTGACTGGTCAGCTAAGTCACACAATGTAGTTCTTTGAATGGTTGCCGATATGTATTCTGCTCAGGTGTGCATGTGCCTGGCACACAGCAGCCGGAGAATTTTGCCTAGCAGTACCTATAGTGTCGGTGCTTGCTCCCTGTGGTTCTAGACTTTTCTGTGGCTACATAAGGGCAGCATTGCCCCAACTCTCTTCAGTTCCTTCTCACCACCCTCAGCAGGAGTCAGGGCATTCTGTCTCTGTCTCCTCGGTTTGGGGACAGGCTCTCACTTTTACTGTGCTGGGGGGTACAGTCACCACAGACAAATGGATCCTAAGCACCATGAGACCAGGTTATGGCACACAGTTCCTGTGCATCCTCTTCCCTACCCTGTCCCTCTTCAGGGACCCCTCTTAACAAGACACTGGTCCTTCAGCAGGTCCAAACTCTGCTTGTACTTGGAGCTACAGAGGAGGTTCCCCTACAGCATGGGAAAAGTGATTCTATTCTGGGTATTTCCTGGTCCCCAAATCTAAAGGTTTATCCTCAGTCTCCACAATCTTCATAGATCATATGGAATCTCATGTATCTGAATTATCACCCTAGCAACTATCCTTCCCATGTTGAACCCAGTAACTGGTTTGCTGCCCTAGACCTTCAGGATGCTTATTTCCATGTGGCTATCTTCCAAGCCACAGGAGTTTTCTGAGATTTGTTGAGGCAGATCAGCACTATGAGTTCACTATGCTCCCCTTCAGTCTGTCCTTACTAACTTGTGTTTTTACAAAATGCCTAGCTTACCTCAGAAAAAGAGGTATTCATGTTTCCTATGGATGATTGTTTAGTGAGAAGCAAGACATCTCCCATGTCCAATTCACACCATCTCTTTTATCCTCTGGGTCTGATATTGAACAGAGAAAAGTAGAAATTAACACCAACTCAAGAAATCAAATTCATTGGGGCCCTACTACTTTACCAGTTTAAGAGTGTTTCTGCTGAACTAATGATTTCAAACACTTCAGCACATATTTCTGGCACTACAATCTCAACCTTAAACTACAGTCTGAGTACGGCTAAAGCTACTAGGTGATATGGCTGCATGCCCTTACGTTGTCCAGCATGCAAGGCTACTCCTTTGCCCTCTTCAAGTGTGGCTGAAGTTTGTCTATCACCTGAGTTGTCTTTTGCTGGAAAGTCTTGTCTGAGTGCCTACAGAGATCCTGGGCTCCTTTTAGTGCTGGAGAGTTGAGAGCAACGTATGCCAGAGTCTTCCCTGTACACATTCACCACCAATCAGGACTGTTGTCACTGACGTCTCCTCAATAGCACATCTAGGGGTTTGTGGTCAGAACAAGAAGCTTTCCTCCATATCAATGTCTGGGAGTTCTAAGCCATTTACAATGCCCGCTGAGCCTATTTGGAATAAAACGGGGGCAGGGTGGTTCATATATGTTCATAATGTATTATGTGAACAAGCAGCGAGGAGCCAACCAGCCGTGTCAGGAGGCAACAAAGTTGTGCAGTTCTGCAGCAAGGAGAGCATCACCTCCCACAGCCACTCACTTAACTGGGGTCCGGTTCCAATGAACAGATCACTTCATCAGGAATTTCTCCCAGAATCATGAATGGTCTTTGGAGTCCAGTGTGCTCAGGTACATCTTCGCTGAATGGGGCATTTTGACTGTTGATCCCTTTGCAATGAGAGAGAATAAGTGTTATCAATTTTGCTTTTGAGCGGGTCTCAGTTCAGACTCCTTAACTAACTCTTTCCACCTCAGCTGGAGATCAACTCTGATGTACGCCTTCCCTCCAATCCCAGTCATCCCACAGGTCATTCTCAAGATGAGGTTAGATCATATCAAACTGATTCTCATTGCTACAGTTTGGCTAAGGCAATGTCTGTTCTCTCTGACCTTCTAAGTCTGTCAATTTGACACCCCCCCCATATCGCTTTTCCTCTTTAGTCCAACCTACTAACTCAGCACCATGGTGAAATTTTGCATCCAACACTCTACATCTCACGGCATGGACGCTACATCGCTAAACGAGGAAGAACAATGTTCAGAAGTTGTTCGACAAGTGTTGCTTAACAGTAGGAAGTCTTCTAGTGGGATGACTTATTTGACCAAGTGGGAACATTTTTTTAGTTCACTTGTTCAGGGAATTAAACTAATGCTGGCCTGCCTGTATTCAGGACATTTTGTAGTACCTGCATCTTCAGTCTTCTGATCTCTCACTCAGCATATTGAAGATACACTTGACCGCAACCATGGTGGTGAGGTTTCTAAGGAGAATCAGTTGTCTCTACCTGACTCTGTAAGAGCAGATTCTTTTGCTGGACCTTAATAGTGTCCTGGATGCCCTCATGGGTCCTTCGTTTGAGCCCTTGGCAACTTGTTCTCTGTTCCTCCTGTCCCAGAAGACAGCCTATCTTGTAGCTATAACATCTGCAAGGAAAGTATGTGAGCTGCATGCCTTAATGGCAGAGCCACTGGTGTACAGTTTTTCAAGGACAATGTGGCCAAACAGCCATATCCAAATTTTTTAGCAAAAATGGTTTTGCAGTTTCTTCTTAACAAATGATTTATCAGTTTTCTTTCCTAAACTGCACTCTCAATGTGCATGAACAGCGATTTCACACCTTGGGTGTGAGTCGATTCTGGGCATACTATCTGGACAGAACTAAGCCTTTTTGGGCATTGCCTTGTCTGTTTATCTCCTGTGCAGATTGGATGAGCGGTGAGGTGGTCTCTGTGCAAATGATTTCCAAGTGGATAACTTCATTACATCAGCATATGAAGTAGTTCAGACCATGCCCTCACAGATTGTGGGCTCATTTGATGATGATAACATTCCTCAGTGATGTTTCAGTATTGGACATTTGCAGGGCTGCTCTCTGATCTTCTATATGTGCTTTTACCAGACACTGTGATTACTACTATATCTAAGTCAGATGTAAACTTTGAGAAGGCAGTCATGCAGCCATTCTTTGAGCAGATTCTGAACCCCATTTTCTTTGAGTACTGCTTGTGAGTCACCTAAGTGGAATATCCATCTGCAACCACTCAAAGAAAAGACAGTTACTACACTGTGTTGTAACTTTGTTCTTTGAGATGTCGGTGCAGATGTTTATTCCACAACCCACCCTCCATCCCCTCTGCTTTGGGGTCTCTGCTCCTGATGTTTGTGAAATAACTGAGGGAGATCAAGGCAACATTGCTCTTAAATAATCGGGTGGGTGGGATGAGGCTAGAGCCACAGGCTGTAAGCACTGCCTCTACAGGTACTGCTAGGCAAAATTCTCCAGCTTCTATGCACTGGGCGCGCGCACACACACATGAGTGGAATACACATCTGCATCCACAGCTGGAAGAACAGTTACTATACAGGAAAGTCAGTCTTTTCCCATCCCCTAATTAGCTTGGACTAATCTTTGTGAAGAGAAGTAGTACCTGAAGAAATCATTCGGACACTGAGTCTGTTGAGGAGAGAGCAGAGTGTCACACTGTAGGCAATAAGCAAATATTGGATATGTTAGATCATTTAAAATCTTTCCTTTTCTCCTTTAGCACAAGAATGAATATTATTTTTGGATTTTTTTATAAAGACCCCAGAGAAAGAAAAATAAGTCAGATTTATTGGCTGTCTTGAAGATTTCTCATTTAGTTTTCTCTTATTTGTTTTTTATTATTATTTATTATTCTTACTTCCACCATGTGTGTATGAGTGATGTATATATTTGACGGCGAGACATGCATTTCCAGATCAAATACTCTTTTATTTTATATATATATAAAAGATAGTTCCCAAAAGTATATTTGTATTTACTCAAATAAAACCTCCTTCCCAAACATTTTATGAACAAAGTCATAACAAAGTTGCACACGCATCTGTGGAAAAGCTAATAGGGAAGGATATTTACATGATTGGATCATATTACAAGTATATCTTCCCACTATTCACCCATCTCTAGTTGTGATGTCATCATATTGTGAAACCAGCCCAGAAGACCTCACGTTCCAGAAGTCTAACTCTGGATAGTAGGCGTTAGACATCCAGCTCCATCTGACCAAGAAGAACACTGTGCTCACCAAGACCATCCTTACAAACCTGAAGGAGATAATCAGCTGCTTCACCACGCCAATGGCTGTCTTCTGGCATATGAAACTTATGGGCTCACAGATCATTGGCTATATGAATAGAAAATGGCACATACTAACACTCTGGAGATAAATTTTAGCATTCATGGTGTGCTGATCTTATCCCAATATCAACATTCAGAATCTATTTTCAATTAATGTCAAATTTTAGTGACTACCACCAACAATTGGCTGTTTATTTTTACATATTAAAGTTGAAATGTGCCATTTATTCTATAAATTATTAAAAATAAAATCTGATGCCTGCATCAGTAATCCCTCTGATTCTGGCATTATGGGAGTGGAATGGTATCTTGCCTTATTTACATCACTGCTGAAGCATATATTCAATTATTTCAACTCATTCCGCCCCCTTCAAATTCCTCATTAGTGTCTTTATGCACCCAGACAAATTACATAACAATTGTGATATCCAGGCTGGCTAATTTCACATCAGATGATAGTAGGCTGTGTTCCACAGTGAACAAGAGGAAAAACTGAGTATTAAAATAAGGCATTGAATGGAAACGAAACAAAACAAAATGCCCTGTAGGCAGCGTATGCAGTTAGCCACATATGGATAGATTTTCTGACAATAGTCTTTCCACTTGTATTTTTTTCCATTTTTTTTCCTTTTGACTGAGAGCTTAACAGCACATCTTCATTTAACACACAGTTCTTTCTCTAAAGCCGTTGCTATATAATCTTTCAGTGCAAACACTATTCATGTTCTGCTGTGTGAAATTACACACACTGATGGCTAACACTTGTAAATTCCTACCTGAAAACAGTGATAATTTTTTCACTAAGGTGAGATAAACTGATAACAAAGGTCTGTATGGATTAACGTCTCATTAACTCTTTTTATAACAATTTGTATTTAAATGTATTTAAAATACATTAATTCTGGCTTAGCTTTTAATATTTTATATAGAACTTTATGTAGTTAGTGAGAGTGCATATATATATATATATATATATATATATATATATATATATATATATAAAATATGTAAGCAGAGTCAGGATGAGCTCCACCCTGACATCTGGTGGTGAATTATGGCGAGAGTGGAAAAGAATTTCAGGAGCTGATCTTGTTTGCATAGGCACACCCACCCTGCTTAGCATAGCCCACGGCAGCCTAAAATGGTAACTTTGACAGCTGTGGGATCCCCAATTTCTCTGTTATTGGGGCAGGAAGAATAAAGTGTTGTTACCCTGATTATGTGAATGAGGGACTATGAACCTGTTTTATGACAGAGGATCTCACCATCAACTAAGTAGCACTCGCTAGACAAGGGGCATGGGTGCCAAAACCCAGTGAAATGAGAGAGGTTGGGGACTGGTGTGTGTAACTGATGGTATGGGCCCTTTTTGAGGGCCTGGAACACTAATTGCACTTCCTCCTCTCTCCATTGTTGAAGAGCAGAGCTAATTTTGATTCCATTAGGAGTCCATGTAGAGGCTGCTGAGCTGAATTCACTTTGGGCCAACGGTGCACCAGCACTGGGGCTCCCCTACTACAAGCTGAAATCACTAAGAGCTGAAATCACTAAAAGAGCTAAACTTACTGAGCTGAGACCACTGAGTGCTGTGTTAACTAGTGGGAGAGCCTGAAGATCTATTGCTAAGTGGCTGGCAGAGCGGAGCAGTTTGCAGCACGGTTGGAGCAGCCCCCGGAACAGTGAGCGGAGCTGAGCTGAGCAGTTTGCGGGACGGTTGGAGCGGCCCGTGAAGCAGAGCGAAGCAGTTTGTGGACCGGCCCACAGAACAGCGAGCGAGCATGTGCAGTGGTTTGCGGGAACGGCTGGAGGAGCAGCGCAGCTAGTGGAGTGGAGCCGGTCATGGTGAAGGTTGCAGCAGAACTCCACGGAGAGGCGGGGCAGTCGGCCCCGGCCCACGTATGGTGCCCCTTACTACCCTGTGTGCCTCCCCCCCGCATTTCCACCCAGGCTGGGGAGGGTAAAACTCTGCAGATAAACTTTTGAACTCTGGGGCAGTACTGCCCAGGGACAGAGACTTTTGGGTTTGGACTTTGGGGTGATTGGACTTAAGACCCTAAGGGGAAAAGGACATTGCCAAAACTTATTTGGTGGGTCTTTTGCTCATGGTTTATGTTATGAATCCTGTTTGTGGTGTTTCCCCAATATGATGCCACATTGTTTACCTCCTTTATTAAAAGGATTTTGCTACACTCAGACTCTGTGCTTTTGAGAGGGGAAGTATTGCCTCCTAGAGGTGCCTTGGGGGGTGGTATGTAATTGTCCCAAGTCACTGGGTGGGGGCTCGAGCCGGTTTTGCAATTGAAACACACACATTCATAACAACAGGTGTGGTGCTGTAAAAACTGCCTTAAAATAATAAAAATTAAGAGAAACTCCAGCAAGATGAGTGAGACTTGGTAGGTCTGTTAATATTAGTAACTTTATAATTATAAAACAGGATGATTACATGTCCATGCAGAGGGAAGGGAACTTTTGCTGCTATTCTCACTGAGAGATTCTTTTTATCTTAGGCCAATTGGTATAGCGAGTAGAGATTTTTTACTGAATCATTTCTCTTTTTTGTTTGTTTGTTGTAACAAAAGTCCACCCTGAGAAACACTGAACTAAAAATTTCACCATGAAGGCAGCTCAAATATTCTTCTTGTTAATTGACAGGATATAGGGGGAAAAAACCTCCTTGAAAGGGCAGAGAAGTTCATTTGCTTCAGCAAGGGCTTTGGTGTAGTGACCCTGCATTTTCAGGGCAGTTTCTCTGCCTGACAGTTCGAGGGCTATAGAGCAAATTTCTAGAACTCTGCCTAAGAAAGCACATATTGTACTACCTAAGTGAAGAAAGGTAGCTCCCACCTCCCTCAGGGATTGAGTCACATCTTGTGGCAGCCATTGGAGTCTAAATCCATTTATGAAGTATGCTTCAAAGCAATATCAATAGAAGATCCTACAAAAACCATCCACGGGGATAGTACGAGGCATATACAGGAGGCAAGTTTTAAATATACCTTTTAAGTCTTAAAACACAGCATTATTTTTGCAGTCAATGAATGGGGAAGGAGAACAAAAATAACTCATGAAGCTCTGTTTGTAGAAGGACAGTAAAAACATAGCATGTGTACCTGTTGTAGCTGCCCAGACCTAGGCAGGATTGGGGCTCTGCATTTGTGCATATGTACAAGCATTTCCACGTACCAGATCAGTAACTACATACAAATGAGAGAACTGGGGCGGGGGGGTGTTGGTGTTAGTGTTAGTGGTTACAGCACAGAAGGCCTGATTTTACTCTGCCATGAGTTCACTTTGTCACTGTAATCAACTCACTTAACCTTATTGTGCCTTAGTTCCCCATATCTGAATATGGGGAATAATTATTATATTCATCTTCATAAAGTGCCTTGAGATTTTTGGATGTGTAATGCAAAGTATTATTTATTAGTGCTTGCAAATGCATGGCTTTTGCAAGTACAGTGATGTATGTGTCCTGATTGTATAATTATTATGTCTATGGTACCATAAAACATGTATGTCATTCTGCCTTGAAAATTTGGCCCTATGTATACCCAGAATATTCATTTTTAATAATACTGACTTTCATATCCCTGAATAGTTTATAGCACAAATGTGTAAGTGTTAGGAAAGTTAAAATAGTGTGTGTTTTTCCCCCTTGATCCTGAGCTGAATGATTTCTGGACTTGTTTCCTAATAGTGAATTTCATTGTTAATATCAAACGAATAAGTAAGGTCCAGTCTGACAGATACTTCGCTTATACTTGTTTTTTTTAAAGTCACTTTATATATTAGAGGTTGCAGTTGGCTTTATTACAGCATTGGTGAGTTATATTTTCAGTCAGTGTAATCTCAAAGATGAAATCCTTGTTCACAATAAACCATTTTTGACATATTGTATTATTTAGCCCTCATTCAAAAACTGACCCTTTTAAAGGTGCAGTAGACATACAGGCCATGCTTGTTTGCAAATGCCATGAGACATTTTGTCTTGAGTGTGTATAATCCCTCCTGGACAGTATAGTTCTATGCTGATTGCAATAGCAGGTTGTGCCTAAATAGCTTAAAAATATAATTGAGCCCAGCAATAGTAAATGTTATGGGCCTGATTCTGCTTTCACTGGTGTAAATCAGGAGTAACTCCACTGAAGTCAAAGGAGTTAGACCAGGGTAAAGGTGGGGAAAGTAAAATCAGAAATAGGCTTTCTATGTTTTGAACATTGCTGTGATGACAAAATTGCTGAACATGTAACTAATGGAAACAATGTCTGTCATTCCCTCGGCTGCTGTAAATCCTTCACCTGGCTTTGCCCAAAGTTGCCTTTTTTTTCTTCATTTGGATTATTTTCAAAGTTCAGACAGAGACCTGCACACTTCACTTAGTTTCTCTAAAATTAAGGGTGTTTTTTCCCTTAAGTCCCACCAATTTGTCCAAATATGTTCATGAATTAATTGGCAGAGCAACTGGGTTCTTACTGTGACATTTCTTTCCAGTGAATCATTAAGTGGAATGAATATTGTAGCTAACAGGGCAGATGTCTTACTAGTTACATTTTTGTCCCTTTTCCAAATTATTTCTTCCTCATTACACAACTGAAATTTTGGCTAAAGGAGTACCAATAGCCACAGTGAGAATAATGAAAACTGAGAATTTCTTAGTACTGAAAAGAAGAGATCAGCCACACACATTAAGGACCTTGGAATTTGCAACACAGCTATAACAAGTAATATATGGTCCAGTTCTGCCGTCTTTGTGTTGTGTAGTACCTTATTTCACAAGTAGTCACATTGATTTCATTGAAGCTGCTCTTGGTCTGAGGTAAATGTGGCAGAATTGGGCTTGTACTGATCTAGAACCACAGGTATTTTTTTGCTCTTAAGCTACACTGAATCTAGATAGTTAGATCTAGACATCTATCTGTTATATTCCTGAACGTATTTTTTAGCTTACCAAAATATTGTGCCTTGTAAGAATATTATGAATATTGATTTTCAGTATAGTCCTCTGTAGTTTATAACATTACTGTTTGTTCTGGATTGTGTTCCACTCCATCACTGGAGAAGATGTGCAGAAAAATCAGCTATGTAAGTGACTCAGCCCCAGTCCAAAAAAATCTCAAATTTGTTACCCTCCTTAAATCTGGTAAACTAGTGAACTGCTTTCTTATAGAGCATAAGTATGAGGTGATGGTAGTTGTGCTTTCCCTCCTCTGTTGCTATTTGTTTTAAGTTATAAACCATGCAGGATTGTACTGGAGAGAGATTCTTGTCTGGCAACATGCAATTATTGATTGATGGTTTCAACTGTGGTCATGTTCATCAAGTTGGAAGGTTAGAGGAGCAATCCACTTCAAAACCAAAGCCAATACCATTTCAGTGACCAAACACCTGGAGCCACTTGCGTGCAAAGTGACCATTATTTCTCATTGGATCCTGAGGAAAGGTATGAGGTTCATATCTGAAACTAGGCCTCAAAAAGGCATCAGTATTGCTGCCCAGTCATCTGGCTTATTCTGTCTACAATGTAATTAAATTAGTGAAATGTATTCTAAAAAATTAAATTTAGCCAAAAATAGACTGTGATAAGCCCTGGATGCTTGAAATGTAGTGAACTGCTCATCTCTGTAGGCCACCAGATTTCATGTGAACCTGCATAACAACAATGGCCTTGATAGCTTTTCAGAGAAAAGCAAAATTTGTACATATGTTTTATGCACTATTTTTTATTTAACAAGCTGTGGCAATTTCAAGTAATTAAATTTAAATATACATGTTCTGTGGAGTGTGGTTCATGGTGAGAATCCTCACAACAGAGCAGAGTGGATTTGATTTTAAATCAAATTGATTAAATCACTAGTCAGGAAGACTCGATTTAATCATGGATTTCTACATAAAAGTGCATTCTTGTTGGTTGTTATAACCTTAGTACATTTTCTTCACAACTCAGAGATAGATGTAGGTTTCATTTTTTAGAAGGTATACACTATACATTTTTTAAATGATTTATTTTGAAAACTTTTCAGATTAGTTTTACAGCTATATCAGAAAATGAATGATTGTTTGGTTATTTCATTTACCAAAGGTATTTGAAGCAGATATTTATGAAGTCACTGGGAGGTGAACTATCTCCAATTCAACAGGGTAATATTAATATTTGGAGGATTTTCTTGCCATGCTGTATTTGGAGGAGATCATTACAAGACAGACATTTAAATTTTATTTAACTAAAACAACAATGTTATGTATTCTGGATTTTTTCTTCAACGGCAAATATAGTATTTTAACAAAACAAGCATATGAATTTTTGAATTTAGTTAAACATTCACATTTTTTAAAATCAGGTTTTGTTTTTGTTACAATTGTTTTTAACTAAAATAGTTAAATAAAATATTTCATGTAACTGTGTCAGACAGGTCAACATGAGAAACTTAAAATATTGGTTTCTGCAGCTAACTCAGTCATCTTCGCTGTCATTTTCCTGTTTGTTCATAATCTGAAAAGAAAAACAAGCTTTCCTGCTTTTTCAGGTCCAAAACGATTTCTCAATTTGGAATGAATTAGTCCAAAGGAAGAAAATATTCTTTCTACACTGGCAGAAGACGCTACTGCTGTTAAAAGTGAGATTATCACTTCAACAGTCTCTGAATCCAAGCACTTAAGTGACTTCAACCAGTTCACTGGTGTGACTTTCTTTAAAACATCATGAGCAAACATATATTTCTTGAATGGTTCACCCTTAGCTCTGAAGTTTATTATAGTTGGCATCATGGAGGAATGATTGCTGGATGGCCACGTCATAGCCAACTCCTCTTCAGCGGTTAAGGTTTGACCCTGGTGCTGTGTATTGAGAATACACCTCTACCTTGATATAATGCGACCCGATATAACACGAATTCAGATATAACGCGGTGAAGCAGTGCTCCGGGGGGTGGGGGGGCCGCGCACTCCGGTGGATCAAAGCAAATTCGATATAATGCAGTTTCACCTATAACGCGGTAAGATTTTTTGGCTCTCAAGGACAGCGTTATATCAAGGTAGAGGTATATTTGCAAGAAAATGAGCTGGAGATGGTGCTTGTCTCATTTGTTTTTTTTTAATGCTTGTAATTTAACTCTGTCATTGCATATTTCTCTTTTTAAGATCTCACTCAGTTCCTTCCAAATTTCAAGAGCATCAGCAAAAAAACAGCTATTTCTCTGCATTTTGTTCAAGGCTACAGAAATAGGCTTCAGGGTACTCCGCATGTGTTCAACATTTCTCTTAAGCCCAATGTTGAGAACTTTGGCTGTGACAGTGCCATCTGTTTTTTCACGATTTTGTTCACAAACTGTCATCAGATTAGGCCAGTTCTTGATCTAGTGCTCAAAACAGTCCACTACGGAGTTCCATTGCATGTCTTGTGGGAGAGTTAGCTTGGTTCCTCCCACTTTTTTCAGAACAGCTGCTGCAAAGTGGTTGTTATAGAAGTATTTTGCAATTTCAACAACATTAGCCTTTATTTCTGGAACACTGAAGTCTTTGGCTAGGAGGTGCATCAAATGAGCACTGCAACCAGATGTTATTAGGTTGGGACTCTCCTAAATGGCTTCTCATCTTAGATACATTTGCAGCATTGTCTGTGACCTAGCTGGGTACTAGACATTTGAATTTTTTTTCAGTTTGTTATAGCTTTTACTGCTGCTACTTGTAAGTATGCTGCTGTGTGTGCATTTCCTGATGTATCAATTGTTTCTGTAAGGAAGAAGTTCCCTTCTTCTGTTGTCATACAAGCACATACAACAAGATCATTGTGAACATTGCTCCACCCATCAAGACTCAGGTTAACAATTTTACCTTCTAGATCTTTTGCACACTGCTCAATTTCTCTGTATCCTGGTTTAATGACTGAATAATGTTAATGAAGTGTGGGTTCTCAATCATATGGAAAGGAGTTTGTTGCTTAAACAAACCGGGCAATTTTTTCATCAATTGCCTCTTTTTGTTGTCTGCTAGTTCTTATCACAAACTTAACTATGGTTGGTTCTCGATGATGGAACTTTTTTTTTTTTTGCCATATATGAAGTGACTAAAACACTGTCATTGGCAGATAACTCTGAACTATAGAAAATGATGGTGATCTTGAAGGTAGATAGTCTTCAGAATCCTGTATGTTGAGGATGGATTCTCCTTAACAAACTAAGTCAATGCAGTTATTTAATCATCATTACCATACTGCTCATTTAGTATTACTCATTGCATTCACTGACACTCAGTACTACTTTAAAGGGGAAATTATAAAAGGAAGATCTGCCTATTTCAGCTATCTATTTTTTATCACAATTGCATCTAAAATGATAGTACCATAGAGTAACAACTATATTTTTTGCTCAAACATGAGAATTCAAGAATAGTCCAGAAGGAAGACAGGCAGTCCTTAAGAAAGGAGTATGAAATAAAAAAGTTTACCAACCTGAAGATCCTGCATGTTCAGACATGTTCCTTTCATCATCTTCAACGCAGCTTCCTCCTGAGAAGGAACACTTCTCATGATGTTTCATTCGGGCAACCAGGCCTTGCATTTCTTTGTGGCACTGTTGGCATTTTGCATCCATGCCTGTCTTACCCTCAGGTAGAGGAACTTCATTCAAATATTCCCAAACTGGGTCTCTTTTATGGCCTACTGCCATATAGGTTTTCCCTTCTAGTGAGAGAATGGTATGATAGATCTCAAATCAATGAAGGCTACGCTCAAAGACCTCAAGACTTCTGGAATATGCTGCTCAAACAGTTTCACTTTTGTTTCCGCTACCTGTCCCTCTCTTCTCACATTTATCTCCAGACTTCTTCTCCTTGTCCAGATCTATTCCACCCCCAACAATCTTCTATTCATTGAACTTTTTGAAACTTTGCACTTTTAAGAGAAGTAGAGGATTGACTCTGTGTACACAAATTTGCAGAGGGACAGTAGGGTTGAAGTCTCTTATTTCTCACCTCTATATATTTATTTATTTAAACATTTTTCCTGTTAACAAGCATGTTATCCACAAAAGTTTGAGAACTGCAAAACTAGGCATCTCTGATGGCATCTTCTAGACTGAACACTGAGTCCCATTGGGTAGGTAGGAAGATTTAACCTAAATAATCTATACAGAAGCCTCTGGAACCCTATAAGATTGGGTCCCTAATCCATGAACTATTGGAACTCATTTTACAAAACTTTTCTTAAACATTACATGACTTTATTGTCTCATACAATTAGAATTTATAATACCTATTCCATGATGAGATATCTTTGAGCTATAATGTATCTTAATTAAACCTATCTTTAGATAGGTTTTTTCCTCAAAAAGCATTTTAGCAGAATTTTTTTTAATTGATTTTTATCCACCCTGCACCAGGGTGACCTACAGTACCCTCCTGATGAGGAATGAGAGTAAAATATTACAATAGTATTTTAGCACTCTACCCTGATGATAATTTTAGTACCAATACATGATGCACCACATCCAGCTTTCTGTCCTTGCTTTCCCTTTACCGAAAGGTAAATAGATGTTTTGAAAGACTGGAGGCAGCTCAACTGGTATATGTCATTTACACTAACATGTCTGTGATGCAGAACATAACGCATGGCAGGCAGAGACTCAGATAAACATCGGTATAAGATACAAGTTCTGGTGTTGACACGCTGTGAATACTGAGAGGAGAAACAAAGTTCTGATACCTTTAACCCATATGTTATCCTATTTACAGCATCCATCTTCCAAAATGTAGCTTTTATTTTCTGAAATGTATGTGATCATTAATAGGGTTCTTCCTATGCCATAAAATGCAACCCAAATGGTCGTCTGTATACAGTGAATAAAAAAAATGAGGTTTCCACTTTCTAAAAGTCAAAGTTATATGAGGACTTTTGCTGTAAAGAATGTGGGAGGGTATGTAGGACTATGTTATTGGACTGGGACGCATGATATTTGGGTTCAATTCCTGTTCTCATTATAAACTTTCTGTGTGACCTGGGATAAGTTATTTTCCTGTATCTCAATTCACCATTTGTAAAAAGAAGATAATACTTCCCCAACTTCATCAATTCCTGGGATGGTATTCTGATGGCATAGTGGTGATGGTCATATAGATAGATTTGCTGAGCTTCTCCTTTACCTATTTGTCAGCTTTGGAAGCACTCATTAAAAATGTTAATATGGCAATCGTGAATTATTGAGCATTACTTGATGTCACCACAGCACTGCAATGTGCAAAGGCAGAATCTTGTAAGAGTGAAAGATTTCCATGTATTGTGGAGAAGCATTTATTACAATAATATTTGGCAAGAAAAATTAAAGGGGAACATAAGAATATCCTGGGAAACCTGGTTATATTTTTATGTAGTTTTTCTCTGCTGTTGCTTTAGGCTGAGTTTGATTAAAACTTTAAAGTCCTCACATATTGAACAAAAAGATTGCACTGGATTAGCTTCCTATAACTAATAGGCAGGACAGGGGGTAATCAAGATGGTAATACTCCAGGGGTGGGCAAACTGCGGCCCGTGGGCCAGATCCAGCCCCTCAGGGCTTTGGATCCGGCTCACAGGATTGCTTCCTGTGGTGCCATGGGCCCTATGCCGCTCTCAGAAGTGGCTGGCACCACTTCCCTGCGACCCCTGGGTGGGGGGCAGAGGGCTCTGTGCATTGCCCTTGCCTCCAGGCACCGTCCCCCGCAGCTCTTATTGGCTGGGACCAGGGAACTGTGGCCCATGGGAGCTTTGGGGGAGGTACCTAGAGGCGCAGCAAGGGCAGTGCACGTGGAGCCCTCAGCCCCCTCTCCTCCAGGGCCCACAGCGCTTCCTGGAATGGCGCAGGGCCGGGGACAGGGCAGGCATGCAGGGAGCCTGCCCTGGCCCCAGTGCATGCCACTGCCACCCTGGAGCTGCTTTAGGTAAGCGGTGCCAGGCAAGAGCCCGAACCCCTCCTGCACTCTGCCCCCCAACTTCTTGCCCTAAGCCCCCTGCCTGCACCTTGCACCCCTGCTGCACCCCAACTCCCTTCCCTGAGTCCCTTCCTGCACCCTGCACTCCCTCCTGCCCCCAGCCTTGCATACAATTTCCCCACCTAGATGTGGCCCTTGGCCCAAGAAGTTTGCCCACCCCTGTAATACTCCCTAAACTGTTGTACTTAATGCAACATGTGCCTGGAGCCATCCCAAGCAATTCCTTTAATTAGGTCATCTCACTTCTGAGTAAACTAATGTGAAGCAGGGAAGAGTACTGCATGTTACAGTCCAGATTGTGGCCTACCTTACATGCCTGCATAAGGGAGTAAGGAGGCATATGGTGTGCCTGGGTACATACACTGCACCAGGTATAGGGCTGGTACCGGTATATTTCCACCATGTGCTCTAAGGGCCACCCAACTAAGTACTGCCTCAAACAAGCCTTGCAGCAAATCCACAATTTAGCCGTGCTTATGCAGTCTTATTGGTAAAGTGGTTTAGCTACCCCTATCATCACACTATATAACTGAACTACTCAGATAATATCTAACTATGTGGTTAACTGATAATATGCAGCTCCTGCATGTGGTGGTAGTGCAATCTTTTATTCTCCAATAAAAACTGCCATACTTAATTTACACAAAATGGATGAAAGAGCAACTCAATATGATTAAATAGCCATTGTAGACATAGTACCCAGTATTGGATCACTGAAAATAACACACATCATTCTAAACCCAAAAGTAAATTTACCTATCCAATAAAAAATGAAGGCTAACAGGATCTGAGTTTCCAAACTGAAAATGTACCATGACAGAAAATATACATTGACTCTGGAATTTAAAAAAAAAAATGTTTACATCTGAACATTTAAATTTTACTATGAAGAAAAATGCTGGTTTTTTTTTAAATAGTTTATCACAATACTGTACTGTTTGCGCTTTTTGGGGTGTCTCTGCTCCCTGATCGCATACTTCCAGTACCAAATGAAGTGTGGTTGACTTGTCAATTTGTAACTTTGGTGTTCATAACTCGGAGGTTCTACTGTAGCATTGTTACATATTGTAAACACTGAGTTACTTTACACCTAAGCTATAAATTCTAAATTTACTTACTGATGCCAGTCGTAATAAGAGAGCCTTTTTTGCCATTGGCAATGTTATTGGATTGACAAAGATTGGCAATGAAATGGATAAGGAAATCTGCCCCCCAAAATAAGCTGTGAATAAAAGACTTAATGCAGGCAACTACAATGGATGAAACATTACATTGAAAAAGAGCTAATATGCATAAATAATGGAAAACATGGTCATGTTGACAGGACTATATGGAAACAGACATACCAGCAGCAATTTGACAAGTTTTCTTAGTAAGCAACAACACACATTAGAAAGAAGAAAGCAACTTAGAAACCACACCTCCAGTGTTATACTTTGGCGCTCATTGCAGGATCTAAGACAAACAAGTCTATTCCTGCACCCATGTGTAGCCCTATTGACTACAATGGGCTCCATGAAGGGAGAGAAGTCACTCAGAGCTCATTGCAGGGTCAGGGCCCTAGCTGCTGTTTGTTTTTTAATAAACATTTGTTTTTATTTTTATGTTTAACGAAAAATACAATTGGTGGTACATTCATTGGCCCCAATCCTGCTAATGTGTATGCATGTGAATAGTCCCAATGGGCTTCATATGGGTGCTTGTATACCTCTGTAAACACACACAATTATATTACCAGAGAGCTATAAATCACAGGTTTGCATACATCAATTACTTGAAAGGTTATGACTGTGAAAAACAATTAAAAATTAATTTAGCTGCATTGTTTGATCTTGCAGTTGTCAAGTGTCCCAATCATTACAAAACAATACCTTTTTTTCCTAGATTTCATAGCATTTAAGGCCAGAAAGGACCATTATTAGAGCATCTACTCTAACCACATATATGTCACAAGCCATTAAATTTCACCCCAATACCCCTCTATTGAGCCTAATGACTTTAGTTAAACTAAAACATTTTGGTCAGGAGATTGAACTGTTTTGTGCCACCGGCAGAGAACAGGGAGGACTGAGATGCCACCAATGGCCGAGGCCCCTTTAGAGGTGTGGTACTGAAACTTCTATGCAGACAAAACTTCTTCTGATGTTAAACTCTGCCTAATCCAGCCCCACTGGATTAGAGAATGGGCCCTTTAGAGTGGCATAGCTTTTTATTAGTTCTATACACCATTACACTAAGATTTCAGCTTTCTTTTTGCTCATTCTCTCAGCTTTAAATATTAAACCCTCATTGAACGAGCTGTGTGTCCTGGTGCAGGGCATTGTGTTACTCATGAAAGGTCTAAGACCTAGATTTTTTAAAAATTACTGCTTACAGTTATACTCTAAGTTGGGCAACTCCCACCTTTTCATGTTCTCTGTATGTGTATGTTCCCTATATGTTCCATTCTATGCATCCGATGAAGTGGGCTGTAGCCCACGAAAGTTTATGCTCAAATAAATTTGTTAGTCTCTAAGGTGCCACAAGTACACCCGTTCTTTTTACTCTAAGGAGTAAAACCTTCAAAAGCACCTATGTGCAGGGCCGGTGCAAGGATGTTTCTCGCCCTAGGCGAAACTTCCACCTTGTGCCCCCTCTTCCGCCCTGAGGTGCCCCCACCACAGCAGCTCCCCACCTCCACCCTGAGGCGCCCCCCTTTGCAGCAGCTCCCCATCCCCCACCCTCTGCCCTGAGGCACCACCCCCGCCCCAGCTCGTCCCTGCTCTGTGCATGAGCACCCCAAGCAAGCCGTCACTGCTTCACTTCTCCCGCCTCCCAGGCTTGCGGCGCCTAAGGCAGGGGTGAGCTGGGGCGGGGAGTTCCCCTGCATGCTGTCCCCCGCCTCTTACTTGCTGCAGGTGGCCCTCCCCGCGCTCCCCTGCCCCAGCTCCCTCCGCCTAAATGCGGGTGGCGACTGGGATGGCCGAAGATCTGTCTGCCATGGTTGCTGCCGAAGAAAATGGCATCCCCCAAATCCCAGTGCCCATGGTGACTGCCTAGGTCGCCTAAATGGTTGCACCGGCCCTGCCTATGTGACTTAGGAGTCTATTTCCCATTGACTTTCAATGAGATTCCTAAGGGCCAGATTATTAAAGATATTAAAGGCACTGAACTTCCATTGATTTAAAGAGTCTAAGGCCTGGTCTACACTGGGGCGGGGGTCGATCTAAGGTACGCAACTTCAGCTACATGAATAGCGTAGCTGAAGTCAAAGTACCTTAGCTCGAATTACTTACCCGTCCTCACGGCGCGGGATCGACGTCCGCGGCTCCCCCGTCGACTCCGCTACCGCCACTCACTCCGGTGGAGTTCCAGAGTCGACGGGAGCGCGTTCGGGGTTCGATATATCGCGTCTAGATGAGACGCGATATATCGAACTCCGAGAAATCGATTGCTATCCGGCGGGTAGTGAAGACATACCCTAAGTCACTTTTGAAAATAGTAATCCTAAATCACCTAGATGCTTTTGAAAAATTTATTACTAAAGTTCATATTTAGGCACCTAAATCAGTGTTTCTAATGTGCATTTAAAATGATTCTCACAATATTTGGGTTTTATATAAAATCACACTTTCTGTAATCAGTTGATTACATGAGAATCTTAGCTTTTATTTTAAAATAATTAAACTTCTTGTCATTGTGGTTGCAGGGAAAGATAGAAAATGTGGCCCAATTGTATCCTAAAGGCTCCAAAACCCAAAGACAAAGTAAAAGAGAAGCCTAAATGTACTACATTTTAATATCTTGTAGTTTTTAAGCCAATTGCATGATTTTTGAGACCTACCTCATTATTTTTGCATGCTTGGAGTTGGCAATAATGCAATAAATGGCCTGCCTGAGCACCCAACAGCTCCCATTTAAGTCAAATCAGGCCACTTACATAAGCACCTAAAAATATGGATTTAGTGGCCTAACTTTAGGCACCTATTTGAGAATGTTGGCTCGTGCATCAAAGATTATTTTATGGGAATGTTAGACCTTTAAGATCTATAAACGTGATAATCTCACTCATTTCCCAACCTGCTAGAGGAAAAATGTATTTTAAAGACAATTTAGAGGGCTTAAAAGGTATTAGTCGACATTCCTGAAAACAAAAATTCTCTTTGATAATAAAATAGAGTGCAGCTCTGGAAGTCACAGTGCAAGGTTACATGCTGTATTTCACCATTGTCTCACTCAGTCCTGGAACCACCTCTAGGAGTATGAGGGAAGCTCTGTCTGTCTGTATGCGTGCATTTAATCCTTGACTTCTCTGCTAGGACTGTTGACATGGGTACCAATTAGTGCCAATTGTGATGCCTTTTCTTTGTAATGTGGATGCTTATTCATTTACTTGGAAAATCAACTGAGACCACAAAACTCACTCCACAACTTTGGTCTTATTATTAAAAACTCAATATTTATTTTTGTACTGAAAACAGGAGAATGCCCATAATTGTTCAAATGAAGCACGTTATGAATCTGATGACTGTGAAATACAAGTAATAATGAATGCATGTGAATTTCAGAACTAATGTAAGAAAGATTAAAGTTGTTCTACTTGGAAAAAAGTGCCCAACTTTTGTAAATTCCAGTAAATCAAACTTCTCTCCTGCTTTATTTTGCTTAAGCCATCACTGGGAAGAGTTCAAAGCATTTTATTAGCATTTTTCAGTAGACACTTTTGCATTCATTAATTTTTGAGAATGCTGAGTAAGACAAATCTGATGTGTGTTTATCTTTGCTGAATGGTTTTCCTTTCCGGAGGGAAACTTATCAGTCTCTGCAAGGCTATAGCAAAGTTACCTGTCATTTAAAAAAAAATGGGGCAATTTAATCAAATGTTAAGTAGCCAATTGTTTCTTCTGTTCAAGATTTTTAATAAAGTATATTGAATATTGAAAGGTTATTTGGGTCTTGATCTTGCAAACACATACATATGAGTGAATTAATGCAAGTAAGTCATCCCAGGTCTGAGTGAGGTCCTTGGACCCTATTTTGTACATTTTTGGTGGCCAGGTGGATTCTGCTGAAGTTTTCATAAATGAGATATTACTTTGCATAACTATTTTACCACTTGGTCTAACAGCTCTATAGAGAAAATGTATTTTTAAATATTGAGGTTAACTTTAAATGGAACAGAACTTCTGAGTTCTCTGAGTTTCTCTTCAACTGAAGCACTGCATTAAAAATAGTGGGGAGGAGGAGCAGAGTCTTTTTTGTTGTTGATTTGCAGTAGCATCACAGAGGCAGAGAAACAAACACACTCATTAGGTCTAATTAGGATCAAATATTTATTAAGCACTGGTAGCTGAACTTAGTGTACTTACAGTGGATGGAGAAATTGTTTGTGGGTAATGTGCTGTACTAGTTACACATGAAGCATGCATGGTTGACTAAACCTGCACAGAGATTTTTCCCCTCTGTGGAATGTCTTTCATCTAAGTAGATGTTTTATGTACTTAGCTAGCATGTCGTTTTCCCACCATTCTCAGATATCTGTATCAAAGTTATTTTAAAAGACTAATTCATAAGATGGCTAGTATGTGTGCACTGTTTTAATACAAAAGTATTAGTCAAATTGGCTGGTGAAGAGTCCAAATGGAACCCACATGGTTTATTAACTTTGCTTTTTCATATGAAAAAGCAGTAAGTAATTAAAAATGTAAATTGGTTCTCGAGACATTGAGAAACCACCTACATGTATGAGGAACTGGTGTCCTGGCATTTTTACCATTTCTGTTGATAAAGTAAGTTGTGGTGATGAACCAAGACAAGAGCCAACTCTGCTGCCTAATAATTTCATTGGGTGACCCTTGGTTCTTGTATTATGCAAAGGAGTAAATTCATGTTCTCCACACCATTCATGATTTTATAGACCTCTATCTTATACCCCTTTTGTCATCTCTTTTCTAAGTTAACCAGTCCCAGACTTTTTAATCTTCATGTATAGAAGCTGTTCCATGCCCCCTAATCATTATTTGTTTCCCTTCTCTATACTGTTTCCAGATCTAATAAATCATTTTTGAGATGGAGTGACCAGAACTGCTCATGGTATTCAAGATGTGGGTGTTTCATGGGTTTATATAGTGGTATTAAGATGTTTTTCTATCTTCTTATCTATCCCTTTAATGGTTCCTAACATGCTGTTAGCTTTTTTGACTGCTGCTGCTGCACATTAACCAGATGTTTTCAGAGAACTATCCACAATGACTCCAAGATCTCTTTCCTGAGTGGTAACAGCTGATTTAGATCCCATCATTTTGTATGTATAGTTGGAATTATATTTTCCAATGTGCATTACTTTGCATTTATCAACACTGAATTCCATCTGCCATTTTGTTGCCCAGTCACTCCGTTTTGAGAACCCATTGTAACTCTTAGCAGTCAGCTTTGGACTTAACTATCTTGATTTATTTTGTATTGTCTGCAGACTTTACCACCTCACTGTTTACTCCTTTTCTGCATAATTTATCAGTATGTTGAACAGCATTGGTCCCAGTACAGATCCTCAGAGGACCCTGCTATTTACTTCTTCCACTATGAAACCTGGCCATTTATTCCTATCCTTTGTTCCCCATCTTTTAGCCAGTTACTGATCTGTGAGGACCTGCCCTCTTATCCCGTGCCTGCTTCCTTTGCTTAAGAGCCTTTGGTGAGGGACTTTGTAAAAGGCTTTCTTCTTCGAGTGATTGCTACTATGCATTCCAGTTAGGTGTGTGCGCGCCGCGTTCACGTTCGTCGGAAGATTTTTACCCTAGCAACACTCGGTGGGTCGGCTGGGCGCCCCCTGGAGTGGCGCCGCTATGGCGCAGGATATATACCCCTGCCGACCCATCCGCCCCTCAGTTCCTTCTTACCGCCCGGGTCGGTCGTTGGAACAGTGGAGCGCGGCTTAGCTGACCTCCACTTCCCTAGCTACTCGTAGTTTCTCTCGTTAAGTATATAGTTCAGATGTTTATAGTTGTAGTTAACTTTATTTGTTTGTAGTATAGTATAGTGTATTTATTTCACAGGGATTCGGGGTTTATCCTCTTCCCCTCACCCGGTGCCGGGTCCGATGACCGGTCCACAGGGTTTTATAAGGCTCGGCCGGCCGCAAGCTGCTGCCGACAAGAGATCCTCTCCTAAGTGCCTCGAGGGATCTCACCTCACAGATAAGTGCTGCATTTGTGAGGCCTTTAATCCGAGAACAAAAGGGAGTGGGACTTTCGTCTCAAACAGCTCCTGAAGGAGGCAGCTCTTGCTCCTCCGCTCTCGGCGCCGAGCGCTGGTTAGTCTTCAAGGAGCGCTCCCTCGGCACCGGATCGCCGGTACCGCCAAGACCTCTCGGCACCGACCGTCGCTGGCTCCGATGTCTCCTCGGCATGGATCCCTCTCCTGGAGGATGAAGAGGCACAATATCCTTGCTGCGTCCGAGCCGCCTGCTCCGCAGCCGAGCGTTATGCTCAGTCGGATCGCCCGGCACCGATGTCTGCCACGGCACCGACAATATCCGCACCATTAACTCCGGCCAGGCAAGAGCCGTCGAGTCCGGTGCTGGAAAGCTCCCCGGTACGGACCGTGGTCGAGCTCGCTATGACACTGCGTCCGAGCCGCCTGCTCCGCTGCCCAAGCGCTCTACTACGTCGCACTGCCGGCACCTGTACCTGCTGCGGCACCGACAGTATCGGCACCGTAGACTCCGGCCACGCAAGAGCCGTCGAGTCCGGCGCCTGAACGCTCCCCGGTGCGAGCTTTGGTCAAGTTCACTATTCCCTCCACACCGGAAACATTTCCACAGCGAGGGAGTTGATGGCAAGGGCAGAGCCTGCGCTGCCTCAACCCCCGGCACCGCCGGTGCGGGTTACATAGTCAATCGGCAAGCCTGCCTTGAACAGGCCACCCTCCGTCGGCACCGCAGAGCGGCACCGTTCACGATCGCGGTCCCGCAGATGTTCTCGGTCCCATCACCGATCGAGGTCCCGACGCCGCTCGCAGTCTCGGCACCGTTCTCCATTTTGGTACCAGTAGTACTCGCGGCACCGGTCAGTGTCCCATTCGCCGGTCCGGTACACTCAGCACCGATCCAGCTTCTGGCACCGCCCCAGGCACCGGGACACCCGTAGCCACTCCCGAACATCGAGCCTCGCACTCTCGGTCGACCGCCCGGCACAGCTCCGGTGGCAGGTCCCGTTCCAGGTACCGGTATGTCTCCCGGTACCGATCCCCGGTGCCGCGTCGAGCGACGTCAGTTAGAGAGGGAGACACTACCAAGGGCTTTTCAGCTCCTCCAGGGCCATCCAGCCACGCATCAGTGTTGTCCCGTGCGGGCACTTCATATACGCAGTACTCTGTTTCTGATGTGCCCTCCAGAGACTTCCAGGAGACCTATCAGTGGTCATTCTAGTCACCTTGGGCGTACTATCACGCCAGAGGCGTGCCGGTGGTCCCATCTCGCTCCGTTCCATCGGAGCTCTGAGCGCCAGAGGCGACAATTAGCCGTCCCCCTCCGACCGGTACAGAGCAAGCCCCGGTTCAGCCACCGGGCTCCCAGATCCCACTGGATCAGGAGGTCGTCCAGGAGCGCGAGCCCACACAGGACCCGCTTGTCCCTAGCCTTTTCTTCTTCCTCCTCCCCAGATGAGGCGGGGGCAGGAACATACTCCTTGGGCCCTCCTCTCATCGAAACGCAAGTACATGGTATCCTCCAGGGGGTACGAGTACCTATATGTACATTTCTCCCCCCCCCCCCCGCTCCCTTGTCGTCCAGTCCCTCAATGGGACGGAACGCCATGGCCAGCAGGCACCAGCCCCTAAATCCAAGGAGGCTAGGCGTGTGGTCTTACTGGGCTGTAAGATGTACTCGGCGGGGGCCCTGCAACTTTGTGTAGCAAACCAGCAAGCCCTGCTTAGCCGCTACTATGGGTGGCGGTGGGCAAATTTACAGAGTCGGTTCTTCAGAACTCCCGTCAAGAGTTCGATGCCCTCCTGGAGCAAAGGAAGAAGCTAGTGAGAGCTTCCCTCCAGGCCTAGTTGGATGCAGCTGACTCCGCTGCCACGACTCTGGCCTCGGGTGTGGCCACGAGGCGCATTTCATGGCTCCAGTTATCGAGCCTTCCCTCGCAGCTGCTGCACACTATACAGGACTTGCCCTTCAATGGCAAAGGCCTGTTCTCTGAAAACACTAGCCCTAGGCTGCAAACCCTAAAGGGCAGCAGGGTCACTTTGCGCTCTCTCTCTCGGCATGCACACGCCGGGACTTCAGCGCCGACCTTTCCATCCCCAGCCTCACCGCTCTTACCCTGCGCCTAGACAAAGACAGGACTTTGCCAGCGGGCGCGGCTTACGCAGTCGTAAGCGTCAATCAGGACCCCAAAGGAGCCGAAATTAGGGTCCTTCTAACCACCAATGGGGCAAAAGCCTACCCATCCTCGTCCCTCTTAAGGACCCCTCTCGCGAGCAATTCCTCTTGCAAGAGGTGCGGACGCTCCTCTCCATCGGAGCTATACAGGAGGTACCTAAGGACGAAACCTAATCCCCTGGGCGAAGGGAGGTCTCAGACCTATCCTAGACCTGCGGGAACCCAACAAGTTCACGATGCAGATAAGTTCCGCATGGTACCCATGGGGACCGTCATCCCACCCTTGGATCCCAGAGACTGGTATGCCGCCCTCGATATGAAGGGCGCGTATTTTCACATCGCCATTTCTCCTCCGCACAAAAGGTACCCTCGGGTTGGGGCCTACCATCGTCATTCCCAGTATACGGCCCTCCTGGTTGGCCTCTATACAGCTCAAGTGTATTCAAAGTGCATGGCTGTAGTAGCCGCCTCTCTTCGCCACCGTCGGATACACGTTCTCTGTATCTAGATGATTGGCTCATTCGAGGGACCACCGGGCCCAAGTTACCAGTCATGTGGGCATCGACACGGACCTATTCCTGTGTCTAGGCCTGATGATCAATAGAAAAATCCACTCTGATTCCCACACAGGGAATAGAATTCATTGGGGCCATCCTGGACTCCAGTCTCGCCAGAGCCTGCTTACCTCAGCCTTGGTTTCAGGCGATGGTAACAACTGTACAAGGTCTACGGACCTTCCCGTCAACTTTGGCTCGCACTTGCCTAGGTTTCCTGAGTCACGTGGCTATCTGCACGTTTGTAACCAAACATGCCAGGCTTCGCCTCCGTCCACTTCAATCGTGGTTCACCTTGGTGTACCACCCGGGCAGGGATAGCATACTCATGGTCGTCTCGTTCCCCCCGAGCATCCTAGGCTCCCTCGACTGGGAGTCAGCGCCCTCCCTGGTGTATCCAGGGATGCTGTTCTATTCACCCCTCGGGGTCCCTCATGACAGACACCCCATCTCTTGGCTGGGTGCTCACCTGGCGCAGTTTCGCGCACTCGGCCTTCGGTCAGCGCAAGAGCTGGCCTTACACATCAATGTCTGAGAGCTGAGAGCAGTCTGCCTTGTATACCAGGCGTTTCAGCTGGCAGATCGCCTCAGCAGATCCCTCCTGTCTCACAAGGGGTCGTTTCCTCCGGACATTATCCATTCCGTTTTCCGGAAGTGGGACTTCCCCGCATAGCCCTCTTCGCTCTCGCGAAAACAAAAAGAGAGAGACGTTCTCCTCATTCCAAGGCCTCTCCCCAGGCTCGGTCTTGGAGATTTTCTGATGCCGTGGATGAGCCATCTCCTGTACGCTTTCCACTGTTCCCGCGGGTTCACAGGGTCCTGCTAAAACTCCGCAGAGACAGAGCGCACCTGATCATGATCGCTCCAGCGTAACCCAGGCAGCACTGGTACACCACGTTGCTACACCTGTCGGTAGCCAACCCTCTTCCCCTGCCCTTTGCCCAGACCCCATGACGTGGGATCACGGCAAGCTTCACCACCCGGACTTGTAATCCCTGCACATCACAGCATGGCTGCTGCGTGGCTAAACCGATCCGAGTTATGTTGTTCTGCCTCGGTTCTACAGGATTCTCCGGGGTGGTAGAAAATCTTCCACTCGGTTAACGTATCTGGCCAAGTGGAAGCGTTTCTCCTGCTGCTTCGAAACACGCAATGTTTCTCCCGCCGAGGTCCCGATCTATTCCATCTTGGACTACCTCTGGTCTCTCAAACAGCAGCGCGATCATCATTAAGGATACACTTGACAGCCATCTCTACCTTCTACCCAGCGGAGACTGGCCGCTCCGTATTCTTACACCTTGTGGTTTCTAGGTTCCTCAAGGGCTTGGAGCGTTTATACCCCCCCAGTGGGGCCCCGCCATAAACCTGGGTCTTCAACCTGGTTCTAACCAGTTTTATGACTGCCCTATTCGAGCCAATGACAACATACTCATTGATATACCTGTCCTGGAAGACAGTTTCCCTGTAGCCTTTCCAGCGGCCAGACGAGTCTCCGAGCTTCAGGCTCTCACACTGGACCCACGGTATACTGTGTTCCTCAAGGACAAGGGCAGTTATTACCACGTCCGACCTGCCTCCCTAAGGTGGTGTCGGCCTCTTATATCTACCAGGATATCTTCCTTCCGGTCTTCTTTCCGAAGCCACACTCATTGCAAGGAGAGCAACAATTGCTCTCCCTAGACGTCCGTAGGGCGTCCACAATCTATATCTAGCGGACAGAGCCCTCTCGTAACGCCCCCAAACCTTCGTCGTACCGGCATACTGGACGAAGGGCATACCTGTCTCCTCCTAGAGGATTTCATCTTCAATGACGTGGTGCATCTGCACCTCCTGTGTTTTGGCCCATGTTCCATAGAGCCACCTTGCTGCACATTCCACCAGGGCTCAGGCTTCTCTGCTGCCTTCCTGGCTCACATACCCTTTCAGGGGATGTGTCGTGCAACTACCTGGTCCTCGGCCAAGAGTCCAGAGCTGATGCAGTCTGTGGCTCAGCAGTTTTGCATTCTGCAACATCTAACTCCGACCCCACCGCCTACGTAAGGCTTGGGAATCACCTAACTGGAATGCATAGGAGCAATCACTCGAAGAAGAAAAGACGGTTACTCACCGTTGTAACTGTTGTTCTTCGAGATGTGTTGCTCCTATCCATTCCAAACCCGCCCTCCTTCCCCACTGTCGGAGTAGCCGGCAAGAAGGAACTGAGGGGCGGTCGGGTCGGCAGGGGTATATATCCTGCGCCCTAGCGGCGCCACTCCAGGGGGCGCCCAGCCGACCCACCGAGTGTTGCTAGGGTAAAAATC
This sequence comes from Mauremys reevesii, assembly GCF_016161935.1. Taxonomy (NCBI): domain Eukaryota; kingdom Metazoa; phylum Chordata; order Testudines; family Geoemydidae; genus Mauremys; species Mauremys reevesii. Next base: position 80,312,965 of record NC_052627.1, on the reverse strand, counting down.
TTCCAACGAACGTGCACGCGGCGCGCACACACCTAACTGGAATGGATAGGAGCCACACATCTCGAAGAACAACAGTTACAATGGTGAGTAACCATCTTTTCTGAAAGCCCAAGCATACTATATCTCAAAGAATTCTGGTAGATTGGTGAGACATGATTTCCTTTTACAAAAGCGATGTTGACTCTTCCCCAACATATTGTGTTCATCTAGGTGTCTGATAAATCTATTCTTTACAATAGTTTCAACCAATTTGCCTTGTGCTGGAGTTAGGCTCACTAGCCTGCAACTGCCAAGATCATCTCCAGAGCCTTTTTTTTTTAAACTCAAACAAAAAAAAAAACCCAGCACTACATTAGCTATCCTCCCATCATCTGCTCCAAAGGCTCATTGTAAAGACAGACAAGATATCTTAATGGTTTTCTGAAAGTGATTTGAACAATAATTCTGGTTGTAGATGTAATTCTGTTATCTCTTACTGGTGCATGGGGGTGGGGGGTTCCTATAGTATTGGGTAGTCTCTCCTCGGATTCTGTGACCTTCAGAACCAGTGTCTGATTTTCTAAGCTTAGCTGAGTGAAGCTCAAGCTCAATCATTGTCTCTTAAATAAAAGCAGGTGGCAACTAGAATTGAAACTGTTAACTGAAAGTAGACAAAAAAAATAAAATTAGTGGAGAAAACCTATCAAAGGCAGCAAGTGTTTGATGCTCTTCCAAGTATAATAAGAAATGATCCAGGTCAGCTCTGTAAAGCTCTCTTGGTAGTTACCAGGATACTACACAGAGAAGTTGACCCTCATAGTTATTGCAGAATAAACCATTCCACATTATCTATTACAGAACAGCCCTCTTTGTGGATACTCTATTCCTGAATAAAAATCACTTTATTCCAGAATTATTACTCCAGATCAATAACCATGAACATTGTGTCCCCGCCGAGACAATTGGATAAAAACAGAGAGCGAGAGAGATTAGAGCTGCTCTCTCCTCTCTCTCTTTCTCTTCCAACCCCCCCCCCCCACACACACACACACAAAGCATGACTCAAAGAGAGTTAGTTTCTGTGCTGTGTGCAATCCCCAAACCACAAGGAAATTATCCTTGGAACCTAACCATGATAAAATGAAGCAACCCAGCCAGTGGCCAGATCATTGAATGTAAATGATAGAGGCAGGGAAGTAGGTCATTTATTTGCTAACTAGACTCTTAGTCCTAAAATAATGACTGCAGCTGTAGAGGATGATGGGTTCTACATGGCAAAAACTGAGCAATAGTAACAGAATGCAAGAACACAGTCTGAGAGTAGCCTGATTGGTATAGGTGCAAGATGTTAATGGGGTAGGCCCTATCCTCAACACTACTCAATTATAATTAAAAAGGTAATGAGAGGTAACTTTAGCCACTTAACATAAAATGATGAGGTGGAACAAGTTGAGGGGGGCATACAGACAACATAAAAGGGCTGCCTGTGAATATCTTGTCTCAAAATAAAAGCCTATATTTCCCTCAATGAATGCACATGTCAACAAACACAGCCCGTATTCATTACCACCAAGAAGTGCAGCAGCATTACCAAACGTATTCAACAGCAAAGTAATCTTCCAGAAAAGAGAAATCTGTAGTTTCTTGTGTCTAATAAGATTAAAGGTGATATAAGAGTAGTCTTGGTGCAGGTATTATCTTTGAATAGACTGTCTATGTATGTAGACTAATGTATGTAAGGTCTTGGAAAAAAATTTGAAGGACAAAGTAGTTAATGACATTGAGGTCAATGGCAATTGGGACAAAATACAACATGGTTTTACAAAAGGTAGATCGTGCCAAACCAACCTGATCTCCTTCTTTGAGAAGGTAACAGATTTTCTAGACAAAGGAAACGCAGTGGATCTAATTTATCTCGATTTCAGTAAGGCATTTGACACGGTTCCACATGGGGAATTAATAGTTAAATTGGAAAAGATGGGGATCAATATGAAAATTGAAAGGTGGATAAGGAACTAGTTAAAGGGGAGACTACAACCGGTCGTACTGAAAGGTGAACTGGCAGGCTGGAAGGAGGTTTCTAGTGGAGTTCCTCAGGGATCAGTTTTGGGGCCAATCTTATTTAACCTTTTTATTACTGACATTGGCACAAAAAGCAGGAATGTGCTAATAAAGTTTGCGGATGACACAAAGCTGGGAGGTATTGCTAACACAGAGAAGGACCGGGATATCATACAGGAAGATCTGGATGACCTTGTAAACTGGAGTAATAGTAATAGGATGAAATTTAATAGTGAAAAGTGCAAGGTCATGCATTTAGGGATTAATAACAAGAATTTTACTTATAAATTGGGGACACACCAGTTGGTGGTAGTAACAGAGGAGGAGAAGGACCTCAGAGTATTGGTTGATCACAGGATGACTATGAGCTGCCAATGTGATATGGCCGTTAAAAAAGCTAATGCAGTTTTAGGATACATCAGGCGAGGTATTTCCAGCAAAGATAAGGAGGTTTTAGTACCGTTATACAAGGCACTGGTGAGACCTCATCTGGAATACTGTGTGCAGTTCTGGTCTCCTATGTTTAAGAAGGATGAATTCAAACTGGAACAGGTTCAGAGACGGGCTACTAGGATGATCCGAGGAATGGAAAACCTGTCTTATGAAAGGAGACTCAAAGAGCTTGGCTTGTTTAGCCTAACCAAAAGAAGGTTGAGGGGGGATATGATGGCTCTTTATAAATATATCAGAGGGATTAATGTCAGGGAGGGAGAGGAATTATTTAAGCTTAGTACCAATGTGGACACAAGAACAAATGGCTATAAACTGGACACTAGGAAGTTTAGACTTGAAATTAGACCAAGGTTTCTAACCATTAGAGGAGTGAAGTTCTGGAACAGCCTTCCCAGGAGAGTAGTGGGGGCAAAAGACATATCTGGCTTTAAGACTAAGCTTGATAAGTTTATGGAGGGGATGGTATGATGGGATTGCCAAATTATCAGCAGGTAAGTATCCCCAGTGGTCTGGGATGGGATGTTAGATGGGATGGGATATGAGTTACTACAGAGAATTCTTTCCTGGGTGCTGGCTGGTGAGTCTTGCCCACATGCTCAGGGTTTAACTGATCGCCATATTTGGGGTCGGGAAGGAATTTTCCTCCAGGGCAGATTGGCAGAGGCCCTGGAGGTTTTTCACCTTCCTCTGCAGCATGGGGCACGGGTCACTTGCTGGAAGATTCTCTGCAGCTTGAGGTCTTCAAACCACAATTTGAGGACTTCAATAACTCAGGCATAGGTTAGGGGTTTGTTATAGAAGTGGATGGGTGAGATTGTATGGCCTGCGTTGTGCAGGAGGTCAGACTAGATGATCATAATGGTCCCTTCTGACCTTAAAGTTTATAATGTGTACCAGTAATAGATATTTCTCACTGTTTACTGGACACTTGGCCTGGTCGCAATTAGTGGCTGAGTGCAGGTGCTTACATTAGTGTCCCCAAAACATATGCAATCTGATAACCTTTACTTAGTGTAAGGACAGGTGATATGTTAGCATGAGGATGACTCCGAATGTGAATGTCTGTGTTAAGCCTCTGAAGATTCCCATTCCTAATTAAATGTTTCCAGAAGCTTGAGAAGACTCAGCCTGGGCCAAGATTTTGGGGCTATACCTTCTGTCCTGACAAGCTGGACTCCTGAATACAATTGATGTGTACACTTTAGCACTCATTTAGTCTACCAATTTGTCTGATATCAAAATATCAGAATTACAGCATATCAGAAAATTTCAGTTGTAATATTTTTTTTTCAATTAAAAATGGGGAAAATAATTGCTTTATGGCCAGTTAGGAAACTGCTGAAAAATGTTTTAAACAAAAAATGGGGAAATCTTTTCATAAAATATGAAAATATTTTTGTTTTGTTTTTTTACTTCCGCTGTTTCAGGGGTTCTCAAACTGTGAGTCAGGACCCCTCAGGGGGTTGTGAGGTTATTACATGGGGGGGGGGGGGTCGCGAGCTGTCAACATCCACCCCAAACCCCATTTTGCCTCCAGCATTTATAATGGTGTTAAATATATAAACAAGTGTTTTCAGTTTATAAGGAGGTCACACTCAGAAGCTTGCTATGTGAAAGGGGTCACCAGTAAAAAAAAGTTTGAGAGCCACTGTGTTAGTTGAAGGTAGGTGTGTGGCGGTATGCCAAGAAAACTGATTAAGCAGAGTAAGGGTAGACTGGTAGAAGGGAGAGTTGTTATATATTAGGGCTGTGCATTGAAGCTGCTATTTTTGTTAAGGTTTGGGGCTTATATTTAAATCTGAATCATATGACTGTCACTTGCCCAGAAGTTTGCTCTCTCTCTCAACCTGGCCAAACACCTTTTATGATTCCTAGGTCTGGGAAGCTTGCCAGGTTTTAGAAATTCTGTACACTCTGCCCACCATCTCCAGGTCTGTTTTAAGCCACAAAATCTCTTTGTAAGATCCATTTGTCCCCTGTGCTTTCTTGTTAGCATCTGGAAGTCTCTGAGTTTTCATGCCGAAGGCCTTATATGCAGACTTCCTTCCCTCTAACATTTATTAAGATAAATCTTATGAAAGAGGCTTCCTTCCTCTCTGGAGTACTAATTCTGCCAGCTCCCCAGGTTCTACCTTTTGTACATTCAGTCCTGAGGCATACACTAGTTGGCAGATGGCTTCCCAGGAAAGTTTGTTTGAGACTCGGTTGAGATCCTGCCATTGTCCTTAAAGGTAGTTCTAGAACACTCACTTCCAGACAATCACTGGGACCAGCAGCACAATGAATGTAGCAGGCTAGAAGCTGGATGTAGAAGCTAGTATAATACCTCAGCAATAGCATGGGGCACAGAGCTTTTTTTTTTTTTTTAATTTTCTTTTTTTTTTAAACTTTAATTATTTTAAGGGCTGGAACCACAAGATACCAGCTTCAATTATATTTAAAGGGAGTGTAAAGGAGAAGGATGGAGACACAAAACACTAGGTAGGAGCCAACAAATGGCACACTGCTTCCCAAGGAAGCATTTTTAAATATATTGGGTGAAATCCAGGCCCTAATGAAGTCAATGGCAAAACTCTCATGGATTTTAATGGGGTCAGGATTTTACCTATGGTATGAATTTTGCAGAGGATCCAGACTTGAAAGACTTCACCATAGTTTTGAGCAAGGTAGTTTTTCAGGCAAAAAAAAAGTCTTTGTGCTTTATATTCTGCCTCGTATTTATTTATGCTCAGTGCTCAGGTCTGACTGTGAAATTTTGCATGATTGATATTACCACAGTAAACCCCATACGGTACTTAGTATGGATAATACAGTGGTAAAGATAATGACATGCAAATGGCAATTTTAAAATTTTGTGGCCATTAAATTTCTCCTGTGGTTTAAAATAGAAACGTACACAAGTATTTTCCTGAGGTCATTATGAACAGTGTGTTGGATTCAGGTGGGGATTGCAGGTAGACATAGTCTGTCTGTATAATTTGAAAAGATAACTGGCATAACTATCCTTGGGCTATATAATTTTAATAAATAGTTTTAATGACAATTTGCATAACTCTCGAATTGTATAGTATTAAATACCACAGGGACTGTTAGTTACATACAGTGGTGAATAGGTACCATACAAATGCCTGGAAGATAGATACTTTATTTGTTGTTTGAAATAACATTTTTCTATAAGTATAGAAAATCAATAGCTGTTACTAAAACTCCATGTTCCAGTTCCAAAAAGAATAATAAGTCATTTATGTAAGAAGGGGAAAATTCTATTCTCAAATCCAGTATTGCGCCTTGCATACATATGGAGAGCTTCCATTAATATCTCTGAGATTTGTGCATGTAGGAAGAGATGTCAGATTTGAGATCTGTTATACAAATCTTAAAAGTTTTGCTATAAAATTGTACAAACAAAAAATCGCCTGCAGTTTTTCTTTTCATGATGAACCATTATCATAATTACGAAATGGCTGCTGTTTAATAACATTGCACTAATGAGAAGTATAGAAGTGAAGCCACCAGCAGCATATAGACTAAATTGTGCAAGAAGTTTTGCTGACGAACATCTGAGAGGGATGGCCAGAAAGCGAAAATCACGACAACTGGACCAGTGAACACAGAACACACTCCTGTATAGTAGACTGCTGTATATAATGTCTCAGGTCATTGTAGGTAGGTAGCAATTGCAGCAATATGTGAAGTATACTTGTGTGGAGACACATTTTCAAAACATGGCCTATAATTATATATGTTCCACTGTGTGTGTGATAGTGATTGCATGCACAATTTTGGGGTATGTCTACACTGCAGCATGGAGTGTCTTCCCAGCACAGGTAAACAAATGCTTGAGCTAGTATGCTAAAAATAGCAGTGTAGCCAGAGTAGCAGGGGCAGAAACTCAGGCTAGTCACCTGAATACAAACCAACCAGGATCCCCTGGGTACTTACCCAGTGAATCACTGCCGATGTTACTCTGTCTGAGCTGCTATTTTTAGCATACTAGCTAGCATGTGTATTTTGCAACATGGGTAGACACACTCCCAGCTGCAGTACAGATGAGCCCTTTGGTGCATTGTCCCTTGTGCCCAAATCATAGTGTTGCTCCTTTTCAACCCATCTAAGTTCATGACCCTATGGATATTCAAGTTGGGAGTAGAAATTGGTGATGGAATCTGGATTTTCTTTGTACATACCTTGTAAATAAACAAGACTGCAACAAAGTCCTACTTTTCCAAATCCAGGAGGAGCCAAACACAAAATAGATTCTTTGCTTACTGCCCCAAGACTCTTTAGCCAGCACCAAATTGAAAAGCTCTCTCTTGGCTTCTTCCAGGGTTATACACTGTGCTTACAGGCTGCTGGTTGGCTTTCTTGCTCTGCCACTGAGTCTCTCCCAGTTCCTCGTCTGCCCCCTGCCAGCTGGACTTTTTCCACTCCCACATATGCATCCACCAGTCTGGTAGGAATAATACCCAGTGGAAATTTCCATCTACATGGTGCTAGTTTCTGAGCAGACTCCATTATGCCTTGTTTTAGGAATTGGCCCTGTAACTGTCTCATACAACAAACTTAAGTGAAGAACACTCGCGTTCTGGGGTGCAGTTCAGACCAGTGAGAGGTTGTGTCACCACCTGCCTTATAACCCTGAGTGCCTTACAATGCCTTGCTACTGTAGCCCCCCAACCTGGATGCTTTCATCCAGCCTACAAGCATGCAGGTCACACCCTGAGTGTCTGTGGTTATAACTGCTGAATCAGGACTGCCAGACCCCAGCAGCCTGTCTACAGCTCATCTCTGGCTTCCACCAGCCTTGGTTACTACTTAGAGGGTAACCCCAACACATTTCCAGTCCCGAGTTTTCCCAAAACCATGTGCTCTGTAATGTCCAGCCCTCTCCTGGACAGTTCAGGGAAATAAGGTTTGTTTGTTCCCTTTAAAGACACAAAATACACCAGCTTTCCCTATTAACTGAAGTTAACATTCACTTTAATTCAGACTCAGCACTGGTGCTTTAAATTACTAGTCAAACAAATTTATTAACAATAGGACATAGGTTAAGTGATGCCAAGTTAAAGGAATAAAGTTAGGAAGGGTTACAAGCAAATAAAAGTGAAAACCTGCATTTGAAAGTCTAAAACATAATCTAGCAAGGTACAGGCTTTGTTTTAAGATATTTCTCTTCAACTCCTTCCCCCCCCCCCCCTTGGTTGAAGGATCCATCTTTCTGAGCTGGCAAGAGCTCTAGTCTCTTGTGTTTATCTAGTGATGAATGCCAATGATGGCTTCTATCCTCACTTATATCTTCCAAAGTTCACTTTGTTTCAAGAGGTGGGATGATCTTATGCTGTTCTTGTCTTCCTGTGGGCTTCCTATCCCACCTATATATAAATGGAACTTCCATCATTTTGATTCCACCATGCTTAATTTGCATGAGAGAGGTAAATTCTCTCCTGTCCAGGAAGGAACCTGTTTCTCCTCGTATGGCCACAGACTTTAAAATATAATATTAAGTATCCATATTTCCTCATATAGTGTTAATATATACATTTCACAGTGATATTAATCACCAGTGTGTCATTAGCTTTCAGAAAAGACCTCACTCCATACACAGTAATACTGCATACAATCAGTTGATTCAGTTTCTTATCATTTGAGGTTCATCTCCTTGTCTTTATAAACCAGTAAGCCTATGAAATGGATTCTTTTGAAGGTTACCTCTCAAATGAAAGTTTATTCAAGCTGTGGGGAAGGCAACCTGTTCCATGTTCTTTCTTCTCCAGCTTGCTGAAATGCAAATTATTCTGTTTCCTGCCATCTCCTCCCTCTGCTGTCTTGATGGTCCTGTTTCCTGCTTATATGTAAATTGAGGTTAACACACATTCCTTTGTTTAGGATGGACCTCCCCCTGACATACCTGGTTTACACGCACTTTAGTCCTAATTCCAGAATAAATAATAATAGAGATATACCAATCTCCTAGAACTAGAAGGGACCTTGAAAGGTCATCGAGTCCAGCCCCCTGCCTTCATTAGCAGGACCAATTTTTGCCCCAGATCCCTAAGTGGCCCCCTCAAGGATTGAGCTCATAACCCTGGGTTTAGCAGGCCAATGCTCAAACCACTGAGCTATCCCTCCCCTGTGAGTTTTACCCAACTCATAACAATAGCATATAAATAAGTAAATTCCTATTCATTTTTACAGATTAAACATGTAAATGGATTTTGTGTAGATAAATTTTATCACTTGTGCGCACTGTTGCTTATGTGAAAAACAGAACACAAATAAGTGATTGCATATGTGAAATTGTTCACACTAAAATGGAGGGTGGATGGAGATTGCTTTGAAGATTTAGACCTAAAATAATATCTTGGCCCTTGCCTACAGGAGGAGTTATTCTGGAGTAGCTGTTCCTGATTAACGGTTCATGATTAGTCCAGAAAAAAGGCCTATGGGATTCAGCTAATTTGGTATAAAGCACTCTTTTTCTGGAATAAGAACATCCCCACATAGTTAACCAGGAATAATCTGCTTTAAATGTATACCCTATTTTACTCCAGATTATCTTTCCGTGTATGCAAACCCTACAAGATGCACCACAAGTTTTATAATTTAAACCTGAATATTCTGGTTACAGAAGAACAAATAACTGAATTACAAATTAACCACTGTACAAAATATTAAAGACAACAGAAAATGCTGTTATGAAATGGGTTAAAGGTTTGTTCCTCTATTTTTGTGCAATCCAGAAACAGCATCTGATTTTAAAGCTAATTTTTCATTAACTAGGTATTTGTGGTGTATTGCCATGCTATTGAACATGGCTGATCATCAATCTCTGCATGCCAGTTTAAGGGTTCCATCTATGTGACCTTGACATACTTTGTGCTGCAAGATTAGTACAGCATAGTGGATAAGGAGTCAGTAGAATGTCTAATCCAGCATGGTTCCAAAAGTGTTATCCTCCCAGACATACAAATACATAGAAGCTGAAAAGTAAAATGACCAATCGATCACTCTTAAAATGTGTATATTGCCTGGCTTAAATTTGTTTTGGAATAAAACATAATTCAGTAGCATACATGGTGTAGAAACAGAGGTTTATTTTGGCTCTTAAAATAATTTCTAGAGCTAAATGAAAACATCAGGAATGGATTAGGAAATAAAGTACAGTAAGGCACTCGATGAAGACTGACTGAAGTGAGGTATATTTCCATTTAAAGGATTCTTACACTTCTCTGGTAAAATGATTTTGATCCGCTCTTAAGTTAAGACTGTTTTCTATTTTAACTGAAGTAATGTTTGACATATGAAAAATGGTGATTTCTAACTGTTGTATTTTTATTTTCTGAATCTTTATGGTAAATAGTTCAACATCTTTGAAGTATTCAGATTATAAGAAGTGAAATATTAATTTTTTCCATTTTGAAATTAGTGACCCAGGTTGAAATTGTCAAAACCGCCTAAGTGACTTAGGAGCCAAAACCCCATTTAAAAAGTGAGTTAGGTATTTAAGAAGCTTAGGTACTTCAGCAAATCACTGAAGTGCTTTGGAAAATTTTATCCCTAGCCTTTTTTAAATGTAAGCCTTATAATCAGAAAGACAGGACAGTGCAATAACAGGGATTAAATACTAAGTTTAAAGTAAATAAAGTTTATGAAAATACCTCAACTTCTGTGATATTGGTATCACAGAAGATCTCTAAGGACTATTAATATTGCATTAATTAAATTAATACACTTCTATAGGGCCATTCATCTGAAAATTTCAAAATGTTTTATTTATATCATTTTAAACTCACAATGTCTCTGTAAGGTCAATTGTAGCATACGCATGTTAAAGGTACTTTAGGTAAATGGAGGATATTAGCATTTTATTTTACGTGCCCAGTTCATAGAGTCGGTCAGTAACAGAGCCAGGAATAGAACCCAAAGTTTCTGACTTAGTCTCCTTCTCTGAGCAGTAGATCACACTCATAAAATTTACCACAAGACCAAATATCTATGTTTATTTAGTCTTTGTCTCTATTTCCCTTCATACTTTTAGGATTGTGTTCTAAATGATATACTGTATGTATTGAAACTAGAGTTTGTCAAAGAGTCATCATAAGCCACAGGCATAATGTCCAGTTTTCTGCTGTCATTTAAAATGTGTGACTCCTTGGTAGCTTCTGCACAGGGGTTCAACTTTTCTTTGTGATCTGCCCTGTGTATCTCTAAAAGTGAAATAATGCATGTGTTTGAGTAACTGACAGAAGGCTGTATGGTGACCAGTTATTCCTGTCTGGATTCTGCCCTGCACTAAAAAGATGCCTTAGACCAGATCTGTATATCTTGAATCCTTATGTTGGCATATTCCTCTCAAAAATTGGTATTTAAATCAAAAAGTAAGATTTTACAGAATATATAAAATCTTCACATTCTACCATCTGAAACTAACATATGTGGAGTAAATGTCTTGAGCATAATTTATTCCACATACTGAAATAACTAGTGCTCCTGAATATCTGCAAATGTTTAGAGAGCTTTCTTGCTGCGTATGACTTTATATTTTTAGTGAAATCAGAAGCCCTAATGCAAAATTTAGTGTATAGGCCGTGGTATAGATTCTTTCCACCCCTGAAGATTTTAATTGTTTGCCATCTTTACAAGTGTGTGGATATGTTTTATAATCACATGCATAACTTCTATTAATGGAGTGCCCTAGTTGAAATCTGTCCCACAGCATTAAGAGACAGAAGTTGCTAATATCTGACAGCTGTATTATGGAGAGTTGAAAGTTATGTATGTTTAACTATATGTTTGTGGTCTTAGTCCATTTTCTAGTTGATATTTTTTGTGGAGGAGAAAATGATCTCCCTCACCAACAGCGGTGCCACAATCTCAGTAAAAATGTAGGCTCTCGGCCTTTATGAAAATGTAACTAGAGGTCTCCACTGGACATATTGGCAGGACAATTGGGAGCCCAAACACTGGTGCTTATCTAGGGACAATTAGGCATGGCCTAGAGGGTTAAAATCAAATCCTACCCTGTATACCCTCACCTTTTAAAAAAAAAAAAAAAAAAAAAGTGAGGGGAATGAAGGAACCTTCTTGGTAGTTAGGATCAGGAGTTCCCATACTCTCCCGTGATTGGTCACGGGAGAGGTGCTTCTCAACATGTAACTCTATATATTTTTACACTTCCCACTTGCTAATTGAGATCAGTATACATGTCTGTCTCCTGCCGTATGGCAGTTCCTTCATTCCCAGTGCGGGGAGGAATTCCTAAGTGTTGTATGATCCAGCTAGAAGAACGTGTGAGAGAGAAATCCAAGCCCAGGATTAGGAGATGTGGTGTGCAGGAAGCATGGAGCTTGTTGACATGTTCTCTTCTCCTCCCTTCTGCGCTGGGGGAATGGGAGAGGAAGAGACAGAAGGGATTGAAGAATGTGAGGTGCAGCAGAAGAAGTTGAAGGTTTAAGAGGGGAGGACTGTCAGCTCTGAACTTTCCCCTTCCCTGTGTGGGCTGGGTTCTGGGGTACCCTGCTCCTCTGGGGGTGCCTGAGCTCTTCTCCCTGTCCCTCCATGAGAGCTGGGATCTGGGGTGAGAGGGAATGAAAGTAACACAGATTTCAACATCTGAAATCCAGAAAATGAGTAGTTAAGACACACATCACCCCTGTTCGGTGGGGATGACTGAACAGTGTGTGTGGGAGGGACCAGGTTTGGAGGAGAGGCAGACAGGGTGGATGTGGGGCATGGCTGGGGAAGTCTGGCTGAGGAGAGGCAGGACTCCAATTGGTTATGGGTAGCGGAAGTGGCTTGTACGGTGCCAATTAATGGCTTAATGGGATGGGAAGAGGAGAGGGAGCTAGAAATGTTGGTGGGGGTGGCTAAATGTTGGGGCAGGGAGTGGAGGAGCAGACAGACACAGCAGTCTTCTCTTATACGCTTAGAGTTATTGTAATACCCAGGTAATAAAATTGTCAAAACACATTGCAAACATCTCAAAGCATGACATCATCCCCATTCCACTAGAACAAAAGTTACAGGAGATGGGAGGAGCATTGAGGAATCACATAGCAACCCTGTGGCCTAGTGGAAAGCCCATTGGACTGAGACTATTCCTAGCAGAACCTAGCATGCTGGGTGACCTTGGACAAGTCACTTCACCTCTCTGTGCCTTAGTTTACCATCTCTAAAAGGGGATAATGTTGTAAAGTTCTTTGAGATCTACTTATGAAAAGCACTATATTAAAGCTAGGTCTATTGATTATTACCTAGTTACGGTAATGTATCAATTCCAAATGTAGGTGAGGTCTACAACTGCCGAAATAACCATTAGCTCCTACCAACAAACATTTCTCTTTTTGCTTAAAAAACGAGGAAATTAAATGGCAAAAAAAAGTCATTAGCACAGAGTTAAGGTTGCCTGGTAATAACTCGTGCACTTCCAGAATGTTGAGTTCAGCAAAACCCAGACTTGTGAAAACCAGGGAATGCAGAGTTAAGGTAAACACCAACACAACCTTAATTCTGCCCTCTTCAAGTGATGCCCCAAAACACCCATTACACACATACTAGGGCTGTACCTTTCACTGTAATGAACAAATGCTACCTGCACCTACCCTATGCTCAAACACTGAGCCTACTCCCCTGTCAGATTACTCCAACAACCACTTCATATCCTTTTAAACCCTTCACGTCAGCACACAGCAAACCATCTAAACCTATATTTTCCCCTACCCATCATTAAAGCCACAGACTTTTCAAGTTAACAGTTAACAGTACCCAGGGCAAGAAGACCTCAGTGCCCTGCTGTTGAAACAGCCTACACAATTCTGTATTGGAATGATGGAGACTAGAACCTCAAGGTACACATGCACCTCTTCCTTTGATAACACCCATGTGGGGACCCAGATCAGCTTCTATCATAATCACAGCTCTTCCAAGGTACTCCAACTTATTTCTCCACCATTCAGTACAGCTACCCCAACACAATGAATCCAACGAAAGTGTGTATGGATAATTTCCTGTGGCTATTGCGAGCTCCAGGGGGACAGAGTTAAAGCTGCATGTACGTTTTCCTTAGCGATGTATTTCCTGGTTTTAGGAAGTTTGAGTTTCGCTGAGCATAACATTCCGGAAGAGCATGAGCAATCACCGGGCACCCGTAATTCTATATTAATGAAGATTTTTGCATATTTAATGTTTCTTTTTGTTCTGTTGTACAGGCTAACCTGTCTCCATTAACTTCAGTAAAATTATGCCTGAAGATAAATGGATCCCCAGTATCTGTGACCTTCCTCAATATGCATGACCACAGATATCCTGTGGTGGATAGGATTCTGGTGCTGAGGTTTTACAAAGCTGTCTTAAGTGACTTAAATGTCCTGTCCCTTAAAATCAATGGGAATTATGTATCCAGATTTCCTAGGAGGCTTTTCAAATCTCAATCTATACACTTTATCCTACCATTTATTTTTGTACAAAATTACACTTGTTTTCACTGGCAGTATGGAGTTTGATAGCAGATGTGACCATTAATGTGCACTTCTCTTTATAAGGAGAAATTCACTTAAAATTGCTTGATGTGCTTCCTAATTCTTCTTGGTAACTATTTCCATAAACTTTGTTACCATTGAAAAGAGCTTTGCTTGAATTCTTTGCCTGCTTGTTGTTTTCAGTTTTCGTGTTCTAGATTTAATTTGTTTCTGCAAATGTTCTTCATCAGAACTTGGCATTTTTATTTATTCCCTTCAGTTCCTTTCATAAACCTAAAACCCACCTGACGGTCACAAATTTCCAAGTCTGTGTGTGTAAAAAGCAGAAGTATGTGTAGCATAAGGAGCTTTCCTCATAGAAAGCTGAAAACTGCAGCCCTGTACATTACCTATTATTATGATGTCATATTATAAGCAGAGTTTCTTTTTCTTTCTTAGGTATGTCTCCAATTATTTATTTATCTCCTAGAACTGGAAGGGACCTTGAAAGGTCATTGAGTCCAGCCCCTTGCCTTCACTAGCAGGACCAAGTACTGATTTTTGCCCCAGATCCCTAAGTGGCCGCCTCAAGGACTCACAACCCTGGGTTTAGCAGGCCAATGCTCAAACCACTGAGCTATCCCTGCCCTCTTGAATTAAGCACATGTATTTTGCTCTCCACTGTGTGTTAAAATAGATTATATAGTCTCTGCTTGTCTACATAAAATACGTGTACACAGCATCTGTGTTGTATGTCTGTGCATTACACCTGCAAATACACTTTTACCCGGATATAACACAACCCAATATAACATGAATTCTGATATAATGCGGTTAAGCAGTGCTCCAGGGGGCGGGGCGGGGCCGCGCACTCCAGTGGATCAAAGCAAGTTCGATATAACGCGGTTTCACCTATAACGCGGTAAGATTTTTTTGGCTCCCAAGGACAGCGTTATATCGAGGTAGAGGTGTATTGCATTGCATGCTGACTGGTAGTTCTGTCAAGGGCTTCAGTTTTCTACCATCTATATTTTATAAGTGCTGTTACTGAACCCATTGCAGAGGATAAAGTTTGTTTCTCCTGTTCTTACACCCATCAGGATGCTTGCTCATCGTAGCTAAGGAAATGGATACAGCTAACTTTTTTTTTTCTTTTAAGCCCAAATGACTTCAATCAGCATACAGTAAGTGTCTCCAGTGCCTGGCATTTAAAGATATGAGTCATGACTACCTCCCATATCAGGAAAAGGACAGAATTATGAAGCTGAATAAAAGGGAATGGGTCAAAAAACAGTTTTAGCATGCACAGTTTCTTGAAGGCAGAGAAAATGCTGGATGTTAGCAAACCATCCTTCAACAGCAGGCTTCTCATTTGGTCACTGATGTGGGGGCTTCTTTGATGTTTCCGATAGTTTGATTTCTTTGGGTTTTTGTTTGTGAGGTGAAACGGTGAGTGTGTGTGTGAGCGAGCTCTTTAGAACAGCCAGTCACCCTCGTCTGCATGTGTAGGTTGGGGGGGGGGGTTGTTGTTTTTTGTTTCAATTACCATAAATTTAATCTCTAATGTACTGTGCAAAGAAAAGGGATTTGAGGTAGAAGCATGCAAACTAGTAGGGGAAGGGTTTGTGTGTATACAGGGGCCTGTAAGCAAAATTACACTAATATAAGAAGTCAAATAAAATTTAATATATCTTTCCTTTTATTTCTTGTGTAGTTTAAATATTTATCCAAATGCAATAGTAATTCTTTTGATTATCATCATAGAATAGTTATGAGCACATCGCAAATGGCCAACAATTATACAAAGTGTCAGTTTTTATACATTGTTTATTAGGTTAAATCTTCAGTGGTTTTCAGAACCAAGTGCCAAACATTAATTTATTGCGGAGCTTTACAGGAAATGTCTCACATTTAAGACATAGCATTTTTATTGCTTTCAAAGAAAAGGAACATCTTGCCTGTGTACAGCATTTTAATTTCAGAGTTGCATCAGGGCCTGCTTTTTTATTATTTAACATTTTGCTTGCCTAGCTTATTATATTTGTGGCAAAGTGCAATACTGTTTCAGTGTTCCTCAGAATTTGAACTTTACCTTGAGGCAAGCTCAGTAATGCACTAGGTATGGTAGCTGCCAGCTTTTTTGGCTAATTATTCTCTTTTTATTAAACTTGACAGCTAATTTGCAAGCTCACACTCCCACCCCACCCCCTGTTACAGAGGATTCAGCTGTCAGAGTATTAGAAACTGACTCCAGCTGAATATGCAAATACAGTATCATACTAATAGGGTTCCCTTGCATAAGCAATTATAGCCAATGTATTATTAAGTCTAAGATAAGAATGAATTCTCATTTAGAAAGATGGAGAAAGAAGGATAACAATCTTGTGATTTCCTTTGGGAATTTCAGTATCTATGACCAATCAGATGTGTAGGAAAATCTCACTTAATAGGTTCCCACCTAATAAGTCTGCCCCTTTGTAACAACGTACCGGAGAGAATGCTTTGGGTGCTTTTACTATATAAAGATATGTTCATGTCAAATAGCGTGAGTGGCATTTTTATAAACTGAAATAATTTATTTATTCTTAGAAAAGGAACACCATCATGTGGCTAGGTATGGGAAAAAATATTTGGAGTGGACATTTTTTGGAATGGATTAAGAAAAGGAAATAGTGTGTATAAAATGCTTGGCAAAGCAGAAAGCATAAAAATATCTTTCAATTGGCCCTGTTGCAAAACTGCAGGGTTGAAATTTCTTTTCCAGTACCCACAGCAATTAGAAAAAATGTCTAAACTTTAAGATAACTGTTTTAGCTGTTTGTCCAGCAAGCTACGTGCAAGAGAAAAAATCTGCTTTCTGACCACTGGCTTCAAACCCTGGGTTAGAAATCTATTGTATTGCATAATTCTTTCCTAGGCCCCAATTCAGCAAAGTTCTAAAGCACATGCTTACATGTAAGCATGTGAATAATCCCATCCTTATTCACATTTATATGCTTAAATCGCCTTGAAGTCAGTGAGCTTTCGGAACAGGCTTAAGTGTTTTGCTAAATCAGTGCCCTCATATTTTTGTGATTCACAAAGCTTTAAAAGCAGTCACTTATTATAGATATTTAAAGTGTAAATCAGAACTGTCTCCTTCTTCTACAATATGCACAGTATTTATGTCTACCAAAAGTAGCACTGCTTGAATGTTTGTACTGTGTAATAAATATATCAGCTATGAGTCTGTTTAAAAAAAAGTCAAGATTTCATCTGAAGACTATGGCTATACCTTGGTATTTTTACAGTTTCTTAAATTTTTAACTTTTTAATCACAGATTGTGCCATAACTTATAAAGATGTCTGTGAAAACTGCCTTTAATACAGAACAATTACCTTTTTGATCTCTTTATAGAATTGATAAACATTTAGTTTACTGCTGGCCAAAGTGGTAAGTAGAGAGTTTCTTCATGCTGTCAAAACCATTTACTGCTCTAGGGGGGAAAGTTCTGCATACAACTTCTATATACATTATGCATACTGTGCAAAGCAGTTGACAGACTAAATGGAGTGGAAAAGCAAGGTACCTGATGGAACTTGTTCAAAACCTACATGATGTTACCATTTTTAGCTGCTTCTGCTATTGGCCAAACGTGACCGTCTTGGCATGTTTGTGTTTATTTTGTGGCATCATAATGCTGCATGCCAGAGTATAACCATCACAATATAACAGTGTGCCTGCAAGTTGCAATACAGTATCATAACTTGATAACATGTGAACACCAGAGATTATGTCAGGACCCTTTAGGTATCTTTGAGGTATAGCTTGCAGGAAACATGATCACCCCATCAAAATTAAATAGGGTGGCAAGGCAAGTATATCCAGATTTTACAATGACTTTCAAATCCAGTCCTCTACCATTGAGACATTAATTCAGTTTCCATCTGTCATAGGTTTTCTCCCCCACTTGGAGCTTTTGGGTTCCAAGATGGGGACCTGAACGAGCTCCTCTAAACTAATCCTAGTCTATATCTGGTCCTGCTGCCACCAGTTACGTTTAAAGTGGATAACACACTGCCTGTTCCCCCAAACTCTCCCTGGGGAACACAGATTCAATCTCCCTGAATCTCAACACAAAGGGAAGCAGCCCACTTCCCCCCTCTCTCTCTCTCCTAGCCTACTCCGGAGAGATACACACCGATTCAACTCCGTGAATCAAACCCAGGAGGAACTCACTCTTCCCCCCTCCCCTTCCCCTGAATTTCCACAAGAGAAGGAATTAACCAAGTCCAAAGAAAAGAAAAGAATTTATTAAAAGAACAAAAAGAAAGTACACTATCTCTGTAATACCAGGATGGAACAATACACAGAGTCTAACCTACAAACCTGGAGAGAATTCCCCCTCCCCCTTTCTTTCTCAGTAAAAGCAAAGTAACAGCAATAGAAATAGAGATTCCTTCAGCAAAACACACAACTGCAAATGTAGAAATAAACTTATAATACTAATACGCCTTTCTAATACTCACTAGACTGAATAGATGAAAAGTATTGCAGAAACCTGGGAGGACTTGATTAAGATGTCTGGACTCCCTTAGCTCCAAAGAGAGACTTTAACCCTTAACTATCTGTTTATGACACCATCACTGTAAAAAACACATTCTCTTGGGCTATTTCAGGCTGAGCTGGCAGATCAGCTCACTGAGAGTAGCATGAGGAGAGAAAAGTAAAAGAAAACACAGAAAGAGGACACACATTTCCCAAAGCAAACCGCACTGATTTACTCACTCTCTCTCTCTATCACATTCTTATGCTTTTTCTTCTCCCTCATCTGCTTTCATGGTTGTAGTTTACAGGGAAGCCTCCTTATTTGGCAGCCTTATAGGGATTAAACTGTTAAAAGGCAGGGAAGATGGAAATATCTACAGAATTTAGAATAAAGGAAATCCATGAACAAATTAAAGCTCCAACCTTCTGAAAAATGGATGGAAGTTTTTTCTTCAGGTATGTACTAAAACGTATCTAGCATCTCAGAGCTTTTGGCTGATACTGGCTCAATATTAAAATATATTTTATTAAATTTAATGTTGCCCAATGAAATTTAACATTAAATATAAAATCTATTAATCTGTTCAGTCGTAAAGTATTTTCTTCTTCAAAACACTGGTAAGCAAATCAGATGGCATAGTGAGTTGCCTAGATTCCTTTTAGAAGGTGCTCCATATGTATAGACTATAACATTCATTTTGTGATGCAAAGTTTAGTGTGGCAAGGAAAAGAATTCATATATCATTAACTGGCATATACATCTCAGCACGGTTACTACAGTGTTCCTTGCTGCTGGCTGCCTCTGTCCTTGCTCTGTGTTGACTTACTACCTGCATCCATTTATGTGAGGAAAAAACCTCTGTATTTTATCTTTTTATACATCAGAATTCTTAAATTGAATAAACTTAAGACTTCTAAGTATTAGATTCTTTCCTATGAACACTTCAAGGTTGTGAATTGAGCATTTCCATCTGCTATGCCCAAAAAAGATTTTTACTGAATGGGTTTAATGACTCTTGCCAAACCAGTTTCTTTACATACAAAAATATTTGCACATAAGCGAGCTAGGGATGTTTCTGACTAGGATCCACGGTCAAATAATTAGACATGCATGGTATTAATAGGCATTTGTAGTATTTTCAGGACTTATCCAAGGACAAGGGATCCCTGCTGAAAATTTTCCCTTAAAAAAATAAATAATTGCATAGCACAGGGCTCTTCTGAAATGCCTGCCTAAAATGCTCTTGTGTTTCTGATTACGTGGTGAAATCTGGATATAGGAAGACTAAAAATTAAAAGATTTTTTTTAAAAAAGATTTTATTCCTGGGCAGTAAAATTAAATGTGCTGGCAATGGCTATGGAATGGTACAAGGTTTAAAAAAAAGTGCTTTGCTTACAGACATGATTTGTGGTTTTACATCTGTACAGTGACCTCTGATCTAATTAAACATATGGGCATCCTCAGGGTGCAGTTAGTGCTTTGCATTGCCATGTGAGAGAGCTAGGTTTGTTTTCTGGTTCTGGTGTAGCAATCATATTTGTACTTTGTTAGAGCCAAGAGGCCCCAGTCTATTTATTTATTTATTTGTATTGTAGAAGTCCCTAGGAGCTCCAGTCATGAACTGGGACTAGCATTGTACAAACACAGATCAAAAAGAGACCCTGCCCCAAACAGCTTACAATCTAAATTGGTGTCCCCATTCTTTTTGGTGCTGCACATAGGCTGCTGCTGCCCTTGACAGTTTATAATCTCAATTTAGACAAGATGCAACAATTTGATGCAACACAAATGTAAGTAGTAGGGGAGGGAGGACAAGGGTAAGAGAAGGTGTGGTTGTGGTTGTGGGTGCTCACTTTGTTTCTAGGTTTGAAGGGCTTGGATGATTTTTTAAAGAAATATATACAGAGAGATATAGATAAAGCAACTGTTTTAATCTCAGTAATCATTGCTGGCCTCCTGCCTATCTGTTAGCAGTTGAGAATTTATCATAAGCAACATAGTAGAAATGGGTCTTGAGGATATTTCAAAGGGGGACATTTTGCTGCTTTGTGAATTAGCTGGGGAACTGTGTTCCATTTCCAAGGGATTGCAGTGAAGAAAACATAAGTGCTTGTGGGAGAAGATAAGTGGATGATGATAAAGGCTGGCATTTTTGGCAACATAAGAAGAATGACATAAAATACCATAGTGGATATGTTGGGGGGGAGGGGAGATAGAAGCTTATGCTTTTTTCAAGGTGGGAAGTTGGGAGATCCAGTGGAGACTCAGTGGAGGGGTTAGGCAATGGATCAGGCAATGGATCAGGAAAATGACTTGAGCAATTGTGTTTAAAATGGACCCAAGGGAAGTAAGGTACATTTCAGGAAGACTGGAGAGGAGGTTGTAGTAGTCAAGATGGGAGATTTAGCTGTGTGGGTTGATAGAAAAGGCTGGATCTTTGAGGTATTGTGGAAGAAAAGGTGTAAAGATTTAGTTAGACCAGAGGCAAAAAATATTTCCCAGATTATGGGCCTGTGTGACTTGGAGGATTGTGGTGGCAATGGTAGAGAGAGGAGAGGGCTTAGGAAGGAGGAGAAAAGCTGAGTCTCTTTCTCCTCAGGTGGGCACTATGCTTATCCTCTAAAGAAAGAAGTGGCTTATGTTATTCAACAGTGACAACACCATCTAATTGAAGAGTGGCAAAGGGCCTCTAAGTATACTCAAAATTATAGTAACAGGTGGAGTAGAAGAGATCCTTGGGGCTTTGACAGGAAAACTGAAGACCCTCTAACGTTTTAATGGAAACATTTAAATATGTGAGAGCTTGCAATTTCATGTGGGTTCCTAACCTCACATTTTTTGTTAAAGTAGGTGCACATGCACATACATACACCCTAGTGCACATGCACCAAGTATAAGCTTACTCTTAATTAAAGAATGGCAAACAACTTCAGCGACTTATGGATGTGACACTCAGGTAAATAATGCTGCTATCGTGGAAAATTTAAGCATTTGAGATGAGTTACTGGCAAAGACTTTTGCGTATCTCCTGTATGGAAAAGAAGATGAACACTTACGTTGGAAATATTATTTGAGAGAAGTGGACTCTGCTATTGAAAATCAACAGGCACAAACTTACGTACTTTGGAGAAATGGAAACAACTTTGAGAAAGTTTTCATGGAATGAATGGTAGTGGGTCATCATAGTGTGGGTCAAACACTGAGGAGAGAGAGAGATGGTGTGCGGCAGATCACTGGAGGAGGCCAGCTTTTGAGTATTCCAAGTTAGCAAGGAATGGAGAAGTCTTCTGAAAATTCTGCTATGATGTCACCAGTGTCCTGACATGAATAAATAGACTTTACATGACATTACAAACCACTTCAGGAAATATAAAAGCTGAACCTCTGAGCAGAATCTTAAACTGAATGTGGAACAAATGTTTTGGAAGCTTACAATAGTTTTAACTTTTAAAAAAACTTTCTGATGCTGTAAGCAGATTTTCATAGATATCTAGACACCTATAGATGCAGATAGGTGACTAACTGCCATTGACTTCAACATCTAGGCACTTTTGAAAACCCCACTGTGCACCCTTCTGCATCTTCAATCACCTAAATATTTTTAAAAATCTGGCCCACAGCTTCTAATGGATTGCATTGTACAATGTGCACATTTCAGCCAAAAGCACTTCAAAATAATAGGGTTTAGAGTGTAAAAATCAAAATGCCTGGATGGACTCAAAAAATGCTAGTGTATTTGAGCTAGAAGCCAAATCAAGTAATGGCTACCTTAAAGGTGTAATAATGGAACAGCTTTGAGACTGTATAGACGACTCCCATACTTCAAGACAAAGGGAGACATCAAAGCAAAATCTACGATATGGCCTTCTACTTGTTTCTTTTGATTTCTCAGCTTGACTTGAAAGCTGAAACTCACTTTGAGTCATGAATTTCTCTTTCTTAGAGAAATTCAGATTATTGTGCTCAGCCCAAAGGTGAGAACTGCAAATAAGGAAAAATGGCATTGATTGCTATTTTAGTGTTAGGCAGATTTCTGTTAGGAGCTTTAACAAAAGGAGTTTTATTTCCCAGGAGGAATGGGAGAAATGCCCTCAATGCTCAGTTGGTGCAGTTAGAGAGCTTTGAAGACTCAAGTGCGTATGATCTCATTAGGGTCATTTATTTTTCTAGCTATATGAACTCTATTGTACAACCACCAATGGCCAAGAAAAGACCACCACTACCACCACAGGTTTCCAAGCCATCATGTATTTTAAACTGAGTTAGAATTAAGGAATGAACTGAGTCTTCCATGGTAATCTTACTGTGATTCATCATTTTCCCAGAACTGAAACACTAATCAGCTGGTCATTCAGTGAAGCAGCAATCACAGCTTCTGTAATATATTATTAGCTTGTAATAAAGTAGACTTAGAACAACAAAAAAGAGAAGAGAGGAAAAGAGAGAAGGTACATCCGTATAGCAGAGAGAGATTAAGTACAATGCTGTGTATACCAAAAGGAAACAAACATATTTGTCCAGATCCTCTCCTGTGCCTGAGCTCTGCTTTATGCAGTTGAGACAGGGAGAATGTCAAGGAGACAGTTCTGGCTCCCTGATTCTGAGGGCAGTCCTGATGCTGGCACCACCTAGAACTGCTGCTGGGCAACTCTAACATGTACCACTGCTGAAGAGTCTTTAGTGGATCCCACTGATGGAAAATTGGTGTAGTATAGCTCCCTCTGCTACGCCTTCCCCCCAACCCCAACACACTCTCTTTGCCAGGGGTTGGGAAGGGAGAAGCCAGATCCAGTACTCAACAGATGTGAGGAAATCTCAACTGGGAATTTGTTGCCAGATTGGGTATATCTATACTACAGCTGGGAGCGAGCCTCCCATCCTGGGTAGACAGAGGCTTGCCAGCTTATCTCAAGCTAGCACATTAAAAATAGCTGTGTGGATGAGCTGAGCTAGTGCAAGTCTGTCTACCCAGTCTAGGAGGCTTGCACCCAACTAGTGTAGATGACCCCTATGTGCTGCCTGAGTCCTATAAATGGGCTGTGCTGAACCTTACTTGAGGGTCTCACTCAATATTGTGATACCATCTGTCATAAACAGCAGACTAAAGTATGTATCATTTTAAAATCTTGAAACATACTCCACTGCAATATTTGGTTTGCTTGTGTTTGCTGAATTCCTTTTATGGAGCATAGGGAGTCCTGCAAGTAGCACAGTAGCTTTCCTTTTCTTTCTGGGAGAGGAAAATGTCAAGATTTTAATGTCAAGTATCAGAGGGGTAGCCGTGTTAGTCTGGATCTGTAAAAGCAGCAAAGAATCCTGTGGCACCTTATAGACTAACAGACGTTTTGCAGCATGAGCTTTCGTGGGTGAATACCCACTTCGTCGGATGCAAGTGACGAAGTGGGTATTCACCCACGAAAGCTCATGCTGCAAGATTTTAATGGTGACCACTGAATATGTATTTTCTATATAAAAGGAAAAACACTGCTTTAGTAGCCACAAAAGAACATGATTCTTTAAGAATGGGACATAGAACAAGAAAATTATTCTGTGAAAGAACAAAACACAAAAAATAGTTCCAACAATAAACAAACTATGGGCCCAGTTAATAAGTAAAGGAGCCATCAGCTAGGGTATTCCACAAGCATTTAGCACAATCAGTGAGAGAAAGTTACAGAACGCTTGCAGAAGGATCACAATATAACCACATGCTGCTTTGCTTTCCAATTTCAGGTTTAAGTGATAATACCAGATATGTTTACTCTTTCTTAATCTTCAGAAGGGAAGTGGTGTTTGTTTTAGCAAACAGGAGCAATTGAATTGCACTGATTTTTTTTCCATTGAAAGCAATTTAATGGACTTTTTCTAACAAGCTAGATAATTACAATTTGTTCTGTAATTAATAAGGGTTTAGCTATGCTTACTGAAATTAAGAGAAGCACTTCAGGCCTGTTTTATTCACATATTGCCTCAATAGAAGATTTAGTTCTATTATCAGCAATGAACTTGCTAATTTTTTGCTTCTTCTGTCACATCAATGAATTAAAAAAAAGACATTGTCAAATCAAACAAGCTCCTTAATTACAAATATTCTGTACAACTGTATAGGAAAAAGCTAATTATGGTATTTATTATATTCTTGATCACATTCATTTGCATTTGGAAGTCATTACTCTCATTGTGAGTCATCAACACTTTATATTAGCTTTGACACCTACTTGATTATCTATAGTTGTACAGACACGAGTGCTGGATCTTTATTGCAAATTTGTGGACACAATTAACGGACTCACACCTTATAAAGAGAGACTAGAAATCTCTCTGATGAAGCTACTGTGATTGCATTAGTTTGCATTGGGATGAGTGATTCATGTGGCAGTTGTATTGTAAATGCTGAGAATATCAGGGTTCTTGGAATGTGTGAGTGGGCCCAGATGTTATATTTAGTGATGATGAGACAAGTGCAGGGACTGTATTCTGTGGTTAATAGTCTGTTAGGAAGATAAACTATAATCACTAATCTCACTTCCTTTGTTTACAGTTCTTACAGTCATCTTTATAGGGCACTCTGTTTAGTCACTCTGGCTGGATTCAACGACAGCTCTAAAAAAATAATGTAATAGTCTTACCTACAGTAGACTGACATGGTGAGTGAGGTAATATCTTTTATTGGACCAGCTTCTGGTGGTGAAAGAGACAAGCTTTAGAGTTTACACAGGGCTGTTCAGAGTCTTCAGACCTCTAGTATCGTGGGACCAACATGGCTACAACAATACTGCATACAACTTTTTGTTGTTGTTGTTGTAATCTTTCTGGAGCAGATTAAGATTAACTGAGGCCTGAATCCATCAAAAGGGTTGTGTTCCCAACACACACACACACACACACCCCAATTTTTTGTGTGTGGTTAGTCCAATAAAAGATGATATCTCACACACCTTGTCTTTTTAATATCCTGGGATCAACATGAGTACAACACCACTGCAAACCACAGTAGACTGTAGTTCTTGCCAAAACTGTGCTTGTTTACATTTAAAGATTTTTTTGTCTCAAGATACTAAAACCAGATCCCAATATACACAGTTTCGTCTACTTCCTGTTTACAAAGCCTGTCAAATGTATACTAAACTGAACAATGTAAAATACTGTAACTATCTTTTTTACTGCATCCTCTTATCCCTAACAGGCACCTTCAACCTAACTATATAGACTGAGACACTACTTTGAAATTCACTCTAGGTTGGAAAGTTCTAATCCCATTTATTTCCTTTCCAAGCACACTCCTATCCACCAGGGGTCATTTTATGCCCTTCCTCTTGGCAGTGTCCAATCAGTCCTCCTCTTTTCCCGATGGTATATCAGTGTTCATAGATCTGCAGTCTCCTGCTGGGCACAGCTGGATGTGCTATTCAAGTCTTATGAACTCTGGGGCTTTCCAAACTCAGGCAGCCCAACCTGCATTGTGCATACCTGTGAAAGGTGAAGTAACTGAGTGTGCAAGATTGAAATATAAGGGGCCAAATGCTGCAACCTGTACTCATCAGAGTAATCCATATTCATTTTAGTCTCATTGAATAAACAAGGACTGCTATTATGGTGTGATAGAGGACCTGACATCAGTCAATACACTTGTATTTCTTGGCAGGGAAAAATGTGATACAGATTTGAAGAGGCAAATCTATGCTACCTCTGTGATTAGCTAACATAGGAATTGGATTTGCTAAGTATGAGGATATGATTTCATATAGTCAAGAGGAATGGACATGCAAAGCAAAGTTAAATGCAGGGGAGAAACCTTGAGACCAAGGACACGAGTGGACAGGGGCTGTCGGTGACATAAGGATTGTAGGATATGGCCCCGTGAAAGGTAGAGAGCTTATTTGGGGAAAGGCGAGGGTTACAGAGTAGGAAGAGGGAGAAAAGGAGGATTATCTGGTGTTCTATCGTAAATGTTGAGAATATCAGGATTCTTGGAATGTGTGAGTGGTCCCAGATGTTAGGTTTAGCGATGATGAAACAAGTTCGGGGACTGTGTTCTGTGGTTAATAGTGTACTTAGAAGGGCTGATGTGAAGAGGAGGAAGGGAAGCCACTAAAGGTTCAGTGAAGTTTGGATCAACATCTAGATCTTTATGCAATACAGAGTGTTTATCCAAACTGACCAAAGCTCAGAACATTTTATTCCTTACCCCTTTCTGTTGTCAACACCCCTTTCTGTTGCACAGAATCCTATAGTGAAATCTCTGGTACCTCTGGAAATATTGCACTCGCGCTGAAGAACTTCAGTGACCTCCTCATATGATGTATTGACAATGGGAGGCTGCAGCTGCAAATTGCTACATGACAAAAGTTATTGCAAATTGCTGAAATGTCTGTGCAATGTTTTCACTACAACCCCCCCCACCCCGCCTCCCAAAAAAAAAATACTCCAGTAAAGGTGTCACAGCTGTCATTTAAGAGCTTGGTATCTCCTTGTTTTCTTGTATTCCCCTTTCTATTTGGTAGTATCCATCTGTTGTCTCTTGCCTTATACCTTAGACTGGTTTCATAGTAGCAGCCATGTTAGTCTGTATCCGCAAAAAGAACAGCAGTACTTGTGGCACCTTAGAGACTTAACAAATGTATTTGAGCATAAGCTTTTGTGAGCTAAAACCCACTTCACCAGATGCATGCAGTCGAAAATACAGTAGGAAGATACATATATACACAGAGAACATGAAACAATGGGTGTTACCATACACACTATAAGGAGAGTGATCAGTTAAGATGAGCTATTACCAGCAGGCAAGAAAAAAACTTTTTGTAGTGGTAATCAAAATGGCCCATTTCCAGCAGTTGACAAGAAGGTGTGAGGAACTGGGAGGGAGGAAATAAACATGGGGAAATAGTTTTACTTTATGTAATGACCCATCCACTCCCAGTCTTTATTCAAGCCTAATTTAATGGTGTCAAGTTTGCAAATTAATTCCAATTCAGCAGTCTCTTGTTGGAGTCTGTTTTTGAAAGGTTTTTTTGTTGTAATATTGCGACTTTTAGGTCTGTAATCGAGTGACCAGGGAGATGATTTGTGTCCATTTATTCTCACTGGGACAGGGACTCTCTTTTTGTTCTGTGTTTGCGCAATGCTGAAAACAATGGGGTCCTTGTCCATGATTGGAGCTCCTAAATGCTGTGATAATACAAATAAGAATAAAGATAATTCTGCTCTTTATTCATTATTAACTTGGCAGGGTTACCAACATCTCCCTTGCTCTCCAACTAGCATCTCAGCTGGATAAGTAAAATATTAAATTTTCATTATCAATCGTCATGGTAAAGGGCTGGCAAAGAGATGATTTCCTTGGACTAGTAAATTTTCATTAAGGTTTTGCAGGGTTGACAAGATGTTAGTATGACCTTTCCAAAACAGCAAGGCTCTCAAAGCTGGAGTGACTTATTGTAGCACAGGTGTGTCAGTTGTCAAATGAGTGTGTAACACTGACAGACCTGGTCACTGGCAAGTGGGATCAAACCTGGGCCTCTGAAGCTTGGTGCATGAGCCTCTAGTGCATGAGCTAAAAGCCATACAGCCCTTAGCTAAGGCTGTAGAGCAGACTCATTAATCTCTCTCTCTCTCTCTCTCTCTCTGGTCTGGTGCCATTAGCTGAGACAAAATATCACACCCAGGAGGTGTGTGGGTTACAAGTGCACCATGGACAGTAGTGTGGTTCTGTCAGGGTTGTTATCTTCTCCCCCAACTCTCTGATGTGCTTGTTTTTAGGTGTGGTACCTCTTTATGCCAATGTAGACATTCCCCAGTCACATGGTTAAGGATTTGATTGTGGAGAATGTGGCATCACATCTTTCTTATAAAGTCAGGAGTTTCCAATATACACTCAGCTTGCAATAGGTGCTCTTCTGCTTATGGAGACTCCCTTCTCAGGGGGACTGAGTCATCTATCTGCTGCCCGGACCAGGAAAACCGAGAGGTCTGCTGCTTGCCAGGAGCTAGGATTCACGATATGACGGAGAGACTGCCGAAACTCATCAAGCCCTCAAATCGCTACCCCTTCCTGCTTCTCCACATGGGCACCAATGATACTGCCAAGAATGACCTTGAGCGGATCACTGCAGACTACGTGGCTCTGGGAAGAAGGATAAAGGAGTTTGAGGCACAAGTGGTGGTCTCGTCCATCCTCCCTGTGCAAGGAAAAGGCCAGGGTAGAGACCGTTGAATCGTGTAAGTGAACGAATGGCTATGCAGGTGGTGTTGGAGAGAAGGCTTTGGATTCTTTGACCATGGGGTGGTGTTCCAGGAAGGAGGAGTGCTAGGCAGAGATGGGCTCCACCTAACAAAGAGAGGGAAGAGCATCTTTGCAAGCAGGCTGGCTAACCTAGTGAGGAGGGCTTTAAACTAAGTTCACCGGGGGAAGGAGACCAAAGCCCTGATGTAAGTGGCGAAAACCAGGAGGAAGCACACAAGCAGGAGAAGCCTGGGAAACAAGCAGGGAGAACTGGAAGTCTTGGCACAGTCAAGAAACTATGACGTGATTGGAATAACAGAGACTTGGTGGGGTAACTCACATGACTGGAGTACTGTCATGGATGGATATAAACTGTTCAGGAAGGACCGGCAGGGCAGAAAAGATGGAAGAGTTGCATTGTATGGAAGAGAGCAGTATGACAGCTCAGAACTCCAGTATGAAACTGCAGAAAAACCTGAGAGTCTCTGGATTAAGTTTAGAAGTGTGAGCAACAAGGGTGTTGTCATGGGAGTCTGCTACAGACCACCAGACCAGGGAGGTGAGGTGGACGAAGCTTTTTTCCGGCAACTAACAGAAGTTGCTAGATCTCAGGCCCTGTTCTCATGGGAGACTTTAATCACCCTGATATCTGCTGGGAGAGCAATACAGCGGTGCACAGACAATCCAGGAAGTTTTTGGAAAGTGTAGGGGACCATTTCCTGGTGCAAGGACTGGAGGAATCAACTAGGGGCAGAGCTCTTCTTGACCTGCTGCTCACAAACTGGGAAGAATTAATAGGGGAAGCCAAAGTGGATGGGAACCCGGGAGGCAGTGACCATGAGATGGTCGAGTTCAGGATCGTGACATAAGGAAGAAAGGAGAGCAGCTGAATACAAACCCTGGACTTCAGAAAAGCAGACTTTGACTCCCTCAGCGAACTGATGGGCAGGATCCCCTGGGAGAATAACATGAAGGGGAAAGGAGTCCAGGAGAGCCGGCTGTATTTTAAAGAATCCTTATTGAGGTTGCAGGAACAAACCATCCCGATGTGTAGAAAGAATAGTAAATATGGCAAGTGACTAGCTTGGCTTAACAGTGAAATCCTTGCTCATCTTAAAAACAAAAAAGAAGCTTACAAGAAGTGGAAGCTTGGACAAATGACTAGGGAGGAGTATAAAAATATTGCTCAGGCATGCAGGAGAGAAATCAGGAAGGCCAAATCACACTTGGGGTTGCAGCTAGCAAGAGAGGTTAAGAGTAACAAGAAGGTATGTTAGCAACAAGAAGAAAGTCAAGTAAAGTGTGGGTCTCTTACTGAATATGGGAGGCAACCTAGTGACAGAGGATGTGGAAAAGGCTAATGTACTCAATGCTTTTTTTGCCTCTGTCTTCATGAACGAGGTCAGCTCCCAGACTGCTGCACTGGGCAGCACAGCATGGGGAGGAGCTGACCAGCCTTCTGTGGAGAAAGAAGTGGATCGAGACTATTTAGAAAAGCTGGATGAGCACAAATCCATGGGACCAGATGCACTGCATCCAAGGGTGCTAAAGGAGTTGGCAGATGTGGTTGCAGAACCATTGGACATTATCTTTGAAAACTTATGGCGATCGGGGGAGGTCCTGGATGACTGGAAAAAGGCTAATGTAGTGCCCATCTTTAAAAAAGGGGAGGAGGAGGATCTGGGGAACTACAGGCCAGTCAGCCTCACCTCAGTCCCTGGAAAAATCATGGAGCAGGTCCTCAAAGAATCAATTCTGAAGCAGTTAGAGGAGAGGAAAGTGATCAGGAAAAGTCAGCATGGATTCACCAAGGGCAAGTCATGCCTGAGTAACCTAATTGCCTTCTATGAGGAGATAACTGGTTCTGTGGATGAGGGGAAAGCAGTGGACATGTTATTCCTTGACCTTAGCAAAGCTTTTAATATGGTCTTCCACAGTATTCTTGCCGGCAAGTTAAAGAAGTATAAGCTGGATGAATGGACTATAAGGTGGATAGAAAGCTGGCTAGATTGTCGGGCTCAACGAGTAGTGACCAATGGCTCCATGTCTAGTTGGCAGCCGGTATCAAGCGGAGTGCCCCAACGGTCGGTCCTGGGGCCAGTTTTGTTCAATATCTTCATTAATGATCTGGAGGATGGTGTGGACTGCACTCTCGGCTAATTTGCAGATGACACTAAACTGGGAGGAGTGGTAAATATGCTGGAGGGTAGGGATAGGATACAGAGGGACCTAGACAAATTAGAGGATTGGGCTAAAAGAAACCTGATGAGTTTCAACAAGGACAGAGTCCTGCACTTAGGACGGAAGAATCCCATTCACTCTACAGACTAGGGACTGAATGGCTAGGCAGCAGTTCTGCAGAAAAGGACCTAGGGGTTACAGTGGACGAGAAGCTGGATAGGAGTCGATGGTGTGCCCTTGTTGCCAAGAAGGCTAATGGCATTTTGGGCTGTATAAGTAGGGGCATTGCCAGCAGATCGAGGGATGTTATTATTCCACTCTATTAGACATTGGTGAGGCCTCATCTGTAGTACTGTGTCCAGTTTTGGGCCCCACACTACAAGAAGGATGTAGAAAAATTGGAAAGAGTCCAGCGGAGGGCAACAAAAATGATGAGGGGGCTGGAGCACATGACTTATGAGGAGAAGCTGAGAGATCTGGGATTGTTTAGTCTGCAGAAGAGAAGAATGAGGGGGGATTTGATAGCTGCTTTCAACTACCTGAAAGGGGGTTCCAAAGAGGATGGATCTAGTGTTCTCAGTGGTACCAGATGACAGAACAAGGCACAATGGTCTCAAGTTGCAGTGGGGATGTTTAGGTTGGATATTAGGAAAAACTTTTTCACTAGGAGGGTGGAGAAGCACTGGACTGGGTTACCTAGGGAGGTGGTGGAATTTCCTTCCTTAGAGGTTTTTAAGGTCAGGCTTGTCAAAGCCCTGGCTGGGATCATTTAGTTGGGGGTTGGTCCTGCTTTGAGCAGGGGGTTGGACTAGATGACCTCCTGAGCAGGGGCGGCTCTAGGCATTTTGCCACCCCAAGCACGACAGGCAGGCTGCCTTCGGCGGCTTGCCTGCGGAGGGTCCGCTGGTCCCGCAGCTTCGGCGGACCTCCCGCAGGCCGAAGCCGCGGGACCAGCGGACCCTCTGCAGGCATGCCTGCGGGAGGTCCGCCGAAGCCGCGGGACCAGCAGACCCTCCGCAGGCATGCCGCCGAAGGCAGCCTGACTGCCGCCCTTGCGGCGACCGGCAGAGTGCCCCCAGTGGCTTTCCGCCCCAAGCATGCGCTTGGCGTGCTGATGCCTGGAGCCGCCCCTGCTCCTGAGGTCTCTTCCAACCCTGATATTCTATGATTCTATGATTAGCATGTTCATGAGGAGCAGTCAAAACCCTTCATCTCAAGTGGGAGGCTTGTGCCTGTTGGGACGAAATATCATTGTAGCTTTGAAGTTTTTAATGTGTTCAGTGGCACAGCTGGTATCATTACCATTTGGCTAGTAAATAAAATGTTAATCAATGCAATGGCTAGATTTGTTTCCTTTTGTCTTTATAATGTAATTTGTATGTATTTTTGCAGCGTCAGGTAACATTTTTAGGATGCCCAGTATATGGAGCACAGCTTCTAAATTAACATGTCAAGGTTTCCCTCTATTTCCCAGCATTTCTTCCTTGAAGCAGTCAAGCTCTAATAATCACACCCCACTTTGTGTGTTCTGTCTTCTGTGTTCTACCAACTTTACTTTTCACATTGTACGCTCATCTCGGGTGGGAACCGGTTACCTGTTTTGCACTGACCTCCCACTCTCCAGCATTATGGAAACTTTTGGCATCATACATGAGATTAGTAATAATAATTCATTTAGGCCAGCATTTTTTCACTCAAAGACAGAAACCCTATTTAATAAATGGAAAAAGCAAACAGGAGGGTAAAGAAACAAGCCTATATGAATGTATTGCTTTATGTTAAACCAGGATAAATTGTTGCATTAATCTAGGGTGATCAGATAGCAAGTGTGAAAAATCAGGAGAGGGGGTGGGGAGTAATAGGTGCATATTATAAGAAAAAGCCCCCAAAATCGGGACATCTGGTCACCCTACATTAATCTAAAAATCTAACCTAAACCTGAAAACAACAAAGACATTCCAAGTTAAGGCTGAAATTCCATTCTCCTATCATCCCATTATAGGCACATACAACAGCTGATCTTCTATGTAAGATCACCCATTGTTCACTACTGCTGCAGTGCCCAGGGTGAAGTCAATGGCAAAACTCGCACTAACTTCAGTGGCCAGGACTTTACCCTGGTCTCTTACTACTACTTCCTCCCACTACCATCTCCTTCTCAGTCCCCACATACAGCGTGCGGTTTTTGCATACACTTTTTCAGTTGGCTCCTTGGCTTCTAAATTGGATTCCAAGTTTCTTTTTTCCCTTCACTAACTTATTTTGGTCTGTTAGAGCCTGATTAAGCATGGTACTGAAGTGCAGGTATGTGAGGTCAACAGAACTACTCACAGGCCTAATGTTAGGCATGTGCTTAAGTACCTTTCTCCACCAGGGCATTGTTCCTCAGCCAAATAAAGCCTCATGTCATTTCTGTCTTTTCTTCTGATTAGTTTGCTTTTCCAGTATTTATTTGTTAACCAGTGAAAATGTGCTTAGTACTGTACAACACAAAATCAAAGACAGAAATGCTTAAAACCTAGCAGAGTTTAGACTACACGCTGACACTGCCCCAACTATGTTTCTGTTCAGCAGGCACATACAGCAAATGAAAGTTACAAGTATTAGGCATTTTGCTGGTAGTTGAAAGGGACATACTCTACTTTTTTTACTGTTAAATTATTACGATAGCCTGAGTAATCTTGGAAATAAATCTGGAAATATAAATGAAACTAAGCTATGGGCTTTTAAGCACAGGTACTTTCTGATATTGTTATAATTATGACAGATCTAAAATATAGTAATAAATGAATGCATTGTTTCTCTTTATTTTTAATAAAAATCTTAACACTCAGAACTTACCCAATGTAAAATTCCCTTGTATGTTCCTGATGTTAGCATTTATGGTCTTTGTGATTTGATTTTAAAAATTCATAATTTCACAAACAAATTTTCACCAGGGAAGAATTCCTAAGGCTACTTTGTATAGGTTTTTTTTTTTAAATTCCTGTGTACAGAAATGCAGAGACAATGGCTCTTACCAATCCACTCTCTCATCTAGTATTGAAACATTTCCTGTGTGCCTGCCTGAAAACAATCATCACCAAAGTTGTGAAAGGTGATGCAAGCATGCAACAGAGATCAGCTGTGCTCAGTGACAGGGAATCTTTAATCAGTTTAACCTCTAAACCTTTTGGTAACTGCATCCAGTGGAAGTTAAAAACAATGAATGGCTGTCCTGTTGCACCCATTGTTATTTCCTCCAGCCATACTTGAAGGAAATCTGCATTTAGAATGCACAACAGTTATTGCAAGTGTTTTGCGGCAAGTCCAGTAGTGGGCTCTTGTAAACAGCACAACTTGTTACATTTAAAGCCGATAAACTTTGTGTGTGAGTCATAGAAACAAAACAGTGTGAAACCAAATAGTTACTAAATATACTCAGCTGAGGGGCATCTGAGTGCTGTGGTTCAATATAATTCAGTTTGCATTTTCTATAGTGTGGCATTCTTTGAA
This sequence comes from Mauremys reevesii, assembly GCF_016161935.1. Lineage (NCBI taxonomy): Eukaryota > Metazoa > Chordata > Testudines > Geoemydidae > Mauremys > Mauremys reevesii. Next base: position 80,278,588 of record NC_052627.1, on the reverse strand, counting down.
GAGAAAGCAAAAGGTTTTCTAGTCTTTTTGGTACCTGTTGATGGATTAGAAACTGCAAACTCTATGGCACTTAGATATTTCAAAAAAAGTAATAGAAAATCTAAACTGCAGTTTTGACACAGGTATGATTTCATTTTGCACCTCGCTTGTTGTTTGGTGAGTTCTTTGGCTTTTATAATAGGATCAGGCACAATCACACAGCAAAGTCTTTAAAGAGCCTATTGGCTTGTGTGTATTATGCTGATTTAAAGGTAGTTCAAGGGATCAGGGTACTTTGGGGTTTATTTAATCACTTTTTTCCTATCTGCTTACAAAAAGTCCCAGAAACAGTTCCATTTACTTGTACATGGTCTGTTTGTTTTTTATATAAATAGGCTAATAGATTAATCTTGGTTGATTCAGTGGAATAATATTTGTAACTATTAAATTCACTGCTCCTCAAGACACGAAGACCGGTCAAATTTCTAGTTCTGCAGATAACGTTGATTCCTTGAAAAGTGTGTCTCTGTGTATGTGAGGGCTCATGAGGTGTTTTTGGCAGAAAAAGCAGCCACTGAGAAGCTTGTTGATTAAGTACAAAAATGTACGGAGCTTGATGGTTGAATCAGGTGCTTATTTTTATGTCTGTTTAAATTAATTGTATGAAATAAACAAATTACACTGCTTGCCCTAAGATAGAGTACAACATATCAGTTGAGGAATTTATTCCATATTTAATGAATGCAAAGATTTTAAAAGATTTTGAGCCTACATGAGCAGAATTCATATTTCTTTTACCTTTAAGGTAGGTTAAAGTAATACAGTAAAAACTGTGTTATCCGTCACTTTACCCAATTGGAAAGCTCTAGAAACCAGCATTTTGGGAGCAGGTGTGGGATGCAGGCTCTGGGAGGGAGTTTGGGTGTGGGAGGGGCTCAGGGCAGGGGTTTGGAGTGCGCGATGTGTTTCGGGGTGCAAATCTGGCACTCACCTACCCCCAGCCCTGAGCCCCCTTTGGCACCCAAACTTCCTCCCTCTTAGTTGACCAGAATTTTTGACTTACTGGCACCCTCCATTCCCCCAACATACTGGATAACAAAGCTTTATTGTACCATTCAAAAATAGCACCATGCCATTAGTTGTTTTCACCAGTTTGGAGCTGGCTCTTATGTAATGGAAAAAGATCAAACCAATTAAGTTAATGCTGTAGTAAATCTCCTTGTTTCATTTGATAATCAACAATGTATGCATCATATTTTGTTCCTATAAGCTATGTTTAAATATTAGCATCAATATGGAAAAGTAGGATAGCAGAATTTCTGTATACATAGCAGCTCATCTGGTCCCACAAGGTACAGCCCAATCATTCTCACTTGTAATGAAGTATTGATCTTTGAAAGCTGGGTGGCCAGAGATATGTTGAAGTCTCCTAACATACACTATATAAACACAGCAATCTACTTGTCTCATACATCTCTGAGCCTGCACTGAAGAAAATAATTTGAGGTATGTAATGTCAATCTTGTGCTAACTGTGCCTGTCACACAAATCAAAATTGTAAATTCTCTGAGCTGACAGGATCTGAGAACTATTTTGGAGCCAATGAATGGTGAGTGACTGCATCCTAGTGCTTCAGCTAGCAAGCTTCTCGTGTTCTCCAACAATATTCAGACTGTAATATATACATCCTGTGTCAGCCTTCTGTGGGTACAAAGATATAACTTCTACACAATCACAGCTGTTCTGTCGCCTGCCGTCTGCTGCTCTGTAATAGAATAGCATAATCTCCTCTCCATACAATGCTGACAGGCCATTACAAATTGTGATTTACCCAAGGATATTAACCATAGTCTTGTTGTACAGTGGGTGCTCATATATGATTTATTAACATATCAGCAGTTTTTATTTACATAGTCCCTTGGGGCTTGAATTGCTGTTTCTACAGAACCAGAGGGTGTCTCTATTTGATCTTCCTTACTGTGTTAAGCGGTGAGAAAAAATTATCCAAAGTATAAGAAAAATGGAAAGTGGAGACACAGAAGAAGATTAAATATAACTAGAAGGGGAAATGTTCACTCTGAGTGTTTGAGAAAGCTTTGCGCAGATTCTTATTCCATCCAAATTCGTTCTCCTATCCCTAGTAAGTCCTTGTGCACTTTCATTTATTCACAGCACTGACTGGGTTTCACTTTCATCAGGATGCCATACAGCGCTCTCACAAAACATTGCAAATGATTCTATGCATACATCTATAAATACAGGGTCCATGCCTGGAGAAACATACATGCTAACAGCCTGATCCTGCAACACTTTCTGGAACAAATAGTCCTTATGTAAGCAAGTAGCCCCATTGGCACCCTTATATAAGTAAGACTGCTCACAAGAGAGACGCAGGATCGGATTCAGATTTATTCACAGATAGTAAAGCACATGTTGGAGAAAATAGTTTCCTACTTCCATGACTACATAATTGGGAAGGAGGCTGTGGCTGACACATGAGCCAGCATCTTCCTTCTGACTGGAGGGTATCAACCTTACCTAGGAGAAAGTGGGCCACCCACACAATTAAGATGTCAGGCAGGATGGAAGGGAGAATTACAAGCAACTTGGCAACCATCACGTGCACCACAAAAGGAAATGGCCTGCTGGGTCTAGAACGGGAGGAAGGGAGTTGTGGAGAGGGGGCAGAGTTGTGACATCAGTATACTTGAGTTGTTTTCTGGCACATTCAACATTCAGAAGCATTTGGATTCCTCAGCCCATTTGGGAAGGTTGGGTTGGTTTGGGATTTTTTGCTTCTAGGTGCCCAGTTGAAAATTAATTGTTAAAGTACTTATATGGCCTAATCCTCCATTCTGCATCACTATGCTGGGGTTATGCTGGTGTAACCCCATTGAATCTAGTAGTGAAAAGGAGTGTAGAACCAGTCCATAGTTTGCCTTTAAAATGCATCTCCTCCAGCATTCCCTAATGTTGCATTCTTAATTGCAACCTTTATATAAAACTGTTACTAGACTTCTCTCTAATGGGGTAGAATGTTAAACCCAAACATCTTGGATTGTTTCTATGCCAAGTTATGAGGATATAGGTTTGCTTCTATTAAGGCAAGTATTTTAAACTCATTTGTGTGGCTGGATGCCTGAATTGCAGTTCTTTTTCTGGTTTAATTGTGATTGTCCTGTAACGGGCTCCTGCTTTAGGGGACTTCATAAACAGTCATTTTTCTTTGAGATTATGTGCTTCCCTTTATAGGTAGATCATGTCTAGGCTTTATAAAATGTTGGCTGTTGTCACCTTCTTTCAGATTGTGCAGTATTGTGAAGCAGACATCTCCCTGTTGTCCAGAGACCCAGGTCCTCTGTTGTTCCTTCTTGAGGGCAAATTGTGCATACTGTAACTGTCATTCAAAATTCATCTGCTGAGCTTGCAGAGTGAATCCGTCTCTCCTTCATTTGGGGGGCCCCGGCTTCCAGTGCTGCTACTTGTCACATAGCTTTTGCATAAATCAAAAATATTGAAGTTACTGTGCCGGAGAAGCAGAATAGCACATAAAACCTAAGGGCAGAGAGCTTAGCAAAATACCAGTCTCATAAACCAGGATTGCAACTAAATGGCATTCAGCAGAGAGGCCAAGGATGGAATGGGCATGGCAAGAAAGTACTTCAGTCTGCCTTAGGCAATCCCTGTAAGTAGGGCTGAGACCAGGGCAGAGAACGGGGAAGCTTCCAATACCATTGCTTGGAATAACCTGTCCTGTGTATAAATAAAGGACTTGAGCTGCCAGGACCCTACTCCCAAAAAAGAAAGGAAAATATGTAAAATACTTCAATGACAACTTTCCTCACATACTACTGCAGCACCCCTGAGGGAGAGTAAGAAAACCATTGTGCAAGCAACCCCAAGAGAGTGTACACACTGGATACATATCTTGATATTTTGAGTTCTTTGTTGTTCTTATTCAGTATTCAGAGGGAAGCTGGCGTCTCATTGATTTCAGTGGAAAATATCTGGAGTTCCTGTGGCACTGTGTGGTGTTTTACAGTACATATATAAAATATGCAAAACACATTGGCTGACAAGATATATAATGTGTTTGTATAATACAATTCTTTTTGTCTTATCACACTAAGAATAATTTAATATAATAGTTGCAAAGTTTTTAAAAAATACTACCATCTGCTCTTTTTAATAATTTAATGTATATTCTGCTTTGTTTTTGACTTTATATCAGATTTCTCATCCTGTTGAAAAACTTATGTACCAGTGTTGTCTAGCTTTGTAATATGACTAATTCATCAAAATCTGCCAGTAGTTGTCACATCAAACTAAAAATGCATAAATTTTCCCAATATCTGTTCCTCTTCATGATTCAACTTGATCATGTTGGTGGCTTTCAAAATAATTCACTGTTGTTTTGAGATACCAGCATTTGACTACCTATGCAGTATATGTTGTCCTTGCTGGAAATTTACACATGCTGCATCATTTAAGTCATGTTTTGTGGAAATATTCAAAGCACTAAGGAAGTCATTAGGTTTTTCATTTTCTGGAAAATGGCAAGTACACCTTGACTCTTTAGAAAGAAATAATGAAACATTATCCAAATAACTATGGCTTTTCCAAGACCATTTATGAATAATAATAATAATAATTAATAATGTGCTGAAAATTTACAAGGTGCTTTAGAGAACATGTAGAAAACAAAAGTATTTCCCCAAAGAGCTCACAGTCTATGTTAGACAAATATGATTCAAGAAGAAGAGATCGAATGCAAGAAGGGTGAGAACACATTACCAATGAAACCAGTATAGAAAGGCTTCACAAGTGAAGTGGAGTAAAGAGGAATTTGAAACACTTGAAGCAGAGGAGATGGGCTGTTGCAAGTTAGAGTGGTGTGAAACCAAGAATGGGGGAAAGAGACAAGGGCTTTGTCTTCACTGCTTAAACAAAAAAAAGTTTAGTTTTACCATGAGGTAGAAACTAGGTGAGCCTCACCCAAGGTGGGGGTATAGTGCTGACCTTGCCTAATTTACCTTCCAGTAAAATTAAGTGCCTTGTCTTGACTGTTTTTGCCATGGGATATCTCATGCAGTAAAAATACATCCTTTTTTTAGTAGCAAAGACAAGACCAAAGGGTACAATTCTGAGAGAGGATATAGAGGAATGTAAGCCACATTACTCAATCCAGATTCCCCTTTAAGACTCCTGAATTTAACCCTGTAGGTTTCAGGTGTAATCTGAAGGTGATGAAATATTTGGCAGTATCGCTGGATTCTTCATACCGTGGACACAGTTTCTCTCATTTGTGGATTTTTGGGGAAGAGGAGCCAGCAGCTGGAGGGTTTTGTCTCCTCCATTCCTTAACTGCTAGTTCATGCTTCTGGGCCTCAATCTGGGCCTGTATTTCTCTGTCTTTTAATTCCAGGGCTCCTTTGTCCCTGACTGCCTCTGCTTCCATAGCCATTTTGTGGGCAGTTGCCTCTGCTTCTTTGAGCTTCAACTGAAACTCCCGGTCCTTTGCCTTCTCTTCTGCTTCCAGTCTGGCCAGCTCTAGTTAGTAGCTGCCTCGCTGGTAGTCATTTTCCTGCTGTCTATTGCTGGCCCCCTCTGCAGTTCACTGAAACTGGGGTGCACTCCATTTAGGGGCTTCTTAGAGACTTTCCCAGTGTTCAGCCTTTCTGGGCAATTTGCAACCTGTGAAGTTCTAGCTTCTTCTGATCTTTACTCTTACTTATTTTTCTTACTTTTCTGTCCCTGTTCCCTTACCTGAAATAAGCAAACAGAAAATAACAAACCAGTCACCACTTTATCTGTTCTCCAGCCACCACACCCAAAACTCACTTAAAATCACTACCAGTATCTCAAAGCAATCAGCTGTGCACAGATCCTGCCTGCTACACCACTGTGATGGGTTGGATCATGGAAAACCTATTGGGAGCTGGGCATTTGAGTATTAGAGACAGAACACTTCTTAAGCAGTTTTCGGGTAAGCCTGCAGTTTGTGGGATGTAGTTCAGACCTGGGTCTGGGTTTGCAGCAGGCTAGCATGTCTGGCTCAAACCAGGCAGGGCACTGAAGTCCCAAGCTGCCAGGGGAAACAGGCTCAGGGGTAGTCTTGGCACATCAGTTGGCAGTTCCCAATAGGTTTTCTGTGATCCCACCCGTCACAGTGGCGACAAGAAAGAAAGAGGTTACAGTAATCAGACTGAGAGTTGAGCAAGGAGGAAAGTGAAAGGAGTGGAGGAAAGGATGGGGATAAGAAGGGAAAGACAATAACAGAAAATGTGGAAGTGGCAGAAGTGCTAAAGGACTTTTTTTTTTATTCCTTTTCATCAAAAAGGTTAGTAGTGATCGGATGTCTAATATAGTGAACGCCAGTGAAAATGAGGTAGGATCTGAGGCTAAAATAGGGTCAGAACAAGTTAAAAATTACTTAGATAAGTTAGATGTCTTCACGTCACCAGGGCCTGATGAAATACATCTTAGAATGCTCAAACAGCTGACCGAGAAGATACCTGAGCCATTAGACTGAGACTGCAGGGGATGAACGGGGGACACTCATGGGAGATGGGAAAGATTCTGAAAGACTGGAAGAGGGCAAATATGTAATGCCAATCTATAAAAAGGGAAATAAAGGCAACCCAGGGAATTACAGACTAGTCAGTTTAACTTCAGTACCCAGAAAAATAATGGAGCAAAAAAAATCAAGCAATCAATTTGTAAACACCTAGAAGATAAGGTGATAAGTAACACTCAACATGGATTTGTCAAGAACAAATCAAGTCAAATTAACCTAATAACTTTCTTTGACAGGGTAACACGCCTTGTGGATGAGGCGGGGAAACCATAAATGTGATATATCTTGACTTTATTAAGGCTTTTGATACTGTCTCAGGTTAGACAAACATGTTTCAAGACTAGTTATTACTTAGTCCTGCCTTGAGTGCAGAGGACTGTACTAGATGACCTCTTGAGGTCCCTTCCAGTCATATGATTCTATGAATAGAGCCCATAGTATGGAATTTATACCTGGTAGAAGACTGTAAATAAAACAACAGTTGAAGCAGACTGTGTAAATTGTTAGTGATGGAGGAGTGAGTTATTGAGGTCCCTTCCAGTCTTACACTTCTATGATTCACTTTTGCGATGGTCTTTAGAGGGGTTATTTTACAGTAGGTGTCATGGAACAAAAAGCACTGTCAACATACTCTGGTTTAGCTGAAGCAAAATCAGGCTTTATTCTGAGAAAAGTACCTTGTGTGGTCTAGAGCCAGGAAGCTATTGCATTAGGCAGATATGGACTGGTACTCACTGAGTTCTTAGCCAGTGTAGGGGGCCTCTGGTGGGCAATGACCAGTAGGGTGCTAGTTATGCTAATTTAATTACAAGTCCTGCACAGGTTGCATGAGTTCTTTACAGTAGAAAGAAGCAACAAGACTTTTTAATACCTAATTCTGCATCAGAACTAAAATAGCTCATTTGTTCATTAATATTGTATATTAATTGATTAGAAATAAATTGATTAAAGTCATTTTACAGCCTGATTTTACAGCCATTACTCAGCTTGGTGAGCACTTACTCATGGATAAGACTGTAAGAAATTAGTGGGGGTTTTGCTTCAAAAGTTGCAGCCAGTTTGTTTAAGTTGCAAAGAAGCAAAGAGTCCTGTGGCACCTTATAGACTAACAGACGTTTTGGAGCATGAGCTTTCGTGGGTGAATACCCACTTCGTCGGATGCATGTTTAAGTTGTGGTTCAAAGTGTGCAGTCTATCGTCCAAAACATAGAACAGCACAGAAGAGAGACTGTATGTTCCACTTGGTTATCAATGACAACTATGACAAAGAAGTGGCCGGGACAGATTTGAGTGGCATTGCAACCCCATCTGCCTGGTCACAATGCCACTCACTCAAATATGGCCCATCCACCCTTCCATCATGCCAGCCCAAATCTGAGTGAGTGGTTTGCCACCTGGCACACAGGGTCTCACACTGCTCAAATTTGCAGCAAGTATAAAAAGTTGCGGTTTCCACAAGAAAATCTTGGCCTGTGATTTTCTTACAGCTTTATTTGTGGGAGTATTCTCAGTGAAGTGCATGGGGCTGTCTACACAAGTAAGAGCTCCACGAGGTGCTCTAATTATTAGATACTTTCTGCTGCAGAACCAACAACCTGTGTTCTTGTTTTTGTGGCTCCAAAACAAATCACATTTTGTTTTGAAAACCTTTATGGTCAGAGTTATGAAACTTATGTTTTTAAATTTAGAATCATGACGATATTTCCCACAAACATATGAGACAATTGAGTTAAGATTATGTAAATTGCTTGCCATGTATGCCTCTCATGAATTTATTTTAGATTAATAAGAAAATCACTACATCATTATTAAATAGTAAGGGATAATTTAAAGCATATTTGAGGACTAACAGTTTCAGAGTGGTATTTTGTTCTACTGGTCGCTATAGTGAACGCTCAGCTATTTTGATAAAAAACTACCTTCCAAAAGCCAGCTGCTCTTGCTGTGTATGCATTTTCTCATCACTTGTACTGACTAGTAGGGTTTTCAGTTGTAACTTAAGGACCAGCATGGAAATGATTTCTTGACTTTGATTTCAAAAGCAGGAAAGAATTTCTCACCTCCATAAGTGACAGGTAAATAATTTAACAACTTGTGAGTACCACTCAGAGCCAATTATAACTTGATTTACATAGCAGGGCATTAAAGAAACACTATTTCAGTTAACACCTTTGTCTGATTTTTGTTTTGTTCTTACTATTAATTAACATCTAAGATTACTGTATCTGAAAAAGAATAGAGAATAACAGTTTCTGTATCTTCAGTTTATTAACTTGACTGCATTTTGTGTATAGTCAGTTTCACAGTTTTTCCTATATAATAGTTTGCTTATTGTTTGATTAACTCTTAAGAAAGGAAATAAATATTTTAAACAGTGGTTTAAATTCTCCCACAAAATTGGCAAGTACAATACCCACAACTACTTTTAACTAATTTTTAAATTGACTAGACATCCAATTTCATGGTGGTCCTTTAAAATGTTGAGCATTTATCCTCTATTTTTTTTACAAGAGGAAAATGTGTTTCTATGTGTCTGCTGTAGAAATCTATTTCATAGTTTCATGCACATCCATATATTTTGACTAATTGGAAATGATCATCAAAAATTGTTGCATTATATAGGAACAGGACTGGAAGGGTCCTCTTGGATCTTTGAGTCCAGTCCCCTGATATCACGGGCAACCCCATCATACCTTCCCCCGCACACACTTATCAAGCTCCGGCTTATCCGCCAGTACTCCTATTGTGAAAGCTGTTCCCATAAGTTCACCCTGCTGATGACTAGAAACCTTCTTCTAGTCTCTAGTGTGAATTTATTCATGGTCAGATTTTATATCCATTTGTTCTTGTGCTAACATAGTCCACTAACCTAAATAGCTCTTCTCCATCCTTAGTGTTTACCTCCCTGATGTATTTATAGAGAGTAATCCTATCATCTCTCTGCCTTCATTTTGGTAGGCAAAACAAGTCTGTTGTAAAATAGTCTCTCTTCCCCAGTCATCCTAGCAGCCCATCTCTGCACCTGTTCCACTTTGGATTCATCTTTCTTGAATATGGGTGACCAGAATTGTATACAGTATTCCAGAAGTCTTTCCAGTGCCTTGCACAATCGCATTATTGCTTTCCTGTATCTACTGGAAATACCTTGCCTGATATCCTAGGATCACATTTGCGTTCTTCATAGCCACATCATGTTGGTGACTCATAGGTACCCTGTGATCAACTAATACACTAATTCTCCTCATCTGTCATTTCCAATTGCTGAGCCCTAGTTTGTAGCAGAAATTCTTAGTATTCATCCCAAAATGCATGACTTTTCACTATTTCATCCCATTTCTATAACTCTAGTGCTTTAGGTCATCTGATTCTTCCGATATAAAAGTTTGATACTCTATTGATTACGCCTCTTAAGTTTGTGTCATCAGCAAGGTTAAGATTTTGTCATGATCTTTTTTTAGTACACAAAACTTACAGGAGCCCTGACCTGTCCATGACTTTTACTAAAATTAATAGGTGGAAAAAAGGGGGAGCAATGACACCTGGATCTCCATGGGGTGGGGGGGGGACTGACAGCTCCAGCCCCACAACCATGGGGCGCACAGTCCTGGCCGAGGCCATGGGGGATAGGGAGGGTAACCCGGACGACACTGCAGGGGATGGAGGGGAGACACACAAGCCTGACTCCGGCCCTGGCCGAAGCTATGGGTCAACCACACACAGTCCCGGCTCTGCCCTCCCTCCCCCCTCCACTGACAGCTGAAGCCAAAGTCATAGAGTCATATCCGTGACTTCACTGACATCCCGTGACTAAATCGTACCCTTACTCATCAGCAAATTTCATTAGCCCACTCCTACTTTTTGTGCCAGTGTCATTAATTAAAATAAGATCAATCCCAACATCAGTCCTTCAGGAACGTCATTAGTAACCTCCTCCAGTCATATGCCTTTTCTTTCAGTACAACCCAGTGTCATCTCAATTTTAGCCGGTTCCTACCACCTTACAATTCTTGTACCTATCCCCATTTTCTCTGTCTTAACTAATAATTTCCCTTCTGGTACCGTGTGAAATCCTTTGCTGAAGTTCAGATAGATTAGATCTACCACATTTCCCTTAAGAAATCATCTTATCAAAGAAAGATATCAGGTTAGTCTATCTACCTTTGGTAAACTCATGGTTTTTTAATCCCATTTTCCATTTACTTCCATGTCTTCAATTATTTTTTCCTTCAAAATTTGTTCTAAACCCATGCATAATATCAAGTGTGGTCAGGCTAACGGGTCTGTAGTTGCCCAGATCACTTTTTCCCCTTTCTTAAATATGGGTACTATGTTTGCTATTCTCCAGTCATATTGTACTACCCCTGATTTGATTGATTAAAAATCCTTGCAACTAGTGGACTTTCAGTTTCATGTGCTAGGTTGTTTTTTGTTTGGGGGTTGTTTGGTTTTGTGGGGCGCGGGGGATAGAGGTTATCCAGACCCCATGACTTGAGCATATTAAGTTCTTTGAGCATTTCTTCCACCTGGGATGTGGGTAATTTCCATTTCTGTGCACTCATTTCCATTAGCCATCTTGTCTTTGCTCCTATGTTCTACATTATGATCCTCATTAGAGACAGAAACAAAGTATATGTTTAAATTTTTTGGCCATATTTAAATTATCCTTACTCTCTATTCCATTCTCATTGCATAGTGGTCCCACTTCTTTTCTTGGTCTCTTTTTATAAATATGGCTAAAAACCTTGAACTGTTGGTTTTAATTTCCTTTGCAAGGTCTAACTCACCTTGACTCTTGGCAAGTCGCACTTTATCCTTACACTTTCTGACCTCCAATATGCAGCTTTCTTTGCTGATCAGTCCCGTCTTCCATTCCTTGTGTTTTCTGCTTACTTATCCTTTTGAGGTCCTTATTCATCCACGTCGGTTCAGCAAAAATGCATAATCAATTCAAATAACAAAATTCCAAATACTTCTTACATAGCTGTTAATCAGATATTTAAACTGATTAAAATAAAATTGCAAGAACAAAGGAAGTCTAGAACTTTATTAAAAAGGCCTCATTTGACTTCAGTATTCTCATTGAAAATTCCATGTGTTTATCATTTCACATTCTTGTAAGAGCTAATTTCATCGCTATTATTAATCATATATTTTAAATTTCATATTTAACACTGGTTGTGGAAACTTCGAAACTGTAGTTCCGAAGAAATATACAGTTCAGATCCTGCGCATACTCAGGCAAAGGGCTAAACACATGCTGAAGTATCTGCAGGATCACCCCCTAAGGTTACTGCTATGTTTTTGAAAATGTGTTTGCATCTACAACACTGTCGGATTTTTCTGCAATTTTAAAGATCTTGCACCCCACCCTTTGGCTTGGTTAAGCTGTTTGTCTTCTTTGTTCTTCTTGGTCACCGGGCATGCCACAGACTGGTTCAGCCTTAAGTGTGTTCTAATTTAGGCCTACTAGTAATGGCCCCATTAGGGTATTATGCCAGCCGGACATTGCCAGAGCATAGCAGTGCTCATTCCCTACCAAAACTTCAATATGACCCCTATCCCTAGGTTGGGAGTAGGTGGCATAGAGCCACCTATTCTGGTTCTGTAACTCCTCAGATGCCCCAATAATGGAAAAATCTTCAGCTGTTTGGTTATGACACATTTACTGACACTCTGCCTTGCTATGGCAGTGCATAGGGGTCATATAGGGGTGAGGATCTCGCTCATTATATTTAAACATATGTGCTTATGCACAAAATTTGAATATCCCAAATCTTGATAGAGGTTGGATTTGAAAACAAACCTCACAGCTGGTCTTGTCTCTATAATGGGCTGAACCAAACCCCAGCTCCAGTCATTTCCCAACTTTGGAAATGTTTGAATTCAGTATCAAGCTTTGTAGTTAGCACAAAGGATAATTTTGTGTCTAAGTTGCTAGAATGTGACTCAAGTTCTGGGTTCTGGTTCTTACTATCCCAAAGCCTTTCTTTGAGACTTTGGGCCAGTCACTTAAAACATTTCTAATTTGAGTGCACCTCTTTAGCCCTGATTTTTCAGAAATGTTGAGTAGATGGCAGTTCCAATTGCCTCCATGTGCCCTTCTGACTTCAGTGAGAGCTGTGTTTGCCCAGCACTTCTGAAAATGAGGTGGTTTATTTAGGTCCTTAAATATGAATTTAGATGCCTAACTTTAGGTATCCAGGATTGAAAATTTTCAGCTTAATCTTGCTGTTTCCCAGTTTCCATTTGTAAAATTGGGTTTAATACTTTCCTACGTAACAGCTTGCTTGAAGATAAAGTCTTTAACATATGTAGGGTGCTCAGATACCAAAATGATAACCATGACACACAAAGCATATTATAAAAATAATCTCTAAATTATATGATAACATCTAGGGCAAAAAACCCCTGAGAGAATTTACCAAAAAAGACAAGTTTTAGATAAATTTTCTAAAATATTATTTTTTAATCCTTCCTGGTCATCGATACCTTAGAGCTAAATCTAATTAGAGTGAACTGGCACGGGTGTTTTAAAATCCTTTTGCTATCCCACTGTTTTGTTTTGCTGACTAGTGCTTTCTCATATCTTAATTCAAAATTGCATCTGTTATACAGTTTGAATGCATCAAATTATCTTTTCCTTACCTGATTTCTTATCCCATTGGAACCCTTTTCTACCACCGCAGTCTGTTACTGCAGTAGGACTAATCAATCTAAACCAGACAGCAGACAGCCACAATATGTTTAGGCCATTTGAATTTGCAGATTGCAGGAGTATAATTGTGCTCACATGATAGAATAGAGCTGTCTGAAACAAAATTGCTTAAAGAAACAGACGGAATATATTTTTATTTCACCAAACCAGAATATTTGCAAATATACACTGAAACCTTTTAAACAGAACATTATACATAGTTCTGTCTTGATAAAGAAATAAATCTGTTAAAACAATAAACTTCTAGTTCCCCCACTTACACATAGTAGAAAACTGACCCAATAAATACATCCTCCAAATCTCAAAAAAAGTCCTCTCAAAAGAATGTCAATCCAAAGAGATGAATAGATTAAACAATTAATACAAGAAATTGATCTATTTTAAAGGTTTAAAATATAATAGAATCATAGATGGTAAACTTCATCCATGTATTCATTGGGTCACTTTTCTATTTCATCATAACTGGATGAAATAAGTATGTTATAACCTAAAGGAAGAATGTCTGGATTAGTTAAAAGCAGAAAGAATATTGTTGCAATGGTTGTCTACAAGAGGTTTTGAATGGTCCCAGTTTTTCAAGTATAATTTGTATTTTCTGTAGGACTCTCACCATAAATTACTGTCATGACAAAATTAAAGAAATGCATCAATTTATATATTGCCAAAATAAATGTTTCTAACTTATTTTTAGAGAATCGGAAAAGCAAAGATCTTTGAGCACTGTTACTGTTAAATTATGAGCTGAGAACTTCCATGGGAAAACAGCTGACAATTTTTTTTCCTCAGCCCTTCACCAATCCCTTGTACAGGGGATAAATAAACTTGTCCCTTAGCTATGGCATGTCCCAAGCCTTGTGTTACATCAAGGACCAGGGATGTTCCACACAATGACTTCAGAATAAAGGGCTAGAATGAGCCCAGTCAAAGCAGACTGGAAGAAATAGCGTGGAGCCTAGCTATATGCTTGGATACATCCTGCGACTGATACTCTTCTTTAATTCTGTTGCCTGAGAGGTGGCAATAAATACTTGCTGGGTGGAATCTTGGTACTGGATCCCACAAAGATTTAAACAAAAAGCTTGTGTTTAGTGGAAGTTCTCACATGTATAAAGTTAATCATGTGCACAAGGTTTTGCAGCATCAAAGCCTTGTTTCATAAAATGGGAGAACTGTGGGGCCATATTACAAATCAGTGTTTATCAGATATCGTATCTTCCAAATAGTATGTCATTTTGCTATGTTCTATCATAGCACTTCTATCTCAAAAGCATTTATCTCAGTTTAGTTTTAATTCCTATTTGTGAACATAGGTTTAAACGTGTTTTAACAATATCTTCATGGTTACAGTATCAAGATTCTGTTTGGTTTCCTGTCTCTTCTGCATATATCTGAGTTGTATACAGCTGAAAATAGAGATGTGCTCTAAAACGTAGTGGAAATTAATGTGCAAGTACCAGTGGATTTTAAATGACACATTACAATGCACAGTAGTGTAGGTGACTGTATAGTTATAAAATTATAATTAGGTATGTGGGAACTGAGAACATCTGCTATGGGGATGACACTGCAGCCAAATTAAAAATAAAACTACATGTTGTAAAAATCTCATAAAAACATCTTGACCAGATTAATGATTAAAAATATGCCCTCTGTGTTATATAAACAAGGGGGTAACCAATAAACAAAAACATTTTGTAATATTCCCTTATGTTACCCCCTCTTTCATTATGCACCTTGCACTTGATATGGGTGAACAGCTTGTGTTGAAAATATAGATGCGACTGATCTACGCATTTTCTTGCAACAGATTCCAACTAATGCTTAAGCGCCACATGAATTAGTTCAATGATGGTTACATTCAAAACAGTAAGGCCTTAAATGGCACTTATGTGTGTATTAAAAGAAGAAAAGAACTGGAAGTACATTTAGACAAATCTGACATCCTTGAAATTTCATTTCATTTGGGGCTGATTCAGAACCCATTAAAGTAAATGGAATTCTCCCAGTGACTTCAGGGCACTTTAGACCATGGCCTTGGTGATTTTCTAGATATCATTCTGAATGCAAAACAAGCAAGTACCATAATACAGTGCCACTTTACAAACAGAGACAATGCTTTCATAAAAGTTTTAAAATTTAGTAAGACATTTTATTACATAGTCAATTAAAAGGTAGAGAGAGTATTTCATTTATTAAGGGTGGGGCTGTGAGCACCATCTATTATTGAAGCTGCCCAGGATTTCCCATTGTAAGACTCTGTTTTCAGTTGCTTATACTTTTGACAAATGTTAAGTTTCGACTGAAATTTTCCATGTATCTGTCTCATGCTGAATATTTTTGGAAAATCTCTGCCATTTCCAAGAATAAAAATAAAGAAAAAATAAGCTTTTTTTGGTTAAAAGATTCTGGTGACCCTTTCTTTGAGAAGCTCTAGTGCCCCGCTCACGCACACACTTTGAGCTGGTGCTTGAAATTTGGCAGGGGCACAGCCTCTGTATCAGGGTGTGTTTTTTCCAGTCCCTGTGAAAATCTGCCAAAATGTTGGTCAAGTTATGAGCATCTGGAAAATCACATGCTAGAGTTTGGCGTCTAAAATTCTCTGAACGTTCCATCTGTGCTGAGCATGCTCAAGCCCAGGGCTTCAGGGGACTCATCTAGACTTTCCTTGCAGTTGCTGTTGTCGGCTGTGCTGAGGCCAGAGCCAGAACTGAAAAACTGGCAGCCTGTTTCTCTTGTGTTTCAGTGCACCTTGTGCTGGCACCCAGGCAGCATGGAGGAGGAAGCTACCTGATTTGAATGCAGAGGGACCAAGAGCTGAACCTGAAGTGGGGAAGTAGATTGGGACAAGAAGCCTGAGGATATGGAGAGTGGTGGGAGAGGAAAAGGGAAACTGAAACTAGCAATAGGGGTGGGAGAAGCCTGGGAGTTGGGAGGACAGCAAAGGGGACTGAGACTAAGGGTATGGCTACACTTACAAATCTGCAGCGCTGGTAGTTGCAGCGCTGGTCGTCCAGCTGTGCAGGGCCAGCGCTGGTGTGTGGCCACACTCACAGCTACCACCGCTGCAGTGTGGCCACATTTGCAGCATTTGCAGTGCTGTTGGGAGTGATGAATTATGGGCAGCTATCCCAGCATTCAAGTGGCAGCAATGTGCTTTTCAAAAGAGGGGGGTGTGGGGCAGTGTGACAGGGACCGGCGGGGGGAAAGAGAGAGTGGATTTTTGGAACTGACACTGTACAAAATCAGAAAATTTTCCCACCCCCTTACTGTTAACTGCAAACAGTCTGCATCCAACATACTCTCTTTCCCCCCCTGCCCCCTCCCCCCGTTTCTCTCAAGCAAAGCAAACACTCAACCCCTGTGAATGACTCCTTTTCTCGCTGCTGGTCAAGCAAAATGCAAACACTCAACCCTGTGAATCACGCAGGGAGGCGGATCTCATTTGATTGTTCACAGATTGATCACAGCAAACAGGAGCTGATAAGCAGCTCCGGTAGAGCAGCTCCGGTAGCAACGGAGCTCCGGAGGTTCACAACAAAACAAAGAGAGGCTGCATAACAAAACAAAGGGAGTAATTTAGTTAAAAGCATTCTGGGATACACCCTTATACCCTGGAGGCCAATAACAGCGCTGGTGTGTGGCCACACTTGATGACCAGCGCTGCAGCACCAGCGCTGCAATCCTTATTCCCCATGCTGAGTGAGGTGTACGGCCAGCGCTGCAGCCAGGGAGTTGCAGCGCTGGAAGTGCCCTGCAGGTGTGGCCACTTACTAATTGCAGCGCTGGAAAGCCTCCACCAGCGCTGCAACTCACAAGTGTAGCCATACCCTAAATATACACTTTTTCACCTGAGGAGTACCTGGGGAGGTGCTAAAAAATTTTTTTATTCTAATGACTAAACTCCAAAACCAATTTACCTTCAGCCAAAGATGGCTCAAGTTGAAAAATTCCTGATTCAAGCACCGAGTAGTCCTTACAGACAAGAACAGTTGGTTTACAAAATGTGAAAGATAGGTGCACTTTAACAGGGCTCCTAGATCTGGACAAGAGGAATTCCATTGAAATGGTCCCGTGGTTATAAATATGATATGACTGCTCAGTGTAATTTACTATTCAACCTATTGTCATTACACATTCAGAATCAGGGAAGGAGATAATATATTGACAGAGTAAAGGATGAACTTCTTTCTGACCTTGGCTGTCTGGAATGCTGAGCCGATGCAGTAAACAGATTCTCTTCCCACCTTTTAAGAACATTAAGAGCTGTTAACAAAGAAAAGACTGATGGTGTGCATTCTAGTATTTTAACTCAGTGAGGCATGCATGCCATTCTATCCTCCAAAATGAAATAATCAGCAAGTCAGATGAATGAACAGAGTATTCAAGTGTTTTTATATAAAAGATGGAGAGAGAGAATGAAATAAGATGATAAAACATTTATCCCCTTCTGTACAAATATATTATGGTTTCTCACAGGTGGAGAAATCAGAAATAAGAGAGAGTGTAAATTCCTCTGATCAGTAAGAATAAATGTGATAATTATCATGTTGGCTCACATTCATTTACATGCTTTAGTAAGCATTACTTTTGAATAGAAAGTGCAAGATAAAAGTGTGGAGATCTTGAGCAGTTACATGGATAAGAAACTGATCTATATTGGAGACAGTGTAGTCTAAGTAATGGAGAGAGGAGCTCTTCTTTAGTTTGAAGGAACAATAATCCACACCGTGTAAAATCAAGCACGGGAGTTTATTACGCACAGCGCTGGCGGAATGTCACTTTGCTTATCAGGCTCAGAGACACTGCAAAACAGTTCATTACTATAGATTATATATGGTGCTCATTGGGCAGAGAGAAGTGATGGGGATGGGTTTTTCTAACCCCCTGGATAGGTTCTAGCAGCAAGACAAGATAAGCACAATAAGCCAATTCTCTAAAAGATTACATAATGGCTCCGCCCATGGCCCAAATTATCATATTGCTGACACACAGGTAATTACCCCAAAACTATGTCTATTAAAGTATATAGTTTAAATCCTAATTTTGGGGTCCAGGGGAATGAGGTATCAGCTCTCTCGGTTGACCAACAGGTACATTCCTAGAGATTTAAAGTAAAAAAGCAGTAATTAGTACTTAACAATAATGATTGTTTATAAGTTTACCCTTTCATTTCTGTGGGCTAGGACTGGCATACATCAGTGAGGGGAGGGTGTCATAACACATGTCAATCATATTAGGCCTCTCCCTGAACTTTGTCTAGGATCTGAGGGATATTGTACCACTATCTCCTCCCTGCATTAGGGAGTAATCGTGAGGCCTTTCTCAGCGCTTCATATGTCTATAACTCGCAATAATACATTTCCTGTGATCTTTTGCTCCCTTCTTTTGCCAGCTGGTAGATTTCTTTCTTTCTTTGTGGCTGAAAGGGCAAGCAAATACCATTAAGGCTGTAATGAGCTCCTTGGTGGAAATTTATCATCTCTTTCTCTCATATTTGAATATGATGTCCTTTCCCTCATTCTATCCCATATCATATAGTTTTCCTTTTATCATTTATCTAACCCTTTCTCCTTTCCCCAACCAGACTTTATACATTGATTGAAACAAATCTTATTTGTCCAGGCAATCTCTGTGGGGTTGGCTATTTTTTGAAATTTCCAGAGTTCCATTGTTTCTTAAAGTATTATTTAGTACTGTTGTTATCATTGTAATGCACAGTAGCCCTAATCATGGACCAGGACCCCATTGTGCTGGGTGCTGTACAACACAGAACAAATGATAGTCCCCTTCTATAAGATAAAAGACAACAGATAGGGACAGACCTATGAGGGAATACAAGGAGACCATGAGACAATGTTGGTAAGCAGGATAGGCAGTGGTTTCAGCACACCAGCAGCCTATTGAGGCACAGTGTGCATCTACCTCTTATTATCATTTATTACAGGAGTGCTTAGAAGCCCCAACCAAGATTGAGGCCCCATTTTGTTGTGTACACAGAGTAATAGACAGTCCCTGCTCTGAAGTGATCCAGGTGCAGTTAAAACCAGAACTACACAGAAAGAGGCTATCACCCTCCTGCTCCATGACGTTTATATGCAGCCCCAAATATTTTTGCTGCAACATTGCTTTTGAAGATTCATATCTATTTCTCAGTTCTCTGTCATCCCTTGCTCTCAGAATTGTGCTGTTCAGGTGCCTCATTCTCATTCAGTATCTGAGTTTTAGATTGTTCTCCTCAGATGATTACCCTGCATTTTTCTAAGCTGCACTGCACTTTGTTGTTTATTTCCCAGATTTCCAGTCTTGGCAGGTCCCTCCTTATTACTTTTCTCTGGCCTCACTGGTGTTAAAAATACTATTCAGTTTAATGTCATCTGCATGGCATTTACCTCTTATTCCAGATCATTAAAGATGTTAAATAGGAGGGAACCTAAAAGAGACTGTTGGAGATTAAAAGGTAGGAGATGAGCAGACTAAAGAATAGGAGAAAGGGAGACCTTAAAAGCATTAAGACTTAAAATCAAACCAAAGCTCAAAAAGTTTTGAGGTTCATGCAGCAAGTATAAGTAGTTAGTAGTAACTGTTTATCATGTGAGTTTAACCACTGTGCCAAGTATAATTTTCTGAGTTATGTTTTCTTTGGCTATTTATACTGGGGAAGAATAGTAGCTCTTTTGCTTTAAATAGGCGTGAGGCATGTAGGACTATATTTGGTATGAAACCAGTAGACAGCAGAGTGCATACCAGTTGTGTAAACAGTAGAAGCCTGGTCATTTTGAGTGGCCTTATGTGGAACAAAAGAGCAAATGGGGTCAAATAGACCATTAGTATTAAAGTGAAAATTGGAGATTACATAGCATTGCTGAGTGTTTCCAGAAGATGTAGTAAACACTTTTAGAATAAGTTGCAAAACTAATATTACATGAAACATACGTTTTATTTTTGTGTATTGTGTATCAGAGGTTCATCCATGTCTTGAGAGAGGATTATGTTACAGTTGCTAAACTCTCCATCATCTTTCTGTCAACACTTAGGTAAATTCAAGTATCTTGAGTGGTACAGTACTTGTGCTAAATGCCACTTATGATTCTCTAAAGCTGGCACAACACAAGCTAAGAGCTACTGATGACAATACAATACAAATAAATATTTAAAAATGTTTTTAGTGTTTTTAATTGAGCTTGACAAAAGGAAGACAGAAGTTGTGATATCTGAGTTACATTTAGACATCCGAGTACACAATCTGATTCATTCTGGTATCATGGGCTAAGCATTAACTTAAGAGCACAGGATTTATTGTTCTGAAAGGAACCCCTGATAGATCATGTTTGTTTGTATTAAAGCACAATTCCATATAGCTAATCTATTTTGTTAATGGACATTAGACTATATAAAAAAGGAAAGAAAGATCAAAGGGTGGGAGGCAGAGAATATACAAATATTCTAATGAATGTCGACTAAGTCAATCTTAGCTGATTTGTGCTAAATTTTGAATAAATTAACTGTCCACATTTGACTGTTGTGGAATACAATAACAATCTTACATACATCATTTTTGTTTTTATGGACTAGTTAGTAAAAACCTGTCACTTTCTTAGTGACCATGGTATGCCAGCTGAGTTTTCATTGTGCAAGTGTGCTTGACCCTACATATATTGGTCTAACTCTATAGAATGGAGCTAGTGCTACCCAAAGTGACTTAGGGACATGTGTATTTTGTATAGTAATGGCAAAGAGGGACAGAGAAAGTAATACCTTTTAATGACGTCTTGGTGAAAGCACATCATTCCCATCAGTCCTCATAGGAGTGGTGTGAATAGTGAAACGAAAAGATGTCTGTAGAGAGGAGTTGTTATAACTAGAAATGCTTATTTATGGGTGTTTTATCTTCACATGTTTTATCAGTTCCATACTCTGCAGGAGGGAGCCCCAATCCAATGTACGCTGAGATACATGAATGTTGAAACTACCAGTAACGCCTATTGATAATACATGAGAATTGGAAATGGCCGGTTGTTTGCAAAATACCAGTATACAACTGATGCAAATAAGCAGCGGTTATGTTCCTACTATTTGTGCTCATTACTATGAGCCAATGAACCAGTTTTATTATCCTCTGTGTAGTGAATTTTAACCCTGGTGTAGCTACATTGATTTTTGCCCAATAATTGGTTGTATGATGTCTTTCTTTTATTTAGACTTTTGGGAATAAACATGTTAAGTGAAATTTTCAAAAAGTAATGAAAGTCAATGGGGTTTAGGCTCCTAAGTCACTGAAACACCTTGTAAATTTTACCTGTTAATTTTAAACATAGTTCTCCAACATACAAAACACTTTCAGCCCTACACTTTTTGTGAGGTGTTTACTTACACATTGGTACAATATAAGACTCTTGAAGATTCTTTTGCATTCTCATGGTGGATTTATTCTGATATTAAGCCTGTGTTCTTGAGGGACATAGAAATAGCTTGGACCCAGGAGCTTGTGGACCCATGCCACCTAAATATGCTGGACTGTTTTGTTTCTCATTGCTTTTTATTAAATCCTAGTGAAATTATATTAAATTATGGGCCAGATTCTCAGCGGGTATAAATTGGCATGGTGCCATTGAAGTCCACAGAGATGTGATGATTTACACCAGCTGAGGAGGCCCTAGATGTTTAGTGTATTTAATTAATTAAAACTTGAAGAAGAGAAATCACCTCCCTTTGATAATTTCTTTGGCATTCCAGAAAAGGGTTCAAAAAGACTGGTTGTTTCTTGTCAGTGACAATGCTGATCCTTCCCTCTGCTAATATTATTCTATTCATTTGTAAAAGAGATAGGTGCCTACATTTAAAGCCCTTTAAACACCCCCACCTTCCTACACATCCAGTCTTATAGCTGATTTCCTGCCCTGCAGAGTGAATTCCATTGACCAACAGTCAGTTCCTGTTAAACCACATACACAGTATTTTTAAAGGGCTGGGAATGTATGAATTTTGTGTAATTAAAAACATAATGGGAGCATGACAAAATAGAAAAGGGCAAGGAAATATAGAACAATATTTCAAGCCAATAAAGTAAGGAGATCTTTTTTGTTTCCTTTATTTATTTTTCAAACAATAAAAAATAATGAAAAGCACTAACACCATAAAACTCCTGACTGAATTTCTAAATAAAATTTCCTTTACTGGGAAAGCTGTAGGCAGACTCTGAATGTAAAAAATATTTTATTCATGTCACTGTTTCCTTCTGCATCTATAAAAATAGTCAGTAAATTGCACATAACCCTGTCAGTTTGTATAGCTGTTTTGAAATTTTCTCCCTCATGCTTGTGTATGGTTTATTTTCAGAAATACATCCTGAAATTCCCCATGTTACTTAAAGTGTTTGAGATAAATCTTGAGGGGGGGAAATAAGGGAGACAGTAACTGCAGATTTTGAATTTAAGTACAAAGGTCAAGATCAAATTGTTTTTTGAGTGCACAGCTAGTCAAATGCCTTGTTAAACTTTTCTTTTAAGTGCAAATAAAGTGCTGGAGGTGAGAAGACAAACCTCTGACATCAGCACCATGCAATGGCTTGAGGCATTTGTGGTTGTTGGTTGTTTAGCAAGTGATACTGTATACTGTAATTGAAATAAGCCAACTTACCTAGAGGTCCTTTAAAAACTCAATTCAGGGTAATACCAAAAGGATAGTCAATTCATTTTCACTGAATCTCAAAGTACAGAATCCCCCATAAATGGTATTTAAGTAGTCAAGGGGAAAAGAGTGACTTTCAACAGTAAATGTGTTCATGAGAAGCTTCTACACTGTCACTGCCTAACACCTATGTGATTATGCAGTAAAATATAGTCCTGCTTGTCTAGGGGTCCCATATCACACAGTTATCAGCGTGTCACCCTATATCTCCTGCCTGCTGTACTGTGTGACTCCAACAGCACTAGGCCATTCATTGCAGAGATTGAGGCCCAGATTCTCATTGTGTCCCAAAAGTGGGCACAGCTGGAGATGGGGTACAAAGGAGGACCCCAACCTTGAGATCAGTTCTGTGCTAGCTGGATCCTTGGCTCGCTACTCCTGAATGTTAGTTGGCTATGGCCCCAAGGGCAAGGGGGGACTTTCTCCCAGTTAGCCCATAACACATCCACTTCATCAGGGGTTGGGAGAGGATGATGTAAGAGTCAGCTATGCCAACACTGACAGCCAGGGATTCCTTCATATTGGAATAGCCAGTTAATATAGCCTTCCAGCTGCTTTGAGCAGCACTAAGCAGTTGGAGCAGGGGCTGAGGATCCGGCCCTGAATTCCTAATTCCCTTCTACACTCATCCCACTTGGATAGTCACGTTTTAGCTCCACCTCCTGGTCCCTGGTTTAGGGAAGAATCACCAAAAGGAGGAGGTAAGGGTGCCAGCGAGAAGATGGTTAGGATGAGGGGTGTCCTGTGTGGAATCTCTGGTTGGGGCTACACGTTGCTTTCTGAGAGAGCTGAATGAAATGATTCCTGAAATGTGAATAGCTAATCCACCAACAAGGACCAAACCCTGCTTCACATACCCACTCCCCTAGATTCAGATAGTGATCAACTTCCTCCTCCAGAAGAACTGCTCTGCTGGGTGGGGGAAGAGTTGGGTCTTATTGGTCTTGCTGAAGATCTTGCTAATGGGAGGAGGAAATCTAGCCTTGCAATGCTTCTTCCTCTAAAGAGCATATGACTGGGGGGAGGAAGAAAGGGATTACACTTTATTAAGTTCCTTTTCCAGAATATACTACAGCTTAGTTCTGCTTCCCTGCTTTTTGTTTCTCTTCCTTAGAGGGACACTTTGTGTGTTTTGCCAACCACTAACTTCTACATTCAGCTAGAAATTATAGTTTAGACAATTACTGCAGAGACAGAATATATGTAAGGAAGGGAAGGCTTCCTTCCTCAAAGACATTTTCACATTTCAGAAACCACTTTCATTGTGCCTGATACAGTGTATCTACAGAATGATGTGCTGTCTTTCCTCCATGAAGTAGAGCACGTTAAGCTGATGGTATTGGATGAAAACCTCCCATCTACAATTCTTTAGAGCAGTGATACTCAGACTGAGGCTCTCGAGCCACAAGTGGCTCTTTAATGCGTCTCCTGGGGCTCTTTGCAGCACATGGGGGGAGGGATAGCTCAGTGGTTTGAGCATTGGCCTGCTAAACCCAGGATTGTGAGTTCAATCCTTGAGGGGGCCACTTAGGGATCTGGGGCAAAAATTGGTCCTGCTAGTGAAGGCAGGGGGCTGGACTCAATGACCTTTCAAGGTCCCTTCTAGTTCTAGGAGATTGGTATTTCTCCAATTATTAAATTAAATGATATTCACACACTGTGTGATTTAACTATTAACCAATCTAAGTTACGAACCAGTCAGGATACGATTACTATGTTATTAACCAATTGTTGTGGATAAAATAAAAATCCTTGGTCAGTCATTTTGCTGTGAGGGGAAAGGAAAAAAATAACATATACATGCTATTCAAGTCTTGCATTTTGATAGTGTCATAGGAAAAAAACAGGTCATTATTATTAGTATTGTCTTTAACAACTAGGCCATCTCAGGTTTTTATTCTCATTTGTCTTGTAATTTAGTAAAAATAATACAAATATAATTTAGATATCCCTCATCTTCTTGCAGCCATCCACCTAGCTCTGCATAAGTTACCCCTCCTTCCCCACTCAGATCCCAGAAATCCCTTCCCCCATTCCCATTGTCCCCATGGATACTCCCCAGAAACCTAGCTGTCTCAAGCTTCTCTACTAAGCTATCCAGCTACACTCAGACACCCTCCACAACCACTGATACCCTCAGCCACCGCCATCCTGTACCTCCTGGACATACCCACAAAACTCGGCTTCCCCTCACCCCAACTTTTAACCCCAGTCACTGATCTTGCTCCTATTTTACCTCCAGGCATCTACACAAACACAATTTCCCTTTACTAACCCCCAGATATATCAACAACTCCCCCTCACCCCCAATATTTCTAGTTGCTGGCATCATCTGCCCAGATACCCCGACAAACCCAGCTGCCCCAATTTTCCCCACTCGGGATGCAACTACT